>NC_091502.1:15948894-16573894 GCF_947461875.1 Haliaeetus albicilla | reverse complement strand
TGAGGTGGCACAGGCACCTTCCTACTGCCAAAATAGCACATTCAGCAAGAAGCCACCGCTATGTCTGTCTTGCCAAGTTGTGAGCTCCCAAGGAACGCAATCTTTGTGCTGCTGCCAGTGACTAGTGGGGATTATAATCTCATTAATTTTCATGGAAAGCCCCAGGAGCCGTAAGTGTTAGCCTGGATTACAGCAGGCTAGGAAGGTCACACTGCCAGTTGTTGGCTCTGGCTGGGGAGGTTTGTTTAAGCCAAGCTTCGCTTTTGCTGTGAACAAGCCTGTATTTCACTTCATGTGTCACATGGATGAATTTAGGATGGCAGAAGAGGAATTTCAAGAAAAAGTGATTTTATTATCATTATAATCAGTGGGAGGGGACCTAGGTGAATCCAGCATCACACAAGTAAAAAAAAAACAAACCAACTTTGCAGCATGGGAGTCTTGGGCTAAGCAGAGGACTCTGGGTGGAGGGGAGCCCCGCAGAGCCAGGGGGACCCAGCACTAGTGTTTATTTGCTCCACATGCCCAGGAACAAGGCAGCAAACTTCTCACTACATCCCCTAGATATTTAGACACAGATATTTTGTGGCTATAGCTCCTATATCATAACCCACATTGTAGTTAATTTCAGTAGTGATGTAACTACTTAAAAGAGGTAGGCACTAGGATATCATTTTGGCCCTGGCCTCACCAGCTCACAGCACCTCTCCAGCCTCTTTTATTTATATAGTTCCCCAGTGCTGACTGGGGTTAATGCTTTTTTCTGCCTCCTGTTTTGCTTCTGAAAGACTTCAGGTCTCTAACAAGTGTGCAAATAAATGAGGGAGACGAGAAGTCCTAAAGAGGATCTTAGCGATCATGGCAATGACTTCGAGCATCCCCCATTAATCCCCAGGCTGCAGATGGGGTCCAGCTGAGGCTAGGCAAAGTCTGCATGATCCAGCATTCAAACTGATTCACCCTCCCTTTCTGAGTAAGGGGTCTGATGAGAGTGTTTTGGGGTCTTTTGGGGTTCATCAAGGTCTTTTGGGGTTTGCAGCTTCAGCTTGTGTGCACTGTTGCTTTCTCTACTACAAGGCAGATATCTTTAGAAAGGTAAATTTATTCATGCTTGTGAAGAGAAAATTCATAACAAAAGGTTTGGGAAGAAGAGAACTGGGTTTCCCGACGTTGGGACTGCAGCCCATGGGGTGAGCAGGCAGACCCTGCTGCCCCATGGGCAAGTTTTCAGATCAGCGTCCACACTCCCCAGGGACGAGGACTGCTCACAGACACCCAGGTGTGCCTGGCCGCCGTGAGTTCACCCCTTCTCGGTGCTGGATTTTGGCTGGGGATCAGGTTTCAGCACAGGCTTTGCTGCCCGTCCCAGTGCCCCACGCAGCTGATGCCCAGCATGTCCGGCGTCTGCAGCCTTCTCTCCCCAAGGGCTCTCGCATGCCAGTTCCTGCTGTGAGCCCCAACAGCGATTACCTGAGGTGTCACTGAGTGCCTGGTGGCATGGTAGGAGGCCAGAAGAAGTGGGGATAGCCGCTGAGCACCCTGAACATCTGCAGTCCACTTGCAAATTCCTTTTGGGGTATGCTGCTTGAGCAATCTCTTGCCATAAACCCCCGTATTGCAAAATCCTTGTGTCATGTTTAGCCCTTCAGTAATTGCATTATATACATAAGGAGGGCCTGGCTTTAGGTGCCAGCACATCTATATATCGGCATGGCCAAGCCCGTGAGCAGAACAGAGCAGGTGGAGCAATTCTGGCTGCTGGCACTCCCCTGGTTCCACCTGCGTTGAACAGATACGCAGGGTTGAAAAAAAAGAGACTGTTTGGGTGAAGACAATGTGCCGAGTGTCGCTAGTCGATAAAACCCAGTGGGATTCCTCTTAGCTGAGGCCAGCCTGTGTGCTTGCCCCAAGAGTATCCACCAATATGAAGGCTCTTGCTTAGAAACGGCCAGGGGGTTTCATGGCTAGTGGATCCCCAATGGGTGGAAGAGCTGGGCAGTGTTCCCTCTGAAAGGGGTAGAGCTGCCCTAGCGATGCCTGCTGTGCCCTTTCCCTGCCCATCAAAGGGGCACCATCCTTCCTCTAGAGAAACTCTCCAAAGCAAACAGCCAAAGCCATGCTCGAGCCCAATACATGCCTGCAAGTGCACCAGGGTCCCGGCAGCCCAGAGTTGGGGTATGGTGCCCCCCAGCATTGCTGACACCCTGTCCCCCACAGCTGCGCAGGAAGCAGGCCTATGTGGAGAAGGTGGAGAAGCTGCAGCAGGCGCTGACGCAGCTGCAGGCAGCCTGCGAGAAGAGGGAGCAGATGGAGCGGCGGCTGCGCACGCGCCTGGAGCGGGAGCTGGACTCGCTGCGGATGCAGCAGGTGAGGATGGGGCGGTCTGTGCGGGACCCCAGCACAGGACCTTCGGCGTTGCTCTTAAAAAGGGACGGTCGCTGGCAGCCCTGCCAGGTGCCACCTTGCATTTGGGTTCACGTCGTTGGGCTTTCCACCTAAGCTTTTCCTTTGGATGGGGTTGTAGATGCCCCATCATTGGAAGCGGTCAAGGCCAGGTTGGATGGGGCTTTGAGCAACCTGGTCTAGTGGAAGATGTCCCTGGCCATGACAGAAGGGTTGGACTTAGATGATCTTTGAAGGTCCCTTCCAACGCAAACCACTCTATGATTCTAACTCCTGATCTTCAGCAAAGAATGGGGGAGCTCTGCAGTGGGGCTGCTGGACACAGCCAAGCCCTGCCTGCTGCAGTGCTGGGAAGTTGCTTGCCCAAGGGCAGGCAGGGCTCTGCCCCCACGTATCCCCCCTACCTGCTGGGGGAAAACATCCTTCCAGGTTTCTGTCCAACAATCGCAGATTGTGCAAGATCAGCTCCACACTGAAGGAGGAGAGGGAGGGTGCGGTACACGTGGGCGTGAGACTTAGCCCACGGATTTTGGCTGATATTTCATTGAAAAAGCAAGGTAGGATGATGTGGGATTTGGTGTGAGCAAGAGCTTGGGCTGTATTTGTTCTGGGCAAAGCTGATGTACGCAGTTCACAGAAACCTCTACCCATGACAGATCTGGAGACAAATGGTGTCATCTTCAGACAATAAATTATTTAAATATCAGTCCAGTCCAGAATGGGCTAGAAGTGTACATTTGCATTTCTGTGTATGTATGTCCCCTTGTTTTTTGGCAGCCTTGTGTCCTTAGAGGCATAGTGTTATGCTCGTATTTTATGCACAGTTATTCCTTCATTATTTCTCCTCCATCTCCAAGTCCCAAAGTCCAGTCATCTGTGAAAAAAAAAAAAAAAAAAGTACGAGGAGGTTGCAAGGAGGATTTTAAGGCTAGAGCTGGCACTGCGTGCCAAATACATGGGCATTGGCTCCAGAGGAGAGTGAGCAGATGTACTAAGTGTATCAAACCACTGCTTGGGGAAAAACCAGCAACATAAGCAAACCACAATGCTCTTGTAACTCTTGAAGGGCTCACTCACATCTCTGTCGTTGCGCACATCTGCTACAATAACCCTTCCTTATTTATGAGCCATTAGTGGAGACCAAAGCAGCTGTTACGCAGAGCTTGTGCTGCCAGAAAGCAGAGGGGCTGATCCTGCCGGCAGGATGTGATCGGGAAATAGCTCTACAGGCAGTATCACCAGTTTGCAGCCATGAGGTGGCCAGACCTGAGAGCATTCCCTTCTCACCAGCACCCCCAGGGCAGGGCAGGTCCCCCAGCACCTCTCCGACAGCATCAGTCTCACTGCTGCTCCCTGGAGACCCTTCCCATCCATCTTGGCTCTTCCTTGCTGCCATATAAGTGCATTAAGTCTTTCTTGCCCTGTCCACCATGGGCTTGTTGTTCCTGTCTTCTCGCAATAGCTCTTCTCAGTTGCCCCTTAGCCCGCTTTCCTCCAATTTAACAAAGAAACTACATGGGGTATGACATGCTAACGCTGGTGTAAATGAAAGAACATTTGAGAAAAATACAATTAAAATTCAAATGAAGATAAAACTAAAACTAGGAAAGGTTTTGTTCTGTGGGCAGGAATATAGGGAGAAATCGATATATTAAGTAACTGGGATGGACTGTCGTGGAAGTCCTTGTCTTGGGAGTTCAGACTACATCTGCTCATTTTGGCAGAAAATTCCTCTGTAACTTACAGATTGCTTAATTTTTAAATTTTTTTTGGCACTGTAATTAGTAATTGCATTTTGGGTTGCCATAGTTCTCAAATGCCTGCACCAGTTCCCTCTAGTAAGTTTTAAGAAGAAAGATACTCTAACTTCATGTCTCATCTATCAGCTTCGAGAGGAGACTTCGGCATATTTTAGCTATTGTTATTTATACTTTTTGTTCTATGACCACAATGCTGCAGTGAATCTTGCATCAAAATGCCCCAACTTTTTACTTCAGAGCTGTCTTCTCTGAGTTATCAAAGTTATATGTACTGAAACATTTTCTCATTGCAGAGAAAAAAAGAGCTTTTTTCTCCTTTTTACTGGAGTCAGTGGAAGAGACACAGCACACAAGGAGACAGCAAGCCAGAGTCTCTTCTGTCCCTGGCTGGTTGGTAACTGAGTCCAAACCGCAAATCTTCATTATCACTGATGCATAAGCTAGGACCAAAAAAAATCCCTTTGACTTCTTAGTGTTGCAGGCTGAGTGTGCAGGGCTGGCAGAGATTTTGACTCAGAAGACAACAGGCACCTGTGATGTCCCAAGATGCCATTTACAGACCAGACCGTGCTTCCAAAATATTACCTTCCTGCCAGAGATTTGACAATATTTGAAGTGTAAGCACTATTTTTTGCAGGAGCAGAGTCACAGCTGTTGCTCCTAAGGGCTGCACCGTGTTGCACTTCCATGTCGTTACCGCACCAAAGGCAAAGGCTGCAGCCCTCCCCTGGTATCTCTAGTTTCCCATAAGCAGGAGATAACTGTATAGAAGGAGGAAATGTGGTTTGGAAAATGGCAACGCTTGCTGCAGCCCTCACTGCGCTGTGATGGTACAGCTTTGCCAGTGGAAGTTCATGGTGTAGCACGGATGAAAAGCCGGTGCTCCCGAGACACAGTTTCACCTTTAACACAATACTGGGCACTGTGGAGTGTAACAAATCTCTTGCATTTTTTGTTAAAAAAAAATTTACTTCTACTGAGTTCTCCCAGAGCTTTGTGCCTCTCCCCTTGGTGTGCATGCATCCCACCCAACCTCTGCTGAGCCAAGGACTGCATCACCATCCTCCTCCGCTCTCCACCAGCAGTGAGAGGAGCTCAGGGCAGCTACCCATACCGCTTAGGTGCTTTAATTAAGTGCCTATAACTGGGTGGGATAAGTCCTGCCTGGGTAAGTGTTTTCCTCACAGCGTAGATGCAAAGGGTTACACACCCATTGTTGCTTGTCAGCATCCCATGGGAGCCAACCTGCAGTGGCTGGGGTTCTTCTGCCCCTCCATCAGAAAGTTACCTGCTGCACCACAGAAAGCATCTCCTGAGGGTACAAGAGAACTAATGTGCCAGAAGAGACAGGCATAAATCCACATCTGGGGTGTTTTCCCAGCTGCTGTTTTAAATAGGTTACATGTAGCTAGGTTATGACACTTTTTTTTCTGCTTTTATATATAAACCCTCTGGCAATAACTGCCTGTCCATACCGAGCACTGCCCAGCCATGTGATGAAGTCCCAGCAAGAAGAATATCTTTTAAAGCTTCATTGCTTCTTTTCCCTACCAGCTTTTTTTCCTACCCATTCCCTTGGCTTGGGGTATCCCATGAAATCCCTGCACATCCAGGGAGCAGCCAGATCTCTACTTCCATCAGCAAGGTCTGGAGAAGCATGTCCTGGGGTTGCGCACGTGGTCAACCTGCCTGTCCTCCTGCAACCTAAGGGATTTAGCCTGGGGTTTCCACCTGCCCCTGTCAAAAGACACAGGGATGTCTTTGCATGCTCCAGAGAAGTGGGGGAAAAAAAGGGTCAGCAGCTTCTGTACTTGGCAGAGGGTGAATATCTGTCACTGTTCCCACCGGCAGAGGCAGGGCAGCTACCAGGCGAGCAGCCTCCCAGAGCACAATGCCCCAGCCCTGATGGAGCTGGTGCGGGAGAAGGAGGAGAGGATCCTGGCCCTGGAAGCCGACATGACCAAGTGGGAACAGAAGTACCTGGAGGAGAGTACAATCAGGCACTTTGCCATGAATGCCGTGGCCACAGCTGCGACGGAGAGGTAAGATGGCCCTGCTGCAAGCAAGCGGCTCTCTTCACCATGGAAAGCATGGGGGAATAATAAGGAATGGATCTTTTCTTAAGGCTGGATTTTGTTTGCCTTTCCCTGCTGAGTCGCACCGCCAGGGTTAATGCATCTCTCCGTGGTGTCATGCCAGTGAGATACACATTAAGACAGGATTTACCCTTCTGACCAGGTCTAAAAGTTTTATCAAATCCAGGCACCAGACTCAAGCAGTGGCCTCAACGGTAAAGTCTCGGGCTGCCGAATTACACAGCATAGGTAAGGCAGCTCCCCCCCACCGCACTGATGGAGCGAGCAGGGACTGTTTATATATGGCTGCATCCATCCCACGGTCTGCAACGTGGTTGTTTAACCTAGTTTTAAAACCCTGTAATGAGGGAAATTTTGTGGCCTAAGTCCCCTCTTTCACTGCTTCATTAAGCTTGAAATTAAAAAGGTTCTCCTGATAGTTAAGCTAAACCTCTTTACTGCAAATTACCTCAACTGATTCTTGTCCTTCCCAGGTGTACACAATGAACAACAGATCACTGTTGATGTTGTAACAGCCTTGTAAATATTGGAAGACAGATACCCCTTTGGTATCTTCCCTGGCCTGAACTAACTTACTTCCTTCAGCCATTCCTCACGTGTCCTAGTGTAAACCCCTTCCTATTCCCATTACATTTGTCTGGACTGTCTCCAGTTTGTCTGTGTCAAAGCACGGTGCCCAGAAGCACACAAGGCACTGCAGCGAGGCTTTCCAGTGATGAGGAGGATGGGATAATTAACTTCTTGCCCCAGTTTCTTAGAAGCCAAATCCCCTGAGAACATCCTAAAATGAGATTTCCCTTTGAAATGCGGTTAAGCGTGTGACTCAGGATGATCCTTTTCTTTCGCACTCCAGTCTAGGCAGCATTTCCAGTGCTATTTTTCAACTTCCAAAGCGTACAATTTGGTTTCTTGTTTGTGATGTAGCATTGCTGACTTGGGACCATTTTGCCGGTGAAGGAGTCCCTTTGAT
The DNA here is from genome assembly GCF_947461875.1 of Haliaeetus albicilla. Taxonomy (NCBI): domain Eukaryota; kingdom Metazoa; phylum Chordata; class Aves; order Accipitriformes; family Accipitridae; genus Haliaeetus; species Haliaeetus albicilla. The sequence goes on along the minus strand of NC_091502.1, from coordinate 16,566,665 downwards.
GTCTGACCCTGTCCTTCAGGATGGTTGTTAGCCCCATAGGGGTTGCCCATGATTTCAGCATGCTCTCTCTTCCATCAGCCTGGTTAATTAATGGTGTTAATGACTAAACCAAAGCCAAGAGTAGCCTGCAGCAAGATGACCCATTGCCAGATAGCCATCCACTTGGCAGGCAACCGTTGCTAGCTTGATCTTTGAACATGGGTGGGTTTGGGGTTTTCTTTGCAAGTGCCAACCTCACCTGCAAAAGCCACCCTCATGGTCTCAGGAGCCTGACTCACTGTGTTGAACCGCTTTGCCAGGGACGCCTCGGCCCCGAGCCACTCGCGCAACGGCAGCTACGGTGAGAGCGTGCTGGAGGTGCGAGGCTGGCAGGAGGAGGAGGAGATTGTGCAGGCCAACCGGCGCTGCCAGGACATGGAGTACACGTAAGGGGCCATCATGCCATACCTGCTTGTCGTGGTGTTTGGGCTGGGCTCAGATAAACCAGGATGCCCTCCTGTTCCTTCCTGCATGCCTGGAAAGGATGGGCTTAGCTTCACTTTGACTTAGTTTTGCTCTTCAGCATTAAAACAGGGATTAAAGAGTTGCTGTTGTTAGATAATGTCCTCCCTACCTTCCTGTTAGACCTCCTCTGTGCCAAAAACTACCTTCTTACAAAGCAGAGGCTGTTTCACTATTTAAAGTAGGTTGGCATGCGAGGAAGCTGAATGCTTGGTTAATCTCGGTGAAAATCCCCCTCTGGAAACAAGAGCATCTGGTTGTAAAAGCTGAAGTTGTAATCCCACTCCTACGTAATCAGCAACACGAGGGCTTGCCTTTGCTTCGCTCTTCACTCCTTGCCTGCTTACTGCTCTTTCTGCATACACTAAGTTTCCCACATCCAAGTTGTGCAATGGTCACATTGGCACTTAGGAACAAACCTGCAAAATTTAGCACCATGAGCACCACTAAAAAAGATGCATTTACAAGTAGTAGAAGATATAAAATAAACTTTACTGGGCACAGGCAGTCAGCAAGAGTAATGTTCATTGTTGCAGATACTTCTCCATTTTCAGCACACAACTGGATATGTGGCCATGTAGTTCAATGAGCGTTAGACCTGGGCAGTATTTTTAATCCATATTTTTTTCCTGGTGAAAAATGGCCTTTTGATGAGTAAAAATCCCTTGAGAAAGTTTGTGTATTCCTCTAGTTTTTTACTGAAAAACTATTTAAAATCTGTTCTTCAATGCTGGCTTCCCTACAAAAACGCTGGTCTGCAGACACTTTTATAAAAAGGTATATTTGTTGCTTGTGGAAAATATCAGTGACTGTTTTTACTGGGTTTGGGTTTTGTTTTCCACTCACAGGTGGAAGCTAATTCTGCCTCCAGTGAGTTTTGCCATTGGCTTCATTAAAGATAGATTAGGATCTTGTGGTTTCATTGCAAATTAGACATCTGATTATGAAGACTAATGCCAACATGAAGTTACTGGCTATCTCCCTTGTACATATAGGTTTTCCAGATGTGGCATTTTAGCTTTCACTGCTTCACAAAATGCAGCTGCATTGGACTATATATTGTACATCACAGTCAAGCTATAGTCATCTGGCTGTCATATTGTACATGTACAATTATATTTTTTTTAAATGTGGTTTGCAGTCTTTCGGTATGATTTGGTGTTAATCATTACTGGAGAAAAGTCTCAGATAATCCTATTTGTTTGTGATTTGAGAGTCTTCAGGGTCTGTATGAGAGAAGTAGTGAGCTTTGCTCGGCTCTACACACTGTGTGCTGATTGTTTCTGCAGCGGTGAGGGAGAAGCAAGAGCCCAGTCCAGCTGTTAGAGAAACCGAAGGGAACCTTTCCACTCACTTCAGCAGGTCTTTACTCCAGCTGATGACAGAGTGGAACCATGGGGTTAACTCAGACTGCCAAAGGAGGGTTTCCAGATGTGGCCCCGATGTATTATGGTGGTGGAATCTCCCTGTGTGTTTGTGTTCTGGTGAAGGTAGCAATCTGCAGCCTGGTCAAGATACTGCCCTGTTGCTCCTGCTGGGTTAGTAAAGCCACAGCAATAGATGGATTCAGTTAACCTTGCAGAAAGGAGTTCCCAGTTTTGGCTTAATAGCTAGAAACACTGCCTATTTGAAGTCCATGGTTATCCTCAGAGGAACTGGTGGGAGCTGCCTTGTCCGAGCCGCTGAAAACCAGAGAGGACAGAGCAGCAGGGCATGTACGCGGGCACCCATCCTGCTGCCCCAAGGTGGGGAGACCTGCCCATATAAACCCTTTTTCCATTCCTGTATCACAGCATTTGTATTTTGGCAGAATAAAGAATCTCCATGCCAAAATAATTGAGAAGGATGCCATGATCAAGGTCCTTCAGCAACGGTCACGGAAGGACCCTGGGAAAGCCGACAGCGCCAGCCTACGACCAGCTCGGTCTGTCCCCTCCATCGCTGCTGCTACAGGCGTGCATTCGCGCCAGACCTCGCTCACCAGCAACCAGATGGCTGAAGAGAAGAAGGAAGAGAAGATCTGGAAGGGAAGCATAGGTGAGCCCAGTTTTTGGTTAAGCTTTGGCTCATCCATCACTTTGTCCTAATCCTTCTGCTTGAGCTGAGCAGAAGTGCCTCGGCCACAGCACACGTTGCCCCGATGGCTCCTTTCCAGAGCACTTGCCATGGGTCGCGATGTGACTGACCTCCCTGTGTTTTCAGGGCTGCTCTTGGGGAAGGAGCACCACGACCACCCATCGGGCCCCTCACTGCCTCCTCCGCTGCCCTCCTTGTCCTGCATGCCCGTCCCAGTGCCGGCGGCCTCCCACGCGAAGACAGGCAGCAAAGACAGCAGCACCCAGACGGACAAAAGCGCTGAGCTCTTCTGGCCCGCCGCAGCCTCCTTCCCCGGCCGTGGACGGCTGGGTACCACCCCATCGCACAGCCCGGCCCCACGGCCCCCAGGGACGCGAGTGACCGGCGAGAAACTGGGTGAGCTCTGCCGGATTCCCGCATCGGTGTGAAATGCCAGCACCCCCAGGGCTGTTAGCAGACCCCCAGAGACAGCCCAGTATTGATGGAGCGGGGTGATGCCTTCACAATTTGTAAGGTGGTGAGGAGGTTTCTTCAGGGAAACTAAAATTGTAGGGAGAGAACTTTCCAAGGCTGCCTGGTCTGCCTTTGCAGAGCTTTGTGCTTGGCAGCTTCTGTAAAGCTCCACTAAGCTGTGGCAGGCAGAGTTTCCAACAAATGCAATTGTTCATGCTGCCAAAGATAAAATTATGGAGCTTCACACCTTGAAAACAACACACCTGCTCACGTACTCAGACTCTTCTCTTTTTTTCAACTTAAACCATGGTTAGTGAAAGCACCATTTTCTCCCTAATTTTTAAAGGAAACCTGGGGGGGAAATAGTAAGGAGAAAGTGGAGGGGGTTTTCTTGGGAGGGAGGTTAAAGAAATACAATTTAATTATTTTTTAAAGGTGGAAACTGCTGGTTTGCAGCCCTAGCAAGGGAGACATTTATTCTACACACATTATTTTGAAAAGGCCTTTTTCCTGCACATTCATCTCGTCTCAAAAGCAAACCTTCCCTCTAAAAACATGCCATGTATCATTAATAGGGCTGAATATCACTGGTTCCTTGAAACTCTGGATTACTCTGTTTTGAGCAGTCCAGGTTGGAATTTATATCCAGGTACTCTTAAAAAAGCTTCTCAATCTTTTCCTGCTTGTAAGAAACTAAGAATCCTTCTCCCTGAATTTGACTGTCAAGAACTATTATGACGAAGATAAACACCTAACAACAGCTATCATATATTGTGACAATTGGCCATATACATTCTCTTAGCCCATCCCACTGGCACAAAGTAATACATTTTAGATTAAACCACCTACCTGATTGTGTACTGCCTTCATGATGTTTTAAACTCCTAAATTTTGTACCTGATGCAGAATAGGAGTATACACGTGGAGAGCTACTGTGGATCAGAAGACAAGTAATAACTTGCTAAAGTGATGTAGACCTTTCACAAATGCCCGTTTCTCTCTAGGGCCAGCGCTAGAGAGGTACTTTGGTCTGTATCTCTTAAATATCATCTTTGTGCCTGCCCTTGGGGTCTGTGCACACTGACACACCGGCTGTCATTGTGTGGGGAATTTAGCATTACATGTTCTCAGCCTCCTGATCAAATTTGGCTTTCAGTATGTAGGACATACAGTTAAGACGTGCCTCACCGTCATCCCCCCCAAAAATGGGCTTATATTTGCTTCGAACAATTTGCTGTTGAATTTGAGCTGAAGACCAGCTTTCCCTTCTTTCCATTGCAGAGAACTCCAGCCACGGGAAGCCGCCTGACAGCAAAGGCAGAGTGAGCAGCTTGCTCCACAAGCCCGAGTTTCCAGATACGGACATGATGGAAGTCCTCATCTGAGCAGAGGACGGCATCTCTGGGGTTTTGTGTGCATACAGCCAGGTCCAAGATGGTCCTCGGTGTGCCAACCTTAAAAACTAACCCTGAGAGTTTGAAGAAAGATAAAGTTTGTGCCCGAAACGAAGCTTGAGTCTGATATGTTGAGACTTTGGACCAGGCAAGAAAGCAGGAGTGCTGAAGAGGAGCATTGAAATGAACATCTGGGATTTTCTGAGCAGAAAGGGGTATTGAAAACGGAAGGTGGCATGAGAAGGGGATCATTGAGGGAAAAGGAAACTGCATTTTCTGGTGTAAAGAGAAGGTAGCGAAGTTACAGACTGGGTGCACACTGCTGCTCTGTTTTCCTGCCTCTCTGCAGCTGGGACAGGGAGCGAAATCCTGGTGCTTTTTGAAGTGAGAGGGAGTTTCTGAACAACCCAGGAGAAACTTGCATCTTCCTCAGTATCAAGTCATTTCTCAAAAGTATTCACTGCTTAATTTTGGTGAATAATTGGTCCGTAGGTGTACACTGCAGGTTCTTGTAAGTATTTGTTTGAAGTGGTGTGGTGTGGTTTTCCTGGGCAGGCAGGTCAGGTGCCTCTTTCCTGGCTGGACAAGTGTTGCTCTTGGAGCTGGATTTACAGTGCAAATATTCGTGTCTTGCAACCTCAGAGCTTGCTGAGACTTCTTTTTTTGGTAGGAGCAGTTGTTGACTGGAATTCCCATGGAGGATGAACCTAGAGGGGGGGAGGAGGACCCCGCTGAAGCAATCCCTTTTGTAACGATGGGAAGGTTTCAGGAGGGAAAGTTGGGCGAGGATCCCAGCAGCTCCCCGAAGGGCTGTGCACTGCAGAGCTCGTTCAGAGGGGGGGGTTGTGCGGGTGTGTTTTCAGTGGAGTTAAGCTGGGTTTGCATGTGAGATCGGAAGATGCCTTTTATCATGCACTGGTTCATAGCAGTGGAAGAATCAGTGTGTTTGTGGTAAGAACAGGATTTTTCCTTATTTTCAATGCCTACAGCCAAATCCTACCTTCCTTGAGCATACAAACCTGCCGTTCAAGCTGACGTGGGACTGGGCATTAAAGGGTGTAGGATCAGGTCAGGAAGGGTTTAACTGCAAAGCAGTACATGAGGATCATCTGTTTTCTCTGCTGACCTGCAGTTTCTTTCAGCCTTGTTTTACCCAGAATGGAACAGTTCTCATTTTCAGCTTAGTCCCTGATTTCCGTAAGAGGTGGCAACTGTCTGTAAGACAGCCAACTCTCCAGCTGTGTTAATCGTGGCATACCATTTGCTTCGTGCATTGCACATGCTGATAGGGAAATTTTCCTCTGTGAGGTATTTTTGTATTGGATTTGTGGTTCCTGAACCTTGTGGTGGACCGTAATGACACTAAGAAGAACTTAACCTTTGGGAAAAAGGGTGATGGGATTCTATGTGAAGCTGCCTAGAGTGGAAAAGTGGGAAGTAATCGTGTGCTCAGGGCTGTCTCAAGGTCACCCCTTCCTGTAGGTATTGAATTGGAGCCCTTGATTGTGAAAACACCAGGCACTTTAAATTCTGCTTTTGTTGAAAACTGAAGTCCTTGCAACCTCAAAGCCTTCAGGGGCCAGAGCCTTGCGCTCAGTACTGCCTGGCTGATACCTTTTTTTTTAAAAAACAAAATTGCTATGTTAAATCTATGCACTTATTTTTGCGTGTACATAGAATTAGACATATGTTGGTGTCGCCCTCTTTCTGATTTTTGCACTTGTTAAAGTAGTGATAGGTAGGTTGTGCGGGCAAGCGAACTGTGTGTTTCAAGTATTAGCAGCTTTGCATTGTGAAACCAAATGTGTAAAACCCTTGGAAGATGTTACGCAGCTTAATATATGCCTTGTAAAAGAATCTTATTTTTTTCTTTAAAGTTAATTTAAACGTTGTAAGTGTTTGCATAAAGCTGGGTCTGTGTGTGGCCCACCTCCATGGCCCTCCCTCAAGTGTCTGTGGTAGGAATGGGGCAGGAGGAAGACAAAGCAAGGGAATACAAGTAAAACTATGGTGAATATTTCATTTCATCATTTTTCTCCAAGAAATAAGGATACCCAGGTGCTTGGAAGTCCCTAAGCATTTTATTACCAGCTGTATTATTTCTTTTGATTAAACTGTTTAAGTTGTGTACAGGCAGACAGCTAGGCATCCAGCAGAAACAGTGTTGGATCAGCGTGCGTGATGTGGCTTTCAATTATGTTTGGTAGTAGTTCAGCTCAGCTTCTCCAAGTCGGCTAGAGTACTGCACTCCTCCTCCTCCTCCCATGGAGACCACAGTCCTGCCAGTTTCTGGTATCCAAAGGTGTGTTCACAATTGATGCTGCCCCAGATTCATGGTCACATATGGGAAACTGTTCATTAGAGGCTACGGTGTAGGAGACAGTTCAAATAAACCCAAAGGTTCACTCTCCTCAATTGTGTTGAACCCAAGAGATGTTAGTTTTCCTGGAGGGAAGGTCTGGAGGACCAGTGGGTCTCCCCCCAGCCTGAGCACTAGCAGGACTTGCATGGAGTACTACTGCCATATATCAGCCCCTCTCAGCAGAGGGGCGCAACTCCATTTGTGCTGGTTTTCCCAGCTCTTTGAACTGTTTTGTGTTTTGGGAAACTGTGCTGTAGCCATTCCAGGTGATGTTGGTAACTAGTTGTAAAATACTGTCATTTTTTATTGTTGTTGGTTGTATAGAGAAGTTGGTGTACAGTGTTGTACAGCTGGAGGGTTATTTGTACATACGGGAGAAAATGAAGAACGTTTTGTGTCACCCACAGCAAATACTGATATTGTTGGTCAGCCAAAGATTTCTTATTCTTTGCTGTTTAAACTTGTGCCTTAATATTGTATATAATAAATGTATAAACATGTTTATTTTCTCACTTTTCCAGTGTGAATATATTCAGTCCCCAAGAAGAAAGGACTTTTTTAACAATTCACTAAGCTTTGCACACAACATGCTAAGACTAAGAAGTGATACCTCGGAGACTTTAAGGTTGCATCTTCTCTGTTTTTCATAGCTGTTAATGAAAGGCCCCACAGCAGGTGCCACCAGTAGGTGTATGTGGGCACGAAATCAGTGGGTCTGCAAAGCAGAGGATCAAACTGAGAGCTTTGCCAAGCAAGAAGAGCAGGATTTTAGGGAGATCATCTTCACCTGCAGGAAATGGGGGTGGAAACTTAGTAAGACACTTCGGTGAAGATCTGAAGATCCTTTAGCCCTACATTCCTGCTAAGCAGAGCACTCCCACTGATTTTTGTTGTTGTTGTTGTTGTTGTTCTTGAGGGTCTGGGGCTTCTCTATTTGACAGGTGTTGGATCAGTGTGAGTGAGATACCTAAATACCTTGTGGATCTAGATGTTCTTGGATTACTGTAACGTCCTCAGTAAGGAATAAAGATCAGATCCCATTTCAAGCTGTTGTGCGGGCAAGGGGAATGCTCTGGCCCAGTGAAAATATTGCTTGTATGTTTGCTTATGCAACTGAAATAAACAGGGGGAGGGGAGCAAAAGTTACCCAAGTGTCTGGCTTTGAGTAAGGGAGGTTTGCTCAGCAGGCTCTCACATGGTCTTGAAAGCGTCTGTTAGAAAATTCCTGAATCAGGTCCCAGGGAGCTACAGGCATGAAAGGCATGAAAGCCATTAAGGGCATCTCTCTCCTATGGGTTCTCCTCTGCCTGTCCCAACCTCCTCTCTCCAAATCCTCGCACACATTAAAAAAACAACCTGCCCTGGGCAGGAGTGTGTCAGCAAAGATCCAGGGGTTTTGCAGAAACTTGAGCAGCTGTTTGCTTCACCCACATCCTGGCACCTTGTGTTCCCTGTGCGAGCACAGGTCAGCCTGACCCATCTGATTACTCCATCTTCAAGACACGGCAGCTGGAAGTATTTGTAGTGCCCTGACTCTTTACCACCAAAAGCAAAAATTTGGTGATTGCTGAGATTGTGGCTTTTCAACTTTCTTCAAGTCAAGATTTGACAGTAAAATTTGGGGCTTAGCTTGGTTTTTCAAGGCCATGGGAGAAAAACTAACAGACACCAAACCAGTATTAGGGTGGGAAAAGCCTTGTGGCCAGCTGTGTTCAGGTATAACAAGGAGGGGGTTTATCCCATTTTTGGGTTGTGTCTTCACCATGGATGCTCCAGCCAAAAAATGAAGCCATCACTGTAATGCTGTCTCGAGGTTAAGTACATTTAGCCTGTTAACCTCAAGAAAAAACATGCAAAGAAGCAAACTTCCAGAGTCAATTTGCTTAAACATTAAAATCCCCGATTACTGCATACTCCCAAAAGTAAGTACTGGGCGGTGGTGTCCTTACTTGCCATATATAGGGAGAGAGCTCAGAAGAGCTAAAAATATTAACAAAATTGCCATTTAGAAGCATTCAAAAATCATGAGTCAAGTCCCACCCAAAATGACAAGACCTTTTCAGGATTCACTTGGATTCAGTGCACTATACAGCTGCGACGTCTCTTCTGCTCTGGTTTGTTACCATGTTCAGGGCTGTCTCCTCCGTACGTTGTAGAGGAGCAAACGTACAAACAGCGGTGACGTGCATTCTTCGGGAAAAGCTGTGATTTCTCACATCATTAAATACCTCTTTGGGCTGGACTTAAGGCACGCTGCAGTGAAACATGCACAAAGTGCAGACATCCGTCGCTGGCAGGAAGGATGCTGCCAGGTGTCTGCTTGCCATCGGGATCCCCAGTCTGGGGTCTGGATGCAACCCAACAATTTGGGCTGGGTCTGAGCATCCTGCTGTGTTCCTGGACCACCCTCAGTCACGTTTTTGGGTACCCTGTGGTGGATGAGCTGCTCACCCAGAAAGCAGACAGCATGGGGGTGGGAGAGCCCTGGTAGATCAGTGGTATGTGGTGGGGTCTGTGCTGGGCTGCCCTGCCTGGCTGTCAGCCTGCAGTGATGGGGGCTTGAGAGATAACTGCATGTGGACCCAAACCCCCATCATCTTACAGGTCTGTAGCTCTTACTACAGAGATCATGGAAATTTGGGAAACACTCCTCCTCACCGCCATGGTGCAAGAGTGCTGTTCAAACGACAGCCTGGGGGGGGGGAGCAAAGTGCAGGGATGTGCCTCAGGCCAGTGCTGAGCTGCATCCCATGCTGGCACTGCACTAAATGTGCTGAGCATGGACCCACCCCTTGAATCCCAGCACTAAAACTGGTGGACACAGTGGTCCCACAAGCCTGAAGGTAATAACCTCCTCTCTCTGCGGACAAAAGCAAATGGGGAAAACAGGGCACAGTGTGCAGAAGTGCGATACCCGCCTGAAAGCTGGGTAAAACACGAGCAGCTGTCATCGTCCCCGCCGTGATTAATGTTCATCCAGACCTTAAGCTGCGGCTTCACAGCCTTGTAAAACCAACCAAGAGTGCCCGGCATTCCTGAGCTATAAAAGGCCCAGGAATTCATTGACTCGGGTATGAAAGACCACAAGCTATTTTCTTTCATACCGACCACTTCAGCTTTAGATGAATAAAATAACCGTGCACATATTTTCCAGAGTAACCCTGCGTGGCCCTGCTGCAGCCTGGACCTCGGTCCTTTGCCAGCGCCCTCCACTTTGATGAAAAACAGGGCAGTGATGAGAGATGAGACCCAGGTCCGCATTGGCCCCCCCATCTTGTGGGGGGCTGAGGACACACAGCAAAGCTCAGTGCTGGATGGGAGCTTGCGTTTTCCCGGGTACCACTTGGAGAGGCAGCGATGGAGCTATCAGCAAGGTAAAAGTTGGAGAATGGCAGTGCCACCACCTCTTTTAGGAGGTCATACCCACACCTGGCCATCGTGGTGGCTTCCCTGGCTGCTCAGTGGCCTCTTTAACTCCCAGTTGATGCCCCCCCATGCCCATGTGCCCTGGGAGCACGCTCGGGCCCCTGCAGAAGCAGGGTGGGCAGCCGGTGACCCTCCAGGCATGCGAAGCTTCCCACAGGACAGCTGGGCTCAGGGCAAGGATGGGCGACTGTAGCGGCAACCGACATCCCCCCGACAGTCCCTGGTTTGGGACTTGATCAACCCAAGCAGGAGAAATCCCACTGGGAAGAAGCGCCGCGAGGGACAAAGGTGTCACAGGGCATGACAAGATGGAGGTCCCCTCCCTTGGCCCAGTTATTCAAAGTATTTTTAAGAAGACCCTTTCTGGTAGGTTCGCTCTTAGAATCGCATTGCAACTTGGTGCACAAACGAAATTGCTGCTCAGGGGATGAATTCCACCTGAATGCATAGCACACCCAGAAATGAGCTGGCCAAGCACCAAATCCAGTGGTTTTTCTGCTCTTACTGGAGGACCGGTGGCCACCATGTCTTTGCTCTGATTCTGTCTACACCCTGAGCCCATCAAAGCAGCAGTGGGACCTGGTTGACCCCATGGGGAACATGGAGCACTTGAACCAGCTGCCCCAGGGCTGTTGAAGGAGCAGGATCAGCCCATCACCCAGGTGCAGACCCCGGCCGCAGCATGCCTCTCCCCTCCTTGCTACTGGGTGAAAAAGGATGCAGGGATGGGGAACACCCAGGGCCTGTGGGTCCGGCCACCTCTCACAGGGGCTGAAGAAGGGCCCGCGGAGAGGACACGCTCGCCCCATACCTGCAGGGAGCCCGTGTCGTGTGGGTTTGGTCCCAGCCGGGTTTGGGGCTGAAGCGGGTTAGAGGGCTGAAGCCACCACCTGCACAAACCCAGGTCTGGGGTGGGCATGATGCCAGGGGCAGCAGAACTGCCTGTTCCCTCGGTGAGGAGTGGGGTGAGCAGAGGGGGCTGCGGTGGGCTGTCCCCATCCATGCCCTGCTCCTCTGCAGGGAAACATTCCCACGCACGCCCTGTTTCCCTGCAGGGACACGCTCCCCCTCCATGCCCTGGTCCTTTGCAGGACGGGTCCTCGTCCCCCACCTTGCTCACCCGCGCTGCCGCTGCGGGCTGGCAGGCTCATCCCACCCTGCCGCTCTGCTCCATCCCTCTCACCCTGCTGCCTCCCACGCCGTTTTCTGACTCAACCCTGCCAGAAACAGGCAGGGAAAGCCCAGGTGTTCAGGACCTCGTGTGCCACCATTTCCCCACGTTTCCCTGTTTAGCTTTAAGATTGAACAGCTGGGAGGAAGGGGCTGCCCTCATTTAGGTGTTTGTCCAGTGCCTTGCACAGTGGGGCTATGTGTCGTGGCCCAAAAACACTGTCTGAAGCTGCAAATAATAATATTTCATTTTTATTATCATCATCATCGACACACCAGCTCGGTGCGCCTCTGCTTTTAAAATGAAATCATTGTACAAGTCCCCTGAGCCTAAATCTGGTGCAGAAGTAAGAGCCTTTTCACTTAGGTGTTAAATAATTCCTCACCCCCACCACAAGGCTTTTTTTAGACAGATGAGCCTTTATTTTCAGACGCCATGAGCTCCTTATCGTGTTACCCAGATGGCTGCATGCGCTGGCTCTTCTCCTGCCCGCGGGGCCCCGCAGCCTCACCCGACCCCGGCTGGGGCTGCACCACCAGCCTCCCCCGTCCCTGTCCCCATCCACCACCAGCAGGTCCCCGGTGCCAGTTCTCCAGTGGCCACGTGCCAAATCCTGGGCAAAGCCAGCCGGCAGCAAGGGGTCTGCCCATGCGCCCGAGCAGCGCGGGAGCCGCTTGCCCCCGCTGCCCTGTCCTGCCTGCTCTTCCCTGGCACTTAAACTGGGAAGGCTCTGGGATAGGGGTCATGGATATTTTGTGTTTGTGCAGCACACAGCATGCTTGGGTTTTGGTGCGAAGGGTGGCTCCAGCCTGTAATGGTGACAATGATGTAATAGTAATATGGTAATGGCAGTAATAGTGGTAATAATAATAGGAATAGCAATAGTAGAGGAAGAGATAGAGGAAGAGGAAGAAGAATAAGCAAATAAGAATAGGAATTGGAACACGAAAATAAGAAAAACAAGAATAGGAATAAGAATAAAAGACTAAGAATAAGAAGAAATTTGTTCACCACAGGTGGCAAAAGAAGAGTTTGAAGGTGAAGAATTTGATTCCAGAGTGTGCTGCATGTCCATGCAAGGAGTAAATTGTATGTTCTCCCCCTGTGACCACTGGCTGTGGCCACACCAGCTCAAACCTAGGTCTTTTCAGGTAAAAAAATCTCATCCCAAGCACAAGGTTTGAGTCTGCATGGAGAAAACAGGATGACACGCTCACAAGAACTGGGCTTCATTTGAAAACTTTCAATTTTACTACATAGCCTCTGGGTGCGTAAGTCCTCCTTGCCTCATCACCCAGTCGACCTGTTCAGACCCAAAACAGCTACAGCAGACCAGGTTCATTTTGGTTTTAGAGAGGAATTTCATACACCTCTTTAGAGCAAACATTTCCCAGCACTCGGTAGCCTTCAGCCGACACACGTCGGCTTTCTCCTTGGATCCTTCACCAGCAACAACATTTTTCCCACGTGAAAAATGCACTTGAAGTCCTAAGTAGAACAGATGTTTTTGGACGCACAGGCTCACCACCAGCTCACTGGGGAGGGGAATGGCATTTTGGGCCCTGCCCCAGGAGCAGCTCCAGTGTCACCCTGCACCAAGCATCCGTCGGTGGGACCTCCTCTGGGGTCCCAGACCCCCCTGGCAGCCCTGTGTTATCATCACGTGCAAAAATCATGACCCATGGCTACTCCCTCCTGATCCCGGCAGAGGTGGCATGGAAGGGTGCAGCAGCCCCAGGGTTGCTTGGGCACCTACCAGCAGCCAAGAATCCCCTTGGCAATCTCCTCCGCACCCTGCTCCGTGTGTCCCCTGTGCCAGCCCGTGGGACCATCGGGGAGCACCGTGGAGTCTCCACCCATCACCAAATGCATTGGCAGGGGCTATCCTGTTGGATGCTGGATGCACCAAAGTTTTCCCTTAGCAGACCATCACAGAAGGAGGGAGAATTGGAAGGGACCTGTATGACATGCATCGTTTGCTGGGCAGCATGGAGCATTGCTGGGACGAGCATTGCAGCCGTTCCCCCTTGTGCTGCTGAAACATCTCTGTGGGACCCCTCCAGTCTCTTTCTAAACCTTTTCTTCCAGACCAATGAGGCAAATTGTTCTCAGTTGTATTAATCTTTGCTTGGGCCCCAAGTTAGTGGTGTGCCACTTAACTGTAAAGAGAATCATGTGCTTGGGAAAAAGGCCAGAGGAGTCAGCCCCAGTGTGGTGGAGGCAGAGCACGTTCCTGCAGGTTTCAAAACATGGGACGGAGATGGTCTAAGGGCCTGATCTTATCTTCAGAAAGCCAACAGAAGAGAAGGAGCAGGGCTAGGTCCTTGGATGGTACTAAAGCAACATATGGAAAAGAGGATGAAATGGTTCAGGATACTTCTGTCATTTATCAATTCGATTACGGTGCTGAAAACCACTGGAGAGAGGTTGACAGCATGTACAGTTCCTCCTAGATTACCAGCAGATACTAACTTGTTGCAGCAGTGGAGTAGCTATTTGACATCCCATTTGTACCTACGATGTCCCAAAAAATTCATCCTTCCAAGACCAGTAAGCCTCAAAGCTCCTAAAACATGCCTGTTCCTGTGGATTAGAAGGATTACAAAGCTTCACTAGATGACAGCAATGAAGAGGAAAAGCAGACCAGAAGATGAGTGGGGAGAGGCTCCAGATCGGAGTCACCCTTGCCCTTGAGGTTGAGGATGGGGCCTGGTTTCCAAACAAGTACCTATAGGCACTTCCAAGTGCCCCCACGGTATTTCAGTTTAAACTAAAAAGAAGTTAACTTGCTGCTAACTTTTTCAGAGGGGGAATTTTGAGAAATTAGGGGAATTAATCAGGGAAATCAACTGGACTTTTACAACAATCTGGAATGCAATCCCAGGCAAGAGAGGAAACCTCTCAGGGGAAAGACCAAAGCCTTAACTAGATGAAGAATTACCACAAACAGAATATTAGGAATAACCACAAGCCTGCAATAGATGGAAAAAGGGATTAACCAGCAAAGAGAGTTTTATGTTAAAGGTCAGGCAGTGCAGGGGTAACATGAGAATTGACAAAGTCAAGCTGTGTTAGATCTTGCAAAGGAAATTAAAACAACTAGCAAAATGTTCATGAGTCATAAATGAGAAAAGAAGAAAGAAATGTGGCTTCTGCGTGCCCAGGGTGTGGCAGAGTCTAAAGATAGCAACCTACGTCCCTCAAACGAGGTGGCTGTTCAGTGTCAGGCTTTGGGAAGAAAGAGGATGCTGAATCTCAGGCCAAACTGAAGATGGATGATGGACATCAGGATATGGAAACGACCACATCTAAAGGGCGATGAAATCTCAGAAAGCTAGATGCATGCAAATTGGAGGAACTGGACCAGCTCCATCCCAGAGTCAGGGAAGAAATGGCCATGAAATTGCAAGTTCAGCAGCAAGTATTTGAAATTAATCTATGGCGGTTTAGAAGCGGTGCTGGAAAATAGTAATTTAAGAAAGGCAAGAAAGATGCCCTGGGCAGCTATAGCTCTGCTTGTCTACAGTACGTCTGCCAAACAAAATTCTTGCCAGAGAATTCTGCAAGCTTTCCTGAATAACTGATCTTTTAGGTAAAAGAGAGGCATTCAGTCATATCTCACCAGAATTTAGCAATTTTTTTTTTTATGGTGTCCCATGTGAAATTATAGGGTAAAATGGAGGAGACAATACCTGGTGAGAGGAAACTGTGAGATGGGTAGCAAATGGACTAAGGGAGATCCCAGTGCTCTGTCTCAGTAAAGGTTTTCTCAGGCTATGAGGGAGATAACTCGTGGAGATACTCAAATTTCAGTCTTGGGGCTCATTTAGTATTTCTGGCAATGCCAGTGGCACAAGAAATAAAATGTTGTAACATAAACGTCATAGTTTTCACTCCCCGAAAAAGGATTTGCATATCATTTTGGAGGAACTGAATGACCCTGTGGAGTGGAATAGTAGAAATGAGATGAATTTAAATAGGGCAAAGAGCCTGAATTCATGGATAATGGCAATACCCCCTAGCAGACAGGCAGATATTATGAATAGAGAGAGAGAGAGAGAGACACACATACTGGTTTCAAATGCTGGAGAGAGATGACGCTGCTGAGCCATCAGCATGATGGTGCCCTGGAAAACCCAAACACCCTCACAGGAGTGTCGAGCACTTAAGAGCAGCCTCCTGCTTTCAGAGGAGACAGCACAGAAGGGAAGAAACACGGCACATCCACGTTCGAGGGACAGGTCCAGGGCCAAAGGAAGCAATGCAGAGCATGCCAAAACAGAGAAGAAAGTGGTGGCACAACATTTCCCACTTGCAGGACAGGGGCTGGATAGATCCTCTTGCCTTCTATCAGAGTATGACTGGGGGAAGGATGGGGAGATGCTGAATTACCAGATCACCCTTGGGATGGGGCCCTGCAGCTGCGGTTTCATTTTCCTCGGCATTTCACTTCCCACCCCAGCCTGCTCTAGGAGGGTCGGAAGTAATCTCCTTCAGGGATGGATCTGTCCCCATCAGCAGAGCATCTGCATGTCCCCCAGTTTATTCTGCCACCTGTATGTTACATAGCAGGAACTGAATCCCAGAGATGCTGAACGAGTCGTGCATAAAATCTGAGATCACAAGGGCTTGAAGCATACCCCCAGCTACCACCTTGCACTGCACCAGCACCCAAGGTTTCTGCTGTGCTTCTTGCATGGCCAAGGTGCCCAAGCTGTTGCGGTGACACTGGGGGATGCACCACACTTGGACCGTGCAGTGCTCAGCTCAGCCCAGGGACGTCCTGGTAACAGGAGCTGCCTCCCTGCTGCTGCTGCCCAGTGTGAAGAAGCCCTTGGAGAAGCTGTCAGGAGCATCCACTGCCATGGCAACCGGGATTTCATTTAAGTGTCTCTTTTAATCTCGTTTCTAGGAGGAAGCGTCAGGAGGAACCTCTGGAATTTGCTGCTCTTAGAGAAAACACCATGGGACATGTTTTCTCCCCGTGTTTCCAACTGTAAATACCCTGGCTCCCTCCTGGGACCATCCTGGCCAGGATGTCTCTGGGCTCAGGAGGGGACCTGGCAGTGAATGACCAAGCACCAAAGCACAGCGGGGAGCTGGCATGATGGAAACCAGCCCCGAATGGATGGAAACCACCAAAAGGCTGTTTAAATGGATTTGCTTTTTCCTCCCTACCTTGAAGCGAGAATGTGTTGAACAACCACACCTCAGGGACCAGGGTGCCCATTTCCATCCTCCTTGGGTGGACACCACTGCAGTGGTCAACAGGTCTCAGAGCAGTGGAGCAGGAGATGGTGCCCTGAAGATTTCAGTGCTTTCCCAGACTCCTTCCAGAAGGCTCTGAGGGGATTTGGGCAAAATGTGCTGCAAACCAGAAATCCCAGGAAAGCTGTGGATTGGTGCGATGACTTTTGACCCCACTTGGGAAACCTGAGCCTGCCAAGCATTTGGGAGGGGAGGGCAAGAGCCACGTGTGAGCCACATCCTTCTTTTAATCGTGGGTAACCTCAGCCTCAGAAAGCAAAGTAAATTGCTTAAAGGTCAACAGGAAAATGATAAAAAATGAAAGCTTATGAGGTCAAAGTCCACCCCCCCAATCACTGGGCACTCTTCCTCAAAAAATAACTTCTTCTGAAACAAATTATTGTTAATTATTATTTGCCAGCTCACCATGGCCTGGATGCAGAGTCCACAAGAAGGCACCTCTCCCACCACACACCTGGAGCACTGAGCCACAGGCTTTGACAAGCTCCTTGAAACACGAAATAGCAATGAAAACCAAGAGCATAGTGAAATAAAACAAAAAGAGGGTCACCCAGAAACCAAGGCATCCAAAGCCATGAGTCACTTCTGCACAGCTCAGCCCACCCGCAGACACTTTCTGCCGAAACCCTCTGACTTGCACGTCATGCAGCAACAGTCATGAGCTGGTGAGCGGGGACCCTGCCGAGCAGGACCATCCCCAGAGACCAGCAGCACATCACACAGCCTGAGCATCGGTGTCACGCTGTGCTGTCCAACTGCCCTGGACACACTGACACATATATATTTTTTCCAGGAAAAAGGATTCCCTACTGATGCTGTAGGCCTCTTCCCACCAGATCCCTGCCAAGAAAAGCAGTTGTTTAAGCAAGAGTAGAGAATCAGATCTGCTGTGACCTCGTCCCTTTGCCCCAGGCTGCTGCGCCCTGAGGTTGGCAGAGGTGCTGAGTGATGCTGCTTTTGAATTGCACACCACTGCAGCCCTAACCAAAAACAGTTGCTGTTAGGCCCCCAAAGCTATAAATAATAGTGGTAGTAATAATAGTAATAGCAATAATAATAATGGTAATAATATCAACCATTCTTACATATCCGCCAGCAGACCTAGCTGTTTGTTGCAGCTCACTTATTTTCAACCAGAAGACGTTGCTATAGGCAACATGGCAATGCGATCTGCTGCCTGGCAGAGCAGAATTGAAAAGGGAGCTGCAAATGCGTCATGGTATGTAACATTTCCACAGCAAAAATCCACTCAAGGATCACTGAGCACTTTCCCAAGGCAAAGGGACCTACCTCTGCGGCACCCTGAAGAGACAGCTGCCTGCCATCCCCAGGGAGGGAGGTGCTCAGAGCCAGATCCTTAAATCCGTGCTGTTCCCCTGGAGGTGCAAAATTGGTCCTGGCTCCTGCCAGCACACCTACATGCCTTGGGGCAGCCAGCAAGGCTGGAAGCAAACTCACCACTTAAGTGGATTTACTTGCTGTCCTTGAGACCGGCCCAAAGCACCTCCCCGGCTCACCAGCTTGTCTTAGGCAGTGGGTAAATCACAAACCTTTTATTTTTCATCCACAGAGCCATAAAAATAATCCATGCAGAGGAGTTGGAGGGCCCTGGATTGGTCCTAGGTTTAAGACCCTCCTTTTCACTCTTGGCCACATCACCCCTTGGTGTCCCCCCGCCACAACCCACCAGGCGCAGCCTGGGGGACCTTGTCCCCCCGAGACTTCCACGCCAGGTGCAGGAGGTACTTCTGCACCGAAGGAGCAGGCGGGTACCTAACCACCAGCTGGGTGCAAATGCTAAAACAGCCCCACCTGGGATGTTACACCCCCCCAAAAAGGTGGGCAAGGGGGTAAGCTCAAATGCTGGGCCCCCAGTTGTCCACAGCACAAAATTATTTGCCTGTTGGCTCTCTGCGGTGCGGAGATCTCCAGCCAGCTCTGCCCAGGGTGAAACCACAGCCCAGCTCCGGGCATGTGCCACGGGCCACATACAAAAGGCACAGGGCCAGATCAGCACAGCCCACGCTCCTCCAGTGCTACCCCAGCAGACTTCATGCTCTCTGTGGTGGGGTGGCCCAGGCTGGTACCCACCAAAGGTGCTCTATCACTCCCCTCCTCAGCTGGACAGAGGAGAGAAAATACAACGAAAGGCTCATGGGTTGAGATAAGGACACAGAGAGATCACTCACTAATTACCGTCATGGGCAAAACAGACTCGACTTGGGGAAAAATCAATTTAACTTACTACCAATCAAATAAAACCAAGGATAATGAGAAATAAAACCAAATCTTAAAAACACCTTCCCCTGACTCTCCCCTTCTTGCTGGGCTCAACTCCACTCCTGATTTTCTCTACCTCCCCCCGCAGCGGCACAGGGGGCCAGAGAATGGGGGTTGGGGTCAGTTCATCACACCTTGTCTCTGCTGCTTCATCCTCTTCAGGGGCAGGACTCCTCACGCTTCCCCTGCTCCAGCATGGGGTCCCTCCCATGGGAGACAGTCCTCCATGACCTTTTCCAACCTGGGTCCTTCCCACAGGCTGCAGTTCTTCATGAACTGCTCCAGCGTGGGTCCCTTCCCTGGGCTGCAGTCCTTCAGGCACAGACTGCTCCAGCGTGCATCCCCCAGGGGGTCACAAGTCCTGCCAGAAAACCTGCTCCAGCGTGGGCTCCTCTCTCCCTCCATGGGGCCACAGGTCCTGCCAGGAGCCTGCTCCAGCACGGCCTTCCCACGGGGTCACAGCCTCCTTCGGGCATCCCCCTGCTCTGGCGTGGGGTCCTCCCCGGGCTGCAGGTGGAGATCTGCTCCCCCGTGGAGCTCCCTGGGCTGCAGGGGGACAGCCTGCCTCACCATGGTCTTCCCCACGGGCTGCAGGGGAATCTCTGCTCCGGCGCCTGGAGCATCTCCTCCCCTCCTTCTGCACTGACCTGGGGGGCTGCAGGGCTGGTGCTCTCACATCTTCTCACTCCTCTCTCCAGCTGTAGTTCCTGTTGCACTGCAACTTCTTCCTGTTCTTAACTTTGTTCTCCTAGAGGCACTACTCACTGTTGCTGATGGGCTCAGCCTTGGCCAGTGGCAGGTTCATCTTGGAGCCTGCTGGCATTGGCTCTGTCGCACATTGTGGAAGTTTCTAGCAGCTCCTCACAGAGCCACCTTGCCATGCAAACCCAATACACTCTCAAACACCCGTATGTGCTCCTGAGCCACCACCCAAACACCCAACCTCCTTGGCCTTGTGGTAGGAAAAGCCCAGCTCAGCCAGCTAAAGCACAGCCCTCACTTTATGGTGGAAACTTGAATAAAAATAAAGAACCCCACCTGTCAAACTAACGATAATGCCTGTGAGGCCCAGGAGTGCTGTGGAGGAGAACTGGCCCAAGCACTAGGTGGTGGGGATGTGGCTGTATGGGAGGGAGCAACCCTGGGAGCCGGGGCATCCACAGCTCCTGTCCCACTCCTGCTGGGTCACTCGGGCTGTCCCTCCGTGTCCCAGACGCATCTTCACCTGGCACAGCCGCTGGGGATGAATCATGTCCTGGTAAGACGGGCTGGCAGGATCCATCCATGCCATATCTCTGGTCCAGCCTTACCATCTTGGTCAGGCAACATGGTGGGAAGCAGGTGCTGAACGTTACCTGGGAGATGCACGCTCAAGACACGTCTCCCCAGGTCCAGGAGCACCAGCACATGTTGGCGTTTGCCTGAGCTATTAAAATGGTCCAACGAAGCGTGCTCTGGAGGAGCAGGAGGTGGGGACTGCAGCAGGACCAGTGCAAAGCAACTGGCTGTGGGGACTGTGGGAGGCAAAGGGAGGATGGGGCTTTGGGAGAAGCCAAGACCCCAGCCCATACAGGGGACACCAGGGGAGGAGGAGGAGGAGGAGGAAGATGCAGGAGGAGTAGTGCTGTGGAGCCTTTGGTTTAATGGTGGCAAGCCATTAAGTTTACCACCTCATAAGCATGAGGCAGCTTTCTTGCTCACTGGCCGCTGTGACACTGCTAATGACTTTTGATAAACATTTTTCAATGCTCAAAATGCACAAGGTGATTCTGGAAATGCAGTGCCAAAAATAGAGGAGTGCTGGATGCTCTCGAAGTCAGCAAAGACTGAATCAAGGTCCTCAAGGTTGGATCCAGATGTGGAGCATGGCCACTGCTGCGTGGGAGGAAGATTGTGCCTTCCCGTTGGCGATGCTGAGCCAGAGCATCCCAGCACAGGGGGACAGAGGCCACGGAGGACAGGGAGGGACTTTGGCGTGGGATGAAGTCTGAGCGGGGAGAGACCTGCCTCTGGCAGAAACGCGGTGATTCCTGGGTGAGATGCCAGCACTGCCAGGAGTCCCTTCAGCTCCGAAAACAGCTCATTGTTTCTGAAAGCCAACAAAGCAAATCTTTCCTCCATTTAGCTGGCCTGGGGTGGGATGCTCGGCTCCAGAGGGTGATCAAAGGGAAGCGGGGAGAGGAAATGAGTCAGGAAAAGAGCATTTCTTTGGCACAGGGAGGTAATGGGAAGGTTTAGCACTGGGTATGGACTAGTGCAATGGGGCGATGGTTGCCCTGCTTGCTGCCCCTCCAGCGCTCAGCCACGCTGGGGCTGAGAAGAGTACCAGAACTGGCAAGTCATATAAATAACAGCTTTTGCACTTCTGGTTTTCCAAAGAAAGATGGTTCTATTCCTGGAAAAGATACTGACTTAATAGAAGTGACCTTCACGTAAAAAGCGACTTCTGCGTAAACAGAGATTATTCTAAATATTATTAAAATATTAGTCTGTGTTACCATGACCCAACATTTTTCATAAATGCCAGCCAGCAGTTTTGATAGATGCTGAAAGCTCACTTCTTTTTTGTCTCCTGGATATGGATTTTCGTTGACCCTTCTGAATCAGCGAGCTGAAATGTTTTACTTGACTCAGTGTTTTATTTTCCCTCAAACTTTTAGAATAGTTGGAGGCATGTGGAAAGGGAGCAGGGTGCTATAGCCTTGCCTCAGTCGCTTTTGAGCCATTTGCTCAATCATTTTAAAAGGAAAACACAAGCAAAAGATACTGTTTAAACAAGGCAAAGAAAAATCTGATGCTGCCCTTCGTTGCTAATGAGAGTTGTCCCCTGCCAGATAAACACCACTCATCAGAGAGGAGTCAAAAATGCAGCATGTAAATTGAGCATGGACAAGAAACATATAGTTTATATTAAAGGAGCTTGTTTTCATTTCTTTCTCTTGGGATCTCTGGCCTTGCCTTGACCCGTCGCGCTGTGTCTTACAGCCTGTAACACAGAAGAGCCCCGTGGGCTGGAACAACAAAGAGGCCGTTGCAAGAGATATCCCTGATGGGCAAGCGAGGTTGTTTTGTCTTCCCTGTGATCTCCGTGTCATACCGGGGTAGCATTAAAGGATTGCAAAGATGCAGCCGAGCGAGCCTGAGGCTTGGCTTTGGGATCTGAAGGCTTCAAAGCAAGGAAAAAAAATTCTGGGGTGTTTGCAGGAACATTGGACTCCTTCCATGTGCCTGGCATTGAGGAGAAGGGATGACCCTGTGTTTTCACACAGGCTTTCGCCCTCCCAGCTGCCCCCCTGTGAGTCCCGCTCATGGTGGGAGCCTTGTGGGGACCAGCTTTTGGCTAATGGAAACCCAGTGGGTAGCCCTGGGTGAAAATGCTTTGAGAAGAAACAAGGTGGTGGCATAATGATGAATACAGGGACTTGGGGGAATTCAAACACCACAGCTCAAAACTTGTTAAGATGTCATAAATAAGCAGCCAGGAGAAAATAAATGAGAAGGCTTCAAGGCAGCTTCTTAAAAATGAGTTTTCCCAGCGGGTGGGGAGCCAGGGTCTGCAGGGCTGGTTGCAGTGTGCTGGGTTTCCCCACCACCACTGTACCCATGCCAGAGGGCTTCGGCATGTGTCCCCCAGGGAATGGCATTGTCCCCTGTGGTCCAGGGTGTCCTGGAAAGCAGCTTGGTCAGCCTCTCCTTTCGATGCTAAAGTGATGACTTGAAGGACTCAGGGGAGGGGAGCACTGCTGCACTTTCTCTTCTCCTTCCATATCCCCCTTTTTGGGTGTTGTCTTCAGCTTTCCAGCCCTACGAGAGCTGCTTAGCTCCTCCAAAAGAAACTTGGCGAGGTAGAGGAGAGCATAGGCGGCATGTTGGAGTGGGGCTCTCCTCCTTCCCCAGACGTGCAGTATTTGAAACTCTCATTCTGCACCCAAATCACAACCGCTGCCCCTTCTGCTGCCTCCAAGAACAACTGCAAAGAGGTTTTTCAGAGCCACGTGTGCTTTCCATCAGTCTCCAGTACCTCTGTATTGTAGCCAGGGAAAGAGAGTGAAAGCAACCCATGCAGGCCTGCAGAGCCACCCCACCCCATAGCAACTCCCCATCCAGCACGCTCTAACGCCCGTACGCCAGTTATCACGAGGTCTGAATGTTTGACCTGGCTCAATCAACATCACTGCAGTCAAACCATACCCGTTTTGCAGGCTTACCAGCATCAAGGGGTACCCTCTCCTGCTCCTCAGGCAGTGAGCACACCTGCCAACCAGCAAGACCCCCAAGCTCCCCCTTCTGCTCTACCAGACAAGGCCACCACAATTCCTTCACGACACAGCCATCGCACAGTCCTTGCTTTTGAGGGCAACCAGCAAGTTTTACAATTAGCCTCAACCCTTTTTCAGAGACAGGAGCTGATTTTAGCTTCTCTGACTGTTTACCCTTTGGGAAAAGCTAGCTCTTGGAACTGCATTTCAGTGCTGCATGAACGTAAACCTCCAAGGAGGCGTGAAGCCAACGGTGCTGCCCTACCAAAGCCAACAAGCATCCCAGCTGTTCCCAGAGACTCTGTTAGGACCAGACCCACATTGTATAGATACTCCTCCCTCTGAGGCTTAAGCTCCTACGATAAAGCAGCTACCTTGTCCCGCCTGATGCTCACTCATGTATGCCAGCATGCACTCGCACTCTTGGGGAGCTACAGAGGTCCTGGTCAGGGACATGTCCCAGACTCCATTTGTGAACTTCCTCACGACAGAAAGGAAAGCACACTTGTAAAATTCCACATCACATCCACCAGGATGAGCGAGGAGGTGCTTACAAGTGTTTTAGAGGACCAGATTAGATTTCAGCATAATCGTGGCTAATGGGGAAGTCTCCGCCACCCCAGTCAATCTGAAGACAGCCTTAAAAGACAACTACAGTGTTCGACAGGACCAACCAAAGGCAGAAACTCCATCAAGGAACAAGCAGCCATGACAGGGCTGTGGTTACATGGCAGCACAGGGTAGTGGCAAAACCAAATTGCGATGCAAGAACGCAACCATTGCTCCAGGTCACATCCGAGACACACTGCTCACTGCACTAGTGCTCTGCTTGGCAGCGGCTCCATGGACAAGTTCAGGACCTCAAATTGTGACAATGTCACGTTTATGTTTCCTCCTCATTCTCCCCCTCCAACTCTTCCTACGGTAATACTGACATGGAGGCACCAGAAGACAATGATACATCTGCTATGGGAGATGACACGTATGAGCTGGAGCCACCACTCCTGCTGCATCTGTTGTGTTTGGTTTATGGACATTAATTGTTACAGCAAAGCTCTCTCTAGCCTCAGTGTCCAATGCCAGTTCATGTTGTCTTGCACAAGGCAGCACCTGCAGATATCAAGCCTTTCTCAGTTCCCAGATCAGATGTCCCAGATAAAAAGGAAGAGAAAGCTTGGGCGTATCTTCATACTTTGTGAGCTCCCTGGATATTGCTTTAAAATTACCAGCTATATTCTGTCCTACTGAATGCTGGATTAAAAAAAAAAAACAACTCTGCTGCTTTGCCTTTCTTTAAAATTTAGGCATTACAGAAGAAAGAAGAGAATTAAAAGCCAGGAGTAGAAAACAAGCCCTGGACTTGATGTTCTGCTGGCAGAAGTTGGCTTAGCTGAAGACCTGGTCCCACTGCGTCCTTCACACCCCCGCTCTGCTGTCCCCATGTCCCCTCTGTTTCTGCTGCATCAGTGAAGAAAACTTGTGGGGAGTTTTCAACTTGCTGACAGATCTCTTTCCTCGGGAAGAGCAGCTGCTGGGTTAGTCCCATAATAATGCCATTCGGTATCAACCCATCCCTCTAGAGCCCCGCTTGCCACCTTTGATTTGCAGCTGGTGCTCTCAGACACTCAGTTATTCACTGTCCCTGTGGCTGGTGGGGCAGCTTATCCCACCAGACTCCCTGGACTTGGCAGGAAAAGATGTGGCTGACTCTTAGGATGTTCAGGATATTCCAAAAAAGTCTTTGGTTTATTGCTATTTCCACTTAGAAAACACATTTCACTAAAAAAAGAATTCCAAGTATTTAGAAACATCTTGGTCTTGCTCTCCCATTTACAGCAGCAAGGACCAAGAATAACTCCACCGCAGCCAGCGGTGTAACACTGGGATAAAACCAGAGCCATGCCAGTCACAGAATTAATGTCTCAGAGCACTGGTTTTCGAGTATCCCGGGACAGAAATCAGATCTTCAAAAGCTCCCAGCTCCCTTTCATTCGCCTCTTAACTGACCGCAGTTTCAGATGTTGCTCAGCATTTTCCTGCAGAGGTTGAGTGCTTTGGAAAACCTGTTGACAGGCCCCTGAACTTGTTGTCAAAAGAGCAACGATCTGTGCTGAGACTCTGAAACTCATCCTTTGTGGCAGCTGAAACAAGTTCTGCTGAGCTGTCGAGAGCAGACAAACAAGTCCATCTGGTCCTAGTTAGTGAGTTATCACCTCTTCGGCTAAGGCCCATTACGGGGGTGGGAAGAACTTCTCTCTGTCTATGTTACTCTGCTCAACTTTCCTGGTCATCCGTCACACTCCTTCCAATCTCCTGATCTCTTCCCTTCACTTAATTTCACCATTTTATTTTTTTTCCTTTAGCTTTCTGCATCTGCTAGTTCTAACTATGTCCATCTCCAGTTGAGCATGGTCCAAACACCCTCCAGGTCTTCTGTCAAGTCCCTCCTCACATGCCCTTGTACCAAGGCGCCTCATGGCATCTCTCCGTTTTCTTGCAACATGCTTGCTCCGGTTGTCAGATTTGATATTCTTGGCAAGGAGTAACTATTGGGGAAAAAATGGATTAAGTTAAATAACAAACCCACTCCAAACCAACAAATGCCGAAGAGGAGCCAGCCAGCCAAGCTGCAGGAGTATGAAAACGGAAGGCTTTCTCCATAAACGCTCCCAGCTGCAATCAGCAGTTGCTAGTGGCTCTCTAATAAAAGGAAGAGTAAAATTAAAAATATGTTTTTGAGATCACTGCTAATTGACCAAAAATGTTGCCTTTGACAATGTGTAATTTTAATAAAATCTTAATGCCAAAGGCCCTAACTCCCCATTCTCAGTCTAGATCCAG
Source organism: Haliaeetus albicilla (assembly GCF_947461875.1). NCBI lineage: Eukaryota > Metazoa > Chordata > Aves > Accipitriformes > Accipitridae > Haliaeetus > Haliaeetus albicilla. Next base: position 16,540,634 of record NC_091502.1, on the reverse strand, counting down.
CCACGCTCTCATGCTCTGCAGCTATGGCTAACGGGCAGCTCAGCAGACGAAGGTATGTCCCAAGCTCTGTCCTCCTGCAGGAGTTTGACCTGGAAAGCTGAAGTCCAGATGGACTAGTGCCACCCCAGGCACATCCCAGAGGGTGGCTGCATGCCCCACTGCGACCACTGCCCATCGCAGAAGTGCGGCGCAGCTGCTGCCTATGCCAGCATGCACCTTTCTGCACCGGGGTCTGTATTTGCTTCACCTCACTTCAGTGCTCCACCCAGACTGGCAGAAGACATCACTGCCCGGGTCCTGCCGCAGGACCACGGGTGGCCAACAGCCTCCAGACTGAGGGACCCGTGGGTGCATGAGCCATGAATTTACCCAAGGGACCAACGCTGAGCACTCCTCCCTCTATCCCCTGCCACAAGCAGTACTAATTCAGACCTCCTGCATCTCTGTTGCGACCACTGAGGCTATCAGATGCTCTAAGGTGGATCCTTCCCTTGTTCCCCATGGTTCAGCACTACACGGGTAAAGGTGCACCCCCTTCAGCAGGAAGAGAACCGGGCAGAGCTGGGATGCCAGCACCCTGCTCTCCGCTTGGAACCAGGGTTTGGACTGGAAGGGTTTACGTGCCTGAGCCACTCCTGCAAATTCACACAAACTGCAGCAGAGCCAAAAACCAAACCCTGCCTTCCTCACATCTCAGGGTAGGGCTGAAATCATTTCTTCACCCCTTAGCTTCATGCCTGTCTCCACAAATATAACAAGTTCTGCAGCGTTAAGTCCATCAAGGGGAATGAAAACCAGGCCACCATCCTGGGTTAGTGGCTGGAAATAAGACTCCGGAGTCCTGATTACCGTCCCCTGCTCTAACACCTATGTAACACCATCTTGGTTTTATTCTTTATTGGAACAAATGGCAGAAACGGATACTACACAGAGAAGGACTTTAATTTGCTTTTTTAAAAAATTCTTTGGCTCTAGAATTTTCTGAAATTATTCCTTCTCTCACTGTCTGCATTGAAAGAGAGAATATCCATTTTTAAAAAGCTGGTGTTTGAAAAGCAAGCATAAATTAAAAGAGGATGTGGGCATAAAACAGCTATAGATTTCAACATCTATGAATAATTTCTAAAGCTCTCAAAAAACATGATTCATTGTTGTTACCATCAGCTTACCTGTGCCTCCAACTGAAGCAAATTCAACCCTAAAAGTTTTAAATTGGAAAGATACTCCAGTGAAGTATCATCTTCTAAAATAAATCACAATGTTCACCACCTTTCCTGCACTGCCCAAAACAAGCCTTGCCGTAAGAAATGTGATGAATCTATATATTGCTAGCAGGAGTAGGTTTTACTGGGGAGAGGTCGCTTAACAGAGTCCTTTAAGAGGTGCAAGTGACAGTTCACTTCATCAGAAGAAAGAAACCCAACAGGACCCCAACTTCTCCCACTCTTCTGTCTGGTGTCGACAACCTCCATCGCTGCCTGGCTTCAGAGCAGCCTCCAGCTGCAGCACCTCTCCAGAGCAAGGGAGGAGACCGAGAATATCAGACACTAAGCTTGAGGGCTAGTAAACAGCACACCGGAGTATCAGCCTTTGCAAACTAGGTCATGAATTAGGCTACATGACTGGTTTTGTTCAAGCCCATTGTCGTCCTCTCCTCAAAGGGACCATGACATTTTCATGATGTTGGTCTGTACCAGAAGGACAAATTCAGCAAGAACATTCACAGAACTCTGAGTTGTGCTGGTCTCACCACGATGGCACATCTGGGGCTCCTACCTGGGCCACACGAACACAGGACATCTAGGATGCATGCACACCAGAGGAAGGATTCATGTGGATTTCAGTCAGAACAGACTTTTATTTCAGAGAGTTAATTTATCCTGCAATGACAATATCCAAAAGTTTAGTGCTAGGACTCAGCCACCCACCCAGGCAGTGGTTCAGCACGTGATGCTTCAGCAGAACGTACCATCCACGCACCCCACCAATCCCAACAACTCGTGTGCGACCAAGTCCAACCAAGCCACCCCAAAGGACAAAGATCAACCCCAGGGGACCGCATTTGAAAGCAAGCAGACCGACTGGCAGATCTGTCCTCCACCCTTATCCAGCTCAAACTTCCAGCTTGTTCTCCCAGTGCAGTAAAAATAAACCTTTTCCAATGGAGGAAGACCAGCTGCTTCAAATCCTGTCCACTGAAAACCACTCAGTTAAAAAATAAAGAAATAGCCCAACCCCTTAACCAGAGTATTTCTAAGAAAGAGCTGGGAGGAGGGGCAGATCTGTAGGTAAGGCAGTGGGCAGGTACCGACGGAAAGGGGGCTCACCACTCAGCTCCCAAATACAATTTTTTGTGAGACTGAACAGTCTGTCTCAATCCTGCCCTTCACCCAAACTTCTGAGCATTTAGGCTCTTCAGAATACAGCCTGCTTTACAACCTTTGTTTCCATAAAACCTATCATAACAGATCCCCATTGCTATCTATAAAGTTGTATTATAGTATAATTTAGAAATCATCTTCTTTGCTCTCTGTTGAAATCAGTAGCATCTGGATAGGAAATTAGACTTCTTTCTTTCATTTTCCTCCTCCCATACAGTGTTGCTTCCCTCTACTTCAGAAGGTATTTCTTAGGGTTGGTGGCAAATTGGGATTTGGATTAGGAGACATAATTTGTTTAGATCTAGATGACTCTTCCTTCTCATTAGAGCTGCACTAGGCACGTTAGAATTCCCAGCAATTTTTTTTTTTTTTTTTTTTTTTTTTTAAACTCAGCAAGCCATGGTTTCCCACTTGAAAGATCAAATTTTGGTAAGATCAGTGACATTAAGCTGCTCCTCAACTGCTGGTCAGGTGCTACAAAGGGGAGAAAATGCCATACTACACATGGACACTTTTATTGCATCCCTTAGGTATATTCCAATTCTCTGAACTAAAGCAATTTAAAAACTAGACATAGTCACTATTTCATTTGCAATCTTATTTCCCTGCCAGTCACAGCATCATGGTCATTCTTCACTTACATCCCATAATATGCCCACCTATAACAAGAAAACAGTTGAGTCTGAAATTCATAAAAGCCAACCTGTAAGATCTCAGTCAAAGGAGGAAAGCAGTACAATGGTAAAATGTATCTGTGGATTAAGAACATAAGAATTCAGTGCTTCTTTTTTTTTTAAATTTATTTAAAATGAGTGACTTAAACACCTATGGAAACATTATTCTTCTTTCTGCTTACCCCCAATTCAAAAAGAGAGCTCAGAGGAGCCTTTCTTAGGAAACATGACTCTTCCAAATGTGCCTATTTACGCTCTGCTTGAACCATATCTTGAGGGACAGAAAGTATAGCAATGAGGCTATATTTGCTTTTATTGCTAAATATGACAACATGTCAGTCTGCCTAGGGAAAAAAGTAGCTGAACTTAAAACAAAACACAGACTTTATTTCTTTGGAAAAAGAATCCCCAAACTTTTCTCCTAAATAAGCAAGACAAATTTTGGCAGGAAGTTTTGTTCTTGACCAACAGCTAACTAAATTTCATGCTAAAAGTTGACAGGAGATGGAAGAAGGACTTCCATGGATGGAGACATTTCTGTGGGTATTTTCTTTCCCTCCCCTTGAATATGTATGGCAGAGCACTAGGCACTGAGAAAGCAAGAAAATCAGAGAAGCCCCTACATGTGATTCTGACTCTCCTTAGAAGAGAATTAAGGCTTCAGGCTCCAACTAGCCATGACTGCAGATATGAATAAACACTTGAGCCTGAAGCAATTTCTGAGCATCAGCACATCCCTTCAAGGCTTGAATCCTACAGATCTTCCTTTGAAGTGAAGCACTTCAAGGCAACATCCCCCATTCATTTGATGGTTTGACCCTGTGCTCAGATCTCTCCTCCAGCATGAAAGACTTTAAGGTATTTGTAGTAGTAGGAAAAAGCAGAGAGAAATTTCAGCAGCTCGATGGGAAGCGATACATGCACGGCTGAAAGGAGACACCAGGCTGTCACCACACCAGGCACAGCTGGGCTGCCCGTGAGGCACTCAAAGGTAAACAGAGCAAGTACCAGATCACCTCTGCCCCAGGATTTTATTTCAAACAAAACCCAAGTTAACGGAGGAACTGGAACTCACCAAAAAGCCCTTTTTTTTTTTTTTTTTTAAATTAAGTCTCCTTCATAGGATGGTACCTATGACTACATGAAATCCTGAAAAATGCAGATAATGATTTTGCTGATTGCAATACGAAGCCTTTAATATTCAGCCATCTCCTTGAGGAAGACAAGTAGATGCTAAACACTTTAAACCTTGTATACACTCAGCACAATTATTTCCAGCTGGAGGACTATCATTAAGCTTTATTCCTCATACTATTAATCCCTTTAGAATTATAAAACATATTCCAAGAAAAATTTTGAAAGACAAAGCTTTTTTAAAAACAACTTAGAAGTTTAACTGTTAGTCTCTATGGAAAATAGATCCTGGTTTTCAGTTCCAATGCCATACCAAAGATAACCATAAACAAGGGAGAAACTGTTTATAAAGCAAGTGGCTTTATTTCAAGCCACCAGTTACAGTGAGTTCAGGTACTGCTTAGAATAACACAGGATTAAACAATCCTGATTGCTAGGAACTGTAAAATATTGCATTCCTTGAAGTGCCGAATGTTAACTTTCTTCCACTTGACCTCCTGGAACAGCTGCCTTGCCAGCTCCACTGCCTTTGTTGAAAGTTATTTGTCATACTGAACAGAGGCTCCTGGAAAAAAACCTATGCTGGGAGCAGAGGTGTAGAACATCATGGTCTGATTTTTTTAAGAACTCACAGTCACACTGCAGTTTTACAAAAACAAATGATCAGCCTGTCTTTTCCTAGATGAGTACAAGAAGGATAGTAGAAAATTAAACATCAATACAGCATCAATAGTGAAAACACAGGGCTCTTACTCAACAAAAAGCACAGAGCGCTTTAGTTTTCCAGTACTGGTGAAGAACATTCAGTAGTTAATGATGCAAAACCCACCAAGAGATAAGGCTTGAGATTCCTTAATTATCATGTTGTGTTTGTGTACTGCTGAGTCCTCAGATTGTGGGTCAGCTTACACTGCAGGAAGCTAAAATACAAAAGCTCTGAGGGGGGAGGTTAGAGATAGGATCTGCAAATTCTGTGGTTGAGCTGAACAACAATGCCAGCAAAAAAACTCAAATAAAGCTGCAGCCCGGAGCCATATGGTCCCTACAGCTCTTTCTCCAGAACCAGGGACAGAGAGCGCTACTGGAAAAAAATGACTGAGTACACCTATGCATTATGCAAAAGTTTAAGAAAGGGATGTTCCTGCAGGTATGGAGAACAACTGCCTGCATATCTGAAGAAAACCTCATCCAACCCCAGCCATCTGGCTTCTTAAAAGTATTATTTCCTCTAAGAAAAGAGTTACATTACTTCAAGAACACAAATGATGGCATTATGCACTTATGATTTCCATGAAGGCATTCAACTGGCATTTCAACTATGTCTCTCCCTCTCCAACAAAACCGTATGCTCACTTGCTCACTTTGGCACACTGATTCTCTCTTGTAATACTGCGAGACCAATGTATTTTTTTGTTGTTGCCATGACAACTATGCTGTTAGATCAGACCTAAAGCAGCAGCTGGCTTCTCCATTGCTGGACCCTGACAAGTACAGAACTTAACTTTCCCCCCCCCCTTCTAAATACATTGCCTATATACCAAGATTTTAGTAGCTTCAATTTAAAGAATTACAAACTACACCCATTTTTCTGCTTCCCAAGAATCATTACTGTCATAAGGCAGGTAGCAGAAGTAACACAAACACATATTCCTCCAGTAGCTGTAGGAGCTCACATGACCTTAAGCATGCTGAAAATCTCGCTTCCAAGTAAATATGGGTATTAGCTGCTGGCTAATATGTACACTATGCATAGCTCAATGAAAGGGTGGCAAATACAGCTAAGGCTAGTGAAAGCTTTTACAGGATACCAGAGTCAAGCCCAACAAAAATCTAAACCAATGTGCTCTAAATTTACTCTCTTAAAAAGAATATCATATATATTTTCAAATTAAGAGCTTGAAAATAATAATATTACTATGAAACAGTGTCTGTAAGAATGAACTAGACTGACTATAACACAGGCAACGAAAAGGGCAAGAATTTTACATAAATGCATCTGAGTTCTGCCACTGTAGCCTTCTAGGTAGAGAAGCAACTACTACATTTTGCAAATGTTAGGGTCATATCCAGTGCATCACTTGGCCAAGATTTCAAATGCAACCGAGACAACAGAAGAAGAGAAAAAAATATCCCTTCATAGCTGGGATTTTTTTCAGTCATTCATATTTTATACTGTCCTATTAAGTGCTAAAATGGGACGTTTCAGAAGTAAACAAAGTGTACTATGGTATCTGGAGGAGATGACTCGTTTAATAAAAACACTCACTTGCAAGTTTGACAACACTATTCCTACTGAACCATGCACACACAGACTGAATCTTGTGGCCACATGGTTGTGGCTGAGGGACTGAGCACTACAATGGTTAATTAAGCAGAAAAAACCCCCATGGTTCCACAGAGCATTCCCCACTCAAGGCTCCCCCAAGCATTACATGGATTGCTCCAGAAGTGCTGAGCCAAGAGAGCCCAGAAAGCAGGCCTGCTAAGAACTTGGAGCTAACCCACCAAACCGTAACTTGGTTGACAATAAGAAGAAACTAAAAAGGAAGGTTATTAATTAAGTTTCTAACTAGCTATTAAGAGGAAGTCCAGTTTTCTACCAAAAGTAGCTTTTTTCAGTTCACGCTGGTTATCATACTCAGCTACTCCCCATCTTTGATAATACTCACATTTACAAAAGTTGCATGAGTTACAAATCACCATCACTACAAATGCAAGTTGTTTTGGAAAGCAATTTAAACAATTATAAGCATTTATTGCAAACCAGCTTCTCTCTTCTACCATTTACAAGGAGGCCAGTAAAAGTAAATGCACGTGAACAGAAAAACATTCATGAAACACAAATTGATTTAATTAAAACTGAAAAGGAAAACATATTGCAGGAATAAAAACTCCAGATACATAGCAGTTATTAATTATGAAGTGGCTGATGATCTTGGAAAAGCATTTGGGAATTCATGACCAAATATTCAGCCTTGAATTCTGAGGGAAAGGGAGGGAACCATGACCTTCCAAGGCCTTCAGCACCACTGCACATAAAACTGTACTACTTGATATATTTTTCCATGAACTTTTTGTGAAATTCTGATCGCAGAGTATCATTCACGAATCTTTTGTCCTTTTTTGTTTCGTCTATCCCCTTGGCACAATTCTTGAAGACAACATCATCATCCCATCTGAAAACAAAAGTTTTTAACTTCATTAAGTTTGTATGAAAATTAGGTGCAATTTACAAAAATATATAAATGAAGTTTGGCTCTCCTATTTGAATGTACTAAGAGCAACTAGTCATTAAGATTAGATTTTAGTCTTTAAGAAAAAAAGATCTATTTTTCTAATCCAAGCCATCTCCTACATGCTCCTGAGTTCAAAGTGTGATGAGTATCAGTAAATTAAAGGGGTTTTTATCTTTACAGAAAATAATGACCATTTGAACAGAGCAGAAAAAAACCCTTTGATCTAACGGCCCTTATTTTGATAAATGCAACAGTAATGGGAATATCTGAAAACAACAACTGTATTGAGAAAAATACTGTTATTTATTAATTCTAGTTATGCTAAAAAAAAACCACCAAAACAACAAAAACCCCAAACCAGCTAGATCTTAAAGGGGAGCATAACATCAAATTTCTTGAGGAACTTCGGTCCTGTTACTTTTTGTATCATTATGCAATGTCAGACAAATGCAATTCTCAATATCTCTCTTTTTTAAACACAAAGTAGCAGGATGATTTGTTCAGAGAAATGCACAAGACAATCACTACATGTATCAGTATCCCAATTCTACATTACACTGCTTGTGACAAGATCCAAGGAAGGAAATAAAAACCAATGGCAGCGATAACATTTTCTGACTCCGAGTATCGAGAGGGAGCAAGGGGATGGATATCACAGTACAGACTGCACAGTACCTCCTCTTCACTTTGAAGTTTGCTTGAGGCTGTGCTGGTCCTGTAAGGTTCAGCAGTGGGTTACCACTCAGAATGTTCTCCATCCGAATTCTTTCTTCTTCAGCCTTTTGCTCTTGTTCCTGAGAATCAGAAATGGATATATTACTTTTCTAGGCCACTTTTCTCATCTCGTTGTTAGAGAAAAACATTATTTAGCTGTGAACAGTCACACAGACAGAGCTTTAATTCCTAGCTCCGACTTTTCAGAGCATTTGACACTTGCATACGAGTAGCATAAGGATAGAAGCAGAGATACTCTAAAGAGCTTAACATTGCTAATAAACTGTCAATCTAGCAACACTCATATCTGCTCTACTTAGCTATGATGTTCCATCAAATATTCAGTTAAATTCTAGCTTTACCATTTACATATTTATTATATTAAAACTTGTATACAGATTAAAAGACTTTCTTTATCCTAATGAGAAAAGAGACTACATTATACAATATTCATTAGGTGGAAGAAACCTTACAGCATATTTAAACTTCTCTATCTCCAGCAATCTGCTTGGGTTTTACACCTGCGATTTCCCTAGTGACCAGTTAAAAAGAATATTGAGAAATCCAAGGTGAAACTGAGCAGTGGATGTCATAAGTTTATTTAAGAGTTCCAATATTAAGGAGCAGAAAAATTTTCTTTTCCTTGTACTGTCAAAAGCATGTATCTCAAGCCTAAGTGAAGCACTGCACTACAGGCAACACAAAGTAGATTTCACTGCCCACGCTTCCAAGCTGTATTAATGTATTTAGCGACTTAAATGTTCACAGACTTCAAAATGAATGTGTAATATTCATTTTACATCAACGTATTTTCCACAACCTTTCAAATGTATTACAAGGATTGCTCTTTGATGAAAGTACCAGAAAGAAAAAAAAACAAAACCAACAACTCTTCAAATTTGGATCTCCTTAGTCTCCTGCTCCATGCTAGTTTAAAAATGCACTGAAGTCTCATTAGCACTGCAGGAGACTCAAACCATGGCTTTTAAAAATTATATAAACTAAAGACAAAGAGATCACAAGGTTGGGGTTTTTCTTCCCAAACTGCAGAAAATTCATGGCTGAGGCCTGCTATGGGATCGCAAAAGAGGAATAGTTTTTCTTGATGATAGCGTTTACAAGTTTTAAATGCTAAACTTGAACACCAATGCTAGCCAGAGTTCTCTAGCTTCAAACATTTAATCAATACTAAGTGATATATTACTAAAACTATCTACAATTTACAATGTTTTTCCATTGGACTGATCAGGTATGTGAAATATTCCTATAAAACACCCCAATCCTCTTCAGAACAATACCAACTTAACATACATACGAATACCAGATAATGCAGGATCACTGGTAAAGATTTTACCTTTCAAAATCTACCCAAGTTTTAGTTACCTACCATTACAGTGCTTCTCACAAATAAAATTTAGAACCAGCTGCAATTAATTGCCACTGGGATGGGAAAAGCTCCTCAAAAGGGCATATTGCTTAAAAGCACGGTACACCTTCAGGTCAAGCCCTGTAATGCTCTTATTAAAACATGCACATAGGCAAAACTTGCCCTTGCTGCTGTAGCCATGGAGCTTTAACAAAATCCACAGCAGTTAAAAGTTATTAACAAAAATAAATTAAAGTTTTGCATTTTCAAATACAGCTCTAAATCCAACATTTGCATTCCAACTTCAGTTGTTATTACCACCCCAGTAAATAAGGAAACACAGAGAGCAAAAATACTGGATATGGAACAGCAATTTCCCCCCATACTAGAAATACAAATTCAAATTATACATTTCTCTCCTCTGTGGATTACAGACAAAAAAATATATGCAGCTTCTTCTGCACAGTATGCCAACCTTTGGTTTACCATCTTCCTCCCCTGTAACTGGAGGAGCCAACAGCAGTGAAATCTGATTTACTGCAGTTGTCATGTGTTCCCACCAGAAGTCAAGCAGGCCTCAGACTACGATACAAGCACATGCATGCAAAGTACTAATTTGAAACCAAGCAAAATCTAGGATATTGGTACAAGCAAAAAAATCAGTATTGATTTTCAGGTACCTCCAAAGAGACGATCAGATTCTGTTTAAGACCATTACGCAAATTTACAACAGGATGCAAGCATGTGAAGTGTTCTTTGTGCTGTCCAAAATAAGGTAGGCTCTGCACCATTAAATTTAATCTCCAATGCTCCATTAAAAGTGAGACTTTGAAAAAACAAGAAGTCTGGGACAAATGTTAAAAGCAAGTAAGAATGCTACAACCCCAAATTTCATACTGCACTATACTCAAGAGAAGGTAGGACTAGTAAGAGCATTGCAAGAAATTAATACTCCCCTGTTGAAAAATGCCTCTGTAGACAGAACTGCTTCCAAGTCCTACAGATGCAAACAGATGCAGCATTTTTTCCATTTTAGAGCTGAACTCCAGGGAGCTCTTCTCAAGGTGACATGCAGAGCATGGCCCAGTCTTGCCCTCAAATTTCTAAGACATTAACCTCAGCCATGATCCAAAGTTACTGACCCTGTGCATCATGCACCACTTTAGCTGGGACACACATAACTATCTTATGCTGTTTTTTTATGATGCATGAAAATGCATCCACACACCACTGACAAATGCAGACAGAACTACAATGCACTCCACACACAGTATTTCTTCGATGGTCAAAAGTCCACTGGAGTCAGTCAGCATCTTTTGGGGGAGAAATACAGTTGTTCTTCCCTCCCTTCCCCCATTTCAGATTTTATCTCAACAGCTCCTACAAAGCCGATGGTTCCAGCATTCTCCACCATGCATGAAGAGAAGTGAAAAGCACTCAGTCATTTGAATTGTAAGCATTCAGAATCACTAGAGGAAGATAAGGCCAATATTAAGAATCACAAAAAATATGCACATAGTACTCCAGAGTTCTTATTACACACAAATGCACATTTAATTTTTCTATAGTAAGATTTAAAAAGGCATGTTAGGCATCATCCTAACTTTTATCTGCTTTACATAACCTATGTAATATCCTTCAGCCTCAATTAGCCTGACACAGTTTGCTCTCTGATAACGAAAAAAGCATTATCAGACTGAAGTGATAAAATGTGGCAATAGGGGAGAAAAAAAGAAAAGAAAAAAAAAGAAAATCAAAACTGAAATAACACTTTTAAGAAGCGTTACACTACAAGTAGTGGTATAAGACTAAGTGTAGGATTTAGCTCCAGATTAAGACACCTACATCTAGACATCTGCTTGTAAGTACCTGAGCTCACATCTCAGCAGAGATCTAGAGAATACAATGAGTCAAGACAGTTTTTCTGCTCACACTAAATTACACACAGAGGAGACCAACCATGCTGCAGGCTCTACTGACTGCATCTCCATTGTACCACCACGGAAGCTGGGATACATTAACTTGTACGTTGACCCCAACAACTTGGTATTTCAAGCTCAACTGAATCATGTCTAAAACTAATTGCTAGCAAAAAACTACATTGACTCAAGTCAACTACAATTCCAGAGGACTGGAGGGTAGCAAAAACTGCACTATAATCAAAAGAAGTGGTAGAGACAATCTTGGGAATTTCACAATTACATTTTACTTTTGCACCTTTTAAATTATTAAAAACAATTATGAACATAACACTAACAGAAGCTGTCAAACGTTCTTTTATAGTGACAACTGTTACAGAAAATATCTATGAATCTTATTTTCAAATGCTGATTTTCCATATTCACGTAAGAGATGGTCCAAAGCCCCTGGGCACTTTGTGCAACCCTTCGCTGCTTCTCAGCAATGTTCACAAACAGAACTCTGCTGGCTTTTAGACCCAGAGAGGCAGAACAACTAGAAGTAGTAACAAACTGCATAAGCTTATCTTTGTCATTAAAGATCAACAGATTAGAGTCTGAAAGGAAACAGATCTGTTGAGTAAGGCATCTCCACTTTTAGTCACTTTACAAATAAGACTTGGCATGCATAGTAAATTATTTATGGAATTCAATCACTCAAAGCTGTTCCAGGCTGGATGACTTTTCAACATATTTGCTACAAATTCTAGGAAGCAGGCTAATTCTGAAGATTAGTCTTGAAGATTTTTTGTATTATTTAGCTTCACTAAAACCTCCCAAAGAAGGTATTCAAAATTGAAAAAAGGTAATTTACTAAGACATGACATGGAGGAAATACTAGTGATGTAAAGTTGACATTTACACTTAAGCTAAGTTACACATTTTGGCCAGAGCTGCATGCAGAATCCCTCATCTCCAGCCAAAAGAGGGTTTCATTATGTTTCAGAATTTTCCACATAAATCTTCCACTGCCCACTCCTCCACTGAAAGCCGGGACACTCCAGGCGATGGAGCATGGGTTGTATCAAATCAAACAGACCAGACATAACCTTCATAGCCATCTGAGCTTCACACCTCTGAGGCAAATCATGCACAGCTGTTCACAAAATAAGCAGCTCTGGTTGCTCCAAAGCCTACATTGTTCTTTTGTGTGGTGGAACAAAGGCTTATTAAGCTAAAACACTATGGATACAACAAACCCACAACAGAAGGAAAGCCTAAGGGGGAAAATAATACCTCTGTATTCACTCCACCTTTTCTAAAATAATGCCTCTTTCCCTGCCTTTCCGTTCAGCAAGACGAGGTATACAACTCTCTTCCTAAGCCATTTTAGCAAAAAAACCACGATACAGATTATTCCATCACTACAGACAGCAGCGCTGCGCTTTTCAGTGGCAGCGTCTTGCACCAGCTATCTGCAGAGATGAATCACATATCAACCATGCTGTAACCACCATGTTAGAGGCAGAAGCAATAGAACAGGAATATTATTGTGTGGGCAATAAGACTGGACTGGCAGAGGGAGTCCCATACCCCAAGGAAGCAGATGGAGAATCGGATCTCACAGCAAGCCTCCACTGTACAACTGAACTCACCACGTGGCATCACAGCTGGGGGAAAAAAAAGCGGACAAAACTATATTAACCTTAACTAAACAATTATTCCTTATCTTGCTGTAAGAATAACAGTCCCTTGGCATACTTGTTTCTGACCGCAAAGGAAAGAAAAACATTATTGTTACCATGGGTTGTTTTTTTTTTTAGTATAGTTCCTACCCTTAGCACAGAGCAAGATCACTTTTACAGAAAGTGCTGAAATTCCTGAAATGACTCCATTGTATCAGTTTTTGTAGATGTTGAGTAGCTGAAAGAAAACATGAAACACCCACATTTCACTGAAGGCTGGGGAAAAAATAAATAATAATAATAATAATAATAAAAAAAAAATCACATAACCTTATTTAAATGCTAATTTTTGAATGACAAACTATGACAGAACTGCATTTAGCAGCAGGGAAAGAAACTTAATAATGCAGAGATCCACCCCAGTTATTCAATCCCATGCAACTTAGTAACTCTATGCAATACAATGATTCAAATAACTGACTGAAACTTCAAAAAATAAGAGCGCAGAGTAATCACAACTGCAGTGCCTATACGCAGATTTGTTGTCATTTTGCCCACAAGGGAGGGGACATTATCATTAGCTCTTGGCAAGGGTAAGTATTGCTAGCATGTCTCAAACATTTAATGAAGAAACATATTCTGCCATCTGCTTTTGCCTCTTCACTGAAATTCTTTCTTAATCACTGATTTGATATTCTAGTTTTAGTTAGACCCTTAAAATTTAAGTGAAAAGGTTAATATTTACCAAGATTCATTTTCTAATGTTTTATTTGAAAGTCTGTGACACAAATAAAACACAGGATAGAGCCAAGATCTATTCTGACTGTTGGTAAAGCAATATATTTAGTTATAGAGAAACACTTGGTGAAATAAAACTGTTAAGAAAACAAACCAAAAACTGAATGGATGTTAAATAGCTTTGCTGGAACTGCACACGTACATTCAGCTGCTCACTGGTTTGAGGTTTGTTTTTAATTATTTCAATCTACCTTTTAAGGAAGTGCTTGAAAATTGAAACTCAAGAGCATTGTAATGCTGAATTTGGAATATTGAAATGTTTCCAAGAAACCTACCCATGGATAGTTCATGTACACAGCAGACCTAGCATTTGTACAGTTTTAGACAGACTCAGAATTATTTCACAGAAATGGCTTTCAAAACTAACATTTCCTGGTCAGCTTAGCGTCAACCTGAGAGATTAAAATTGTGGAGGGTGTGAGAAAAGTCAGGGGGACTCCCATGCTCAATCAATTTTTAAAAATACTCATAGTATTTATTTAATGTTTCTATAGAACTCAAGGGAATTAAAGGATTTTGAGAAGCTAACAAGCTTTGACAGGAATTGCTTATTTGGTTGACAAACTATTTGCTTCACAGATTACAGAGAAATACGAGTGTGAAGGAAGTTAGAACCTCTTAATACTAGTATTTGTCAAAACTAGATTTAGAGGATTTCTATGGAAATTGGTATTACCACATAACGGAAGTTAACAGAGAGCATGTTGATCTGAAAAAAAAGCAGATTCCCATCTTTTGTTTTTAACTGCTGTCTCACCCGAGATGCATTTTAAAAGGAGCAGGCCTCTTTTCATGACAACTTAAATACTGGACACCAAAGCAATAAGTGAGAACAGTTAACAAAAAATATAGTTTACTTTAAATGAAGTCTCAGAAATAATTGGACTAGCATTTTAATAAATAAAAATAACTAAAGTATCAGAAAAAAATTACATATGGCACAAATTTGGGATATATTGCTGTATTTTACCCACTTTATCTTGTTAGGACCCTGGCACGTTCCAAGAAGATGCAGATGCATGTTAATAACAACAAAGAGATTTGAGAACGATGTGCAGAAGATTGAACAGGCATTCACTCTGCAGTTTCCCTTTGCCTTGCCACTAGTTTACCCATGCTGCCTACTAGGGACAGCAGTGTTTCAGCAGATAAACCATCCCTGTACACAGATTAGGACTAACAGCGACTACATAATTAAGATTTTACATGAGATTTTATCCTCAAGTCAGCTGGATGACTAATATAAGGCTACTTACAAAATTAGGTTTAAATTACCGTTTGGAAGACATAATAATATGTAATCCCACATATCTGAAGGGAAAAGGGATTTATATAAAATGGCTGTAAAATGCTTTGCCAGTAACACCTTATTTCAAAGCCGTGGAAAACAAGGCATAATCTAAACAGATTGCACCCCTACAGCCAACATAAAGTGATCTTTCCTAAGGAGACCTTTAGTCCTAAAGATTCTTTCCAAGGCCACACCCACCCTTGGTTTTTACATTTTCCATCAACGTAGTCTTAAGTTTCCTACTCTCAAAAAAACCCAAGAAAATAAAATTCCAAGCACTTATAGAGCACCCACTATTTACGGAAGACGTCAATTTTTAAGAAAGCCTATCTGCAACCAGCTGGTGAAAGGATGAACAGAGTACATAGTGAGTGTGCGATAGTGTGCACTATTGCAAACAAATAACTAATACTAATTTTTAGGAAGAAACAAAACATATTCATTTCAGATAATCGTGCATGTATTCAGTATGCACACAGCATTGGACATTATAAACCCTGCTTCTGGGGGAAGGAGGACATTCATGAAGGTAAAAAATAATACCAGTTTGGAGACAGCAAAATAAAGCAAGTGCTATACTAAATACTTCATAGCTTTTAGCACCCTCTAGTGACAAAATAAGAATTTCATAGAGATTATAACTCCTGTTTTCTACACACAGGGAAGCATGCATTTGGTTGTCTGTGCTGTATTTTACTACCATTATTTTCCTAATGCAAGTTTTCTACACTGAAATGTGACAAGTTATGCTGTTTAATCTAGATGTATAATTTCAACTATCAGGCAAAGTGAAAAATCCATACAGAACTAAACTTTCATTTTAAGCACTGTGCAAGGACAGCTGAAGTAAGCCGACGTAGAAGTCCTTCCTACACATTGTTACCCTTAATTTGTAGTTTAGTACATTTCACACAGGAATACATGGAAGAATTGTTGCCAGTGTTTTTAAGTAATTTTCACCATGTTATTACTGCAGAACACAATTTCATTGCTGCATGGTGTGCTTCAAATGCCTAGATAAAGAGATGAGAAACACTTTCAGACACGCTTTAATGTAAAAGACCATTCACAGGCCAGATGGAGAATCAAGTATCAACAGTTTTCTACAGCAAAATTTCTGCACTGAAGCAGCATGATACAGCTTTTAGCCTTCCAAAGTACTTAACTCCAAAATTGCAGAGCTCACTGTTTTTACAGGCCTTGCTGATTCTAAAGGTAAATTTCTATACTGTTAGCCAAGAGTAGGCAAGCACTACATTGCTGCCTACAGTAGTTAAAACATTATCCTCTCCTAGCTGTTCCTAGCGTCTGCTAGATGCTATGCCCTATTCACTGCCAGTTGACTCTACTGGAGAACATTCATGAAAAACGTTAAACTATAAGCGTGTCTGTTAAACTACAGAAAAGGTTATGAGGCACCAAAACATTAAGTTGTCACAGCAGCCTTTGATTACCCTCCTGATCAGCATTTATATGTTTATTCAGCATGTTCTAAAAAACACCTCAGATTACCTTATACAAAGATGACAGATAGCTTGTTTGAGGGAGGGGGTTGGATGGGGTTTTTGTTTGTTTGCTTTGGGTTTTTTGTTTTTTACACTAATGGAGAATCTACTTATAAAAACATACAAAACTACTCAAATTGAAGCATGCAACATTTTTCAAAAGCACTAAAACAATTTCAGCCCTGCTCGAAGGAAGAAAGTGCTTACTAAAAGCAGAAGAGGGAATGCTGCACATATCCACCACTCCTGTTGCACCACCAGAGGCAGAGCATTTCAGTAGTGCAGATGAAACACCTGGACTCTATAAACTCTGTTGCAATACAATGTTAGAGCTATTACAGTTCATCTTAAGTCCTGATTAGTTTGACAACACAGATTATTTCCAGAAACAATCCCTAGAAGTCCATTCATCAATCAGGGATTTTGCTAACGCACTGCATCCCAACAATCTCTTACACCAAGGAGGTGTGGGAGCCAACAGCATAGGATTCCATCCCGCTCACGAGAAAACAATCTCAACTATAGGGCCTTCCCTCCCCTTTCAAGGGCAGAACATGGTGTTTCTATCTGTAGAGAGATTATAGGGAGGTATGAAGGCTACATGTGAGTTGACCTTCCAAGTTCTGAAAAGACTGCCATATTATTATTCATATTTGTGGAAACATTTCTCAAATAAACTCACCTGTGTATAATCACATGAAAACAGTTCTGGTCTTATAGTCACAACTGGTGCTTCTTGCCAAGGCAGCACAGCACCAGTGCTGTGAAACAGCAACTACTGTATAAAACTTGCAGCCGTTAGAAAAAGCATCAAAAAGCACAGATTTTTATTTCATAAATAAAAATCGTATTTCTTGTTTCATAAAAGCTAGTTAACAAATGAAATTACACTGGACAGTATGTAACTCACTAATACAACTATATAGTTTGGTATGATAGCCGTCTTCAGAGAAGGACTTGCATACGAGAAGCAAGATTATCTTGACTCACTGCCTCTACAAAGTGTTGGGAAAGCGAATAAAATGTTTTAGTCAGTAAAATGTTCAGTATGTCTACTAAAGAAAATAATTCTTGACAACAATTATTAGATATAAGAACAAACCCATCACACTTGACACAAGTTTTGAAGGGCACTTAACTTGGTTTACCAGTTCTCACTCATCCTAAGTACTTAAGGCACACCAGTTTTAATAAACACCAGTTTGCAAAAAACAGATGCTCTTTAATGGGCGAGATTTTACCTTTCGAGCCTGTTCCTCAGCTCGTTCTTTCTTGATTTTTTCCAGTTCAGCCAGAAGAGCTGCAGTGTCATCATCATCACTGTCTTCCAAGTCCTCATCTTCATCATCTTCCTAATAGCAACAAAAGGAAACAAGAAGCAGCTTGCTCATTTCATTTAATAAAAACAGTCCTGGTCTGCCCAGCTAAGGCTGCAATTTGCTGCTGGTTGATTTCTGAAGTACTTGGGTGCTTGGAGTAGCACCAGCAAATACAATACAAATGGTTTATTTGCTCGTGTAAAGTCAAGACAAAAACATGTTTGTGCTTTTTGGATGACTGCAATTATTTTTTTGTAATTCAAATGCTATATAGCTGACAGATTCTAGAGAACGGCTGTCCCCACTAATCATTGCAACATAAGTCATTATAATAGTGTGCCCGAATACCCCGTCCAATATTGTTGGGACCAAATATAACAGGATTAAAAAAACCCTGAGCTTATTGTCAAGCCTTAGACCTAAATCCTAGACATCAGGATGAGGAGAGGAGCCAAGAGCAAGAATCCATTGCTCATGCAGACAGTCAGTGTATCTCAACAGTTCTACCTTTGGGGAATTCTAACTAACCCAGTAGTTGACCAAATCTAAAAAGTCACCCATTTCCCACACTTCAAGTGGTATTTTCAGTTCCCTAGTTTTTGTGTGCTTTCTAAGAATACCATTACAGCATGGACCAGAATCCTCTGAACCACTCTGGACTTCCACCACAGTAGAGTAACTGTGAAAGGAAGATATGCTGGAACCCGTCTTTAATCTTTAGCAGACCTAAACGTACATATTTTAGTAATGGTGAATCCTGAAGGCAGGACAATGAAAGGAAAGAAGACAGAAAAAAAGATACATACATCAGTAAGAGGATCGTCTGCATCAAGATTTGCTGCAGGAATCTGGTCTAGCCGAGGCTTCTTGGACACAGAAGATGATGTTGTGTGTTCTATGGCATAAGATTTAAAAAGAAAGGTGACTAAGTCACTTCATTTAACAGAATCTAATGTCAGAAAGCAAAAATCTTCACAAACAATTAGTCTTGCATTAGAGTAAGAGATACAAGCTCATGCTTACTTTTTTCTCACTTCTCAATCTTAATGCCCATGCTAATTCCTTGCCTGTAGGTATCCTCAAGGGAAGCAATAACATCCCCAAACTTACAATTTGGCCTCCAGAAGTTTTTTGAAGTCATTATTTCAAGAAGAAAGAATAGCAGAAGAAAAACGTGTGGAGAAATATCCTTATTCTATATATCCAACTGGAGGGTTCCCATTCAAGGACCACCCCAAAGCATTACTGTTGGCTAGCTTGGTCCAAACCACATCTGCTTTTCATCTGTGAATCTGACAGCCTCACAATACCTTCACAGCTAAACCTAAAGTAGCTAAATTCTGTCAAGCTTAATACTAAAAACGAGTATTTCTCAAAACCCCCTTTGATTTTCATTTTAATTATCACTTCACTATATCTCAACAGAATTGCATACTTTAAAAAGGGATTTATTGTTACACTGGTGCTGTAACACTAGAAGATGAGTCATTCCCCATCTCCTTTCTGTCTCGCTTGTCCAAGTACAAAAAAAAAAGCCCTTTATTAGCTGTACATACTTGTTGCCAATTCATTACAATCATACAGTATCAGCTGGCCTGCACGATGGCCTATGCTATTCTACTGGCTGGCCTAGATTTCTGCTAGCATGAAGCCAGCATGAAAGCCAGCGGACATTCCCTTGCAGGTCAACAGCTCCGAACTATCAGACCAATACCCTAAATTCTACTCTCATAACATGCTTTCTGCAACCTGCAAAATTCTTACAACACCAAGTTTTGTGCAAGAACAATGCCATACAAAGGTATTAAGATTTTTGCTTCTTTGTTTTTACCTCTGGTTGGTCTGTCTCTATTCTTTTCTCTTGCAGCGACCCGTTCTCTCTCCTCTAGCTCCCTTCTGAAATCACGGTTACGGACCTCTTCAGGAGCATCCTGAGTGGTCTGTCTAAAACAACATGAGGGGGGAAAAATTGCTGAAGTTGACAGTCTGCAGCTGGGAGCAATTTTTTCAAGGAGGCCAATAAATCCTGGGGTGAACAGGTAAGTATAGAGAATAAGAACTGGGCACCATGTAGACATGTGTTTGTTTATTCTCTCTTCATCAGCCCCCTTCTCTGTATGCATTACACACACACACAGACACGCAATGTCACATACACAGGCTCCTTCCAGTGGCTCTCAAATAAATTAAAAGACCATACATAAATTCCTACAAAACCAGGATGACTACATCTACCTTTTGTAGCTATGTCTAAATCTTCCTTCTCCAGCAGTTCAAGCCCAGTGTCCTAGCAGACACCCACAAGCATTATGGTCAACTTTCCTCACTGTTTTATCACTCGAAGTTGCTGCTGCAAACCTAGTCTCTAAGGCTAGAGCAAACTTTTCATAAACCTTTTCCCCTCCAAGAGACATACCAGATAATCTCCCATGACTGTTAAAAAAGTTGGGAGAACAAGCAAAACACTAGCTTTAGTGAAACACATTGCAAATACATGTTTTTCCCTCTTTTATATAACACACAATGGCCAAAAGCAACAGACTATTTATATTTGAGTCACAATAAGTTCCACCTAGAGAGCACTGAATTTTCTGTGGAAATCTTGAAAAGAACTAATGAATAAAAACAAACAGCAACTCCTTTCACCTTTCTGTGAACCCAGTGCTGGAAATAAGAGTGCCTGGAAGAAACCCAGACTGAAGCCATTGTAAACACATTGTGTGCACAGCCTGTCTTTATGATGAAGTATTTCATTTACTTTTGTAATTAAAAACCTGAACTTGGAATCCCTGATATAGCTGCAAAATCCCCCCAAACCCTGTGTCGTTCAAGTGAACATGAGTGGGACTGAAACACTGACCTTTTCCTGCAATGATGCAGTCCTGGCAATTTAACAAAGACAACTTTGTATTAGGTATTTGGGAGAAAGAACAGAAGACACTTAATGCCCCCTCTGTCTCTCTCTCTCTCATGCACATGGAGGGATTTGTTAAAACATACATTGTATATTCCTGTACATATTTGTCCCCACACACTTCTTTCAAAGCAACAGGCTGGTGTTCCAAACACCGCTTTTGTTTAAACAAACAAACCACACCAGCAATTTTTCCCATAACAACAAAATGCATTTGACAGCACTTTTTGTGCTGTTGATTTTGCCATTCTCCAAAACACTCCAACTCCCTTATCCATACATACTCTTAAAAAACAAAGGGGCAGGAGGAAAGACGTGAAAGGGTAAACATCTGCACAAAAAAGTGCAAATGTAAAACCTTAACAGTAATTCCACTGACGAGAGTAACATCAGTTCCATAAAAAGATAATTTCTAGGCTGACATATTTAATTTAAATTCTAGGCGTCTGTATCACATTGACTCCAGATTTCATTTAATCTTTCAAAAGGATAACGAAGACTTATTATGCATTTCAAACAGAGGAAAATATTCCTAAGATCCCATTATCTTTCCCACTGATTAAAGCAATTTCCTCTCCTAGGACCTGGATGAACCACCTGCAGTGTTTAACATCAGCTCTTCCAACACGTACTACTACCTGAGTGCTATTCCATGACTTCCCTGCCTCCTTTTAATGCCCTTCCCAAGTGGTTCCTTGCCCAATACATGATGTGGTTTTCCTGCTTTTAAGACATGCTCAACTTCGCTCCTCTTATCCCATCTTGCTCTGCAAGTGCAGCACCCTCTGTGGCTCACTCCCAGTGACAACTTTCTTTCCACTCCACTGCCTGAAATGCTTGGTCTCCAAAGCTCACCTTCTTCTGACAATTCAATCCCATAAGCAGTAATAAATACCACTAAAATTAAACCTCTCCAATCACTTGCAATGCACTTGATCTCCTAGGTCTGCTTTGGAGACTTACACTTTCAGCCCATTCATTCAACCCTGTCGCACAATCTCTGGCACCTGCTCAGTGTCAAGCACAGCAACATCTATTGCGAAAATTTCAGAGTACCACTCATAATAAAAAAATCATTCCCAGCCTGTTTTGCCATAAGACAAAAAAACCAATACTAACCTGTATTTGATTTTAGTATGAGAAGGAAGGTCTCTGCTGGAATATTGTTTGGATAGTTGACTTAAGTCTCCTTCACCTTTTCCTCTTCCTCCTCTCGCAGGTTCAAATGTTGGCCTCGCTGCTGTTGTCATTTTAAGTGCTACAGAATCAAAGAATAAAGACAGCCGTTACTACAACTTACAGTGGAAGACATTCACCAGAAGCTACTTTGTTCCTGGCACTGTAGAAACAATGACAAGTCCTACTACAGAATACCAGCTATCACTCATCTCACGGTCCTCGAAATTTAAGGAGGTTTTTTTTGACAAAACTGACAGAATCTATTCAGATTTTCAAAACAAAGTCTTTTCCAACATGCTTGAAAGATGATATACAGACTCTAACCTAAAAATACCAACCTACATTTGTAAGGTAAATAAAACCAGCCAGAAGCTGGTCTCCTATCCTTAAGGCAAGCCGTATAGTCTTGTAACTAAACTCTTTCCCCTTCTGAAAAATGACAGCCAAAAAAGACTGCCTAGTGGGAATGACCCCTCCATTATTCCCCAAACCATATCTAGGTATCATCACTAGAAATGCTGGCTGACACAGACCATACCAAGCCTAGGATGGTGTTGATAATTATATATTGATGAAGATCATGCAACTTGAATGTTCCAGCCCTCGTCATGGCCCTGTTCAGTTCTCTAGCACAGGCACAGCACTGTCATTAATACTGCAGCACAGTCCTTTGGGACCAACCTGCGCAGAGTTCCAGCTGGCCAGCAAAACCTTCTGAAGGGCTAGGCTTAATGTTCCCTGGTAGCAGACAGCTTTACCCTTACGTAAACAAGTGCAATTAAAAAAGCTCAGACAAATGCAGAAGCTTTCATCAGCTCTCACTTAGAAACTGCAAGAACTCACATACTGCTAGCGTGTCCTAAAAAATGAAACGCTACTGTCGATTCCTCTGTGGCAAAGGAGTGAAACAGACCCTGACCAGCCTCAGCCACGCAGACACCCTGTCAGCATGCACTGTGTTCAGCGCTGCTGGACAGGAGCTGGAGACCCTGCAATCCCAAACCACTGTGCCAAGAGTTTAAGATGGTTAACCAATGCCAAACCCCCCTGCATGATCAACCAGCGCCATCTTAAATCTACTGTCTGAAACTATGCTCATTCCTGCTGCACCAAGGCACACACATTCGTTAACCACAGACTAAAGATACACAAGAGAGATACATCTGCAGAGATACATAAAGGCACCAGTCCTACCAACCAGAAGGTTGGATGTTAAAGGATGACAAGAGAACTTATTAAAGAATATTAAAAAGCAAAGAAAAAAAAGTGATATTGCTCCATATGCTTTTGTGATACACAAAAAGTTATTTATGCTCTGCTTGCATTATTTGTTATTTTTTCACTTTTAATGAGATCACAAAACACATGACTTCAGTGTTAAAATTATAAAGAACCACATCTAATGCGGCCGCACAGCTTCATGAAGCATTAACAAATCCCCTGGAAACTGTCCCTCCTTCTCTTAAGTCAGTTTGTATTCGGCTCGGCCTTAAAGGACCCAAGCTCAACCCGAAACCACTCAGGGACCGTCACACTGACTGCTTAGGTTTCCGAAACACAGCCCCGGAGAGGCCTCTGCAGCGCTACACGAAGACAGGACCGGCCACGCAGGGGTTGTTAGCCAAGAGAAAGCGACCGGGCCCGGCCTGGAGCCGAACTGCCTTGGCCACGCAGGGCCGCGCCACAGCCGGCCCCTCCGCACCGCCCTCACGGGGGAGCCCGAACCCCAGCTCCGGCCCCCGCCGACACCCCGACCCGCAGCAGCAGCGGGGCTGGAGCTCCCGCCTCCTCCCACCGCGCTTCGCCCCCCCAACCCAACCACGCTCCGCTGTCCTCCACAAAGACGCTGCCCCTCGCTCGCCCCAGCTGCCCCCGGGCCCCCTTCGCGCCCCAGCCGCAGCCCGTCCCCTCAGAGGAACCCCAGCACCCCTCGCCCAGGGCCGCCTTTTTCCCCCTCAGGGACCCCAGCACCGCCCTCCCAAGCACGCCCTCCCTCCCCGCCCCGGCCAGCTCGCTCGCCCACCGCCTCCCCGCGTACTTACACCGCGACCTCCCCCCGCCCTGCGCAACCGGGCCCTACGCCACCACCATAATTCCGCCAAGAGCCCACAAGGCACCGCGCGGGAACCAGAGACACAGCGGGGCGGAAGCTGCCACCGAGGGAGGGCTTACCATAGAGAGGGCTGGAGGGGCGGTCACGTGAGGGAGGCGAGCGTGTCCGCCATGACGGCTACCGAGGCGGAAGCGGGCGCTGCGGCAGCGCTGCTGCCGGCGTAGCCATGGCGGCTTCCTCGGGCCCTCCTTCCCCTCGGACCGGGGTCGGGCGAGCCCGGCTCGGGACAGGGAGCTCGGGGCGCCCGTCCTGCGGGCTCGGCCTTGCCCGGGAAGAGGGCCTTGCCCTGAGGTGCCACCAGGCCGTGGGTCCTGCGCAGGCCCTGCCCGGGCAAGGCCTCCCCTGGGCGGCCTGCGGGCCGCCGGGCTCTGGCCGGTGCGTGGGGACCGGGCAGGCCCTGGGGGAAGGCCAGGGGACAGTTAGGGTGAAGGGTCTGAGGGCATAGTGCAGCCCTAACTGTAACCTGCTGCTGTGAGCCACTGGCAGGTCTTCTCTCATCAATTAGGTCTTGATTAGACTTGCGAGTTGCCTGTCTCGGAGGAGTCTGCCCAGAGGCTGCTTGCTTGATGTAGGAGGCTTGGAAAAGGGCGGTGTACTAGTTATGTGAAACAGCACTTCGTGGCTTCAAAGCGCTTGCCCTGGGTGTTGAAGCGAGGAGGGATGAGGGATGGCCGTGGAAGAGGGAAAGGGTTAAGGAGATAGGGTTGGGATCCTTGTAGGGATGGTGGGGAGGGATAGAAACAATGGCAGAGGGAGGAAGAGGGAATACCTCAGTCATTCTCTTTGCTCAGAGGTGTGTATTAGCAACATCAGCCCAAGCCCGACGGTCAGTCAGCAAGCTCCCCCCGCCCCCCTTACAAAGAACTCCTTTACATGGTGTATATTCACTGCTGTCTCTGTAAAGAAATCCAATGCATTTAATGAGCATCACTCAGGGATTAAATTCCCCCTCTTAAAATGCAGTGTCTTTCCTGTGCTTTATGTTGCTTTTAGATGCATCTTATTATCAAACTAATGCGAATCCACATGAAGGCATGTGAAGTGAAAGGCTCTTTGATATATCTACCAATTAATACGGAAACATTTTCCTGAGCGCTCTTCACCCAACATGCAATTTAGAAAAGAGCCCACAAGAGGTCCCCAAAGATATTGCTAGCCAGAGAGCTACAGCAACAATGTAAATTTCACCCGTTAGGTCAGTGAGCCAACAGAGAAAGCACTTGGAAGAAGTGGGCCCTTGGTATACAAAGAAACCAGTTATTTTAACTAACTTGTCATAAATGTGAAGCTTCACTCAGAAGTCAGGTAAATAGTAACAATAATTACTGTGTCATTTCCTAAGAGCTACACCTGTCAGGAACCAAGTATCCACCCTTGCATTTTCTTACCTGCAAGCCTCAGTCCGCACCCTGTGAAATGGGTTTATGATTTCTTTCACTACAGGCAGTTTAGACTCAAGATCAAACCTCGCAGAGGAGTCTGGCTTTCCAGCTGGTCGGTCGGGAATTGAGTAGTGTTGAGCTACAGATCACGGCAGCCTGAAATCAGCGCATCATCCTATGATGGTGGGTGTTATTCATAGATTATAAATCTGTGGACTTTAAATCAGCACCTTATGCTAATTTGACTGTCGTGGTGCAGCAGAATGTTGGGGTTTTGTTCAGTAACCTGTTCTGAAGGCAGGGCCTACTGTTCAGTTGTAATATCCGTTTGGCAGAAGGTATCAAGTTGTGATTAAAGACCTCAGGAACTGAAGAGACTTCTGCTATTGGGTTAGAGTAAATGGCAAGCATTCCCTGTGTGTGGGATTACTTGAAGATGAGAGCTAAAAAACTGGCACAGTCCCTGCTCTGAACAGACACAATGATTCTTCAAACAGGAAAGGAATGGCTTAGTGTTTGTGGACAAAGTTGTTCCTCAAAGTGCTTCCCTTCCCCCAACTTGCCTGTATCAATGTGAAGTACAAATAGCTACAGACACGTTTTATGGTCAAGGGTTTGGTTTCCTTAGAAGCCTTGGGCACTGAAGAAGGACACTGGTGGAGCAGAGGTGCCTGAGTCCAGACTCCTGAAAATCCCTACTTTGTGTTGTTGCAGAGGCATCTAACCTTCACAGGTCCACAACTTTGGGATTTAAAGATCTCTAAACATACAGAGTTTTGCCCAGTTTTGAACTTGTTTGGACTTAGTTTGGGTCTAAGAAGTTTAGCATCATGCTCTCACTGGGGCCTGATAGATATATCCCCCAACTCAAGTGCTCAGAGAGCTTTCATCCAGTAATTATTCTCAAAGCATGTCCAGACTCATGGATATCACTATCAGCCTCTCAGCCCCTCCAGGGCACATCCTATAGTCCTTTCCCAGCAGGGCTGACCCCGCATGTGAAGAATTTTTGCCCCATCAGTCAGGCAGCTCTAGGCTGCTTTGATATTTAGGGATGCTCTCCCCGTGTTTTTGAAGCTGACTAGCTGAGCATAAGGGAAGGAATTAAAGATTCCTTAAAAAAGAGAGCATGTATGTAGAAGGGAGCACTAGTCAAGTTCAATGGTGCAGGCAGCAAGTGGGAATTCCTGGAGTTTATGCATTAAAATGTCATCAGATAAGGTAAACAAGCAGACAATAACAAAACCCCAGGTCTTCCCCCTTCCCATGGCTGCTCTAATCACAAAACAGCTCAAGGCTGAAGACTTCTTTCTTCCTGTGGCAGGCTAAGCCTTGGATCTCTTTTCACACAGTAATTGGCACCAAGGATGCACCCTCAGTTATTCCTCTGCTGAGCAATTTGGCTGTGGCAGCCCTTAGAAAGGTATTGTGTACTGCGTGGAAAACATGAAAAGCAGGAGAAGTCACCACCTCCCTTGATCATTTCCTCCAGTGATTAATTATCCTCACAGTTTAAAACTGCATCTTATTTTTAATTTCAGTTGGCTTTATTCCCAACCACGGGTGCCTGTTGTGCCTTTCTCTGGTAATTTTAAAAGCCTGTTTTCTCACCAGGTATTTATACTTTGTAGTCTAGTCTTGCAACTGCCTTTGGATAAGGTAAGCAGATTGGGCTCTTCTAGTCTCTTAGAATTGTTTTCTTTCTCCCACCAATTATTTGAGGGCTTTTTCTTGCCCTCTAACTGGTTTATCAACATAAAAAATATAAGAACTGTTTCAGCATCAGCTCCGCTAATGTGAACTAGAGAGATAAAATCACTTTCCTCCTCCAGCTTTCTACATGGTTGTTTATCTGAGAATCCCACTGGCCTTTTTAGCCACTTTTACCCACACCACTACACCGGGTGTTTGAGTCCAAATGTGTGTCTGTGGTGTCTCTTGAATCCTTATCAGGGTTGTTGCTTTCTGGATTAGACAATTCCCTGTAGACTTTGAGCTTAGATGAATAAACCTGTTTGGCTGCGTTAAAGGCATCTGTCTTGAAAAGAAATCCCTTGCTGGTGTCGCTGGTGTGGCCTCTTAGTTACCATCTCAAATTCTTTATAGTACCTGTACATATTCTCAGTGCAGTTTTGTATTTGTTTGTGGATCACACCAGGAGGCCAACATTCTTTAGTTATCTCAGTGCTCTAGGATGCAGGTCTCCCCTAAGTGCTGGTCCTTCTCTGAGCTTATTTCAAGGCTGCAAAAGACATTGCGTCCTGAAAGAGAACAAAAACATTTATAAAAACCTTGTGCCTGTTTGGAACCTTGTTAATGTTTTCCTCAACTACTTCTTGGCCTGTAGCGTTATGAAGATTTCTTATGTTCCTAAAGGACTTTAAAAACTCCCTCTTAGCCTTGTCAATGCAGTAATTTTTTCCCCATTTCCTATGTCATTTTTTTTGTTCTTTAAAGCTTCTCATTTATGCTCTTTGCTATCTGGTTCTCCTTTCTTCCATATGTAACATTACTTTTAATTGTTGCTTTTCACTGATTTTTTCTGAATCCAGATGGGAATTTAGTCAAGACAATTTTCTTTCCTGAATTTTTGTGTCTCCCACTGTAGACAGCGGGGCTACCTTCTGCCCAGTCTTAAAGTACAGCATCAGAGCGTGCAATCTTCTCTTTCAAAGCAGCTTGGTACCATGAACATGAGCATTTTCCCCCAGCAGGGCAGAGGTTCAGTGCCAGAATGGAAATCTCCCAGCTTGAATTTTCCTCTTACCTCCCTTCCTGTAAAAGCCTGTCTTTTGCTGTCCAGGGCACAGCTCGCATGGGCCGAGCAGCAGTAAATCCCATTTCTGCTTAGGAGAGGCCGCAGCACTTTTCCTCCCTTGGGACACCGTGTTGTTTGAAGGATCATGCCTCCCGCTGGGTTATGGGCAGAGAAGGCCACAGGGGATTGTCAAGAGTAGAGGCTTGGTGCAGGAATGCTCAGCATCTGAATGGCAACCTTAAAAGAAGTTTGTGGGAAGTTGCTGTTTCCTTGATTGGGAAAAGAAGAGAGGCCGGGCAAGGCTGTGACTCAGCCGGTGAGTCAGCGGGGGCTGCTTTCCGATGAGGCCATCCTGCACTGTTTAGCTCTCCGTCACACCCTCCCTGCTGCCATGGGGCAGTAAAAACCTTGTGCGGCTGCTTCTCCATGCTTACAAAGTCGTCCTGGCCTTTAACCTCTTCCCTGCCACCTCCCACTGCACCGTCTCTCCAATTTTCTGCTTCTGTGCTCCATTCCAGCCCCCTGACTGCTGTCTCCCTTTATGCCTTCAGTGCTCTGGTCCCAGGTGGATTTAGCGGGTGTGAACTCCTGCTTTGCAGCGAGGGAGAAACCTTGTAACCTATTCACAATGGAAGGAAAATCCTGGGAGTCAGCAGGGTGAGAAGACCTGGATCCTGCCCGAGGCAGTGATGACCTTCATGAAACATGGCAGACTGCGGTTCCTTTGCCAGCCATTAAACGGGCTGGACCAGTGCTGCAGGTCCAACATACTGGTTTTGAATGCATGTTCTATTTACTGTGTCTTCCTCTGTCTGCTTCCCCATGCACACAGCTCTCTGCTGAGATCCCAGTGCTCTTTCAACGTGAGACATGATGTCAACCGAAAGGCACTTAGGGACGTGGGGAGGGAGGGTGCTGGAGGAATGAGTGACACCGCGAGACGCGCACAGCTCACGCTTTCTGGCCTCACAGTCTTGGATGCACGCGCAGCTCCATGGAGGCTCTCTTGTTTCTACTGAATCTATTTTTTTTGAGCTTGGACAAAGCAAATAATTTTAGCCATGCAGTATTTACATCCAGGCAAGCAGCCAGGACATACCTCTGTCTATGGCTGCATTCACTGTTAAGCAAAAATGTCCCACTGTTTTATTTATTAGCCAAACATTTCTACTAATAGCTAAGCTAATTTTATCCTTTCCTTAATGCTGGCTGACGATGACTCAGTCTGGCTGGGAGGAGTCTCAGTAGCACAGTGCCCAGACTCTGAAAAACTGGCATTACATGGAAGGAAGAGCCAGTCGTCCACACACCACGGTGGCTCTGGCTTTGGACTTGCTTGTTTTCCCTCTGTCTTCTCCATGTAGATGTGGAACAAAGACACCTGTGAAGTATTCCACAAGTGAGCTTATTGGGTGGGATGGAGTGGAGATGCACTTGTCTATGTAAGAGCCAGCTGCAGCTGTAACTTTTAGCAATAGCATCAGGATCCGGTACCCACATTTCTCTACAAGTTTTTTCTCTGTTTTAGCTCTTTATCAATATTTTCTGCCTGAGTCAGTCCTCAATTTATGTGCTGTTCTCCCTTCACTTTAGGATTACTCTCACAGGGCTCCAGGTAAGTGAGGTATCTAGTCTAGGCAAATCTTTAAGGCTCCTTTTCTGTTCAGTGGACAGTGACAGGTTCATCTGGGATGTGATTCACTCACTCATCTTGGGCAATCTCAGAGAATCCTGCCCTGTATTACATTAGTATATTACAAAGGCAGGTAGAAGATGTTAAGGTTATGAGGTAAAACAATATAAATAGTTTTGTTCCAAAGATGAAGTCAGGTTAGATGAGATCCTTTTGGATTTAAAATTTCTGTTACTGAAAGCTTCAAAATGCAGCTAAGTATGTTTTGTAAATCAGGCTGTGAGGAATAGAGCAGCCACGATGAAAACACAGACTCTTGTAACTTATCTCAGGTCTTCAAACAAGGAATACAAAGAAGGGTTTATAAGAAAAGCAAAATAGCTAAGTGTCATCCTGACCAAGTTAAAACCCAACTGAGGTTCCTCTCCAGTAACATCTCGCCAGTGCAGTCCTCAAGCTCAATTGAAAAGAAAGTCAGTCATAGGATCAGTCCCCACCTCTTGCAAAGATGCCATATGAATGTATCGTGTTTTCCTACCTAAGAGGATTCTAGCTGGTATCAGCCAGCAGTGAGTTCTCTTAACCACTGTGATAACCTTTAGTTATCCTTAGTTATCCTTTAGTTACTGAAATAGCACACTGTGTAAAGGGTTCGCCCAGTAGCGAGGCAATTCTGGCTTTGGAAGAGTTTTAACCACTTGCATTGTTTCTTTCAGATGTGGGCGGAAGCGAGTTTACTCTGATTCAGATGAAAACAAAGAACAACAGCTTGGAAAACAATGAACTCTTGACCTACAAGTTGATCAACCAGGTTGATTTTCCCTTAGCTCTTGATTGCAAATTCAAGGTATTTAGTTGCTGAGGTCTTGAGGGAGCCTTTTGCTTATGTGGGGCTGTGTCAGTGCAGAGGGCTGGTGCTCAGGAAACTGGTATTTTCTTCCCAGCACTGTCCTAGCCTGGGGACCTTGAAAAAGTAACCCCCTCTCCCCAGGTCCCGTGCATTTCCTTCTTTATAAAAGCATGGATAATGGACCAAAGGCTTTTGCTCTGTGATCCATAGATGCAATATCCCATGTAAGAGCAGGCTATGAAATTTGATGTCCTGTATTACAAAGCCCACAGGGCTTTGCCGTGTAATTTTGCCATCAGAACCATCACCTCTATTTGAGCTAGACTTGTACACTGAGTTCTGCTGTGGGACACAGACTAGGGATGAGGCAGGCTTTTACTACAAGATCAGTAACCGTGACTGAAGCCCTTCCTGGATGAGATGAGCCTGGCAAAATTTGTTCCCTTCCTGGGTTTTGATCTGTGTTTTGGGCTTTGGGCAGAGGGGCAGAAGGTGTTCAGCTGAAGTTTAAATGGTTAGTGCTCGTTAGGAGTATGAAAACCCAGTTAGCAGAGTTGGTTGGTTCAGGAATTGTGGTGACCGGTTCCTTCAGCTGAACATGAAGCTCCATGGTGGGTGTAAGCAAAGCCCTACCTGCAGAAGCAGGAGGCCTGTTGAATAGGGCGTTGCATGCTCCCCTGGAGACTCAGGGCACAGTGAGGTGTGTGCTGCAAACGCGTCTGCAGACATGCCTCGTCTTGGCAAGACTCTGCCTGTTTCTGTAACATTGCTGCTGAGGATTAGTAACTGAAACCAAACTTTGCATTCCCCTCCCTCCCTTTCCTGTTCTCCTTTGCCTGTCACTTGCCATGAACATGGTGCAAGCAGCCACATCTCATGTCTGTCCCTGCAAAAACACACACATGAAGCAGCTTGACTTCATTGCTCCTATCCAGTACTACCTTAGCGTGCCTTAGTAACTTTGCCTTGCCATCCTTGCAGGTACAATTTTAAGCAGGAATAGGAGGAGGAGTCCTGGTCCTGTGCAAGGTGCTGCATCCCTCCAGTGGGGAGTCCCACCACAGCACAACGGTTCAATGAGCAGCTGTGGAGGGAAGCACCCATAGAGCTGGTGCCTGTGGGGGTAGGGCTTCCACAAGAATGTTTGGCCTGCGATGAATGTGCTTTCTGCACTGTTCACATCTCTACCCCCTTCAAGTTTTCATTGTGTTGGAGCCTGCCTACTCCAACAACTCCAACTCCTGCAGTCTTTACCAGCTATGAGATCTATAATCTGTGCTAGGTAGGCTTCAAAGCACTCCCCATCAGGTGTAAGGATGTTCAGTTAGAAATATGTGGAGTGGCTTTGTGCTGGAGGAAGGGTAGAGGGCTGGGGTGCTCTCCAGGGAGTTCTGGTTCATTTGGGTGCTGCATGGAGGAGACTGGGAGCACTGTGTCATGGCATGGGCACAGGAGCTGCTGCTCAGAGGGACTGTAAGCAGCATGGTCCAGGCTGGACTGTCACTCTCTTGCTCTTGTGCTTTCACTACAGAACTAAAGGGCAGACAGTGTTTCACATTCTGACTTTGTGAATAGGTGACTATAAGTCCAATAGCAAGCAGCCCAGGGCAGCAGGACAGTGACTGGAGCACTCTTACTGGAGTGAGACAGTTGACCCCACACCTCTGCTGCATCCCAATGGAGGTAAGACTAAAACCTCAATCTCCTAGATGCTGATACTGAGCTTAAGAGAGAGAGAACAAAGTTACCTTTCCTTGAGTGCCTGCAGCTGGGAGAGGATTCATGGCTACAGATCTTGAGGATATGCCAACTTTTAATTCTCTTTGCAAAGCAGTGCCAAAGCCTTGTATTTTGTCACTAGTCACTGTCTAGCTTAAGAGGGTCCCTGTGTAATGTGCTGGCTTCTGTGATTTCTGTTCTGCTGCATCCTCCAGGGAGCCATAATGCCTACCCTGACATCTTGAGTTTTACTGAGTGGAAGGAGACCTAGATATGAGACACGACAGCACTGAAGCTGAGTGCACCCTGAATATCATCTGATGAACCATGTGTTTGGGGACTGGCTGCTCCTCAGCCTGATATATGACAAGTGTTACACAGCCACAGACAAGTTAGTACCATCTCCCAAGACAGTCAAGTCAGACATTTATGCAGCAGATCCCAGCAAAGATGCTGCAAAGTCCAGTTCTTCTCTTCTTCTGAGCTGTTTTTGAAATTAGTAGGCTCCTAGGTCTGCTCTCCAGAGGCTTTGGGTTTTGCAATATTGTAATTTAACCTGCAGTCCCAACCAGGCACCTATTTATTTAAAGCACTAATTTAAGGCCAGTACTTCCTCCCACCCTGCTGTCAGTTAGTGTGACTAAAAGCACTGCTGTGTTTGGTTTTTTTAGAGGAAATACTTTGTCCTGGCTGTCGTACACCGATGCTATTGTGTGAACTCTAAGGGCAGAAGCTGTGCCCTGTACTCATGGCAGTGGCAGAATCCTAGGACTGGTGATTGTGTTATTCACATCTGAATCTTTCCCCAGGCAGTACTGGCCAAGAAGCCACATATGTGGAAAATATATTATGTTTACACCTAGCAGCAGTTGCAGTATGTACTTCAGTAGCAAGGCCAAGGCCTGAAAGGAGCCCTGTGGTGGCAGAAGTACATTAGGTCCTGCCCAAGGCTTGTCTGACCAGCTGTGGACATCCTGGGCTCACTTTACAGCCGGTGCAGAGACAAAGGCACATCTGGAGGATGCCATCTCAGCCTCGTCTGACCACATAGGGTGATGGAAGTCACACCCTTGCAGTGCCTGCTTCTCTGCTTTGGCTGTTGGGATGACTGGGCTCCATGTGTGCATCTCCACTGCCAATCCAGCAGCACGGAGGGCGTCGGAGCCAGGGGGCATGGTTGGAACCTCACCTCCATCTAATGGGTCTGGCCAAACCCTTAATGCAGAACATCTCATTCCTTCCACTCCTTGGTTC
The DNA here is from genome assembly GCF_947461875.1 of Haliaeetus albicilla. NCBI lineage: Eukaryota > Metazoa > Chordata > Aves > Accipitriformes > Accipitridae > Haliaeetus > Haliaeetus albicilla. Next base: position 16,506,831 of record NC_091502.1, on the reverse strand, counting down.
CAAAACACAGTGGTGTTACTGGAGACAGGCAGTCCTGGGTGTGGCTGCTATCTTGCCTCTTGATTAAAGCTTCTGGATCCTGCCAGCAGGTTTAGTTTTCTCAAGGATTATGGCTTTCTCATTCCTTCTTCTGAGATGATGCAAGCCTAACAAGTCTGTACCTCTAATTTTGTTCCCACCCATCAGTCTCCTGTCAATGCAGACTGTCAGGAGCTGTCTCACACCTTGTTTTCAGGTAGCACGTAGCACAGTGAGCTCTCAGCATTGACTGAACTGCAATGCACTTTTGGAAACATAAAATATAACAAACAAATAAAAAGAAGTCAGTAATAATACCTAGAAGAAAAGCATGCAAGTGGGTAACTTTCCTCTCCAAAACAGGTGGCTCTGACCAACTGACTATCTGTAAAACAAAGGCCATTACATTTGAAGCATCAATTCTTTTATCATAGTTGTTATTGTGTTAAAAAGCATCTCTTGATTTAAAGAATGAAAGTGTTGGAGCTTTCAGCACATCTCTAAATAACTCATTCCAATAGTTAATCATTTGCACTATTAAAAACGTTGCCTTGTACTGCTATTCTAAATCTATTTTACTCCTGCTGTCATTGTGCTTGTTTCTAACAGCCTGAATATTAACAGAGATCTCTTGAGTTTGAAGCCTATGATAAAGTGCCAAAGGATGTAGCCTCTGGATTTTATTAATTTAATTCAGTATTTATGCAATGCATTTGTACTTCATGGTTTACAAGGTCCCTGCCAGACTCCCACTGTGCAAGTTTTTGTACAAGACCAGAACTGATCCCTGTCCTAACAGTGTTATCACCCAGAAAGCAGTATGTTTGGGTGCTTCACCATTGCCATTCATCACCCTCTTCCTCTGACTGTACACCGCAGACAACCTCCTCCATCATTTTATGTCTTAAACCTCTCCATCTTTTTCTCTTCTGATTTCAGCTGTGACACCACTTTGAGACATCCACTGGCTGCTGTGGACAGAGACCGTGAGTGTGGCCAGGAGGAAAGGCAAGTAAGGAAGGAGAGTAGCCAGATCAGTATCCCTAGCAGTTTGAGGTGGTTCGTAGCCTCTCGCTGGCTCACCCTTGTTTGGGAGCATCATGGCAGAAGGTGAGCAATGAAGCAGTACCATCGGTGGTGGGCCATTCCTCACCAGCATGACGGGCACCATGGGGAAGTGTGATGCATGCGCTCGACTCCCCCTGACCAAATGAGCAGCAGTTTGGTACAGGCTCCAAAGGAGGTAAAGGTCTGAGCCGTAGGTGGGCCAAGAACTCCTCTAGGAGACCCCTGAAGGAGCAGAGCGACACAGTGAAAGTTGTGGGTACAAGGAGTCTGGTGCATACCTCTCCCATTGTATGCAATTTGACTACGAGCCAACCACTTTATCCCATAAATATGACAGCCGAAGTGAGCCTTCTTTGAGCTCTCTCAGCTAGGCAGCGTGGCTGCATGGCAGTGATCTCCAGCAACGAGATCTTTTACCAAGGACAGATTGCTGGATGAGCCCAATTCGAGTTCTCCCTGGACAGCAACTGCTGCACACCAGGCAACTCTCCCCTTAAGCAGGGACGCCTCTCCATGTTAAGAGATGTTAGTCATTTAGCTTAAATAGGTTTTAAATAGAATTAATCACTTAGAGTTATAATGTTGTGTGATTTAATATGCTGTTTGCTTAGCTTTACTTACCTAGCATGAGTAGCTAGGTTTGCTGAAGCCTTAGGTCACAAGCTGTAAACTTTCACTTAGATTTACTGAACATGTACCTACTTAGTCAAAACAGGGGTCTCCAGAGCCAGCGTAAATCATGAGATAAGGAGGCTTCAAGGCTACAACCCTCAACAGCACCTGCAACTCAACAAGATGACGAACAGCCTGTCTGGAGACAGTGAAGGAATCCAATAAGGAGTCAGAAGGTGTCCAGCCAGAATCACTACTGGACCAAAGGGTGTCTGGAAGGTGCGTGAAGAGAGTGTGAAGAGTGCGTGAGGGGCAGGTGAATAGTCTGTAAGGGTATAATTGCCCAGGCATTTTTTTGCCCGGGCTAGTCCCTCCCCAGAGGCACCCTGCTGGAGCTGACCCTGCTGCTGTACCACTCTATTAAAATAATTATTTATTTTTATAAGATTCGATGCCTGAGAGTCTGTTTCAGGAAACTGAGGGTTCGAACTTTGGGGTGAACTAACACTGGATGCCTGGACAGAGCAGTAAGTGATTGATAGCATGCTAAACTTTGAAATCCCAACTAAGTGATATAAAGGATTGATTGTGCACACATAATTCCCTTAGCCATAAACCATTGACCATGTCTGGGACTAAGATTGGATCTGGCCACACCTAGACTCCTCTCTGAGGAGTTTAGAAAGGAAGGGAGTACTTCCTGAACCTCATAACTCAACGGGAGGTTTTCCTTACCCTTTGAATCTCTTAGCCATAAACCGATGACCAGGTCTGAGATGAAGTTTGGATCTAGCCACACCTAAGCTACATCAGGAGTTTAGAATGCAAGGAGGTCCATTCTGAACCTTGTGAGTCAACAGGAGGGTGTCCCTTACCTTTTTGCATCTCTGATCTCCGTGCAAATCATCCTAAATCAATTCTAACTCGATTTTCCTTTGTATGTTTCTCCCACGTGGTAAGTAATAGAATTAACCTTGCCATTGAACTCTGTTAAGTTGCACTTTACAGATTCTTTAAGGATCCTAAATCACTCATCTGCAACAGGAAGGCATGAAGATGCCTGTGTAAATACCTGACAAGTAGGCAGCAGAAACTGGCATCAAGACCTGTTTCAAGGGGGGAATCAACAGCATGTTGCTAAGCTCTTCTCTGAAGAGTTTATTGTCCTTCTGCCCTCCTGGCCCTTGAATCTCTTAGTTATAGCAGGAAAATTGTTTCACTCTTGCTTTTCTTCCTAGCTCAGCACTGGGCTCCTTTCCCAGACCAAGTTTTTCAGCTAATTTTATAGAGACTCTTTCCCCATGAGACAGTGAGGAGGCAGATGTGCTCTCTGACATGCCATAGCGTGTCTGCTGGCACTGCCATGCTCCAAGTCCAATCTTTGGTATCTCCACTGAATCAGGTGGTGTCTCTCCAGTGGGACTGCTTGCCCTTAGAGACATGTTCTTCTTCCTTTCCTTCTCAGAAGAATGGGACAGTCACATACAGCACTGTCATCCTGCCTAGAGGTCGTGGTAGGAGACAGGAGATCCGGCCTGGAAAAATATTTGGAGTCAAGAATGTTTTGAAAGACTAGACTAGAGGGGTCAGGCATGCGAGGAGAAAGATTTGCTATTTGTAGCAAATCCAGTGTCAGCCGTGTGAACAGAGAGACAGGGCTGGAGGCACAGTGTGGGAAAGCACGCAAACAAGCCCAGCAGCTTCTTTGTGGCTAAAGGGTTTGAATGCTGGCATGTTTTTCAGGTTTGTTTTTCAGGGAGGTATTTTTCCTTTGAGACATTGGTTTTGGTGCTTGAGAGCCTTGAGGAAGAGGAGGACTGGTTATCCACGTTATGTCAGTGAAGATGGATGAAAACCTCCTTTCATTCTCCTTTCCCCCTCCTCCTCCTCATCTTTTCTCCTCATTTTGTTATCACAGAAGGACACAGCTTTCCTCAGCTGGCTCTCAACTCCTCACTTGATCCTGGATTTCCTCACACCTATTCCCATTCATTTTCCTTCTTAACCTTTCCTTAGTACTCCAGTTTTTAAGGAATCCACATCCCCCTCAGCTTTAATTTTTGCCCAATATCTTCCTTTTCCTCACCATTTTCTGGATCCTTACCTCTTTTCTTGTTCTGCCCTCTCTCCAGTCTCTCTGTCTTTAATCTCTTTTCCCTGACACACTTTATTTCTGGTATGCCTTGCAAACCGTGTCCATACAGCCTATTGCCTGTAGCCTCTCCTGTCCCTCTACACAGCTTTGCCTACCACTGAGAGATCACTTTTCTCACGTGTCCCTTTGACCACATCACCTGCCTCTTTGCATCTTCCCTGGGCTCCTTCTCCTTCATCACATCAAACATAAGGTGCTTGCCCGCACTGCCGGCACTGCTGGGCTTGTTGCACTGTCACCCCTTGGTGGGTTTGGAGGAGGCAGCCCCTGCAAGGCCATGCTGCTGCTGCTGCCAGCTCATGCTGCCCACTTCCAACCCAATGTGCATTTTCCCAGAGCCCTTCTGCTGACATCAACAGCCTTAGGGCTGTTTTGGATCTGATATTAATATTCCCTTTTGCATCACTCGCTATAGGCATCACTCCCTGGGATGCGTATAAAAGCCTGTGATAGCAGATAAGCTGCTGGAGCACTGAGTTGTCAAAACCTCTGACCGGCTCCATCTCACTGTGTTTGACTCTTCTGTCTGTCTGTGATCCCATGGTGGAGAGCGTGTTCTTCCCGGGGCAGGGCAGTCCTTTGGCCTTTGTCTTCCCAGCATGGTGAGTGCCATACCATGATGATGGCACACAGTCTCTTTAGTAATAGGGATGTTAGCAAGAACAGAAAAAAAATGTCCAGCTCCAAGGTCAAGGGTCACAACAGCTATCTTAAATGAGAGATAAGATGCAGAGGGGCCTTGCTTGGAGAGAAAATGGGATTGGGAATAGAGGAGTGGAGCTCCATCCTGGCTTTCATGTTGATGCTCTTCATAGGAGATGAGAGCCTGAGACTCTTGCTCTTCAGGCTGAGTCAAGGGTTATCTGTTTGCTGGTAAATACAGAGCTAAATAGGCAGGCAGACCCCAGCCTCAAGGAAAGAGCTGCTCAGAGTTCCCAAAAAGCAGAAAAGAGGCTTGGAAGACAGCTTGGGACTGTGTATCCCAGTGAGGCAGAGGTGCCACTTTGAGGGAGGAGGTTGATGCGCAGGTCCAGGGCAGAAGCAGGATGTCTGTGTTTCCTGGTGGAAGTCATCGATCTGCTCAGCATGATGGTTGCTGTCGTGTTCATCTTGAGACACCTCATGCTGCCTTTTTGTTGGATAGGGACCATGCCTATCCTAGGGTAATGTGTGTCAGTCTTGGAGTGGGGTGTTTAAAGGTATTGCCTGGCCTAGGTTTGCCTGGGGAGCAGGGTTTACCACCCTTGTGAAAATCTTTTCCCCTGCTGCCCAAGGAATTGCAAGCCTGGGGTCAGACAAATAGCTAATAGCTAAGGTTTAGCTTCAGTTCTTGATTTCCCAGGAGCCTTTTTACATCTAGGAAAATGAAATTTTAAGCCTCTCTTTTGGAGCCGCTGTCTTCAGGTCAGGCTGTGTCTGTGCTTTCAGTTCCATCATTTTTCCTGAACATGACTAACTCTTTCTGTCAGGGCTGGGTGACCAGGCATCTGCCTGGACCAAAACCAAGCCCACTTACTACATTTCCTGTTGTTCCCCAGCCTGTCCAGCCCACCTCTGTCTCTCCCAGCTGATAACACCACACCAAGAGGTGCTGACGTATTTCCTTGCCTTAATACTTCTGTAAGTCATCCCTGAGTAGAGGAATGACAGTCTTGGAGTCTAGTCTATTTTTAGCGCTTTTACAGGCTCCTTCTCTGACCTTGGGCAGGCACTTTAACCACCCCCTGTCCCATTTCATCATTTGCGATATAGAGCACTCCTACCTCATCTGCAAACACTTGTGGGTTGGTAGCACTTGCAGATTTTTGCTTGGAAATCACTTTAACAGTATAAACCAGCTTTGTCTAAAAGTGACCTGTGCCTTATTGGCACCCAGGATTTTTTAAGGTTGTTGGCAACACAGGTGATCATATCTAACTTCTTGAGTGGGAAAATGCACATTTTCTTGACTGAGGAACTGCTCTGTAGTCTCCTTCCCATCCTGACTATTCTGAAAACATTAATTTTCCCAGTCACTGAAGGAATACAGCCTTTACCCAGCAGTAGCTCTGCTGATCATAGACTCAGAAGAGTGGTTTCATTCCCTTTAGGCAGTTCAGAGGTTTTATATGTGCTAGTTCTATAGGTTTGGTCAAAATATTCAGAGATGGGTGTTGATTAGGGGTATGTGATCCAAGGGTCTTCATCCTTCTTCCTCTGGTTAATCTCTCCTGAACGAGGGTCTGCCAAGGTGAGGTGATACTGCTCCACAGGAGGGTTTCAGATGCCAATTACAACTCCCAGAGAGACGGGAGGAGAATGCCTTTCCCAGGCACCTTGGCAGCACATGGCTGGCAGCAACAGTGGTGACAGATACCCCAAAAGGGGCAAAGTGGGTTCGCAGCAGTGCCAATATCCCGCCACCTGTCTTCTCCCTCTCCCTTAGCCAGGCTCATGGCTGGAGAGGGCAGCTAACACCTTCTTCGGGGTGGTGAATCTGACTTTGCAGCATCCCCCTGGCAGCCCCAGGAAGACTTCTGGCTGCGTCAGCCAAAATTCCTGCTGGGGACTCTGCTGCAATGCAGCACACCACACCCCCGCCAGCGCTGAGCCCCAGCCTGGACAGCCAGTGCCGCTCAGCTTTAGTCCTGCACCGCCGTAGGCTTCCCTCCTCCTCTTCCCAACGAGCCTGGATGATTTCAGGTTGCTTGGCGTTATCTCCTGCAGGCAGTTGGCGTCCGCAGCGTGTGTCAGCGCAGCCCGGCGCATGTTTGGTTTCACAACGCAGAAAGCGCTGGCTCCCCGAAGGGATCGGCTGTGGTTTCATATTTCATTTCCCTCACACGCTACACCCGAATTCCAGACGCTTTCTGGCTTCGCTGCTGCATGGACTCAGAGCACAGGTCCTTTGCCGAACCCAGCGGAGGCAGACGGGGCTTCCCTCAGCTCCAGGGAGTGCACCATGAAGACGTCAATCGTGTTTTTGCTTTGCATCACAGTTTTCCCAGGCTTTTCCCAGGGCAGAGTTGTCGGAGAGGATGAAACTGGTTTTGCTGAGTGTAATGTGTTCTTCCCTGGACAAGTCCCACCCGAAGGATTTACGGAGCCGTTCCACGTGAAAATCTGTCAGCAATACAACAAAGAGCCACGCTTTGCAACCCTCTACAGTACTAAGGACAAAATCCCTCTTTATTCAGCTTTTAAGTATACAAAGCCAGCCCAAAACAAGGAGGAGAACTGGCTGGTTGAACCGCAGGTAAGTCAGCTTTTCCTTCGCTGTAAAGGAAATGTTCCTGGAGAACATTTCCTCTGGGGTGAAGCTGGGGCTAGGGTTTTGCAAAGGAGGCAGGAGTTCTGCTTGTTGAACTTCTTTCGATATTAATTTAACCCAAGCAGAACTTATTTTTGTGCTTGGAACTGACCAAACAAATAGTTCCTTGTCCCACGGGGCTTATAATGAAGGCTGGGAGGCTGCTGCGTGCAACGTGCCGTGCCAGGGGAGAGGAAAGTTATCTTTGCCACCAGCTGATGCGTCTGTCCTGCCTAGCCAGCTATCACGGGCAGGGAGCACTGCCGATGGGTAGCAGAGTTAAACATCGCAGTGTCAAGTTGAAGTTTGTTCTGTTGCCAGCGTGATCGCAATGTTGATAAGAGTTCTTTAGCTTCGCTGCGCAGGGATAAAACATCCATTTGTGGTTCACCAAGTTGACGCTGCAGCTTTTTGTTGTGTGCCTGTGTTGCAGACTCGGGTAGGGAAATGAGTTGCCGTGTCCTGGAGCGTGAAGGCTTCAGTCAGGTCAGAAGTGTGCAGTATAAAACAAATTTCGCTGGAGCCTCAGTGGTTTTTGTCTCCCCTGACACTTGGCATGTTGAAGCAAGTCCTTCAGGCTGTTAAATTTAAAGGAAATCCTTAAAAAATGCCCTGAGAGGACAAGTACGCTTTACCTCTCTCTCTTTTTTTTTTTCCTTGTTTCAGGTTTTTCAGCAGTGATCACAGGTAATTTTGTAGCAAATATCAAGCTACCCCCATCCATTGAGCTCAGGAAAGATTGGCAGCATGCAAGGGTGCTTCATCAGGGCAGGAATGGCTGTGGTATCAGAGCAGCATGTTGGGAGCAGGGCCCTTAGGTGCTGGGTGCTAGATGTAGCCAGAATCAAAGCTCACCCCTGTCTCAAGAGAGTGGTTGCCATGCTCATTTTCCTCATATGGGGTGATGAGATAGTAAGACCACGAGGTCACAGGCAGTGAAGACAGGAAATCCTACATCCCTGCCTTCACCTCGGACCATCTCCCTGCTCTCTGGGCTGGGTTTTGAGTTGCAGGAGTTCCCAAGGGCCTTTTCATCTGCTCTCCTTGCACTTCACAGATGGCCGTGGGAGGTGTCTGCTTGCCCTTTTAAAACAGAGGGAAGCTTTTTGCAGAATGCCGTTACGGAGTTGAGGAAGGGTGATGAGTTTTTGAAGCACAAAGGGGACCTAGGCGAGTGAGCATTTGCTGTCAGTGCCATGGAGACAGCGAGGCAAAGCAGCAGAGATGAGATCCTTTCCCATTTGCCTCAGCCGCTGATGCCCTTCATCACCTCTAGCCACCATATCTCCTCCTGCTCCTCATGGTCTGACTCACCAGACCTGCCCAGGCAGGCTTGAAAGCCATTCCTGCCACAGAGCAGTGGGCAGCCCCTCCACAGCAGCTTCGGTTCTCCAGCACCTCCCTCCCGCTGGCTCCCCTGCCCTCCCCGCTCCATCCCTCTTCACCTTGTCATCATCCCTGCCAAGCACTCCAGAGCCCCAAACCTTGTGTCTCCTGCCTCCAAACCGTACTGCAGCCCCAGAAATAATTGGCCAGGCACTACCTTTAGTTGCTCTGGCTTCTCCAGAGCATCCCCATGCATTGCTGTGGGTCCATTCTTAGTTTACACTAATGGGTCTCCTTCACCCATTGCTGACATGCAGGTGTCTCAGGGGTGGGAGGTAGCAGCTCTGTGGTTCACTGGAGGAACCTCAGTCTGAGACAGAAAACCACTAGAAAAAAAATCATCTGAAGAATCTGTAAGGAGAAAAAATTAGGACTAGGAAGAATTCCTATAACTCAAGAAATAAGCATGTACACCCCTCTCAGACACTGCCACACAGGATCTGGGAGGAGAAAGTGGGGAAGAGATTTCACACCCATTATGTGTGTTCCCATCAAGGCTAGGTCAGATGGTTAGGAGAGGTCAAATGGCTGCTGAAGGGAACACTTAGCAACACCTGCTTTGCAGCATAGCCCCATGAGGTTATATTGCCTATTTTCTGGATAATTTCTTTGCCCAGGCAGGGATAGCCAGGTATGAGCAGGCTCAGCTGCACAGTGGCCTGTGCTTACACCTATGTGCATGCACATGGAGATGCAGAGACAGAGCAGGCAGAAAGAAATCACTATAAAAATGCTCTCTGCACTCTGTTGAGTGCCTCAGGGTCATCACAAGCTTTTTTGGGTAGTAATGATGTGGTGAGGGCACCGTCTCACTCCCTGCATGCCTACCTCCTCAGGAATGTCTGCCTGAGAAACAAATGCCAAATGTAGCACAGAGGCAGTAATTGGGTGAGAGGTGTGAGGAATGTCAGTGCCACCCACTGCTGATTGGCAGCTGGAAACAACGAATTAATTCAGCAATTAGTGAAAAATTAGAGAGCAGGCAGGGTAGGTTGATGAGCAGGGTACTGATGGGACTCCCCCAGGCTCAGGCCTGAAAACCTGCTCTGCCACAGTTTTGCTATGGGTTGAGAGCAAGTCACTTAGGTGGCTTTCATCTCATCTCGTTTTGGTTGTCTGAAAACCTATGGTTTTGACTCACTCTATAGGTTAGAGAGAGATGGAAAACTCTGGAGTTGCTTTTTCTGTCCTAATGTATGAGGGGTTGGATGAATCACCTTGTGTTTTCATTTGGTTGGTGACTACTGCTAGCCAGATGACCAAGGTGGGATTTGCATCGTCCAGCTATAGCTACCTCTGAGCTGCTCTCGCCATCTCTCTTGGTGGACAGTCAAGAGAAACGGGTACTTCTAGAGCCACTCATGTGGACGTCCTGCGACAGCAAGCTTGCCATAAGATACGCTGTGCCTCCTCCCTGGGACCTTTACTAAGGGTAGATGAAGTATCTCCACTGCAATGAAAGGCATAAGCATGCCTGAGGAAACAGCGAGGGGAGTGGAATGCTGAAGTTCACCAGGAATGGTACTAGGGTGGGGAAGGTGGGAGGTAACAGTGTCCTACACTGTTAAATGACCAAACTTGATGGAAGCTGCCTGCTCTAATAGCTGTGTGTTGCCATACTTTTAATCTTCCTCTGCCTCTGCCCTTCTCTGAAACTGCAATCCCCACTTTATGAAACACATCAATATTGTTAGGTGCTCACATCCATACAGGTGTTCAGATGCATAATTTATTTTTAAATCCCCATCCTATGAATTAGGTGTTTACCTGTCTGCTTGGATCTTGCCCTTAGCTATTCCAGGTTATTTGGGCAGGTGGCTTCATGGCTGACTCCATGAATGCAGATACGTTTTGGCGGTGACACAAACCAAAAGCTTTTTGAAGCAGTGAGGAAAGGTAGCTTGCAATGCAGATTAGTTGCAGTGCTGGAGGCAGCTTGCCTTTGGGGCTGAGCTGGAGGAGGCATGAAAACCTCAGTTACACATGAGTTATTACAAACCATAATATGAGTTATTATAAACATAACTTGGTGATGTCAGAGCCTTACGCATGAACAGCACACGGCTGCATTTTTATCATGTTCTTTTTTAATTGCACCTAAACAATCCCAATGGTATGTGCAAAAGCCTGCAGCTGAACAGGTAACCAGAGACATATTTTCTTGATAGGCACCTCAAGGTTTGCATGCATCAGCTCATAAGGAGAGAAAATTAAGTTTATACCATCTGCTTCATGTAGGCTGGGAATCTCTGCCAGGAGGCAGAGCTGACTTGTCTCGGGTTTACGTGTCCTTGTGGTACTGCAGCACTGCCATGGGAGTGAGAAGGGTTCAGTGTCTCTGTGAGCATGTCAGGCTCAAAAGGGCCATAACACGGAGGGCAGTTTCCAGGCACAGCCTCTCACCCGTGCCCGCTCCCCCCATCACCTGTCCTGTGGGATTAAACACGCTGCCTGCATCCCTCGTCCCATGGCACAACATCATAACCTCATCAGAACAGGGAGAATGAGCTGGGGGGGCAGGATGGGACAGTGATTTTGTGGAACGCAAAATGTCTGGCCTCATCAGCCAGCTGCAGCCCGTGAGTTTGGCGCATCTGAGCGAGAGGAGCAGAATAAGGCAGATGAAGTGCAGGTTAAGTCTTTTTTAAGCGGCATATTTAGAAAAAGCTACAACTTGTGCATCAGCACATAGGATTCACTGTGATCCTTCCAGTCTGAAGCAATAAGCATCAGATGCTTCAAAACAAAGTGCAAGAAACCTCCTTAGCAGGAGATGGGGGTGATGCAACCCTCTGCAATGGCCAGCGTTGGCACTGTGACCAGCGTTGGTGCAGAGCGAGCCCTGAGCCCGGACTGCAGGGGCTTGGCTGATGCAGGAGCCCAGCCAGAGCTCAATTCCTAGGCGAGGGTGATGGATAGCTGCTGACACTCGTGGTGCTGGCCATTTCACCCTGACTCTCAGCACAGGTTGACGCAGAGCTGTGAGGAGGTGATGAGTCACTAAGAGGATGCAAACTCTGGGTAAGGTTGCTGGACATCTGTCCAGCTGGCACTGCAAGATGGCCAAGGGACGAGGAAGGATGACTGGGGAGTGATTCGAGGTAGACCATGAACTGTCTGCCATAGATGTCTCCAAAGTACGTATTATATAGTGCAGTAAGCAGTCTACAGGCCAGGAGCAAATACTACAGGTTTAATTGGGCCAGCACAGTGCTAGGAGCTGAAGGCCACAGCCTTTGAAACAGAGACTACAGGAGGCAGTGACTGCCAGAGATCATCTGCCACCCCCAAGCTTCTACCAACATGCTCACCCTTTAATTTGGGGAAGAAAATGACAATCTGGCACCCCCTCCCGGAGCGGCTGCAGGCAGTGTCAGTAGGGCTGACTAAGGAGCAGACAGAGCTGCTGCCACCTGAGAAAGACCTGAGCACGTCCCAGCATTTAGTGCTTCTGCTCCCACTGCTCGTTACCTGCCCATGCATGGCTCCGTGCATGACTCCAGGACAAATTCCTGCTGCAGCAATTGCTGCCTCTGGCTCTGTTGCATGGGAATGGCAGACACAAGCAGGCAGCACAGATTCCATCGAGGACCTGCAGTGATGGCATCCTCACCCATGTTATGCCAGGAGCTGTGTGGTCATTAAGGATGAGGTTCAGACTATTAATGACATGAGGTTCAGACTACTAATGACAAGCCCTGAGACAGCCCTCGGAGCTCACTGCTGTGTCTGTGTTCAGGGCAGGGAAGTTCAGGTCACCTGCCATGGTGGCTGGCTTCATTCTGGCTTCTTACACCATCAGTGGTGAGAGGTAAATGCCTTCTCTAGACATCTTATATACCATGGTTTTTGTCTTCATGGCTTGGATTTGATAGTTCAGAGGGACTGAATTAAGGTGCCATGGTAGGTGCTTAAATGAACTGGAGGTACCACCACTGTAGGAGGTGAACACATGGCCCTAAACCAAGCCATCTATTGGTCTTAAAAATCTCTTCTAGGAAAAAAAGCACAAGTTAGAGGTTTGGTGCAGGGTAGCGGGTGAGATTCTGGAGGCTGTGTTGTGCTGCGAACCAGATTGGAGAGCTGCAAGCATCCCTTGCAGCCTAAATGGATGTGTTTGACAGGGCAGCTAAGTAGAGCATACAGTCCTCCGAAGCACTGCAAGGAAAATAAGGAGGGAGTACAGGATGTGGTCCGAGGCACAGCATGTAATAGCAGTCATAATGGAAAATATACTTCAAGGCCCCTTTTACATACTGCTTTCTAGGAAAGGCAAATTGCATCCAGTAACTCTTCTCTCTACTGTTTCAGATAGACGATCCAGAAAATGACCTGCATGAGATGGTGCATGAAGCTGATATTGTTGGCATTGTGGCCAACCTTGGTGCAAATCAAGCCTTGACCTCAGACTACGTGGGCTCCGGTTACGAGAGAGGGCTGCTCAATCCCAGCTTGCTCAATGAGGAGGATTTCCAGGTGGCCACTTACACGCTCACGAACGCCGTCCCTCTGAGTCCATCTCTGAGCAAAAGCTGGCACAGAGACATCGGGAGGGTAGTGGAGCAAGCTCTGGTCCCTCACTGCTCCAAGAAAGATCATCTGTATCTCCTTGCAGGTGCAATTCCTTCCAGTGTCCGAGTTAAAGGCAAGGTGTCAGTGCCAGAGACCCTCTGGCTGGCAGCCTGCTGCGATGCGCCGGAGGGATGGTCCCTGGGACTAGTGAAAAAAATGAATGATGAAATCAGCTTGGTGGACCTCACGGTGGGAGAGCTGGAGAAGCAGCTTCTCGCAGGAGTTCACTTGTTCAAGGGCAAGTGTGGGGAAGACAACAAAAACCAGGAGAAAACGGAAGCAATACTGCAAGCTGTCAGTCAGATCCGCTCTGGAGAGCAAGTAGGAGCAAGTGACAACCAGGAGGCCAAAGACGGCGGCTTGGTGAGAAGAGTGGCTGGCATCATTGCTACCCCTTTCATCAAAATTCTGGAACTCCTCATCTACGTGTTTGTGGAGCTGGTGAAATTTGTGTTTTATTTTCTGTGGCTTGTTATCAAGCGGGTTGGTGGTGCAGTTTTGGATGGACTCTACAGCCTGTGGAACGGGGTGGTGTCCTACCTTAAAGCCATCAGCATGGTACTCATCAGCATCCCCTATGATGTGGGGAGAGTCATCATCAACATCTTCCTGGGCTTCCTGCAAATTGTTCAAGATGTGGCGTCCCTCACCTACAGGATCCTGCGCATCCCCGTGGGGTTTGTCCTTCACCTCGCTGCTTTCCCTTACGAATCCATCTGTGCCATTCCCTCCGTCCTCAAAGACATGGCCACCGGGATCGGGGGCACCTTCTCTCTGGTCATCGATGCCACAGGCACACTTCTGCATGGCTTTTATTACCTGGCTTGTCACATAGTCAAACGGTTTGTCCCTAAAGGCTCCTCTGATGACTGATAGGGATGGAAACCAAGGCTGCAAAGACACGGAGTGAAGGAAGAGTGGGGCAATGCTTTAAGATACGTGGCCAAATGCTGTCAATTTTATTCTGGTATTTATTGTAGTGACATTAATAACAATGAACCGACTGGGGAGTAACAGGGAGGGCTGAGGTAATGTCGCCGGGGGCAGCCACCATTGTAACTCAAATTCTGTCTGTTGTAAACTGTTCGGGTTTTATCGGTGCAGGCCACAAAGTTTCTGTGATTTTCAAATGTCAAGATGCTTCCTCTGGGAGATGTGTGCTATATGTGGTATGAGGTTATTTCTTTCCGGCTATGATAACACTGAGCCCTACGCACTGGCAGTGAGCTCTGCAGAAGCCCATCCATGCCAAGGAGGAGGTGGTGGTTATGGAGGATTTTAGTTACAGAGGGTTTTCTGGGACCTGGAGAAAGGAGGAGGCGAGGGTACAAGGATTTGGGGCTGGGAAACAGCAGGGAGTGGGGCGGGATGGGTCAAGTTCCTGCTGTTGGTGGCACTGCTCATTGCACTGGGGTCCCACGGGTGGAGGGGGTGCGACCAGGTGTATCTTATAGTCCTCAGGCCTTTCCAGGCAGCTGAAATTGTGTGGATCTTGCTGTGAGGAAAGACCTGCTACTCGTCCTTTTGCATGGTGGGAAAACATTTTCCCTTAGCCATACCAAGGTCGTCTTCCCCCAACCCTTCCTTGCTCCCTGGTGACCACTGAAGGTCTAAGCCCTGAAGCTTAAAGATGTGGTGTACCCTGAAGGTCTAAGCCCCTGAATGTCTCAGCCCTGAAGCCCTTGTGCCTGCTCTGAAGCCCAGCGGCACCCGGGAGTCACGCTTTTGGCTTTGAATCAGTTGCCACCTGCTCTGCCTCCCTTGAGAGCTGACAGCTCCCCGAGCACGCAGCGGTATTTATGTGCCTGAGGTCTCTGTGAGACGATGCCCAGGCTGGCGATGGGTAACACCACAGCTGTGCTTCTGAGGCTTGTTTTGAAAGCACACGTCGCTGGGGAAAAATGATCCTCCTGGGTTTTCCTCTAGGGCAAAAGAAAAGCAGCTCTGCCCTTTCCATCAGTCTGGGTTGGTGGCGGGGATGCCCTTATAGAAAGGAGACATGGGAGAGGAGGCGCATGGGGAGCATGGGGGGATTTTGCTGCTTTCACGTGGGCTGATTTGCTGCTTTCATAGCCTGTACCCAGAGGCAGAGTCAGAGCAGGGCAGGAGCCAGCCCTGGGCAGGGCAGGCGGATCCCCTCAGTGCTGTGCTGGGCGTGAAGCTGGCCTGAGGGACATCAGGGAAACTTGTCCGGCAACTGGGAGAGAAAAGGCAGAGGGAATAGGATACTTGTGGTGAGTTCCTTGCACTTGGAGGTCCTGGCAGCACTCATGGAAGAGGCCTCTGCCTCCCGCAAGAGGAAAAGTGGTCTGGGTGGCTGTTGCAGTTGCAGGAACCAGCATGGCCGAGCTCCACCTGAGCCCTAACAGCAAAGCCTTTTGCTGGGCATTTTTCCTCCTTAGTCAATTTTGGAAACCTGGAGGAGGGAAAAAGTGGTTGTGTTGCCTGTCTCCCATGGGGACTGTGAACTGTCAGGTGGGATGAGAGGCAGGAGGGGGATCTGGGGTGCAGCACTCATTTTGCTGTGTGAATACCCACCTGGTGAGCCCACGCACAAGCAGACACGTTTATGTCAGAGGTGAACCCAACTCCTCTTCTGCACCGCTCGTCCTCCCTGCTAGCTCTTCACCCCTTCCCCCAGCTGGCATGAGCCAGGACCCCCCCACATCTGGCACTCTGGAGCTGGGGCACGCGTGGGGCCTTTGCAGGGACCATCAGTGGTTTGCAGCCAGACGAGGGGCACAGGGACACCCGCCGCTGCTGGAGGAGGGCACGGGGGTACTGCCCTTCCCCAGGGCTTGGCTCAGCGAGGGGCTTTGGGTCTCTTGGTACAGATGCCTGCAGGAGGGAGGCTCTCAATCACAGCAGCATTTGCTTTGGCTGGACTCCAAGAGGCATTTGGGAGTTCTACATACACAGATCCTTCCCTTCACCCCCACCTCTTTCCCTCCCTCCAGCACCACGTTGGTTTTGGACCCCAATCTGCCATAGCATCCCATAAGGAGTCCCAGGGGTGTGCAAGCCAGTGCTGCTGTCCCCGTGGGCGACCCAGCGGTGCTGTGTTGGTGGTGGCCAGTCCTGGGTTGAAGAAAGCCCAATTACTCAACATGGCAACTGTGCCTCTCTGCCTCATGCTGCCTGTGGCAAGGCTGAGCTGGGAGGGGAGACATTCAGAGGGTAAAGGAGATTCTGGTGGTTCATGGTGGCAAGAGAGGGTTGTTTCCTTAGCTCAAGGGCTGCATTCAATGCAACCAGCTGTGCGTGCACATCCCGGACCAGCACACCCTGACCAGGTGGCTCCCCGTTCAGCAATGATGCTAATGGCATCATTGGGGATGCCAATGATGGGGATGAAGTGGGGAGGCAGTGGGATGAATGGGAGAGGCGATGACTCCTTGTCTCACCCTTCGTGGGCCATGGCTGGTTTGTGGAGAGAGGCCGCCTCCAAGCAGTGCTGGCTTTGTTCAAAAGGAAAGGCAGCTTTTGTGTGCCAATATGGGTATAGTTAGGTGAAGGCAGTGGTGTTTTACAAGTCCCTCCTTTGCCTTGGAGCTGTTGGTTTGGGGATTTTGGGTACAAGGGGCAAGGTCCAGGTTGCTGCTCCCAGCAAGCAGACAGCAGCCTGCGGATGCTCTCCAAACCACACTTTGCATCTCTGCCTACTCAAACGTGCCTTTCCTGCTGCAGAGCCAGAGGTGGAGCTGGTTTCCCACTCCCTCACGAGACCCCGTCCCGACCCCAGCACTCCTCTCGGGCTACATGGCAGCTGTCAAGGCAGGAAAGCAGCCAGCTCAGGTCCCAGGAGATGACAGGGTGGGGTGACGGGCACCAGCCTCGGGGACCCAGGGTCCCCAGCAGCCTCTGGAGGCACGTGTGGTGGCAGCAGCCAGCGATGCACTTCTCAGGGGTCCTGCGCCCAGAGCAGCTTCCCCACAGCTTAACCCAGCAGTCCCCGCATCCCAGCTCCACCAGCATCTCCGGTGCACCCCCCCCCAGTTGCAGCGATGTGGGAGCTCATGTGCTGAGAGGCACAAAAGCTGAGGCACCTCAGGAGGTCTGCGTTGCCGCATCTCCATCGCCATCACTGCCCAGCCTAGCTTGGGTCAGGCCAGCAGGTCCTCATGCTGCAACTGTGTCTTCTGACCGCAGGTGGGCAGTCCTTGAAATCTAAGGGGCTGCAGCACTGTAGGATTTGGGTAGATGTGGAACAGTATTATCAAAATTGTCTTAACGTGCTCAGATTTCAAATGCTAAGAACCGCAACTGGCACGGGGCATTTTTCTTCTGCGCTGCGTGTCTGAGCAGGTGATGGGAAATCTGTATTGAACGCTGAGCAATTATCACAGAACAAGCAACATCCTGCTACAAACTAACTATTGTTTGAGATTATTCTTATCTGGGCATGATTTATGGCTTCTGAGCTTTACTCTATCCTTGGAAACATATGGCTTCAACAAAATAAAAGTTACTTTTCCAAAGAGGGGCTGGTATCATGTTTCTGTCACAGTTGCAAACGGGATAATGCAATCCCGGGGTGCCCTGACTAATCAAGACAGCACCAGCAGCACAGTTGTTCTTTGTTATGGCTTGACATCTGATATTAATGGCCCTTTTGTGCTTTTAAAACACCTTTCCTCTCTCAAAGCACTTTAAAAGAGTCAATTCATTAAGGTGCAGAATATGTAGGTAGAAGCTGGGGGGTTGCAGGCAGTGAATTTAGCTCTGTGTGTGCCCGAAGAGAGAGGGAATGTTTTACTCTTGTGAGATGCAGTGAGATGCAGCTCGGGTGCAGCACAATGGCCAGGTACAGATTCTGTGATACAGAAAAATCACATCACAGCAGGATGATTCTTCGCAGCTGACAGGGAGAAACTCCCTCTTGTGCAATGCCATTCCCTTGACCGGTTTTACCACAACTTCTTGAGAAGGAGAACAAGTAGTGCCTAAAAGTGGCCATTTTCCTCCACTGACAGTATAGAGATCCTGGGCTGAGTAAGCCAGATGTTGGCACCTGCGTTTTATGGGTACCTCTCTTTGGGCAGACGAAGCCCTCCAGTGGAGTCTGCGTTCCTCTCAGGTCTGCAGGAACTGGTGAGACACTGGAACAGGTTGCCCAGAGAAGTTGTGGATGCCCCGTCATTGGAAGTGGTTGAGGTTGGACAGGGCTTTGAGCAACCTGACCTAGCGAAAGATGGCCCTGCCTCGACCAGATCACCCAACGCTTCGACACAGGGGTCTCCGTGCACCTCGAGGTGACCCTTGTCCCTGCTGCATTCATCCTGGGGCTGGTCACTGATAAGGGCAGGGGGACTCAGCAACCCCAGCAGCATGGTCCCTCGGTCACAGCCCTGGGCTCAGGTCCTCTGGGTCACACCTCTGCTGCCATTGCGTGTTTTGGAGCTGCTCATCTCTGCGTGGAGCTCCATCGCCAGCTCCGTACCTCCCTCTGGCCAGGGAGCTGCTCCAGTTCGGCAGGGAACCGAGCCATGCTTGTTCACAGGTTATCTCTCCAGCGTAGTCAGTGCCAGAAAATGGAAAAGGTATTGGAAAATAAATACCAGTGTAACTCGTTTGGCTAGGAAAGATTGCCTGGGAGCAAGGAGCATGAGGTGTGTCTGGGGTGTGTGCGTTAGCAAGATTGCAGTCCCATGGGTTTGACATGGGACGCTTTCTCTTCGCTGCATGGTCTCCCAGGCTGTTGGATTTACTTCGATTTGGGAATGGATCTCACACGGGGTAACATCTGCCATTGATTTCCACAGACCTGGTGTTTCCAGCCAAGCAGAAAGGCCTACAGACTTTCCAGTGGTGTTAGTGTTACAGCTGGTTGGAAAATCTCCAAGGAAATATATCCTGTCAGAACACGGTGATTTATCAAACAGGGTTCTTTTCATGGCAATTTGCCATATTCAGTGGAAAAGATTTTTCAGGCCCAGGCTAGAACAAGGACCAGAATCATCCAAGACCAGCCCAGAGTCTGGACTGGAGGTTCGGATGTGGACATTCAGCACCCACTGCTGCCTAAAGCCAGGCCTGGCATGTGAATGTGGCTGTCTCCACCTCACAGGAGTGCCCTTACAGCCACGGCCCATCTGAGCTTATGTCTCATTTTCTCCCATTTGTAAGGGTGAAAAAAACTTGTTTCCTTTCCAAAAATACTGAAATTGTGACTGTATTCCTGAGAGGTAGAAGCCATTTTCCACTGACCTAGCAGCAAAGTTGCCTGCAAAGCTGAAGCAGTGGCTTCAAATTCCTCTGCAGTATCATCTTTATTAATATCTTGATGTTTCAAACTAATTTAACATGGTGGAGAACGGACTTTTGGAGCAGATGTCACTGCGTGTTTACTGCTGTGACATTGTGGATTTTTGCCAAACCTCCCAATGTCTGCTGGTAGAAGATGGTTATGGACCAAAGCCAGGAGATGCAGCAGGCGGGCAGGATGATGCTAGTGGGCAGGGGAGGAACCATGGGAGCTCCTCACTGGTGGGAGAAGAGCAGCAGATGGAGGGGATGCTTCAGACTAGATTTAAGGAAGAAATTTTTTACGATGAGCATGTTTCACACACTGGCACAGGTTGCCCAGAGAGGTGGTCGATGCCCCATCCCTGCAAACATTCAGGGTCAGCCTGGACGGGGCTCTGAGCAACCTGATCTAGTTGAAGATGTCCCTGCTCATTGCAAGGGGGTTGGACCAGATGACTTTTAAAGGTCCCTTCCAACCCAAACTATTATATCATTCTATGACACCAAGTGGCCGGTAACTAACTAGTGAACAGTAATGGCTGAGAAGTGGTCTCTGTTTGGTCCTGACACCAACAAGCTGCTGAGAGGAGCGGAGCAGCTCCAGAGGATGATACGATAGAGTCAGGGAGACATCGCTGTCTGGATTTATGCCACCCAAGTGTGGGCATTTAAAATCTGCAGGCACTGGGCTCCCTCCATTCAGTATAAATATCTCACTAGGCTTTCACCTGGGCATCTCAGCTGGATGCCTAAAGCTGGGGCCAAGGACGCTTAGCTGGGGTTGGCAGCTGATGGGGCTTGTCCCATCCATGGAGACCTTTGAGGTGTCCATTGACGTGGGTCACCCAGGTGATTGTACGGGTGGGATGGTCTTTCCCATAGCCTCTTGGAAGGCTCTTGGGTCACCAAGTCCTTCCATGCGAGTAGGAATGATACCAGGGGCTGATGCCTCCCAAGTGCTGCTGGAAATGACCCCCGGTTCTGGCAGCCACATTTGGGCGGTGGTTGGCATTTGTGCGTGGTCCCACTGCAACAGACGGGATTAACCAACATGTGCGCCTCAAACCCTACGAGTTGGCCTGACCTGTGTGGAGTGATCCCATCCCCCCAAAAACTTGGCCCACAATTTTTTGAGTTCATGGAAAACATGCATATTTGTGGGGTGGCTGAGTGCGCCCTGCACCCTCAGGCATCTGCGGGGTGTAACTGTACACCTTTGCACTGTAGGTGATAGCCTGCACTTCAAAAAAACACTGCACTCTGCAAAACTGAGATGAGTTATTTGACGCGGAGCAAAGGGGCCGCCTTCTCAAGGATCTGTGAGACCACAGAGCCCAGTAGCTGCAGAAGAGGTTTGAATGGTAACAATTAGCGTCCTGGTGTCAGAGAGGTGCAAATGATCTCTGAGGCTCACCATCCCACCAGTTAAGGAGAAAAGGTGAGAACTCAGACGCTGGGTGTCATCAAGGACTAGGGAACAGGCACTGGGGCTCTGGCGATGGCGGATAGTTTTGTCCACCCCCAGATCCTGCAGTGCCACAGATCATCACCCCAAGCCCAATCAGAGGGAGGTTTGGTGGAGTGGGATATGTCTGGGAACGTGGTACCTGTCCTTTATTTCTTTCAGGAGCCTATTCAGAGTCTTACACTTTCTCCATCACCCGTTGCCAGCTGTGAGCAGATGCAGGTGCTCAGCACCGAGCACATTCCCACAACATGCCCTGACAGCACTGCTGGGACTCCCGGGGACACAGCACGGAGGTTCTGGACCTCTGCGGTGGTGGGGATTTGCACTCGGGTCTACTAATTAGAGCTGGTAAGGATGCCTCCAGCTGAGCTGCTTCTGTTCCTGTTTTTTGCAAAAATTGCGTTTTTCTTGTTTTGTTTTTCTTTTTCAGCAGGAAAACTGAAAGAAAAAAACCTAGGGGTTGGCTTAAATCTAATAAAAAAAGTTTTCAGCTGATCTTTTCAGTATCACTGTGCCGTATTGCAGATGTGAGCCGGCGTTTAATCTTCCGCAAGCCGACCGCTGCAACCCGACAGTGTTTCCCCTGACGTGCAGGGAGTGGAGGCGGATCAGACTCCCCCAGGAGAAGATTCAGGGCAGATGTCACCCTCTGGTGGAGTCTCTCCATCTCTCCACCGGTTGCAGAGGAAGCCAAGAGAGATTAGCCGGGTAATTTAGCAAGACAAATTGAAAGTCTGTATTCAGGCAGCATCATCTCCCCAGCCCAGCTCTCCTCCTCCTGGTGCTTTCCGTGCATCACGAGAGACACCAGGCCACGAGGACAACGTGGGAGAGGTGGTCGGGGCTGAAGCTAAACCTGCTTTTGTGGGGTCACACGCTGCAGCAAGCTGCTGGGGAACTCATTCCTGGGCTAGTCCACCCTGAATGTTGCAGGTCATGACCGCTAAACCACTTCGGGTTTTGTTGTATTGTCTGTATCCAGTTTTTGGCAACATTTTGTTCCCTGGATGTGTTGAGACTCTGAACACCAGCCCCAGGCAGGAGGAGCAGGGGGGCTTCCCTTCTGCAAAAGCACTTTCCTGCGGGTCGGAAATGTTCAAGTTTTGCTCCAAGGGCCTGAAGGAAGCCCGAGAACAAAAAGCACATGTGGAGGATGCAGAAGGCAGGTTTTAATTCAGCAGGAAATACAAATCCAGTGATTATCTCCTTTTATACATTGAAAAGCTTACAAAAAATCAGTGATATTTACATGAGCTCATTGGCACGATGAGTGGTGTTATTTATAACTTCTATAATTCTAGCTTGGATTTGTAGAGCCTCTGCTCTGCTGTCCAGGTGCCTCACCAGATTGCTCTGTCACGATCAAATTAAAACTTACTGGGGGGAGTTTGCGTGCTCCCATGTGGCCTATAATTTGGGCTAATTTAGCGTGCAGCGTTGCAATCAAGTCATGTGCTGGCGGCTGCACTTCAGCAGCAATTAACGCAGACCACTTCTTCCCCGCGCCACGGCACGAGGAGCCCCCGAGGCGATGCCGGGAAGAGGCCAAGGAGACCCCAGTACAAGCCCAAATCCACCCTACGGACGCGGGCTTGCTTGAGCCACGAGCGGGCACCCGGTCTCCGCCGCTGCCGCTGCCCGTGGCTGTCCGGCTCCGTCCGGGAGGCTGGGGGCGGCCGTGCTCCCCGCTGATGCCGGTCTCCCCGTGCTCCATGAGGCTGAGGAGGGACGTGGCGGGGCTCGGGGTCGGCCCAGCTGGGTCTCCCCAGGGACACGCCGCCCGCACCGGGCTGCCCACCCTTACCCCGGGCATGGCCCTTTCCCGGATCCTGGGGGAGAACCCCCCAGGGGTCACCCGTGGGGTGCGGGGACACCGTCCCGTGGGCACGTGAGCATCCCCGGGACACGGTCCCTCGTCTGCCACCGCCCTTCGGTCTCTGGGTTTCTCCAGCCCCGGGCTGGGTGTAGAAGATTTTATAAAATTCAGGGCTGTGAGACTGTTAGAAATGAATATAGACGGAGTTAAGGTGAGCCGTGCGGGAGCAGGAGGCAGCGGGCGTGTGGCTGGACGGCAGCTCAGCCGGAGCAGCCCGGGGAGGGCGGCCGAGGCGAAGGTCTGGGGAATCGCCAACACGCACAGGTGTTCTGGGCTTTGGCTTTCCTGGGGGGGGACACACTGGCTGGAGAGGTGACGACAGGGTTCAGGGCAAGCCCGGGGTCGGCGGGGAGCGGGGCTGTCCTCCGCCCGCGCTGGGTCCCCCACTCTGAGCCCTCGCACCACGCGCTGGGTGAAGGTGCGGGGACCAAAAGCAGGGCTGGGCTCGCTTGAGGAGGGCACGGACCTGCCCTGCTGCTCACCTGTTCTGTGGGACCTTTAGGAAGTAAAGCAGGGACGCCACAGCAGCCTTTGGCGTTGAGGAATGCGGCAAGTTTATCTTTTTCAGGACGGTGCTGGTGACACAGTCGCCCTCCCTCCAGTCCGGAGCTGCACCGGTGCCAGAGGCGACGGCCACAGCACCTCTAAGGGGATGGGAAGCTCTGCCTGCACCCAAGATGATATTTTCAGTATTTTGAAAATTCCACTGCAAGCAAATAAATAAGCACTTGAGGTATTTACAGCTCTACTTTTCTTTATTGTGGTATTTTTCAGGGCAGGATGAAGCTGAACCAGCTGAAGATGCCAGTAGGTAGCGGCCGTGCTGTGGCAGCCCTCAGTCACAGCCCTTCTCGGGGCACACACTATCTCTAACAGAACTGGAAATGGGCTTTTAGGGTTTTTTGGGGGGGGTTATTTCCATCACAGGGCGAGGCGAGGTCAGGTGAGCTGAGCATCCAGCAGCTGGAGGACAAGATACACCCAAAACACCCCAGGTCCGCGGTTTGCGTTAACTAGTTTTGTCTCTCTGGAGGGGAGATGAGCATCTCTCCCGGGACAAAGCCCCTTGGTGATCCCTCAGCACTATGCCACCCTTCCCTGGGGGCTGGATGGGGCAGACGGCAAGACTGCAGGGGCTTGGGGGAAATTTGGCTGCTAGATAAGCTTGGCATTGCCCCACGCCAGCACCCTCGGCACACGTTTCCTCTCTCCTTTGCATTTCCTTCGTGGTTTTATGGCTCTCACCCACTTCTCCTTGGGGGCTCAGCCAGGGCTCCCTGGAAGAGGGAGCAGCTCCTGGTGCATCCCACTGCCTGTGGCTTTCACAAAACAAATTTCTAAGGGGAAGGTGACAAGCCCTGTATCAAGAGCAAACATCATGATGCCCATTGCCCCATCCCTCATCACTGACAAGTGCCTGTTTAAAAGACATCCCCTTTGGCAAGCACTATACATTTTTCAGGACCCATGTTCACATAGATTAAATAGAATTATTATCTGTATCTATCTATGTATGCATAGATTAAATAATCTATATATTAAATAATACATAGATTAAAAACCAGGACAAGGGCACAGAGGGGTAGGACACTTCCAGGGCTGGATCTCATCCCAAAACACAGGATGCTCTGCTCCCAAGACGTGTTCCCCAGCACATGGCAAATGATGGCTCGAACAGGAGACAGGTTTTATCCATTTTATTTAACCAATGAAATTCCTACTGATAACAATGAAAGTAATTTCAGCAAGTATAAATGCGATACAGTTTTAAACAAACCCCATTGTTCCGTACCTATAAATAGATTTTTCAAAACCTCATAAAAAGTGCAGATTTATGAATTGCTGTTAAAATGTTAATACATGATTCCTTTGTTTAAAAATGCATTTTTGTCTCTTAACTCACAAAAAAAAAGTTCCTTCTGCATCTGTTCAGATAAATTCAAGTCGGGTAACTTAAAAACTAACAAAAGTCACACAAAGAAAAAAAAAATCCATCCCACTAGGTCAGTCTGTCCTCTGCAAAAAAACCCCAAAAAACCAAACCAACGAAAAAACCCCCAACCAGCAACAACAGAAAAAAATAAATGATAAAAGCTGCTGTGGAAACCCACAGTGAGCTCCTAGCAGCTGCCTCACCCCGCAGGCAAACCTCCTGCGAAAGCAGGGAGCCCGTGGCGTACCTCGGAGCTCGGGGCAGGGGGTGGCCCGGGGGGCAGGACGGGTGACGTGCCACCCGCCCGCGGGATGCTGCGGGGACCGCGGGACCCGCAGAGCTACCGTGCTTCCCTGCTTCGTGGTGGTGGGAGGGAGCAGCAGGATCAGAGCTTCGCCTTTAATCCTCCATCCCGAAACATCCGCGCGACCGTGGCAGGGGAAGGCAAGAAGCTGCCGGCTGCCGGGCTGGGGCTGGTACAACGTACCCCCCCGTCCAGAGGGTGAGAGGTGGGAGATGCAGTGAAACACCATTCCCCGGGGCACAGCGCTGCCCTGCCTGCCTGCCGCCCCAGCCTGCGGGCAAGGGGGCTCAGACCCACGGCCGCCAACGGGGAGCCGACGCTGCTTCTTACCCCCAACGCGCTGGGCTCTGCAGACAGCAAACCAAGGGCTAATTTTTGCACTCCGGAGAGGCTTGGAAGCTTTTCGGCTGCAGAAACGCCGTGCCCGCGTTTTCGGTCCAGCGGCTGGTCCGTCCGTCCCTGCCACGCCAGCAAGGCTCACGTTCCCCGCCCCGCGCGCCAGTAAGCAGACCACGGCGGGCAGCCAGCGGCAGGCTTATGGGCGCGGGGGGCTGAAACACACGCCAGACCCCAGCCTTCCTGGCGTTTGGGTCCAAAGGCAGCCGAACGCAGGGCGGCCGTGCGGCTCGGACCGTGCTTTTCACGGAGAGGGGCTCAGCTCACCCATGGTCGAGAGAGGTCTGCCGGCGCACCTCCCTGTATCTACAGTGGTATTTTTATCTACAGCAGGGTCTGTTTAGCAAGAGCAGTTTAAAGTGGCTATGTTTATCAAGTTTGCTACTTTATGAATTAAAAAAAAAAAACAACAACAAAACAAAAAACCAAACCCCAACAACTATAAATACAAAGACTCTCACACACCAGACACTTGCAGCCTGCGTGACTCATAAACCGCATCAATGTTCTGTTAAAAAGCTTATTCTACTTAAAACTATACATAGTACAAGAGACCGAAAAGTGGCAGTCGTGTATGGGCACGCTGCCTGCCCCAGGGTGGCCCACAGTCAGGTGCTTCCTAAAAAAATCAAGGAGTTACAGTAACACGGCACAGGACTGCAAAGCCATCACAGCTTCTGCTTACACTGCATACGAAGTACCAAGGGGAACACAAAAAAGAACTGGTGTTAATACTGATGGATTAAAGAGTAACTATAAAGATCAAAACAGACGTTCACAGCATGCTACATATATTGCTCACAAACTTTTCTTTTTAAAAAAAAAGGCTAATACAAAACAAGGAGTTGGCAGTCTAATTTTCAGTTATGTCAGATAGAAAGATAAAGCATATACATTCATCGTGTGGCTTTCCAGCAAAAGGAGAAAAGGGTAAAACCGAGAGATTTCAAGTTTACAAAATTCCTATTTTATTAAGCTACAGTTTATATCCAGTTCCGGTCACAGTCATGAAAAGATTTCTGACTGCATCGCCTTGCAGAGTCCAAGGGCTGTAGCCTAATTATTATTATTTTCCCCCTAAAAGCAGCCGCATCTCCCACCACCCCGAGCGGGCTGCTCCTGCAGCCACCTGGGCATGTGGCAGCTGGACTGGAGGGAAGAGGTTTGGGTCTGGCGGCACGACATGAGCATGAAGTGGGGAACGAGAAACAGTTTTGGACCGTGCGTGTTTGGACCTGCTGCTGTTGCTGTCCCCCAGACCCCTCAGCTGGAGACACAATGCTTGGCGATTCACCCATTTTGTCTGAAAACTCCCTTCAAAGGGCTGATGGGGGCAAGAAAATGTAGCTCAACAGCGGCACGTTTTTCTCGGGCAGAAGCGAACGGTTCCCTTCCCCTGCTCCATCGGTGGAGTAAGGAAAGGGCCCAGCTCTTGTCCTACAGAAGCCCTCTGGACACCTCGGGAGGAGGCACCTGCCACCATCTCCCCTACTCACAGACATACACAGCAATGTCTCAGACACATCGGTTAAGTTTGTTTAACTGACCAACATGTCACCTCCTCCTGTGCTGGTTATGTCCCCTTGAGAGTGCCTGTGGTCTGTACCTTCTGATGCTGACAGCGTGGCTTGCTCCCCACAATTAGTGTATTAATTGGCATCTCCAATACCACCTCTAACTACTGCTGGGAACAAGAGCAGAATTCAGATTTCTGTTTTCCACGAGCCCTGATGATACTCAGTACCCACAGGAACACCCAGCCCTGCCTATGTCTCCAGCAGCCACTCCACTGCACGCATTTGGTTTTATCCTGTTGATAAGGAAAAAACCCAAATCTACTTGTTGCAGAGGTCAGCTGCAGTCTGCCCGGCTGCAGGGCACCCGAGGAGCTGCCGACTCAAAGGCCCTGTAAGCTTGCCTGGCACAAGAGGACCTCAAATCCCCCATTAGATATCCCTCAAAGAAACCTGCACGGCTGAACAGCTCAAGCACGGGGAGTTTTGCCAAAGAAAGCGTTTCCTTAGTGGATCCACTGGATTATTACTGTAACTCCAGAGATGGAATCTGACAGGCTACTGGCAAATGCTACCTAAATGGTGTAAGCAAGTACAGAGTGTTAACCTTTCAAAGCAGATTTAGAATTTTCCTGCCCAGAAATAACCTAATATGGCAATTAAGTGTTTCTGAACACGAGAAAGACCCTCTGAACTCAACAGCAAACGGTGATATAGGAACCTAGCATTGTTTTACAAGGTTAAGGCTAGGAGGTTGTCCCTGCATGACTGCTAGGGGTTGTGAGCTGGGAAGATAGGAAGCACCTGATGGAGGGTGGTGGTGGTGGCAGGTTGGAAAATGACAGTTTTTGCCCCTGGTGAGCAGCAGAAGGATTAAATGTCTGCAAGAGAGACGTGATGTGTGTTGGGGGAGCAGCAGCATTACCGCATGCCAGGAAATGTGCTCTAAGGGATAAATTAACACTGATCAAGACGGTCCTAAAGTTTCCTCATCCTACTGTGCTCTCTCCATCTCCCACACCTGTGATCTGTGCAGTAGGTATGAAATGCTAAATTCATTTTCATTTGGAGATAAAAATTTTCATTTAAAATCCCCAAATGTGGAAAAGCTGGTGGATGCATCTCTTGGAATGATCACTAACAGCAAACCGATTCTTACAGGTTTATATTCAGATCAGCTCTGGGCAAGTTCATTTACAATGAATCCACTCCCTTCTCCCTCCGTTTTGTGCAACATCACCCTTTATTTATGGGAGAAGGATCCAAACCTCTAAGGAAAGTAACTGAAAGAACATCACTTGAAATCAAGAAGATTTGGAGTATTTCTTTCTGGCCAAAACTTTTTAGTCTGGGCACAAGCTATCCACTTGTTACCACCAATGGATCTTTTCTGCAAGTAGAGGTTAAATAATCCAGCTCTTCTAAAAGGGAGTCCAAACTCTGGAACATGAGCCTGAAATGCATGCCTATGCTCATGGAAAACACACACACATGAGAAACATCGAGAACCTGTTCTGCAAGAGCAGCAGCTTACAGTTTAACTGCTTTGGGAAAGATTTCTCTAAGCCTATATTAAGTACCCAAAACAACCCATTTCATTAACAATCGCTGCAAATCACATGGATCTGCTACACATAACTCCTTTAATCTCTATGGAAACTGATTTTATTCTACTGAATTTAGGTGACTAAGTGTCTTTAAAAATCTGACTCAAAAATGCAAGTGGGCACCTTGCAGGATTTTGCTAAGTGCCTAGGTGCTTAAAGTCCGACTGAAATTCAGGCAACTAGCTGCTTTTTCCAAATCCCATGGAAACACCTATCAGCATCACTATGAACAAAAATACTTTTGAAGAATCTGGTGCTTTGACCTTCTGCACTCAAGTAACAGAGAAGCAAAATGTTTTCCTTTTTGTTCTGTTCTGATCTGTTCTAAATTTAGAGAGGCCTACATTTATAATTGTTTACAATCACTGATTTTCCTGTCCTTAAAAGTCTTTTTAACACATAGGAAGAGCTGATGGTAATTCTTTAACTCTTAAAGCTAAAAGTACATCCTTTTCATTTTAATGAAGGATTTAGGGCAAAGAATGTATGTTTCAGTTGAGTCTTGATGAAAATAAATCCATCTACAGCTCACCAAAATTCTCATAGGATACCACAACACTAGCTTCAGTAGCTATCTGCACAAACTGTACCCTAGCTTAAAATGGCTCCTGTTCCTGTATGATGGCACTCTTGTGATGTTCGGCTGCAGGCAGGATGTTCTGGGAAATGCAAATGCTCTCTCCAGTTAGCAGCTTTTTCACTCCTCTTCATTACACAAAAAAAATATGGAGCAATTTCAGCAAGAATGTACTCTATCGCAACACACATTTTGAAGCAATTCTGCAATGGTAAGAAACTGTCCGTGCCCAAAAGCTCTGTTTCCTACTTACAGCATTTCCTGTGCTACTGGTTCATTTGTACCTACCAAGCTTTCTCTTCAGTAGACAGGAGACTGTACACTTTTTTTTTATGTTGGTCACAGCTGGGATTTTGTGGACTAACATTAATGCTGGTAAATATCAATTCCAATAAAGGAGTACAGAGGGAGAGTATTTACACTTCCAATGATTACGGTATTCTTAAGAATAATATTAATGAACAAAGTGTGAAGATTCACATTCATGAGTGCTTTAAAAATGCAAAAAATCCACGAACACTTGCACATTAAAATTTGGCACAGTGTGAGCCTAAAGCGTGCGTAAAGTGTATGGTAGAGTTGTCTGACTTTAAACACCTATTCTGAACAAACACCTATTAAAAATCATAAATTTGAGTATAAAAACTAGGCTATAAATTGTTACACTGTAAATGCAATACTTTGAAAAAAAAAAATGCCACATGGAAAACATTTCCAGAAGTTTCAAGTTTGCATTTAATATTAAAAAAAAGAGAAAAATTTTTTTTTGTACAATGACATTTCCTACAGTGGAATGTCTTGCAGGCCATATGTGACTTGATATGGCACTTTAAATAAAAAAAAAAAAAAAAAAAGAAGAAATCACTGGTTTACTACAAATTTTATGAAGCAACCCATTTATGGTTTCTATATTCCAAATCTGCTCATGTACTTTGCTCAGAAGGCATTTGAGCTGGCAAGTGTATCTCATAAGGAAAGAAGTAAAGGCACTCATGTTTCCAAACATAAAACTCAACCTACTCTAAGAGTCTTTGCATTTCTGAAGGGAAACTAAGCCGTCATATTAGTTACCCAAAACTAGTTTCACCTCCTTTCCAGAGCTCAACTGTGCTTCTTGAGAACTACTTGACTTTTCAAAGCAAAGGAATTTAAAGTAGTACTGTACAGTTCCTCTCACGTGAAAAAAAGCAAAAGTATTGCATGAAATCTTCTCTCAGCAGAACTGTTTTATGCACAAAAGCCATTAGGCATGGCCACTACAGTCACAAAAGGGAGGAAAAAGGATCATAACGACTTAGAAAGTTAGTCTAAGTTCACACATATGAGCATCCCAATACTTCTGGGAAATCTTTGCAGTTAGCTATACAAGATAAATAAATCTGGTATTTTACCCAATGCTCTCTCTAGAAGAGAGTCTGATGCTGTCTATTGGGTAGTTTTCTAAATAGCCAACATTACATTAAAACAAAAATAATTACTGATTTCTTCCTCAAAAGGTTTTCACATGCAGAGTCTGCAGTCTGAAAGTGCAGAAAAGTGTACAATCATTTAGCTTTCCAATCTGGAACAGATAGATAAAGCGAAAAAACCAACATGCGAAGTCACAGCAAGGTATTAGGAAAAGGGAAGAAAAGAGAAAACTAACTTTAGTAGCGTACTGGTCCATGATTTTGTCAATGAAAAGTGTTAAAATATGACTGATAGTATTTTTTAAACTATTCTGCTATCACCAGTGGAAGAAAATCCTGTATTAACTTCTACAATCCAAGGGAATATTAAACATAAACCTATCCAGTTAGTTTTGAATGTATGCAACAGAAATAAAGGTCACCCTCCTCAAAGAAATATGAAAAGTCCAAACCAACAGACAAAAGTCAAAGCAGTGACAACTTGCATCCTACCGGGTAAGTTTAAGCATCTCTTTAGGCACTTCACTGGTTCATTAAATGCAATACAAAATAAAGCTATAAATATCAACATTTTGTGCTCTTAAAAATTAGCCACAAGCAACAGAAAACAGCACAAAATTGTGACATTTTTGGCAGCTTATTTCTTCCCTTCCCCAATATTACTGGTTGTCCAAGAATGCTTTGTTTTGGGGATGCTTTGGCATCTCAGTATCAGGTTGTCTTAAGCCGTAAAAGCTAAAACAAAACTGCTAGGCCTTAGACAATAAAGAAATTTGGTTTTAAAATTTCTTTATGGCTATATAAGAAGGACACTTTAGCAGTGGCATGATAGGGAAAAAAGCTTGCTTTCTTTTTAAATATTGCACTTTTCTTTTGTTCACTCACACTAATGCATAGAAACTTTTTAAACTTTGAATATTAAAATTTCATGCTATGAAAAGGTTATGGGAAATAAATTTCTACACATCCAATATGAAAGAACAGATATGCTAGCCTTCCTTTACTTTCCTTAGTTAAAACATTGAGAAAGAAGAGAGTGCAAAAAAACCAACAACCCTATTTTTGGTCAGCCTGTGTTTTAACTTTATAGGTGCCAACTAAACAAATTGCAACATGTGATGAGCATGGATATTGTAAGGACAACTGAGGGTGACTGTCAGTAAAACAAGATTATGCATGATTGAAACACAGTTAAGTGTGGCTGAAATGGCAAATCGTGAGGCCTCTTCTCTTGGGAAGGGGCACAACAAAGCAGATGAATTTCGCGCTTCAGTAGCATGCTGTAGGATTTATCATGATTAATTTCACATTAAAGTGTGCTCAATGTTTGCATCCACATCTCGCATCACCTTCAATTGCTGTAGTAAGACAGTGACTGGCAGCCTCCAGGAGACACAGAAGAATCCAGTGGGCAATTCAATGCAACGCAGCCTGCGTGTCTGTCACGAGTCATGACATGGTGGTACGTTCTCAGGACAGGCAGAACCAATCTTCTGCTGGACTCCACTAATCTGAAAAATGATTGCTTGGAAAAAGAAGTCTCTAAGCACTTCACTCCAGTGCTTAAAGAACAAAGCGCTAGGATTGGATATAATAAAAACAGTTTCAGGATCCTGACCACTGTGCAGAAATCCAGCCGGAAACAATGCAGAGTAGTGCTCCTCAGTGTTACTTTTGTTATCATTAGTAATGTTAAGCATCAAGAAAATAAAACACGTCATTGCACATTACAGCCGCCAAGAAGCACGGCTAAACTTTGACACTAGAGAATTGAATAACCTGATGCTACATCACAAACAGCTTCTGGTGTGTATCTATTTCAAAAGGTCTTTACATACTCAGTAAAAACTCCTTTACTCCTGCCCAGCGAATGCTTCAGGTTAAGTGACGAGTTATGGCACGAAGGGCATACAGAAGTTCAGCTTGCATACGAGCTTCCATTAGAAGTAGATTGACATGAACCTGTTAAAAATTATATCAGCCATTTAGTTCACCTCTGAATGCAACATTGTTTATTCACTTAGACTAAAATTTCTAACCTTTAGTGAAGCATTGCTGCAAGAACTATGTCCTCTCTCTCTGTACCCTGCTGCAGGACTCCAGTTCCTCTTGAGACAGCTGTGTAGTATGCCAATACTAGACAACACCCTAGGACTGCAAGGAACTAGCCTCAACTACTGCTTTAAGCAATCTTCCATCTGAGAAGTCCCAATAAAACCATTTTTGTATCCTAATAGTATTAGTATAATAGTATAGTTCTTTATGAACTGTATTTTATTTTCTTTACTACCACCTGTGAATGCTATACAGGAGCAGAGAATAAGGAACAGTTTACATGCCAGATAGGCTAGCAGGCACACAAGCACTGAACTCTTGTCAGGAAGCATTTAACTTGGCTATCTGAAGACATGTTGACATTTTTGTTGATGAAAAACACCATGAAGATTTTTTATATATATATACATACATAAAATATATGATTTCTTTTTATATATATATATGAGTTAAAGTCTTTTTTGATCCCCAAATCCCAAGTATTGGCATAGTTGACCACTTCTGTATTCCCAAGTTTATCCACTTTTCTTTTACAGTTGTCAGTTCAATTTTATGGAGAAGTCACTCAAAATAACAATAAAAAAACAATCAGTATTTCCAGTACACTAAGAAGTATTTTTGTAAAACTGATATCTAATACTCAATTAGTTAATCTCATTTGTTTTTCTCTGGTTAAAAACAGTTCATTTGACAATGCTGCCATTTTTGGTTGTCACTGTATTTCAGTTTTTAAACAGCACGGGGGTCTCTGTGAAGTCAGTTTGGCTTTGAAATACGTACCTTCTCCGAGTGCTTGAACTGACGCCAGTAACTATCGTACATGCGCTTGGTAGTTCTCTCTGGGTAGCAGGTCACTGTCTTTATGTAAACCTTCAGGCTGCGTTCAAGTAACTGATTAACTTCTCCATAATCATAGTCATCATACCTAAATAACACAGGCAATCACTCTGTTGGATTTAAGTTTTTAAAAGCATGGTCTTTTGCAGCATTATGTTCTTAAGTTTGGGAATTGGAGCATTTATTATACATGCTAGAAAACTACCTGCTAACAGAGGATCTGAAAGGCTTAGTACTAGGATGCTCTCTTTTCTGAACAAAGGATACAGGCTGGCTTCAGAGAAGACATTTCTGTAATAATTTCCATCCCGATTCATAAGCATTTTCTCCACTGGAAGCAAAAGTTATACTGATATGCCAGCAAAACCAATTTAACTTCCAGACTGCGGTACCACCTCCACTTTAACACCTGGAGTCTAAAATCATGCTTTTCACACGGTTCATTTTTCATTCTGTTTACACAGTTTAAAATGCACTCCTAAGCCAGGGGATTTTCATCCATACCTGATTCCATACATACAGTGGACATAGTTAAATAAAGCTCTTCTTAGCGTAGTTGTATCAACATCTTCATGTGTTGCCATAGTGTTATATGTGAGGTTATATACCATCCGAAACTTCTCATCGAGGAGATGCCCAATATCAGAATAAAGCCTGTTTACAAGGGAAAAACCATGATTTTCCCAAGTATAGTCCTGCAGGAAGAGAAGGAAAAATATAAATGTACAAATGAAATGAAGCCCCTATCAGGTCCTCTCTATAGCTCAACAGGTTTTGTTGTCTGCTAGTTTTAACTTTATTCTCTTAAAAAAATTTGTATTTTGAATCCTTCGTCCATATCACCTGCCCTTATTGCCCCAGGCTTCCTGGCAATGAATATCATGTCACAACACCCCACCTCCAGCTGGATATCATTAGACTACAGGAGAAAAAAACCCAAGCTTCTCTTGAAATGTTGAGGCAATCTTCCACTGTCTGCTGTGCCACTCTGACCAGTGTCGTTCTACGTGGGATGGGCCCGTTAAGTTTAAAAACTTTTTCCTCTTGGAGGCTTTGATGCTTAGCTCTGAGCAGAAATGGAGTATTTACTTCCAGCCAGGATATACACTCACTGGGTGAAGTGCTGAACCATCCTTGAACAATCGAATAAAATCCAGGCTGCTTTGGTCTTAGACAAGCACCTGGACTGCAAGGATAAAAGCTTGCCTGCTCACATCAGGAATGGGAAATCTTTGCAGAGTGGCGGCACACCACCAGCGGTGGAGAATGACCCTGCTTCAGAGCAGTCTGCAACCACTCTCCACACTGCAGTTATACAGAACATGCTAGTTTGCCCACATCCTTGGCAAGTGTTCAATCATTCCATCGCTGATGCCACATTTATAATTGAGGGCATCATCTCCACACCCTTCCAGTGTCCGGCTGTTTTCAAAAGGTACTGCTGGGCAAGGTCCTCACCCCAGCGCTTCAGGGCACGTCAGCTGGACTTGCCCCTTGACTAGGATAGTAGGGAAGAGCACGCAGGGCAATACTCAGCTGCCTAACATCTAGTGACATCTAAAATGCACCACAACATCACATTTGGCCTCCAGCCGCCAGTCCAAAAGACCGTGAGGCTTGTGAGAAATATGCCATACCAACCAGCCCTGTAAAGGTGTCCAGGACACCTGGGACATCACAAAAGCCTCTGAAAGCCAGAAGCCCCAGGAGGGGAAAAGTGCTGTTTACTAACAACAGTTGATTCACACTAACAATGAAAAAGTTAAAAAAGAAAAGTTTAAAGACATTCTGCTGCATATGGAATACCCTTTTCTATTATTAAATTTAAAGCCACAGAGATAAAGGCAGTCTTGTTTTATCAGAAGAAGGATTAGATTTATTGCAGGGTTTTGGGATGCTACTGCAATTTGAATAGCATTAATAGCAGAACATTTGGGAGGCTGTGGGTATCCACATCTAACTGCTTAAGAGTGGGACATACTAATAAAGTTAAATTATCAAGGTGACTCCTTTGAATGTAGGCCAGAAGCTGTCCTGCTTATTTAAGAGCAGAGATGTTTTAGTTTCAATTTCAACTTCTGTAGAGCTTTTTTCCATGGGAGCCTGCTGCTCCTAAAGTAGTTAAGCAGAATGTTTGATTTACAGGCACTGACTCTGCCTTATTCTTTTTGGCAATATCTACCTACTTCAGGCTCGTATAAAGACCACAGAGTAAATTATCCAGATCAGCAGAGACTGCCATATAGTTAAATACATTTCCTGAGAATGATCATGGATTCTTTATTTTACAGTCTTAGATAAATTTTCTGACCATGGAGTTTTCCTGCACCCACTGTTTTTTTAATTGAAGTTCTCTGATTTGGTTTAAGATTTCTTCCATTGCTTACAATTTATTACTAGACTGCTGATTAATCTACTCTATAAGCTGTAAGAGAACCACCTAGAATGTCCCTCCTGTTACATATATTATGAACTTCATGAGCCTGCTTATGGAAAAAAATGTCAATATGTAAGCAATGTACTGGTAAAATATACATGCTGTTCCCTCAACAGCACTAAAAAAATATATTCAGATATAGACAAGAAATTCAGTAATCATATTTAGGAACTGCTTTTCTTTCCCAATATTCAAAGTCCAGTGATTTGGTGCATGTATGAGAACAATACTCACCAAATTGCTCTCATAGATATATATACATCTAGGTATTGATCACCACTGGACAGAGAATACGTGATAAAATGACAAGAATAAAGAGTTCTTCCAGTGGATTTTTTTCTACAACATCTGGAGGGAGGGGAAAGCAATTCTTTCTTTTCTACCTTTCACTTTTATTCCAGATTTAGTGATAAGCTTTACAGTTTTCAAACATTAATTCAAACATTAATTCTGGTAATAAATGGAATAAGACTGAAAGCTAAGTATTCCCTTGTCTGAGATTTACAAATAGGAAAAGACTCATCTCAGGTAGATTTACGGAAGCTTGCGAGTTATTTAATGGACCAGGACAAGAAAAGGAGCATGCAACAAACATGCCCCACTACAACTGCTTTACGCTATTTGCCCTGTAATGAGATACATAAACTTTCTTTGAGTGAATGTACTTTAAAGACATGGTACCTGAGCCCTGAATGTTGGCAGATGGTCTTCTCCTCGCCTTGCAAAGTCTTTGTACCCAAACCCAGGATCTTCAATATAGCGGGAGACATCTGTAGAAACTATTTCATCATCAAATGCTGTGAATAAAACAGCAAAATGCTTTGCTTTAGGCAAGAACATGAGTTAGCGCCTACTTCCAACTACCACTCTACTACAGGACTAGAGAACATTTTTAGAAGTTGTGCAAAGGAAGAGAGTGGTATGAAGGAAAGAAACATTTCAATCCAATCTGCTTGTATGGGATCCATCCCTTTCATTGAGCCAACTAAATGTCAGCCTACACCAGACATCTAACATACTTCTACAAAATGGGAAGAGATGGGCTAAACTTCTGCTGGAGGTGTGCTTTGCTCTCTGTTGACTTCTAAGGGAGGCTAGGTATCTTAAATCAGGAAGATGAATCCTGTTAGTAAAGTCATTGTGCTAGGAGAAGGAACAGAAAACACACCCATGACAACAGGATTGCTATGCTGAGCAGGTACGGTGTTAGGAATTCAACCCAGAGTATGAACAACCAGAAAGCAATGTAACACTCCACTTGTAAATATCAGTTGAAGATTATATGAAAGCAAAAAGCTCTACAGTACATCAGGCTGAAATTCTGCCAGAAGCTCTAGTAACTAAGCATCTTCAAAGAGCTCCAAAATGTGTCACTAAGCAAGCACAGGTTCTCTATCAGGAATCAATCTTTCCCTCTCGAATAAACAGGTGGCTTGATTGTGTAACTACCTCTGCAGAAGTTGACTACTGCATAGCTGACTGCATTTGACCCTCATGTTAAAATCCTGGCTCGCTTCCACGTGCATTCACGGAACAGTTGCCATATGTCCACTGTTAGCACCTTGAAAAGTCAGTTAATCTAAGAATTGCAGAAGTGCTTTATCTCCTCTTTGCCTCATTAAACAACCAAAACATAACTGTGTAGGAAGAAGCTTGCACAGCATCTGCTACAGCAAATCCTCAGAGATGAATAAAAAACCTGCACACGTACACTCCTCTCCCCTGACAAGGACTGAACTTCATGAAAGGGTAAAGGCCCAACACATACAGACCCCTCAACTCAAACCTGCAGAAGGCAAAGAGGGAGGAACGTCAACAAAACTATCAGCAAACCCAACAAAAACCTCCTTCTGTCCCAAACAACACCTCTTCCTTATACGCCTGAAGTTGCAGAGACTTATGGAAGTCCTGATTTGATAATGAAACTGCAATGGGTGTCAGTTTATCTGCACTGTTGATACTGTCTCACCAAAGAAAAACAGAGCAAGAATGGACAATGTCCCTTTCTTAAAATCCAGCCAAGATGTTGCTGGATCTATCTTCTTTCAGAGATTTTGCATGTTCCTAGAGAGCCACAGACAATCCCTCTGCTGATCGACAACACATTCTTCCTCTCTTTTGGGCTCAGTGCACAAAAACTGAGATACCTTTAAACACATTTGGTCTGAAGCTACAGAGATCTAAATTCACAAAGAACAGTGTCAGTAAAATGTGAAGCATTTTATGGGTCACTTCTTAAAAAGACATAAGCTATCATCTTCAAGTAGCCTCTACTATGAGGAAATGGTTGGAGATTATTCTTGTTGTCTTAATGGTATTCTTTCTTTGAACACTTTCTTTGGGAAACCCCCCCACTTTCCTGTCTATAGGAAACAGATTTCATTGTATGGTTTGCTAGAGATGAAGGCCTCCAGAGCATATGAAGAATGTTGCAAAAGAAGCTTTCAGCTCAGAATTTTGAACATTATTTAAGAATAAAAAAAATGTGAAGAATCTCTGTCACAACACAGGGAGTGGCACAGCATAGCAGTATGGTAACTCAGAATGGCAATTTAGAAACGTCCTTTCCAGGGGGGCAGTAAATGGTAAAGAAGTTGAGTCTCATCCCAATTTATTTCCTGAACTAAATGTCATATCTGAATGCTACTTAAGAGTGTCATTGAAGTTCTAAGCACTGTAGAACCTAAATCTGTGAAATATTACGAATATTTACATGAATGAATGAATTTGAAAATACAGAGCATATAAAGAAAGAGAAATTTACACCCAACTTTTTAAAGAAGCCTACAGGCTTCTTTTTTTAATATACAAAAGCTAAATTTCAAGTAGCTAAAAGGATGGTGTTATTTGC
Source organism: Haliaeetus albicilla (assembly GCF_947461875.1). Taxonomy (NCBI): domain Eukaryota; kingdom Metazoa; phylum Chordata; class Aves; order Accipitriformes; family Accipitridae; genus Haliaeetus; species Haliaeetus albicilla. Next base: position 16,468,221 of record NC_091502.1, on the reverse strand, counting down.
CAATCAAGAAATCTTAAGCAGATGAAGCAAGTGACAGGACCACCCTTACTACACTCCTACTTGACCAAGAACCAGAATAAAGAAATGGACAGAAAAAGTTGTAGCCACTGAACTGGCCTCAAGTGTTTAGTTCTTACAAAGCACAAACAAAACGGAACTGGAAAAGCACAAATACCTCCACTAATTACTAGCAGACTCTCCTTCTTCTCCTTTTCAAAGCGAGTTGCCATTTCTTCCTGAGAAGCTTCTTCGTCCTCTTTATCTTCTTGTAGCCTCTTCATCCTTTCCATTAAGGCCTCCAGCTCACTTAAAGAATCTGCAATCTGCAAAAACACCATGACATTCTGCAAAATTAGAAGATAGACAACGTGTGTCATCTTCAGATTTCATGCTTGACAACAAACGTTCTCAAAAACAGAGAGCAGCAGCAAACACACAAACTCAAGCCAGAACGCATTTTGTCACATACAGTGTAGACAAACAGCTTTCAGACAGTTACAAGAAGGGAGCTGGGAAGTGTCACTCTAACCTATCGCAGTGATCTACTGCAGTGGGATTAACAGCAGAAGAGGTGGTATTTGAATGTGGAAACCATCGTCGCTTATAATACATATTCCACCATGTAGATGGCTCAGGAAAAGCCATCTGTGTGCCCTACATGTATCAGAAAATAACTTTTAATATTAAGGTAACTTTTTTCAGTCTGTTAGTAATGCAAAATATGTTTCTGAAGAGATACAGTGCAACACTGCAATGCAGGAACACAACCTGAGACAGCAAATCAGTGTTTTTCTTTTCATTACACATGATCAAAATAACCATTATGTTGACCCTTTCTCTTGCTTTTGTGAGAAAAACAGGCCTCTTTACTAGACATACATCAAAGTTTGGGGTTCTGTGATCTGTACTTATCATTCAGATTTTTCGTAAGATAAATTGTTTGGTTTTTCTTTACCATCTTTTCCTTTTGATTCTTTTCTTTTGCCCATAGCTATAATTGCTTTCTAGGATGCTACTCACTGCTTAACAAGCAGCACAGAGTCAGCAGCAGCTCTTTGCCCACTACAAACAGGGAATAAGACACCCTGGTGATTTGAACTAGCATGTCTTACAGACCAGAAATTTAAGATACAGCAATTGAACTGACTCATCACATGTTCACATTGTTCTAGTGACTCTGCTCATAATCCTGATCTTCCACCAAAGGTGATGAGGCTAATTCATCAATCGGCATTTATTCAAGGACATGTCTTCAAAGCATTATAGAGCCACTTTCAGAAAAAAATTTCCACATTTAAGTCAATTAATTAGTAATCAAAGTTCTCTGTTGGTTGATCCAAGGCTGGAACACCAGCATGAAGAATTAAGTAATTTTCTTTTAGACATTTCCTCCCATCCACACAGAAGTGTTTCAGAATTGACCTCTTTTGTGATTGTAGGCCTTGAAGTCAAAATTATTATTATTATGACTTCTGGGTTTTTTTCCATTTTTTTCCATTCCACATGTTAGGAACATGGACGACACAATGCTCCAGTCAGCGACACACTATCTGAAGAAATTGGGACTTTAAGCTTTCAGCTGAAAGCAAGTTTTAGTCTTGCCCAATGGGTTGTGAGATTAACTATCAAAATCACATCGCTCTGACTACCATCCACTGTTACAATGTGGTTTTCAATAGATTACACTGAAAACAGCTAGAGCGATCGGAAGTTATGGGACTCAAGCATTCCAGTAAAGTAGACATAAAGTTTCGAACTACCCTGAAATGTAAACAGGAAAGAACAGAATAAAGTTTTCTAATGCTAAACAGAGGCAAGCAAAAGAATCTTCTTGCAACACTAACCCCAAAGTTGCTACTTGTGAGGGATGCATTTTCTATGTTGTTGTCATTGGCAAGATCACAGACACAGAAGTTGTTGACTGCTATAAGTCTGACTCCATTAGATGTATCCGGATCTCTCTCTGGATTAATGCCACTACCAAATACAAAACTTGCCAAGGCATGATAATGTGCCAACAGGACAACAGCATGCACCAGTTCAGGAAGAGACCAATTATTTTCCCCAGTCTTGACAAGTTTCTGAAATGAGAATAAAAAAAGCGTAAATATAAAATTTCTTTTGGCCCCCAGGTTTTCTGTAAAACACTGTGTATTTTAAAAAGGGATCAATTCCTTTCTTCCAACAATAACACATTCCTCTTGCACACAAACTCTCACTGGATAAAAAAAGAGACACCTAATATATTACCTCTTTTCTTTCGGGGTTATTTTAGCCAATGCTATTCCTAAAAAGTAAATCTTGTTGGCTTTGTCATATAGAAGAACTTATTGGCTTATTCGATGCTCTAGTACTTCCCTGATTTTTTTTAACTCAAGGTAACAAAGCCTAACCAGACACTTGTGTAGATCTTAGCAGTTCTTATTACCAGACATTTACTGCTGTTACAGTGCACAACTTAACAGGTACCTGAATGTGCTCTTTCGTGATTAGCCAGGGCCGGTGTGCAAGGAGTTTGTTTATTTCATTCAGATTCTTCAGTCTTTGGGGAATGTATTCTAAACCATTCAACCACTCTGCAATCCCACCAGTCTTCAAAAACTCATCAACGTGCATATTTATTAGGTAGGAACACTGATGTCTGGCAGCAGCCTGGAATAATTAAACACAGAGGGAAAAGTGCAGCACATTAGTGTGTAATCTGATTTTGCTGCAGGTGGAAGACAGGTTACTAACACAAAACAAAAATACAATTTCATTCCAAAGGACCATGTTTTATAGTGCAATGTATTTCTATACAGTATGGAGGATTCTCCAATAAAAATACATTTGATTACTCTGAATCGCAGAATCTAATTTAGGTTGGAAGAGATCTCCAGAGGAGATCTGGTCTAACCCCCTGCTCAAAGTAGGGCTGACTCAGATCAGGTTGCTTGGAGCCTTGTCCAGACAAGATCTCCATCCCTGAAGATCATACAACCTCTTTGGCTCCTGTTGCAATGTCTCAACATCTTCATGGTAAAAATTGTTTTCCTAGTGTCCACCTGGAATTTGTTGTGACTTGAGTCCACTGCACCTCATCCTACTGCTGTGCACTGATGGGTTAAATATCTAGAAATAAGGTTACACAGTTTTAACTGCTCTCTGTAAAACCTCACTCTGGTGGGCATGTGAGAAGCGTATCATCGTGGGAAAGAAGGAAACATGTATGTTGCCAATACTCCCTTCTCATTGAAAACCTTCTGGCTAGGCATGCTTTATTCTGATGAAAATCAACAACAAAAATTCACGCCCTGTCAAAATATCACACTGGTCTCTACTTTATAAAGTCTTCCTTTTTCCTTCTTTTTTAAATACACAAGCCAAGGTCACAGGAGAAAATACATAGCCTGTTGGTACATACCATTATAGCAATGTAGTGCCTATAGGGCAAAGGAAGGGGCCCATCCATGCGCAGCATATAGAACTGGCTGCGGAGGAAAGACTCCAGGTACTGAGTATGGATACTCATGACCTGTGTGATGTTGTCCAGGCGACCAGACGTAGAGTATTCTTCCACAAGAAGATTGGTACGTTCATCCAAACCATTTGCTTGCATAACCTTAAAAATAAGATAGACAAACTTAACAGAGAAAGAGATTTTCTCTAGCTTTCACCCTGGAGAGAAATGTATTGTGGGATGAAAGGTTTGCTTGTGTACAAACTTAAAGGCAATGCTGCAGATTCGAAGGTATATTTGTAAATATACGTGCTTGCATATGTGTGAATACACACATACAGATGCTACTTGTATACTGAGAACTGAAGAGCACTTTACATTGTATCTCTGTTATTTTAGTACATTTCTACGAAAACCAAAAACATTTTTCTGTAGATCTTTCCAAAATGGCTAAACTCACAGATGCTTACAGTCAAACCTGTACAGAGAACTAGAACTAAGCAAGAGATAAATGGAAAGTAAAGTCTTGATGGAAGTCAGCCTGTACAGACACACACCACCTGAGCATTCAGCCCTAAAACCAATTTCAAAATTAATGGAGAGGAACTGGGTTATGTAACCAAATTATAGAAACAGCCTGGCAATCTACCCCTTCTGTGCTTGTATAATTGAAGAGAAGATCAAATGTTAATTTGTCCATAACATTCAAGTATTATTTAGAATAAGAATTTAATGCTTTCTTTAAACAAAAGCTGTTCTTTAATTATTCCAACCAATCCAAACCTTGGGCACAAGATGAAATGAAACAGCAAAAGAGTAAGTAGCTCTTGCATTGCAAGCCCTGACACAGTATTAGTGTTATTACTCAGTGTTTATCACCAAGAACAGCCATTCTCAACATGTTCACCACTGAAGTTACAAGCACAAGACTAGAATACCCAGTATTTATTCTGAAACTGCACAGTATTAAACCAGTCAGCTTACTACTGCAAACACTATTAAAGGAGAAAACATTTTAGCTGGTTTACTGCACATGAAGATAGAAAGTGCCTAAAACCAAGATGACACAACGCTTTTGCTGAAATACTCTACTTAAAATATGTTTTCCTTCTTTATGGTGGGTTGATGAATAGATCACGTCTCAAATATTTTTCCATCAAATCTTATATAGAAGTTACATACAAAGAAACATGAACAACATACTACATTTTCACTTCTCACCACTGTACTTCCCTGTTTTAATTTGTGGGTCCAGAAAGAAAGGGAAGAAGCAACTATGCAGTTAGGCAGATCCATCATTTTTACATGTGTAGCTCTTCACAATGTGAGCTTTTCTGTTTTTTATACCCAAGATGATGTCTCCTCAGTTTTCTTTAAGAATGTTTTTACCATCAGAAGTTTATTCACACATTAGATATCATTTTATCTCACTTATTACTGTATATGCCTCGCTCCACTCCAAGGAGTCACCTTTATTCTTCACCAAGTGTATCTCCCATGTATTTAAGAGATCTTTGTCTCATTTAGTAGTTTCTTGGGGAAATCATACTTTTCCTGTCTCTGGTAAGGTTTCTAATCTTCTCCAGCATATCAGGAGTTTTCCTTATAACAGTACAAGTTATAGAGAAGAAATTCTGCTGACAAAATTGAAATATAATCCTGTAGGACTGCACTGTTGCTATGTTAGGCATAGCAATATGCCGCATTATTGCTTCTGAGATTTATCTCCACCTATATTACTATCTTCTTTATACTGTATAGGTACTTCCTCCTGATTTATTACCATCCATGGATCCACAAACATGGGGTTTTTTTTCTGTTTGCAAAGCCTTATGGCACTTTAACAGGAACCTTTACAAGTAAGTTGTTATGACTCTGTCCATATTCCTTCCATTACGACAATAAAGCAGGCTTTGAACAAGCAGTGCTATTATCAAGATTTGTGAGACATTCAGTGTGTTACTAATCTCTAACTACATCCTTCCTATCCACTGTATTATTTCATGCCAAGGAATGGGGGGAAAAGGTATTCATTTGCTTAGCAAACAATATTTAACATTTGTTCGTGATACTGAATAGCTGTTTTATCCATACAGGTGGAGGTTCCCTGCTTGTACTGGGTAACCACTGGGGTTACTCCTTTCTGAGAGCTCCTCAGTGATTCCTCCTGCACCCTTGGCTAGCACCTTTACCAAGTGTATCAGCTGTGAAATAAATTCATTTAACAATTCTCTCAAAATATGTTATTTTAACTACATTTATTTTTCTACTTTGTATACAATTATTGACTTAATGAGAAAAATTAAGTCATTATGAAGTTTGGCATCTCAATTTCATCTTGTATTTCATATGAAAGGGGAAGTCCTCTTCACAAGTTTGGCTGGCTGGAACTTATTCTGCTCCCCTCTTCCCAAGACTAAAAGACTCTTTTTGACCTCTCTTCCTTTTTACTCCATTATGTTTTCTTGTTGCCAGCCTTTACACTCTCTCTGTTTATTTTTAAATTAAAACCTTGTCAGTGTATAAATGGAGAGAGACTCAGAGAACAGCAGCTATCTCATCTTTCAAAAGGTCTTTTTGGCCCTTCTAGCATGTGAATTATCTGCCTTTAGCAGATACTTAAAACAAAAAAAAAGGTCCTGGTTTTATAGTTGGCCATCCCAAATAATTAATTAATCAATAAACAATACTCTGTGAAGATTGAGATCACAGGAGAACACCACCATAGCGAAGTTTCTACTTACTGTAACAAGCTGCAAATCAAGGCTGAAGTTGAACATTAAATCACGGGCAGAAATCTTGAGTTTGAAGTCAAACTGTACCTTTCAACCATAAATTGTCTCAAGAGCCACAGTTACGGTCTAAGGAGTTAGTCATATTTTCAGGTTCTCTAAAACTGAAGGTCAGACACTGCCCTGAGAGCTATATAATCATACTGCCGCAATACTGGATAGGTCTCCCCTTAGGCCTGGCATTAAGAGTAGTAAGTGATCGTCCCCCACGAGAAGAGCAGAGCCGGCACTCACAGCTGTCTCCAGGAGTGCTGGCAACCGAAAAGATGTCAAATGGCACCACTTGTGCGAAAGGGCAAAGCGGTTCTTACCCACTGGCACCTGCTCCAGAGAAACCATTGCTTTTGCTTGCAAAGGAGCTCATCTGGGCACCATGGGACAAGCAGGATCATAAAACTGTCCTTCAGTATTTCCATTTTAAAAGCTACTACCCACCCGACCCAGCTAACCACAAACTTACTTCATTCTCTGGTATAAAGGCACTTGGTCCTCTTGTCAATGGCGGGGAGACTTGTACTCTTTTTTCCTGCAAAACAGACACATAATTCGTTCAGTGTCAGGAATAACATACTAACTGGCTTTATCTCGCAAGATGAGATCTTCAAGGCCTGGATTCAGTTCTCTTCCCAAGGCCACCTGGGTGTTTTACAGCCCACTGAGGAGGTCAGCCATGACACCACATTGGTTACGACAGCTTTGCATCCCCTGTACTTTGCACAAATGAACGGCACCAATTCTGGCAAGGGATAAGACAGAAAAAAAACCCCAAATCTAATCCTGATTGGTTTACAGACCAGCTTGAAGATACATAGACAACAGCAATAAAACATTTGGCACAATGCTAAAATTAGCCATTTACTGGATTAAATGGAAGTTCAGAAAGCAGAGGGGAAAAAAAGCCACACTCGAGAAATTATAAGCAAGACGCTGTTTTCTTCAATATCAGCATCTAATAAGACCCTCAGTGTTGAGAAGAGTGTAAGCACTTTGCATGCCAAATATTGGCATGAAAAACATAGTTCACACAAACCAGCAAGACCCAATTAAAGACTTGTTCAAGAAACCCGACGAAACGGACGCCCCGCTCAGCTGCCGAGCCTGGAGGAGAACATTACCTGCAGTACAAGCCTTGGTGTGCAAACCCCAGCTAGAAGTCATGAAACGCCCTCCGAGGATGATATATTTAGTACAGAACAGGCTGATAGCGTAACAAGAGCCAGAGGACTTTTTTGATTTATTAGGGATAAGAAATTGAACTAAGATAAACGGTGGAGGCTTTCACAGTGTGGCTGCTGACAGCCAGAGGGGTGAAGGGGACCTGGGGAGGCTGCCTGCTCCTCTGGTTCACCAGGGGCAGGACCAGCACCGCCCACGACATTCCTGACCAACGTCGGTCCAACCTCCTCCTAAAGACCCTCCTGGAGCTTCCTCCATCTCCCTGGGTCACTTATTTCAGTGACTAACTCCTTGGATTGTTAGAAAGTTTTCCTCATGTCTAACCTGAATTTCACTCACAGTAATTTAAAGCAGTAGCGTCTTGTCTTTTCTTCTTTTCCTCTTTATGGTTATACTCCACCTTACTGGAAACTGGCTGCACACTCTCAAGTCCCTAATTGCATTGCAGCATTGGTGACTCTTAATAAGTTATCCATCAACAACAGTACTGGATTTGCATACTAAATATTTCATGCCCCTAACATAAAATTCCAAGGTTTTCCATAACAACTGACCCTTAAATACCTCTACCAGGGGGGTTTAAGCTTAACTCCCATGTGCATGAACAGCAGCACCGGTCCCAGAAGGAGCGTGTCACCGATTTCCACACAGGAAAATGAAGCCACTGGATCTGCGTAACTATTGTCTTGCTCCTTAAAAACATCCTGTCCTTTCTAAATTAGATTATGAAAAAACATGCAAAAATCAGCAGTGATTATTCAGGAAAGATGTTCCGAAGAAAACTCTCACAGGACAATTAGATTTGTGACTTTGGAATAATTAGCTGCTAAAAGATGCAGAAGTAAGCTGGATTTACTGTGTGAAGCCCAGCTGCCAGGAGACAACTTACTGCAACCGCTGCCTACTGTCACAAAATCCCACAAAATACTTCTTATGAATCAAATATACTCAGTCTAAAGGAAGAAGAAAGGGTGTAGAGAGACCGGGTATCTGCACACGCAACTCCTTCCTTGCACAGCTACACAAGGCACAGGAAGACATCTTCTAGCTTTACATACACAATTTTGCTAGCAGCCAGTCATTTCTGCCAACATTAAAAAAAGAAATGCTTTCCAAGATTACTATTAAGGTTGCATTTTACTTGTTTTATAAAGGTTATCTAGATATTAGAGTTTAAAACCTTCATTTCATACTGAATAATCTGGAGAAAGCAGCTTGCGTGAGCTAGACAACTCGGATAGGCGCAAACCGTCTGCTCTCGCTGGAGCACAGGTCTAAGCCAGAGCTGAACCACAGCCTTCTCCATCTTGCTCTCTGACCTATACACTGCTTCTTCAGGCTCTGCAAAGCTGGTCCTCAAGGCCAGACCAGGGCAAAAAAATGCATACGCTTCTTCTAGCAGGATCTGGGTTCCGTTCCCCTGTTTCCCCATTCAATGTGACTGCTATTACTCCCTTGACCCTGCAGATAAGCTACTGCTGAGAAGGAAAGGAGGAAACCATACTTGGGTGGATGAACGTAGGCAAGTATCTCCAATTAATTCCTGTGAATGACAACAGAAAGCCAAGAAGAGAGTCAGACATGAAAAATAAGGTGTGTTAAATATACTGCAAAGAGGACAAAACCCAATTCTTTTTGGGTGGTGGCAGTTCTACAAAAACACAAGCCTGGAAAAAACAGACAAACAACCAAAACAAGAATAAAAAAAGTAAAACTCCAAACATAATAATTCAAGTTTGTGAGTCTAATCAATCACAGCATGCTTCCAGGGAGCTGGGTTTTTTTCTATATTAGAAGTGTATGCTCTTCCTTTCCATCAACATGAAAGATTATTTTGCCTTCACGCCAAAGCTTTTTTTTATTAAAACTGGTTAAAACAAGCTCGTCAGAAGAAAAGGAGCAAACATCATCTGGTTGCACAAGTTCTCAGGATGCTATTAATAAAAACATGGGAAGTTTACTAGCATTAAGAAAGATAATGTTGGCTTTGTTGAGCTGTAGATAAGAACCACTGCTTCTGGGCATGCTTTGTCTAGAGCAGTGATTTAAGGTCTACCCAAGAACCCAAACATGAAAAACTATGTATGGGAATTAGAAAGTAACATTGCAGATATATGGTCCTTTACAGTGAAAGTTCTTGCAAAGCTTCTTGCTTCCCAAGACAGCGGGTTTGTTTCCCTGTCCAACTAGTCTCTGCAGGTTACGCTGGCTATTGCTAAGTCAGCCAGCGTCCCAAATACCTTATTTGAAATTGGATTCTTATGCTAAGTGGCAGAAGCAAGAAACAGGTTGCTCAGCAACTAAAATGCTGTACACACATATCCCAGTCATTTTCTGCTTCACGTTCCTCCAGAAATGCATTGCTGGAGTATGAATAAGTTATCTTAAAACGTTTGCAACCAATTCCATTTACATAAAGACTAGAGCCTTTTTGGGGCGTACTTCTTCGGAGGGAAAAAGATGATGAAAAGCTTCAAAGACAAGCAGAGAAAATTGAGCCTGGACAGGCTACTGGGACAGGGGCCACTGCAAGCCAGACCCTAGAAGCAGGTTTTGTAGTAGCACGCTGTGGCATCAGACAGCAGAACGAGACCTCTGCAGACCACGGGAGAGCTGCTGCAGGAATTCATGAAAAATCAGGTCTGAGCAAGTTCATCTGTGACTTGCTTTCTTTCCTTAAGCTGCACTTGCAATAGTGTCAGGAGCTAAGCATCAGGAATTTTAACGGTGACAAAGTGGAACCGTTTCCCATTTGCACATCTGCAATTTGCAAGAAATACCTTCGTCCTTGGGCGAGCTCTGCCCAAACCCCCCAGAGCCAAAAGCTGCGACTTGCCCTCTCGCGGGTTTATTTTTAGCTGTGGCAGTGACCGTGCGCCTTTCCTCCGGAGCCAAGAGGCCGCGGGCACCGGGACATGGCACCTGCATCTCAAATAGCTGCCGGGCTGCTGTGGCAAAGGGAGGGATGCCAGAGCCACGCGGCTGGCGACGCAGCTGTGAAGCCCAAGCGGGAGCAAGCATGAGCCTGGCCGGCGCTGGAGCAGCACCGCGGCTTTCCTCCCAAAGCCTAAAGCAAAAGAAATAACCCTTCTTCCTCTTCGCTATCACAAGTCACTGCGTCCTCAGGCTTTAAAGAAACGGCTGCTTTTAGGAAGCTGTAAAAGGAGGCTGTTTTATTTGAGAATGGCGGGGCTGATGGAACAGCTGGTTTAGGAAGTACCTTTGAATACCCACAAACGCAGAAAGCACAGGCGAGAAGCAAGTGGTTGCACTGATGCGGCTATACAGGGGCTTCTCACACATGTGGTATGTAAAAGCCAATTCATCCTGAACTCAACATCAAGGTGGCCATGCTGTGACTGGAGAAAAAAAACCCCAAAACTGGGAAGAGACATTTTGCACTTCAAGAGGGAATTTTGTGAGCCATGGCAACGCTGCCACTCACCTCCCTGCGAACTCCCAGAGCAGCGCAAGCGGCCGGGAAACACCCACAAAGGGCTCAGAGCCTCCACTCTGACAAAAACTGCCGCCACTATAAAGACATCAAGATAATAAACAGCACTAGATCAAATATAAATCTTAAGGGCATCCCAAAATTAGCTTCTCCTGAGGAACAAACTTCTTTCCTAAACAAGCACGAATTTTTTGGGGGGGAAGGTGATGAGTATGTCTTTTCTTATTTATTACACCTTTTCTTATATTATAATCTACAGGCAGTTGTGCTACCATCTAGCATATCTAAGGATCTTTGTTATTTAAATGCAGTGGTCTACCTCTTTATAATACACATTATCATCTGCGGCAAGTCGAGTCCATCATTGGGACACCTGGGTGGGAGTGGAGAACTGGGTTTAGGACTCCCTATCTGGGGCTGTATCCCCCCCAAAGGGATCGATTTTGTCCCAGTCTCAGATTTATCTTACAGTTCCTCAAAACCAAAATACACCACTTCAACCTCATGGACTTGATGCCGCAGAGCCCACTTCTGGTTTTCAGTCTGACAGACACAAATGCCTTGCATTTTAGTTCACATGGTACAGGCAGTTTGCTGCTGCTGGTTAAAGCCCTACCTACAAATTGGTTTCTCCTACCCTCACTGTTGCTCACTGAACACATTTCCACTCCACTTTCAGTTCTTGGATCCTGGAACAGGGTCTACCTCCACAGGGTCTACCTTGCTCTGATCACAGTCAAATGCTCTGGGTTTCAGCAAAGCCTAACACAATTTTACAGTCATACTGAACCATCTGCTCATTCTATCCTTGCTGAAGACAGAAGCAAGCATAAAAAAAAAAAAAATGCTATCTGAACATTGATTGTGTCTTAGGCTTCTACTATTATTCAAACCCTTCCTTAGGATGCAGGAGGGATTTTGTTTATTTCTATGTATGCCAAGCTGCATTTTAGTTTATCCACCTAACTTTGTAAAGAGCAGTTTAGAAACATGGCAGAAGTTTAGGATGCATCCAATTCATTTTAGGTGTAAACTTCAATACTCTTCTTAAATTTCTAGAGGATTAATACACTATTTAAAGCTGCACATAGTATTGCTGACTAAAAGGAAAACGAAAGGGTCACAGTTTACTTGCCTTCACATGTCAGTACTCCTGGGAGGTTGTGATTGACAAGAACAAAAAAGCATATTCATCAAAGCTGTGCAATTTTGAAATTTATTGACAAACATTTATTGATGCATCATTTTTTAAAGAAAAAAATCTGTTTATGGCATCTAATGTAATAAAATCGTGAGCTTTATAGCTTTAGAATATATCTGCAATTCATCTCAAATTATGTTTGCATTGCAACTTCAAAAATTTGGATACACATTAGAAGGGTAAACCTTGGTGTCCTGTTTTTCAAAACAATTTCTGTAGAGGAAAAAAAGCCGAAAGACAAAAGAGAAAATGTGAAGAGGAATAATTTGAATGATGCACAACAGTTTATTTGCTGACAGTGCAGAACTTTTCCTTACAACTGACCCATTCCTATAATTAAACCCAGGCCATATCTCCAGAAGCAATAAAAGAGATGTTCAGAACAAACAATGTCAAAATGTTAAAGAGTTCACAAAGTAAAAGTCCTAGCCTACAGTCATTTGTTAAGGGTATTTCAAGTGATTTTGCAATGGTTTCTTCCTCTTAACAGACTGTACAACTCCAGAAATGCAAACTAAGCGATAAAGATGAAAACTAGCAGAGGAAGTCAAACAGTAGGAAATCTTTTTTATGGAACAGCATTTCAAAATACTTAAAACAGTCACTTTTAACATTAAGAATCTGGCATCTTTGTGCCTAACAGTTGATGAAGTGGTGCAAGGAGCTGGGAAGAGAGCCAGTGCAGTGCAATTGATGGGAGCTTTTGCTTTGGTAACAGGTTACAGCCCTTTTGGATTTCACACAATAAAAGGAAGCCTATCCCAAGTTCCCATCCCTCCACCAGCTATTAAGAACACAATCCACACTAATTAGAAACCAAAGGGCAGCAATTTCTACCCAACCCAAGATGGATGGCCAGGCAGCAGAAGTCTAGCAGTGGCTCCGCAATCTTTGAAAGATATCCGGCACACTCAACCTACGGGAGAAAAACTCAGAAGTGAACACATAGTAACTGGCAGAAAAGCCTATCTCCTTTTTCACGAAGAAAGCCTACATCTACATCCTTTTTAGTCCTACTTCTGTCGTATCACTCTCCCTGTCCTGCAGATAATTTCTATTAACCCAAACCAACCTTCAGCTGCAACTGGGAGTAGACAGGCAAGGACTGCAAGTCAAATGTCAGAGTTAACGGGTATGCGGCAAAACACTTCTTTATTTAAGAAGCCCAAACTGTGTTTTGCATTTTTGTCAGGATAGACCTGAATATATCATTTAAAAGACACACCTGTAACTTAATCTTGATGTAACTGAAGTACAGAGTACGTCTAACTGAGAAAGTAAGGCTGAGGCTCCTGACTGGAAATATGGAAAGATCTTCACAAGAAGATTTGCTGAACTAAAGGTGCCAAGTCAAACCTAAACATTGATTATTCACACACGAAAAGGATGAGAGCCAAACAGCTACTGCTTCTGCTTCCTTGTTGCTAGAGAATCACTTGCACCTAGTTTAAGCCAAACCTCAAAATCTGAGTTCTTATCCATGCCTCAATCCTTATCAGATACCAACGGTAAAACTCAGCTGACCAAACAAAGACACCCAAATCAGAGTGAGCCAGCTGGATCCTGGTCACAACTGAAAAAGAAAGGTGATATCTAATTCAGGGTGAGATCAATTGTTCCATGGAAAGGCCTTGTTTTCCTCCATAGACTAAGAGGAATCCATGGCTAACCAGCTCAAATGTAGCAGTCTGAAGCTAGGCAAGACACATACTACCAGCAGACAACAAATAGTCTTCTGGTCTGCTTCAGCCTTCAAAAGAAAAAGAAGGAAAACAAAACAAAACAAAACAAAAGAGAAACAAAGCTTCCCTCACAAGGCCATAGAGAACCTCACCTCCTTTCCTCCCCGTGCACCCAACAGTAACACTGAAGTTTGTGTGCTCCCCAAGAAACGCCCTCAGGACAGAAGATCTTGTGATCGTCAAGATGACTCAAAATCCTACGAGCACGGCAGAAGAGCATTTTCGATGTTTCAACAGCATCAGATATCAAGAGCAAAAGTTACAGTGGAAAACTTCAGTGGTTTAAGCTGGGGCTTGTTTTATCTGCACCTTGGCCCACTTCCACCTTCACATTTAGTCCAAGTCTGATGTACTCAAACAGACCAAAATTATCTAGTTCGGGGAACATAGCCTTTAGCCACTAAATTGGCAAAACTGCATTGAGTTAATCTGCCTCATCATCAGCCAGGACAGCAATGCTACTTGCTAACGAAGAGTCTCTGAAGCAGCACGGCATATCCTTTAATCCACCGCCTCCCATGCAGAGGGCTGCCTCGTCCTGCCTGAGCACAGCCCATCTAACCAAACCTGGTTTCGCTCTGCCAGAGAGGTCCCACGTGCCTGGGAGGCTGCGTTCTCAGTATGGGTAAGGGCAGCAACCGTGGTCACGCATGTGGTCTTCGTCCTCCTATGGAGAGACCGTATCGACTTCCCCATTCGATCCACACAGCAAACCACTGCCAACAGGTAGAAAAAACGTTTGATAGAAAGTACAGATAAAACAGCAGCTGCTTTGACAGGCCTGAATTAATACCTAAATTAACCACCGATAGCACAGCCTCTTTACAATACAGTAATTGAATGGTTAAATACTTCAATTCATAAACGCACACACATTTGATTTATTGGGCATGCTGCCAATCAGAAAGGCATAACTGGTGGATATTAAAAAGAAAAAGAGAAAAAGACCCCTAGGGTTATGTAAATCCATCATGTACCTCTGGCAGAACTGTCTCCCAAGAATGCTCTACCGAATTTTTAATAGAAGTATTGTCTGAAAATACAGGCCTTGTAAGCAAGCAAAATTGAATGGTATTCATCCATACTGTAAACGCATAATGGCATCCTTGTACCGTAAAGAAAGTGGCTCAGTTGTTTTTTTTTTAAAAAACAACTATTTAAAAAATGCTAAATGTTGGAAATATTAGATTAATATAAGAGCAGTACACAGCAATACACTCCAACAATATATTTTAAAGAAAACGTTTAACTCCATTGCAATTCATGCTGGAACATCCTCAAGTGCTACAATATTCCAGCAGAGATCATCATCACCAAGGGTTTATAGGAAGGAAGATGCATTTAACTGCAGGTTACTATAAAAGCAGACTGGGAGAATTGTTTAACCAGGGACTGGCATCGAGGCTGCATTCTCTCACCTCTCCTCTTTGGCGCTGCCGTCGTATTCATTGTGACAAAGAGCAGAGAGAGACGCAATTCAGGCACAGTGTGCCTTAAAACATTAAGATTTGTATTTTTACCAAGGGTAAGACTCTTAAGGTTATGTCTGCGCCGCAGTTCCTAGCACGACTGCTGCTCTTGTAGAAATATTTAAAGCTAGCTTTAAAGAAGTCCTTGGCTAACAGTGGTTTTAAAGAAGTCCTTGGTTAACGGTCCCTGAGTCAGGTGGGCACATGGAGCTCAGCTGCACAACCTGCTTGAGAAACCAGACAAACGTTAATTCAGTCACTGCTGAGTTTTCAGTTGACATGATGAAGCTAGACAGTTCAGACTGAGTAGTATCAGAAAGAGATCTGCTCACAGCAAGTATAGAGTCCTACCTTTGCACTTTAATGGAAAAAATAATAACAATATCCTCCTCTGATTAGCATCTCAATACCCCCGCAGTTGCAGGGGAGGAAGCTGGGCTCTGACCTCTGTACCAGCTCGCTAAAATTGTTTCCTTCCCAGCTTCAACTACTTGCATGATAGGCTATCAGAAGCAACAAGGCTGCACTGGTGTCCTGGTCACACAAGGTATTTTGCTGGCTGAGGTGTTAGTCAAGCAACGTTCATGACTATTGTCAAACACTACTTGTTTACTAACTACCAAACACTGAAAAATCTTTACTAGCAAAGCATCGAAATCCACCAGAGAGTTTAACTCAAGAGGCAAAGGCTGAGGATCTTTCCAATGTGAAAAGTTGTTTGACCTGCAGCTATGAGATCTCAGAGATCTCAGACCACACAGTCCTGCTTACCAGGCACCTCCTCTACTTTTCACCAAGTATTTCACCATGCAATGTCACTGCCTGGTTACAGCTCTTGCTTCTTGAAGCTGTTCTCTTAAAATGCAGGACATGATGCTCTCTGCCTGCTCCCCTGATCAGCCAACTGGTGAAAACCACTGAACCAGAATGTTTAAGTGGAAAGTTTGAATTTTAGCAGAAGAGCAGCACACCTGCTGCACAGGAGCATTTCATTGCCTGGAGCGTATCACAGGTGCTTCTTTGCTGCATCTCAAAGAAAAGGTAAAATCGCAGAAGCTCCACAATCCAGAAATAAACTCACCACGTGTCCCTGCCAACAGTCCCTCTTGATAAGTCTGTGTCCTTGTGGTGTTTTCAGCTCGATAAAAATTACTACTGAGCAAATAAATAGTGTCCCAGAATACGCTGCTACAGAAACATGCTCCTAAGCACCTTTCACTTACCAGGTACTATATAAAACCAAATTCTATTCTGAGACATAGGAAAGTCAAGCAGATGGCAGAAGCATGGGTTTTCAAACTGCTTTTCCCACACATTTTATGTACAAAATGATCAAAGCAGTTATTTTAAATCTGTGTGCAGGAACTATCTTAAGAGTCATGGAAGTAACTTGCCAAAATGCAGAAAAACAAATCCTCTCACACAGATAAAAGAGGGAAATGTGCTCAGCTCAGTACTGGAGCCCCCCCCCAGCTAGCCTTCTGCCATCTTTTGCACACAGGATTGTGAAACACGGTAGCTTGAGTTTTGGAAAGCAACTCTGAACTGCTGAGCTTGCTGTCATGAGCATGTCAAGATATTTTAATTGACTGCCTCCTGGCTGTCACAGTCCATGCATAGTGTGCTTTTACCACCTCCAATAAAAGGATTAGGAACCAACCAGCAGGTGACAAGCTCAAGCAGAGATACTTAACCTTTTCCACAATGTGCAACTAAGCTGTGGAAATCCTTGCTGTAAGATGCTGTGGACACCTGAAGTCAGCGTGTATTTGAAAGTAAATTGTTCCAGCTCATGGAAGAGAAATGCAGGAACGGTTATTAAATACGGAGAAACTACCTCCAACTTAGGAATTTTTCAAGTTGCAAATACTTGGAGGCTGGGAGACAGTGCCCAGGGAGTGTCATGATGAACTTGCTCCATTTTGTGTCCCCTTCCTTAGATACCTTCCCTTGGCCACTGTCAGAGACAGGATACTGAGTTTTGATCTGACCCACTGTACCTGCTCTAATGCTGTTATATATCTATATCTGCAGCAGGTTGGTTCAAGAATATTACTTATTCTATAAATGCTATTAAAAAAATGTAATCTATTTTCTAATGGAGATAGGAATTGGCATCACCCAAACAAGGAGACATTTTAGCTAAACTGGACCGTTGTAGAAAGAAGGATTGTGCTAATCCAGTCTAAAAGATGCAGCCCAGGTTACGGAGCTCCTTAGTGACTGCGTGAGCACATTCCTACACTGTCTGTTCAACACAAGTGGTATCATATCATTTACTTCATCGTCTTGAGTACATTACGCTTCAGTTATTTACTAACACTGGTTTTAGGAAGCAAATGTTATTTTTTCCCCTTTTCTGAATGCGCCTCATCAGAAGTTACATCAATTTAATCTGAAAAAGGTGAAGAAAAAAAACCCTGAAGAGTTAAAACATGAAGACAATATAAATATTTACTCTCCCTTCTCACTTGATGGGCAGATGATGTTCATTTAGATTGATGGTATCTACCTGGAAGAATATAAGCACACATTGGCTATGCTACCTCACCATGAATAACTTTAACCAAGCTGTTCCCATCAAAACTCAAGCTGACATAAAAATATTAAAACATGAGGCTGACATAAGGTTTCCAGTCTATAGCAAACAGAAATTGTGGCCAACGTTCCTTAAAATTTTAAAAGTGAATCCATTGAAAAGCTTTTAAAAAAATGAGAAGCCGTCTTGGCACAAGTTTCTCAGACGAATGCTCATGTACAATTGATGACCACTGAGCATCTTTGTTACAGTTCAAATAATGTAAGGAACACTGATGCTATTCTCACAGCTCTGCCTGGAAAGGGATAGCCCCTCTGGATGTGCAAAAGCAGTAATGTCCTCCTGCTTTAAGAGAAGCACCTTTTTTTTTTTTTTTTCCATCTTTCTTTGGTCGATGACTCAAACAGAAAGAACGTACCAGACAAAAAAATGAAATCTCCCTGACTAACACACTTTTACCTCTAGCCTAAAGGTACAATTTCCAAGAGCAAGCGCCTTGCTGTCTAAGCCAGGAGTTAAGCCTTTTTTGATTAATTGACTCGTAAGCATTTTTCAGAAGGAGGTGGCACCTACATGATGCCTCTGAGTTTACTGAATTAAGTTTTCTTACACAGTCTCCTTGAAAGAAGTCCAGAGAAATCTTATAGATGCTAGGGCCAGAGATGGAAAACCATGAGTGAGCCCTTTTGATTCTTTACCTGATAGGAAATCCTAAAACAGTCACCAATTAGAGCAAATTATTTCTCCAAGGAGTCTTGTTTGCAAAGGCTGGAGACTGTTTTACAATGAGCAAGGAGCTGACACGCTAACTGGTCTACATTTGATTAGTCTGGGAGAGGTTTGGGCAAGAGACAGACAGAGGAAAGGCTTCATCTCGGAAGCACATTCAAAAGCCACTGACTTGCTGGAACGACCATAACAATACTGGCAGTCAGGCAGTTTCTTCCTCTTTCTTCTTTTTTTTTTAAAGAACTTTTTGCATCTTAAGCTATCACTTACCAAAGTGAGTCATTACTGAGTTACGATCTCCAAAACACACTGACTTAATGTGGCTGAGCTGGTGGCAGCAAAGACCTAAGGTGTAAATGTATTTTCCTGACAGAGCTTAAAAGAGATGCTGATTTTCAAAAATGAAGACTCATAACTGTTACAGAAGATTTACTGCATGTAAATACAGAGACGTGTCCAGAGACAGATCAGCTATTCCTGCTCTCTTCAGCCATCCTGGCCAGCAGGTTGGCAGAACTTCAGATTTACCTCCAACCTCAGAGCCGACAGGTGCTACTCTCTCCTCAGATTACTGCCTAAGCTTCTACTAGGAGGACTTTTGGCTGCATTTTAGTGACTTAATGACTCTACAAAAAAATCACCAGCAAATACTACAGAAATAATAAACCCACTTATTTTATATCCTGCCTGAATAAAGGCTTCTGCAGCTACAGAAGAGTGATTAACGTGCATTGCCTAATGACACCCTCCACTGCGTTCCAGTCCACTTGCCCGTTTTCTGAATGAAGTCACCAAACCCAAACTGAGACCTTTGCATCAGAGTAAGCCCAACCCCAAAGAGACATATTCACAGCCTTTATTTGTTCCCAGCTTAGCCCTGCACAGACACAAGCTAGACCACGCAATGGGTATTCCAACTTTTCTGGGAAACAAGAACCAACGCCATAGACCTCGCTTCTCAAACAAGACAAGTTACTCATGTTGGATGGCTGGATGCTGCCTGTGAGTATTCATGAGGCACAGCTTAACACAAAGGAGTGTCCCATACAAAACAGCAACAGTACTGCATAGTCAAACTGCTTTTGCTTGTACTGCAAGTTTCTGTTGGATAAATAGGTCAAGTAACTACAGCTTTATCTAAGACCTTTTGCATAAGTGACCTAAAGAGCAGGGTCATGGAGGGAGACCTTCCTTCCACCTCCATTCCCATTTTGCTTTTCCAAGCCGTGTGTGAAAGACGGCTCCAGCATACCTTCCCTCGGTGCAGACTGTGCTCTTTCCGCTCACCCTCTGCTCAGGTCTAACAAGCACCAAGCTCCGTCTCCCCTTAAGAACGCCAATGCTGGCTGCAGGCTCCTTCAGCCTTTAATTATGTTACAGTTGACCTTTTCAACCAACACACCTTTTCTTCTAACTACTTGTGAAGCACCAGCGTTGAAGCAAGACAACAAGCTTTAAATTGCTGGAATAAAAGTCACTTATCTCAAAGCAGGTTCTACCTGCATGATCCCTGATGTTACTGCCTCATCCAATCTTTCCCCAGTAATGCAAAACTTAAACTACTAATGTAAGTGAACAGTTTGTTTGGGTTTTCTGGAAGAAACAGAAGATGAAAAAAATTTCTGAAGTCTCCTGAAGCATTAATACAGCATAAACTAGTTGGTAGTTCTGGTTCAACACTTCCACTGTATTTGTTCCAATGTGGAGACTGCAAAATGTAAAAATATTAAATATGGTGGAGAAACAGGATTAAAAAAAGCTACAAGGAAGAAGACAAAAGGCTGCATCTGATTCTAGTTCAGATGCATTAGAGCTTATCTTCTGTATTTCAGAGGGAGAAGCTAACCAGCCAAAATGAACTGTTGACTAATGAACATCATGCACCTGAAGTGTTGTTTTAATGCGTTTTCTACCACTAGGGACTGGAAGTTTCCACCACAGGATGTTTCCACCGCAGGATGCTAATGAAGAGTCCTGCTTCAGAGTTTTCTAGCAGTAGTGCTCTAGTGCAAAAACTGCTGCAACTGAGTTAAAGAGGACTTTAAACATGGGTGCTAGAAGAGCTGCCACAACACCCAACGGGTGTTTCAATCAGCCTTTGGAAGGAACAGAACAAGCCAGCTCATAACAGGGAGAAATGTGGTGCTTTAACTTTATATTTTCATGTACAGTATGTTGTTATCAACTTATTACTACACAAGAACAGCGACAACTTGTGAACTTTAACAGCACGCTTCTACCTCATATACACTTTATACCATGTATAATGTATGGGCGCAGCCACTCTGAAGTCCAGTTTATGGAGTTATTAGTATGGGTGCTTCCACATAAACAGTTGCCTTAATTTTCTAACTCTCAGCTAGTTATTGCAGTAAGTCAATGAGTGCTCAGTGGAATAATCAAATCCTGATGTTGATTTCCAGGCAGGGTCAAGGTTCACCCTGCCTGCTGAACAGCCAGTGGGTATTTGCATACAGGCAGCACAGTTGATTTCAAGACACAAAACATACTGTAGTAAAGCAACATTTCAAGTGTTCTTCCATGCTGGATGAGATCCAACTGGTGTCAGGTAGAATATTTAGACAGTGTGTAGGCGCTCCATTTCATTAGAGGTCTAATCAAATTTCTAAATGCTAGAACAAATTACTATTTCCACACCTCTAATCAGCAACAAGGGTGCTTTACTGAGAAGAATGTCAATCAACTCAGAGGGAATATTTTTTATTTTTTTAGTTAATAGGGATAATTACATTAAAACAGATTTAGAACCATATGGCCAAAACCCCTCCAGATACATTTACCCAATAATGTAACTATATTCCCTTCACCACATGCTAAAGCAGGAGATATTAAACGTATTTACAAGCACATGCTATTAAATTAGGTTCAACGCTGTTAAGATACTGTCTTATTAAATAGTTTTTAACTGCACAATTCATACAGAGGAGAGAACATATGCTGGCTTTCAATTGTTTTGCTGGTATCAGCCAGAGCAAATCCAATGCAGTAATAAACAGCCCAGAGACAGATAAAAGATGATTTTAAGTAAGCAGTTCTGTACTGCTCTAAGAATGGCTTACACCAAGACAGCTAGTACTTCTTCTCTATCATCAACGTAACTCTGTTTTACTTAGGTTATGTGGAATTGCTCAGAAGCACAAATTCTTAATTCCCAAGTAAACTCCAAGTCACATTTAATGTTCATTTTTGTGTGAAAATGTTAAGTGAGGAGTCATCCTTGCAACCATTACTCCTTTCTGAGGAAGAATTTAATTCACCCTTTACAGTATCAATTAACTCTAAAAGAATTTACAATTCTCTCTAGTTTCATGTCAAAACTAAGTTCAAATTTAATACACTTTAAACCAGATACACAATTATGCATTTTTGATTCCGTAGTGCAGCAATTGAGACATACTGGTTATATCTACAAGTTTATTGCTCATTCTGAATAGATGAAAACCTGATTTTAAAGTTACCTTTTACTTTTCTTCCAAACGTCTTCTGCGCTTGAAGAGATAATAGAGACCTACGGTTGCACATAATTCTCAAGAATGTGACTTCTCCTGGCTTTCATACCTGTTAACCTAACATTTGTGCACGTTGGAAGACTTAAACCACAACTCAAAGGGTGGCTCACACACTGACCACACAATATGGAGCAAGTCCATGAGGAACTTCTTGTGTGATGCAGGCTTATCACTTCAGTTCCAGCCTACTCGCAACACACAAAGCCAGGAATACTTCATATTCCTCTCCATTATTATCTTTTCCCACAAAATCCCCTGAGGAAGGGGACTGCAGGTAGCCTCACACAGTTACCAAGTTCACTAGGTTGGGTGCTGAGCTCAGAATCCATTAGAAATCCATTGACGATATAAGAAAACAAGATGAACAAGATGCTTACCTTGAGAGAAATATGAATCATTAACAAGAAAGAAAAATTGGTGTTTAATCAGGAGGTTGTATCTGTTTATTTATCTTGCTCTGATTCAGGTAACCAAGGACTTCAGGAAGGATTAAGTTGTCTTTCTACATTAAGAGCACCGACTTCTGCCTCTTACCCTGAGCACCACCACTTACACCCTGTTCAGCCCCTCCCTAACTTCAAGTCCCTGGCTGCCACGAACACTACTCCCTAAAAGTAAAAAGCCCGTGCTTCAAAACATCTTACTTTCAACTTAAGTAAGATGTGAGAATGAAGATATTTGAATAAATCAATGGTTGATACAGTCTATACCAAGAACAAAATAGCTTCTCAGTGTCTTAAACACGTAATATTAACTATCATCTACACAGGTATTTTGCCCCAACTGGCAGTTATCCAATGTCTGATATGCAAGAAGCATCCTATAATACAAATTCGACACTAGTGGTTAAGAGAGACATTTAAAATTAATACCCCTTGATCATGGCCTCCTCTATTATCATTAACACTAGTTTGCCCAGGGTGGCATACTGAGAACCCCATAAAATTTCTTGACCTGTCCCTAATGCATTCAATGAACTGACGGATAAATAGTCAGAAAAAAATTGTTTCTGGAGAATATCCCTACCTCCCTGTAATGGAATTTCACAAGATATTTGAGTCATCTGCATTATGCTCCCTATAGCTTCTACTCAAAGCACACAAACTACCAGGCTGGGTTGCAGAGGCAACAACGGGAAGGACCTCTGCACACAAACAGGAACACCTGCAAAGGACAGAGAAATTAAACAGCATAGACTATTTCCATACAGGTTTTTCCAAAGCTGATGATATGCAATTTCTCATTAACTGAGGTCTCCCTCCTGACAATTCCAATTTCTTTTCTGCTGAAAACACCCCTTTTCCCCCAAGTCTATCCTGACCCACTTAGACAAAATCCAATATTCAGTCTGGCCAAGCAAACTATGCTCATGATCCCTCCTTGTTCTCCAGACCTGGAAATGGAAATCTGATAATAAAATCTCCAGACCAACTACCCTAGCTATGCAAAGCCACAGGTGAATTACACCACTATCTTCTCTCGCTCAAATCTCCCTGGCCAGAAAAAAAGGTTCAAATAAAGAACCAAACGAGTATTAACAGCTCCCTTGCCAATGTGGGAGAGAGGAGAAACCAAGGATGCTTAACGAACCATATTTTTTTCAGATTTCAAAACACCACCATTTAAAGAGATGTGAAATTTGAAGCACTAATTAAGTAATATGCATAAATTTAAAGCAAATGCTCACAGAGTCCACATCTCCAAACCACAGCCTGCGATTTGGCTAATGCAATGCACCACTCCTACCAGCAGCAGTAAGTCTTAACAGAGGACAACCTCCACACTTGGCTAACCCACTCCCAACACTAAACCTCAAAGTTTCTTTTGAAGAAAATCCTCCTCCCCACTTTCTTTCCTTTCTTGCCTCCACTCCCTCCCTGTAATTCAGGGAACACTGTGTTTTTGCTTTTGTTTTATTAAGTAAAAGTGACTATTCCAAATGAGCGTGGTTCCTATGAGGCCACCTCACAACTTTTCATTGCAAAACAGCGTCCTTCACCAGAGGTTCATTTCACTCACGCCACTCTCATTACAGGTCTAACAAAAATTTAATAGTTCTGCCTTCCCATCTTCAGCACATAAGACTAGAAAGGTAGAAGGAAAATTTTTTACACTAGCTTTTAAGGCAGAAGTGGAAGAACCCAGGAACCCTCAAGACCAGCATACACATGCAAAGAGCAATAGTGCTCTCCGATTCCAGGCAATGAAGCCAATAATTACCAAGGGGGGTGGGAGAACAATTATTTAAAAGGGTCGGGCTCTGATAAGATAAAAATTACTGCAAGACTCATGAGGACAGGGAAGGAGAGAAACCAGTTATCTCTGGATTTTCACTGCATTTATTTCA
Organism: Haliaeetus albicilla; assembly: GCF_947461875.1. Classification (NCBI taxonomy): domain Eukaryota; kingdom Metazoa; phylum Chordata; class Aves; order Accipitriformes; family Accipitridae; genus Haliaeetus; species Haliaeetus albicilla. Next base: position 16,443,803 of record NC_091502.1, on the reverse strand, counting down.
CAGGAAAGAATCCTGTTCTTTAAGTTGTTTTTTTTTAACTAAATCTTTCCAGAAAAAGTAAGAACAAATGATGAGGGTGAGGGGCCTGTTGCTGACAATTTTAACTGCCCTAAAAGGCTGGGTTTGTTGCTCTTGGTTTACAGCTTTACATTTTGGACCCTCAAAGACCCATCTTCTCCCCCTAGTTGTGTACGCAGGATTAGTGGTGGAGTGACCCGAGCTGGTTGCACCATGGCAGTGCTCCAGGGGACTGGAAGACACAAACACCGAAGGCAGGCACCATGTTTTACACAACAGAAAGTTGCTAAAATTAGAACCAATACAAACAGAGTTGGGTTTTCATGACAGACTTTGCAAATCACTTTGAGAAGTCCTTTAGGAAGAGGCACATCGGAGATTTAAAGCCATCTAGGCAACCGTAAACTAAGGCAACTACAGCATGACGAGACTATTACTAAGAGTGGTCGAACTATGGAAGACATAATCTGATTTTACAGAATAAGATTCTCTGTGACAGCCAAGTATGTTGATCAGATTTCCAGAGCCAACTACACTATGCAACTCAACAAAAAAAGGATGCCGCATTGTGGAAAACCTAGGGTGTTTTCCAAGCAAAGGCATAGCAACTTTCATTTGCCTATGCTGAGAATAGATTGAACCAGGTTGACTTCCCTCAAAATAGTTGAGATGTCCTTGAAAGGCCTCTTGATTTCTACAGAACAGGTAACAGCATCTCCACGCACTTCGTGACTCATGGTGACACATTATTTTAGCTTACACGGGCTTATGAGACCTGACATTAGACTATTTTTGGTTCACTTTTGGGCTACTTTCTTACTCACCCACACAGAACAATAAAGTGAATGAAAGTGTGTCTTTTTTTTTTTTTTTGGATATGACCTCAACTCCCTGAGCCTAGGCTAGTGCTATTGTAAGCACCGCATCATTTAATGACATCCACACATTTTTCTGTCTTAAAAGTAGGTGCTTTTTTTAACAGCACCAGACCTAGAACAAAGTCTTCCCGTACCTCACGCCTCTGGACACTTCAATTTTCCAGCCTAAATGTATTTACAACCATTTTACATCCATCTACTCTTGAGCTAATTTCTCCTCCCTGGCTCTTACCATCAGATGTATTTATAGACAGGAATCATATTCCCTCTCAGCCTTTGTTTCTGCTGGATTAAAAAAGCAAACTCTTTTAATCTCCTTCTGCAAAACCAGTCCTCCCGTTTCCCCCAGCACCCAGCCAGCTCACCTCTCCGTCTGTTTAACTAGGGTCCATCCTTCCCAGCTTCCCTCCTCCCCAACAACGCTGCCCTGCAGGGTGACAGCAACCTGCTGGTCCTCCTGCACACCAGCATCCTTCTCCCTGCTCCTTCTGAGGAGCTGCTCTTATTAAAAGTTATGAGTAACAAACAGCCAAGCCTGTAACTCTTATATTTCATACCACTGGATTTCACCCCACTAGTAACTACGCCAGCGCTCAAGGTCTCCCAGCGTTGTATGAAACGTTCCACTCTTTCCCTGGACCAACATCATTTACCACTTCTGCCGTGTGTACGTCTTTTCGAAACAGTAACGCTCTCGTTGTGATTCAGGACAGTGTTAAACCAGATTAGTTTCAAGTGATCCTTTGAAAACCCACCAGTAGTCTTCTCTCAGTGCAGTGACTCCTCCTTTCAGCATGGCCCACCACCATGCCCACTCCCATCAGTTCCCAATCACTCCTCTATAATTAACAGGGGCAAAAAAAATAGACAAAATGTGTCACATCAAGGGTCCCTATTGCCCACTAACCTGTACCTGCCAGGGGGCAACAGCAGACATGTAACAGTCGGGTAAGCATACAGAAACTATACCGGAAAGTGTTGCTATTTCCTATTTACAGGTCTCCTTTAATTCTTCTGTTTTGAATTTGTCCAAATACTTTTCAAACCCACTTAAACTTTTTGGTATTTAGAACATTTTGTGTTAGTAAATCCCAAAGTTTAATTTGAGCTGACTTGCTAATGCAGCAAGGAGTTCAACCTCTGCTGTTACTTCAGATGTTTAATGAATGAAGTCTAGTTTTAGTCCTTCCAAAGCTTTCGGAAGAGGACACTCTAGCAGATGTCTTGTCAACACAAGACTACTACATTAGTCTAGCGTGACCTACTTCTGGTGGTATCATATCACATATTTTTTTCATGTATCTATCTGTATGCTTCTCCATCAATATTTGCTTTAGTAACTTGTATAGTATTGAGACTCGTGCTACAGAAGGACACTGGCATGGAGGGATGAGGAGCACTGAAAATTATGTCCATCGTATTGATGGCTATTTCCCTCTCACGGGATCACCCTGATTGGGTAGACCTATGAAAAACAGGAGCAGATCCTGGATTTCATATACCTTTATCCAGCACTCCAGCACAGAGACTGGCTCAAGCCAGGAGGGTCAGCTAAGCTGGGTTCACTTCCACCTTGCCAACAGCGATGGATGCTTATAAACCACACTCCCCCATCACTCATTTTGCCATTGGCTTTGTTTTGTGTTAGATTTCAGTGAGGGAGATACAAATATTTAATCCTGGAACCACGTTTATACTCATTTTCTTTTCTATCCTACCAACTTGCATGTACATGTAAAAGAAACTTTTACTTCGCATGCTTTGCAATTTGCAACTAAGCTTGAACAGCTGGCAAACTCTCCCTGTTCCTACATTTCCTGACATATCAGGATTTCTCCATCCCCTGAAGACTTTTTGCTTATTCCTAAAAGCCCTCCTGAAGCAGTTATTTGCCCAAAGAAATACAGAGCCTTTCCTAAATATTCTCTTCTTGCTTGCTTGGGCTGTTGATTTTGTTTAGGCAGGAGAACCTTGGGTTTCCATCAGGCTCCCGATCCCCTCCAGATTTACACCTTGGAGCTCCCCTGCACAGGGACTCCCCCACATGTTGGATTTTCAAAAGTGAGCTGGAGGCTGTCCTGGTTACTGCAATGGCAGCAACTCCCGGCCACCTCTAGGAAAGACTTGGCTACAGCACTCACATGCCATTTTAAGCATGATATGACACAGTTTTGTTACAAAGCCTGCCCATCAATCCCACAAACTGGAGCTACTCATCTCATTTTACTCATTCTTCCATTTATTTTAAGCTGAGTCAAAGCATTAGCCTCAATTGTCTGTTCAACAAGCTCACTCACCAAATCCAAACCAGCACCACCTATTACTGGTTGTCTTTTTTTTTCCTAAATCAAATAATGACATATTTGTCACATCTACAACTGTGTAAGCCCTTCTGATTAGCAGCAATTGTTCTGCAAGTAGATCTGGTTATTTAAAGTGTCCCGTTAACAATAAACCCAACCGGAAATTGTATCTTTTTAATATGAAAAACCTTCCTCATAGGCAAATTTAACCCATGGATCCTTAGCAAGTTTCTAGTGCTACCCTAATAGAATTTTCCATAATAAAATATAACTTTGATTAATTTGAAATTAGCTGAAACCTAAAGCACTGCACCTGCCTTTTCCTGCATCCCTGCTGAAAGAGAAACTTACCTTCACCCATGAGAATCCAAAACCTGCTAGACTATTTCAAATTTCATTATATGCCAGTAAGTAGAAAGCTTGCTTTGCCCCTTACAATTTTGACAACAGCACTACCTAAACTGTGAGCATTCAGGTGGCTTCAAATAAAGACTTAAGACTGAGGAGGGCAGAAGAGATTCAACATGTTTTAAGGTAAATCATTTTTCCAGTATATCATCACATGAGCATTAAAAAAAAAAAACACCACCACCATCAAAAGAACAGATGAGGCAGCACTTATCTGAAGATTATTACTGTGAGACTCAGGTCAAATTTGCATCTCACTTCCACCAAGCCTTTTTTTTTTCCCTGTTTTCTACTTGCATGCTTGCCAATGAAGTGCAAAAGGTTAAAATTTACCATGATTTTTATTATACCAACTTTTACATAATTACAGATGTAGTCAGAAGCTTTGTACTTCTATGTTTATTGTCCAGCCTAAAACACATATGCAATGATGGCCTAGTACAACCACTGCAAGCACAAAACACCTATATTTCAAGAGGGTTTCACAGGCTGTCGCTCAGTTTCTTCTTTCTTTCCCCAGTTTTGCAACAAAAGTAGTTGAAATGACCACAGACAAAGGAGGACAGCGCTGAGCTGCCTTCCTCAACAGACTCAACCGGGTACCTATGTTTTACCATCATCTTCCCTAAATTATTTAAAAAAAAAAATAAAAAAAATCTAATCTGGTAAATTTCCTCTTACCAGAAAAGTATCATCTAGCCCTGTCCCCCTCCCCCCCCAGCATTAAAGAGGTATACAAAAAAAGTCCTACCCAGCAGGATGAGACTATGGCTTCAAAAAAATTCAATAATTTAAATTTAATTTTAGATCTACAAGTGCTGCCAAGCACCACTTTATTTGTCAACAAAACATTTTGATTATTTGGCAGAACAAAGCAAGCTCCCTCCCTGCTTTCTCCACAGACATATTTGGCACTGGTTAATTTGTATGTCTTTAGACATATGTCAAGGCTGAAGCTGTTTCAAGCTTTAACCCCGCAGAACTTCTCTCTTTTAAGTACTTGTTTTTCTTAAAGCAGTAACAGCAGCAAGTTAAAGCCAAGAAGGGATTCGATCCTGCAACGAAATGGTTAAAAATCAGACTCTGCTGATGTGTGCTTCTCTGATCCATTACATTTCTCGCAAGCTGAGCTAAGAGCTGAGCACCAAGTATCAACTGTAATATGATCCAAGAGTTTATGGAAAAAATAACTGCACATACCAAGCATGCACATTTAATAAGATTTTGTTTCCATTAAAATATTCGAGAAACATGATTTTTAAGACCTGCTTCTCTCTCTGACCGATTTTTAACGTTTCTCCTCCCCCCTCCCCTAAATACACACCTCCTTTCCAAAAACCGAACCCTTAAAAAAAAAAAAAAAAACCAGAAGAAAGAAAAAAGCAGTCCTACTGCAGGGAAGAGAGGCTTGAAAAACAACTTTGATTGGCACTTGGCCTGACCCACAGAGGAAGAAAAACAGTTTTTGGACAAAGAGCGCAAATATTTGAGCTCATTGACTTACAGGCTTTCTCAGCATTTACAAGAACCAACCTGGTGCAAAATGTATCGGGAGAGACTGAATTAAAATAAAACCCAAAACGGCACCGTGTTCATCTTGGGCGCTCAGGCTCTGCGCATTTGCACAGCTCAGCAATTTTAATTCATTTGCACTGGACAAACAAAAAGCACCTCAACTAGTGCTCCCCGTTACGCAGATGTCGAGAGGCGGTGGAAAAGCGATTACGCTCCTCCTGAAGCACAGGGGGTCTGCGCAAGGGAGCGGCTGCTAACCGCAGGGATGGGGTTGAGCGGGCTGGGGGGGGGCAGGGGCTTTTCGGGTGCTTTTCTTCTATTTTTAAAGCTCTGATTTCGGATGCCCCCCGCACAAAGACTTGACGGAGATCGCGGCGATGAGTTCTGCCGGCGAAATACGTGGATAAACTTTCCCAGCGCGGCTGGGCCCCAAGTCAATTCCCCCCCCCCCCATGCCATCGGGGAGGCCAGGTGCCCCCCAAACCCTCGGGGGGGGGAGGGGGGCAGCCCGGGGCAAGTGACAACCCATGCCGGGGGGGGGCAGGCGACCGGGGTGCGGGCCCTGGCAGCCCCCCGCCACACCTGGGGCCGTGTCCCCGCCGCCCCGCAGCCCCCCGCCCCACACCCCCCAGGCACTCCCCTCCTGACAGCCCCCGTACCCCCCCACGCACCGTCCCAGCCGCCCCGCAGCCCCCACCCCGCCGCCCCACAGCCGCCCCCCGCCCCATTTCTCCTCACACCACTGCCGCCCCACCGCCCCGCTCCCCCCCACAGGTCTCCACCTCACCGCCTCCCGCAGCCCCCTCGGCTCCCCCCGCGCCTCCCCCTTCCCCGGTACCTGTCTCGGCACCTTCCGGCAATTGCCGCACACCCGGTACTGGCCGGCGGCGGAGGCGGCGGTGGCGCTGCCCACGGGGCCGGGGCCGAGGCGGTTCATGCTGGCGGGGAGCTGCGGCGCTGGCCGGGCGGGGAAGCGGGGGGGAGGCGGCAGGGTGGCTCCGCGCCGCTCAGCAGCCCGCGCCGCCGGCCGCCCCCATCCTCCAGCCGCGGCCCCAGCACCCCGCTCCGGGCCGCTGCCCCCTGCGCACACCCCTGCGCGCTCCGCCAATCCGCGCGGGCCGCCCCGCCCACCGCCGCCGCGCCCCGCCAATCCCGGAGGCCGCCCGCCGCCGGCCAATGGGCAGAGCGTTCTCCGGCTCCCATCTCCAGGCAGCTTCCGAGCGGGGGCGGGCGAAGAGGCGTGGTCGCCGCCGCCGAGGGGCGGGGCCGGCCGCGTCTCTGGGCAGCGTTCGGGAGGGAGGCGGGGCCGGCGCCTCGGCGCGTGCCTTCTCCCGGCCAATAGGGCGGGCCAGCGGGCTCTATGCAAACGAGGCGCGAGAGGCCCCGCCCCAGGAGCGGGGGGCCGCCGCCCGGCGAGGGCCGTGAGGGAGCGGCGGCCGTGAGGGAGCGGCGGGCGGACCGGCCGCGGCGGCCCCGGCTCCCCCCAGCCCCGGCTCCCCCCAGCCGCCCCGGCCGGTGCTCCCGGCTCTGCTCGGCGGCGCTCCCCTCCGGGACTGTCCCGGGGGAGCCACGTTTGGGGGCGCGGGGCAGGGCAGGGCGAGGGGTCACCGGTGTGATGAGGTGCGGGCCTCAGCCTCCCGCCCCGCCTGGCTGCTGGCCCCGGGGCCGGGCCTCGGCCCAGGCCCAGGCCCAGGCCCAGGCCGTCGTCCCGGGGTATCCCCCTCCCCGGAGCCGCGGATCCGTTAATCGCGGTGGGGGTGCTCGCTGCTGCCGGCCGGCCGAAGGCGTCCGGGGCGGGGGGCTGCCTGCGTGGAGGACGAAGTGCTTTCTGCAAAAGGGCCGGCTCTGAGGCGGCAGCTTGCGCGTGTAGGGACAAGACTGCTCTGCTGCCAGGCAGAATAGGATTAGGTATTTGCTTTAGGGGAAGTTGGGAACGTCTGGAGCGCGCATGCGAGCGTGTGTGTGTTTGCCTCAGGTCGCCGGGATTGTTAGAAATGATGAGTCGGGTTTTCTAGGCTCCATGATAATGCACGGAGATGGAGTGTATAATTAGGACAGAGACAAATCTATAATCTGCAGCCTAGTATAGCTGGGGTATAAACCTCTTCTTTGCATCATAGCATCACTGCAGTTTTCCTTGTTTGTGTGCTCTTTAGCTTTAGATTTTAAATATGCATATATGAGCTTTAACATGCGTGGTCCCACCGATGTCAATAAAAGTTTGTTTATTCAATGTCGAGCATTATATAATTCCTATCTTGAAGGATGTTGGTATAGAAGGATTTGATTTTGTTATGGAAACAGAATGCTATAACCCCATGAAATTTCTAAGAAGATTTGGGGTGTTACATGCATTGTTTTCAAGGTTTCTCCTGGCAAAACAATGGTACATCAGCTGCTTGAGAACTGTGATCTGCTTTGCCTGGGTATACTTTCTATTTTTGCAAAATGAAGCGTTGTGTAATCTAGTCAACTGGCTGGCTAAAAAGGGCACAATGCAATTAGTAATTTACGTCTCTTAAAGGAGTCTAATTGAACCTAGATCTGACTGTCTTTGAAAACTACTGAAAAGTTTCTTAGATCAGGCTTTGCCACCATAAGTAAAACCCCATCCACAGCAACATCCTCCTCCATCCTTCCTTCCCCTTCCATCAGTTTCCAAAGGGATCTTTTCCTTAGGCAGAGCTGCCTGCAGCAGGCGGGCACTCAGTGGATTCTGCTATTGCCAGTCAGTTCAGTGTGGAATGCATCCAAATGTTGCAGTCACAGGCAGCCATACAAAATGCTTGGAGAGGAATAAATGGAAGAGGTTTTTTTCCAAGCAGTGTAGTAGAAATGGCATCCCAACATGAGAAAAGAGTTTGCTTGAGTGCAGCCTGCGTCCGAATCCCACGTGCTGCAGCACGGTGCTATTAAGTGACAAAGGGGAGCCAAACAGGTTGGTTTCCGTCATCTAATCTGAAAGTAATGCTAAAATGTAAGTAAACAACAGGAATGATGTAAATGGCTTTTTATTTCTTGCCGAACTCCATGGTGTTATCTGAAATGAGAAGTTTTAAAAGAAGCAGAAGGGGATTGGAATTATTATAGCCACAAGCAACGGAGAGCTGACTTCAGCTCAAGTAAGATCACTTTGAGTCATGTGCTGTCAAAGTGCCTGGTTCAAAACTCAAACCCATTGGCAAGAATGGTAGCAGGCAAGTTTGAAACACAGATAAGAGAATGATTTCAACTGAGTTACACTTAACATTGGAACATTGGCAAATACTCAGATTTCAATAATAGCATCCATTCATATATTTTGTTTCCGCAGTAGCAAGTACACATGACTGGACATCCTCAGAAATGTGGTTGGGTCCCATTCCTCTGCACTGAAATTATTTCCACCTTGAGTGACAACTTCAGACCTTTAGCAAAGCCCATTAAAACTGGGGAAACTTTTCCACTAGCCAAGTGTGAAAGTTAGGCTGACTTGTAAGGCAGTTTAAAATTTGAGAAATTTGATATCTAGTCTCTGTTCTGCCACAAACTTCTTGTGAAAGGGGGCGGGACATGTTTGCCCAGATGCTTGAAGTATTTGGTTGACTAACCCTCACTTAAACCATAAGCACTTAAGTACCTTTGTGGCTCCCAGTCTTGCCTTTCAGTACTTTAGTATCTGAGAAATGTCAAGAGAAGCAGAAACTGAAAGTGTTTCATTGTTTTTGGAAACAATACAGCAAATGGAAGTTGCCTAAAATCCTTTCCTGCACTCAACAAAAATTCTCTTGGATATCTTTTCTGAAGTTCATTTTTTCCTCTGCATTTTCTTTTTGTAAAGAATTTTAATGCCTAATAGAAATCAGAAGTGTACCGAACAGGGCCAGATGCAGTGCTTGTCCAGTATCAGTATTAGATAATTACAATATCAGAATTTTCAAAACACCTGAACTCTGTCTAGATGCAGTGTTTGGAAATGAACTGTTGGGATCCCCATGGCACTGATCCTGTAAAACGCTATGTATGTGCTCAGCTTACACCATCTGCAGAGTCCTGCTGCCTGCAAAGACTTGTGCCTCTGTGCCTGATTTTAAGCTCTTGGCTTGTTCCATTCTGAGTTAAACATGCACAAGTTCTGCAGAGTAAAAGCCTCTCTTTGTACAAGCTGGCTTTTTGGTGAGCATATCCACATTCTTGAAAGTTCTCCTTGTAAACTTATTTCTCAAAAGAAGTATTGCAAAAAACATTCAGTGCTCCCTTCACAGTTGTCTGGCAGTTTTTATGATCCACTTGCCATCTGCTGCTGTGGATTTCCTTCAGGTTTTGCCCAGTTACTGAGTTGTAAAGGAAAGCAGAATCCTGAAATTAAGAGGTAATTGAGTTACAAGCAGCCTGGCATCTTGACCTGCCTTGAAATTTTAAGAAGGCCATCAATTCTATAGACCCAACCAGTCCTCTCTGCTGAGGTCACCTAGAGAGGCTGCGAGTTTTTGCAGTGTATGGGAAAGGTGGAGATTTCTTTTTCTTGATGATACGGAGCATACTGGCTTGAGACCATTGCATCCTGTCAGAGAGATTACTGACCTGCTGAGACAGAGTTGCACAAGTGGTTACTGGTTTAAACAGATTTTTATCATCAATGATCGTAACTTTTGCAAAGTTTAAAAAACAAACACTATGATGAAAGAACAAGGCAGGAACAAACTTCCAAAGGAAGCAGGGATTTCTCTGCCTCCTGAAATCATCAGATGCATTTTTGGCAGACACATTGCAGCCAGGCGTGGACTGCAGCCCTCGCCATAGGAGTGGATGAGATGTGACGGCCTTTGCTAGAAGGTCAAAGTTCTCCTAATGCCTTATGCAGCCTTCAAGCTAACATGGTTCAAACAGGACAGCTAAGAGACATAGCTCATCCAAACATCAAGCTGCTTTCATCCCCCAGGACGAGCACTTATACCGTGGTTTAACAGCGTGATACCAGCTTTGAACTCCTGCTGGGGCTGCAATATTTCTGCCTGGAATTTCCTGAAGAGAAGGTTGAGCACTGGAAACAATGCATCTCCACTGCCTTCCAGAAAGCATCGCACCCAACAACCATCCGCTGTACAACCAATCTGTGAGAGAGCACAGAGCGATAAGCATCTTCTTATTGCAAGAGCCATAAGAAGATGCTCTGTAGATTGACCGTACAGTGTTGACCATGCTGTGTGCCCTGGAAAAGTCAGCCTAGCTGCAGTGTGCTGTGCAGGCATTACAGGAGCGCTCAGTAAGTCCACACGATGCTTCCCCAAGACGTGCACCTACTGTACAAGCATGCGGTGCTTTTGTTGTTTGTACATTAATGCAACAGATTGATGCTTCCTGAAAAAGTTGGATTGACAAGATCAAGTGCTGTAAAATCAAACTCATTATGCAGTGAATATGTTTGTGATTCATAGACCACCAGCAGCTTGGAGAGAGAGGAAGGGAGGGGGTAGCTGCCACGCAATAGCTCTGTCTGGATTGCTGCAAGACTAGAAATCCCGCATGAAATTAAAAGATCCTCAAGTTTTGCCCAGGAGCAGGAAAAGAAAGCATGCCTGAGCACCCAGCTCTGGAGCTTTACCCACTCTCCCTGTCTGACTGCCGTGATAAAGTGCTATGTGCGTGGTTAGACGAAGTGATTGACACATGTCACATGCCTTACATTTAATGAGTCCATGAATCATTCAGTAAAGCCATACCGAACATGGATACATAGGAAAATAGATGTGGTTTCTCCAGGCTAAAAATCCACCCCATGGCCATTATGTCAAACGAGTGATAGTCCTGCCTTCATTATCATAATTTTTGTTGCAGCATTTTAATATCATTTGCACAGGATTTATATTACTTTGTCAGGGGAAGGAGGGGCAGCAGATAAAGTTTGTGCCCTGAGTGATGTTACGCACACTTTGACACTGCAAAATGACTTCCCATCCTTGCGATTACACATCCTAATTTGCAAAATGAGTGTTCAGATAATTGCGCGAGACAGGGAGATGTGATAGTTTGTGGAATTCTTCCCTGAGGGTGGGGGTGCATGCCTTTTCATTTGCAGCATTTAAACTCTGACTAGATAAAGCACTCAAAATTATGTTTATTGTAAGAAACAATTATGGCCTGGCCCAGGAGAGCTGAGCTCCCTGACCTAATAGGCCTTTTTAATATCTAATTTCTTTGACAGTTAAATAACTCTAAAAAGCATTAAATCACTACCCAACCAAGAAACCTCTTCTATTCTCTCTCTTTATGTTCTTCTGTGGTTTGCATGATAATTTGCTAAATATATTTCAACATGTTGTTTACTTCAGTTCAGCCTTCTGAGACCACACCGGCCAATGCTGCGAGCCTGTAAGTAGGGATCATCTGGAAAAAAATAGGTTATGCTTCGAGTTAATTTTGGAAATATTTTGGCCTGTACAATTTTTGGGAGTGATACAGCAGGGAAATGCATTAATTGAAAAAAAATAATCTGAAAGGCAGGACAAAAGTAGCCTGGTCTTTCTCCCTGGAAAAGAATTACAAGCAATCCTTTGCAATGTATTCATATTAATATTTAAGATAGTCCTACTGAGCAGATTTAACGACAGCAGCAGACTATCTTTGGTGACAGAAATGCGTTTCCCCTCCAGGACTGGAGATGGAGTTCACAGGGCAGACACGGATGCCTGGGGTCGTACCCACGGAGCAGGGACAAGTCTGGGTCTCAGCACCGGCTGCGCAACTGCGACCTGAGACACCAGCCGCAGCACTGGGAAGGATGTGCCCGAAATTTCATCCCTCTCCTAAACATGGGTGCCTGCATCAAAACTGCAGTTATGACATCTCTCTGAGATGTAGGTGTCCCCCAGTGCCGTGGGACTGGGTCTGGGTGGCAAGATTTCCTCGAGAAGACAGAAGTGCTGCTGGCCTTTGGCTGGGAAGTGGGAGCTCCTGCCTTGGCTCCCAGCTACATCGCACATCACTGGCGAATACAGCCTAACCGTGACGCTGCAGGTCGGGCCAGTTAAAAATACCTTGAGCTCTCCTTTTGCAGCCAGGTTACCATGAGGCCAAGAGTTCAAAAGCCAAGGAACCAAAAGAAGGCAAGCAGGAGGCAGCTGGTTCAGATACCTGCTGGTTGGGGAGGTGAACTGAAAACTGGGGTTTTGCTGCCTGTTTCCTTCTACTGCTTTGGCTCAGTTCTGTGCCCGGCCAGTGCGAAGGACACAAATGTCTTTGTCTGGCTGAAAAAACCAAAAATTTCTCAAGCAGCAGAACTTGTCTGTTCATACTTTGCAAGTGAAACACATGGTATGGCATGATGCCACATTAAGGATGGAGCTGATCAGTGAAATTAGCTTCCTGTATTCACTGGCAATGTTATGACTTTCATTATTTTCAAATACAAAATACAAATGCAAAAACCAAATGCAAAACTCAGCAGCTTTTGGGATATGGCACATAATTTAGGTCCATTTCCCATTGAAGCCCCCGAGATATGAACATAAGTATGTTAAAAGATCAGGCTGAATTATGGCACAGTTTTATTCTTTGTTTACAGACAAAGAAGAGCTGAAGTGCTGAAAGATTTGCATCTGTTATGTACTTGGCTTATTTTGATTTAAAAATGTTTTTACCCTGTTTCATTATTTTTCTGATGGTTACACCCTGAGAAAACAGAGTGTTAGTGCAAGCGGGATTTTCTCAGAAGGTTCCACACTTAGAAGCAATTAGGGGTGTGAGTGAAGGCAGTTAGCACATGGGATCTTCCCCAGCAAAACAGGTTAAGTGCTGCAGGCTTGTTTGCATGGCATGTTTCTTCTTTCATCAATCGCCATCTGGATGCTGGGGACATCCCTGGACAGGAGAGGTCCAAAATTTTGAGATTTCGCCTTAAAGGAAGACCCCTGCAGGGGAGCTGGCTGACTGAATCAGCAGCACAGTGTGCTTGTGCGGAGCCATGCAACTCGCTAACCTTGGCACTTCGGCCTCCCTCCCTCCTGCGTGGCCAGGCGGTGCCCGCTGTGATATACCAAAATACAGCAAGCAGGATGGGCCCAGCCATCTGGCCCTGCAGAGCAAGAGAAAAGGAGCAGCATCTTCCCTGGACCAAGACCAGCCAACTCCTTTCTGCTCCCGTCTCCTCTAGCCTGCCTGTCTGCCGCCGGATGGAAACGCATGACTCCCGCGTGTAGATTTTCCTTTGAAGACTCTCTGACCTATTTCAGCCTGGCTTTGCAGTAGGCACGAGCTCTACTCATAACGTCAGGAGAGGGGAAAGGGAGGGTCAGTCTAGAAGGGAAAAAAAAGGGTGTGAGCGATGCACCTTGCTCTGCTGGTGAAGCCCTGGCAGTCACAGCTTCAGCGCTGGAGCCCCCCGAGCTGGAAGTGGCAGAACCCGACTCCTGCTTGGGCAAATAAATGAATAATAACAGGGGTCATTGCATCTTGCTCTGCTAACTGCCAGATTCATCTGGTATAAGTGAACCGCAGGCACACAGACCTGACTATTTACTATCACCACTGAAGCATTTATATTGGTGAAGATTCAGGAGAATGCTGGACAGCAGAGGCAGAGAAATGACTTTTATAGGCAGAGCGATGCCTTTGTACAGCACAGGAGCATGATCTGAGTTGGAAAACATAAAAGGATTGTATTTCCACAGCAAGGTCATGTCTTACGAATTTTATTCATCCTCATTTCTATTAAAATGTCCTTTTACAGGGAGAAATGACTTCTTTTAGTCGTGTTGTATTGCTTTTGAAACTTAACCTTCCTTTAGCTGGGCTCTATAAATCACTGGAAATCATGGATTTTCTTGTAAACAGACTGCAGATCAGCTTACTTCTTTGTATTATTTGGCTCCCTCATTTCAGGAACAGTATGGGCCAAATTCTTCCCTGGCATAACTCCAGTCCTAGTACTCCTATTCTGAGAATGCTGGGCCAAATTCCCGCTCACTGTTTTGTCGATATATGTCCAGAGCCACTCTGCTGTAATCACTGGAGTTACATATCATTAACACTAATGTACTGCTGAGCAGAATGTAGCCCTCTATAAATATCACTTTGGTCAAGGGAAGTAAGGAAAATAATGCTGAATGTGGCCTTAAGCATATTACTTACTCTGTTGAAAGATCATTCTCTCTTGGCTTAACTTATTTCAAGCATGACAGTCCGGGAAAAAAGTATATCTGTGAGTGAAATGAGATTCAATAAGAGTCAATAAGACCCACTGTATTGTGGTATTAATAAATGTTTATTTGCGCTGAAGCATGCTAAACCTCAAAGGCTGGATATAAATATCAATGTCTATTGAATTTCAGGAAGAGATGGCTGGTGGTAACCATGCTCGATGTTGTTCTGCAATACGTAATCTGTGTTTACACAGGGGCTATTCATAGGCACGTTCCTGTTGGTAGGCAGAGAATTTGTCTCTTCCTAGTCAGTTTATGAGAAGTGAATTTCTCCCCTTACTTCCTTGACAGGATCATTAGTTTCCCTTTGAGTAAAGTAGCAGTGATGTGCTACCATGCAAGTAAAGTGTAAGCTGAAAGCGCTGGAGAAAGAATGCCAAGAAGTCTGCCATGGGATGAGGGTAGTGCTTGGTTAAAGGCAAAGGGGGTCCTGGTGCCTCAAGCAAGCTCCTGCAGCTGGTGGGCAAAGCATTCCCCACGCGGACTGGGGACTCTCCGAACCTCTGCAGTGACTTCTCCCTGTGATAAAACATGGCATGCATGCATTTAATCAAAAAACATGTCATAAGTGGTGGCGACAAGTCATACTGCAACAGAAGGATGTGGTTTATAAGCGATGTCTGTAATATGACTAAGCTAGGGGAGGCAGAAGAAAGTGACTGGTAACTGTTTCTCAGTGTGGTGAACAACTTGCGACTGTGCCAGGTAATTTTGTCAGTTGTGTTCTGAGCTGCCATGTGCAGCTGTTGTTAAAGCATCGCCAACTTGTTTGGCTATGGGTGGGAGAGAGGGGCACAAGTGAATAAATCATGCCTTCGGGTTTGCAGACTTGTAGCTGTCTGCTCCAAAGCAGAGAAACTGACATTTAATCTGAAAAATACTGGACAAAATAGTTGGTGTCTGGTAAAAAAAAAATTGACGCATGTACTTTCTGCAGCATGTTTTCCTTTTGCTCACTGGGATGATGGACGTGAGAGATTATTCAGAAACAAGAAGAGATGCTGGTCGGCTGCTGTGGAGGCACCTGTCTTGGGTGGGCATCATGGCAGCAATGAAAATCCTCAGTGCTAAAAATAGTTATCTTCCCAAGCTGCCTGGTACCCAAACCCCAGTCTCCACTGTCTCTGAGTGCTGAGGCTCACTCTCAAAACAAGGCACCGGGGGCTGGGATAGCTGACTGCTGTCTTCTGGGGCTGCCACAGACTTTTTGTGTCTTCTTTGGTGTGAGAGTTATTCTCTAGAGACACGATGCTCACTGGCATCCAGCTTCATCATGAAAAGCAGCCAGGATCTGCAATTCTGTGAAACTGGATTCTCCTTTCCCACACCTGGAATTGCTTTGGAGGTCTTTAAGCTTTATTAGTTATAAAGGACAGCATGAGGCACTGGAGAATCAGACCCCATCTGCCTCCGGATACTCCCTTTCAAGGCTTCCTGAGGTACATGGAGATCCACTCATGCAAGGTGCTGAAGGGTGAAAATAAAAGTCCAGAAAGAGCAGTTATCGGTGGAGTTATCAAAGAACAGTGCCTACACTTGATAAGCTGCAGAGAAAGTAAGGCAGGAAAGTACTGAAACTGAAGACAAAGCTGATGTGGCTGCTGAGCTCTTGATAATGGCATCAATGAGAACTGCTCAACAGATCATGCACAGCGTATCTGAAGTTAACTGAGTGACAGACGGAAATAAATTTTATTCTTCTCACCAAGAAAGGCAGTGTGATAGTTTTAGCGTGATCTCATTTTTTTCTGCTATCAACACTTTCCTGCAGTTCATGCTAAAGTGATTAGCCAAGGCAGGGTTTCCTAGGAGAGCTACAAGGCCTGGTAGGACAATAGCCATCTAATCAGCTGCCACTGGTTAGTGCAGAGGAAAAGCTGAGCAGCAGATTTTTCCTCCCCCTCAGTACCATGGTTGCATCCATCCCTGAAAGCTGGTGTGCCATCAAAAGAGAATACTTCTTGTCTTGGGTAAACCAAGGCATGGCCATAGCCTGTGTCCAGACCTCCAAGCTTGTGTTCCCTGGAGCTTGTACTGACAGACAGGACAGTCGTGTGCTGGAGCTGGTCCATAAGCAGAGCCAGTTAGCTTCCCCGACGCTGGGCTGAATGTCTATCCCTCTTCCAGCCCCCGAGCAGAGCTGGTGAACAGCACCATGGGCCTCCAGCCCATTGCATGGTGCTGCTGTTCAGCAGACAGCCTTCCCTGGAAGGACAAAAAGCTGCCTGAGAAGAGCCCATAGGAAGGCAGCTAGGGCCTGGGTCTCTGAGTTATCTTAAATATCTTGCCTAATTGCTGCAAAATTTCCAGGGGGCTTGGAGTTAAGGCAATCTATTCTGATACCAGGCTTCCCATGGGCACTGCACCTGGACGCCGGCTGTCGGGCGCTTTACTGGTCTGCAAAGTTCACATTTGGACCTGAACACACCCACAGTGCGGCAATGGTGTGACGGGGGTTTCCAGCCCAGACTCCCATGTGCTGCAGCTGAAATGTGATAGCTGAAATAAAAAATGGACCTACTCGGTGCAACAGCATTACGGACATGCGGTGGGCTTGCAATTTTTCCACTCGGTCTCTTGCAGAAGTATTAACACGCTTTGCTCTTCATCTTTTAAGAAGATGGTAGAAATGCATGCTGCGGGCTCTTTACACCACTGAAGGCATTGGCAAGGGACTGGGGTTTGCTGAAGAGCTATTCAAAGCTGCTGGCTGAAGTTAGATGGATGTTCACGGTATAATGAAACCCAAAGGTGGCGTGCATCTGGCAGAATATCCTGAGCAGCACCAAAAGACTTGCATTAGCTCTTGCATAAATATGCATTAGAGGTGAGAAATCCCTGAATATTTGTGTTTAATGCTTTCCTTTGCACTTCTGTTATGCCTCTTGCCCGTGAAGATCGATGGGAGACTTGCAGTCTAGAGTGGCTAGCAACTTTTCTCTTAGATTAAGAAGCAAAAAAGTGGAAAACAAGTAGACCCTCCAGAGGTGAGGACAGGCTCTCTGCCATCGCAGGCAGTATTCAAATGACACTGCAATCAAAACCGTACTTCACAGCAAGTGAGGTCGCAGCAGTGAATTTGAATGAAACTGCAGGAAGAGCTGGGCATTTTAAACAAACCCTGCGCCATTTCTAGGTCTCCTGTGGCTTATTTGTATGTCCCCTGCTCCAAAGTTTCCCCATGGCCAGAGGCTGCAGCGCCGTGGAGCAAGAGTCCCGCTGGTAATTGCAGAGGTCAGGCGAGTGCAAGGGTTTTGGCTTCTGGCTGGCGAAAATGGGACTTTCAAGCCGCAGATGAGAAACAGCGATACTGAAACTTCATCTGAGACAATCGCTACCAGGAAGATGAAACCAGCAGTTAAGGGTGTCGGCATGAAACGAAGCAGCCAGTCAAAGAAGCACGTTGGCTTCAGGCACCTATGAACAAAAGGCCGTTTCATGAAGATGATGCCTTGGGAACAGTGCTGGTGGGGGGAGGAGGGCAGAAATCAAAGAGCGGGCAAAAAATAAGGTGGCTGGATATCAGTGGACAGGGTGACTCCAAAGGCCGCCAGTCCTCCCAGCTGAGATGAATGGTTTCTTTCTATTTACGTAGATCCCTATGCAGAAAAACTTTATAAGTATGATCTAAGCAGTCACAGACATTTTGGCGCCTGGGTTGTTCCCTCCTCCCACTCTGACAAGCCGGGCTTGACCCGGGTGGTGAAACGCATCCCGCAAGCTCTGCGCGTTGCACCCCACGCCATGCCGAGCCCCGTGCGCAGCACGGGCTGCCCTTCGCCTGCCATTTTGTACCCGGGCTCTCCTGAGGGGCTGCCTGCAACGGGGTGACCCCATCACTTGGAGGGAGGGTATGAGGGTATCACCCTGCTCTGCCAGTGCTGCAGACCTCGACCATATCCCACACCCTTTACCATGCATCTCCTCATGCATTTTGCTTTGAATTCAACAAAGCCAGCAGAGCCTCAGCTGCCGTCCCAAGTTGAGCGTTTGCTGAAGTGCTCTGCGAGCAGCCAACTGAGTCATAAGCCGATCTAGCAGTTCCTACTCAAAGGCTGCTGTCTCTGCCCTTGTGGAAAATGCATTTATTGTTTTGGTTTTTTGCTTCTTTGTGCTAAGGTTCAAGCAGTGCTTTACTTGTTATTGCATGTAATGGTTTGTACGTGGCTCACCAGCCCAGCGAGATCTGATGCTAAGATACAGGCAGCGCCG
The DNA here is from genome assembly GCF_947461875.1 of Haliaeetus albicilla. Lineage (NCBI taxonomy): Eukaryota > Metazoa > Chordata > Aves > Accipitriformes > Accipitridae > Haliaeetus > Haliaeetus albicilla. Next base: position 16,425,290 of record NC_091502.1, on the reverse strand, counting down.
GGATGGAGCAGGTACCCTTGGTGGAGCACAGCACAGCGGCTGGAGATGCACTGTGCATCCCCCCAGCATCAGATAAACTGGGAAACTCATAAACTACCAAGGTAGGATGGATCTGAGCGTAAAGCCACTGAAATGAGCGATTTGACTTTCTTACCTCAAGGCTGAATTTATCAAATTGTTTTTAAGGTAACAACAAGCTTTTCTCCCTGCAGTCTCAGGGCGTCCTATGCAGGTGGGTGAGATCGGAGGAGGGTCTCATCTCCTCTCTCTCACTTCACGAATCTGGCTGCAGGCTGGACTTTGCCACAGGCTCCTGTGGCGACCTTGGGGCAAGTCATTTTGCCTCCCATCTTGGGAGGGCCGATGCGATAAACCCGCTTTTGTGTTTTATTCATGCAAGTGAATACAATGGGAGGCGTCTGGCTGCCGACTGGAGCCCTGCCCCGGGCTTTCCACCTCTCCCCGGCACACTGCACTGTGCCCAGCTCCCTGGGGTGCTGATCCCCTCCCCAGCACCTCCCCAAAAGGCCCATGGGTGAGGTGGCTTTTGGGTGCTGTCACCTATCCGGCGTGGTGTCCGTACACCCTCACCAGGCACCCGGCGCTCACCCCAGCTGCTGGGCAGTCGCTCCCTGTCACCCGACCTGAGCCATCTGCATCACCTGCTGGCAACCAGCGCGCCGGCAGGAGAATTAAATAAAGATACACTTTGTTATTGGTAGGATAATGACTCATTATCCCCATTTATAGAGGCGGGCTAGCAGGCCATCACATGCCATAACAAGCCAGCCATGGAATCAACAGCAAAAAAATAGAAAGTCCAGGTTTCCTCCTTGCCAGCCCCTTTTCTTACTCCCTGGAGGGCTGCCCTGCGCAGCACATAGGGAGCAGGCAGATTTTGGCTCAGCAGCACTATTTGGAGGAGGGGAGGAGCGCTGGGCCGCCAGCATTGTGTGCGGCAGAGTGCAGAGGAGGCTGGGGCTGGCCTGATAAACAGGGTAAAAACCCCTCACTGACAACCCCACAGCCTTTGAATGGCAGCATCTTCCTTTGTAAACAGAATATGCAGACACGTTATGCAACCCCTGGTAAATTAATTGGGTTTCCATACTGTTAAAACATAGTAATTAGATGTTTGCTTGTCTAGTGCCTTTGCAACAGGAACGTTTTGACTCTCTACTAATTTTACTGTTGTGGGTATGTCATTTGTGCTCTTGCTGTGTTACTGCCACGCTGCTAACACCAAGCATTAAAAATAATGATTAGCACACCCAAAATAACACCACCTCACCTCTGCGTTATTTCCATTCTCAAGTATGAACCTCTACTGCTTGCCTTTTCAAGCTTGCCTAAAAATGTACTTTCCTTTTTAAATGAAAAACTAATTCAACGCATCATGCCAGGAAAGGAGACTTCATGAGAGCCACCAAACATGCAGACTTGCAGTAAATCCCCAAGAACTGGTAACATTGGCAGTGCCAAGAGGCACAAATCAGGCTGACAACTCCAGTTTATTATGTATTGTACAAACACAATGAAACTCATCTGCCCAGCTCACAAGTCGTGGAGGTAAATGCAAAAAAGTGGGAGCGGAAACAGAGGCACAGGAAGATGAAGTGACTTGGTGCAGGTCACGGCCTAGGTCATGGGCACAGCTGAGAACTGAACTTTTTAATCTGTCTCTCTATAGTGGTGCACTCCAGAAACCATTTGATTTGACTGTACTCTTGCTTAGGTTGTACTGTGAGCTCTCCCCCACCAGCAGAAAAATCAATTACCAGCAGAGATGCTCTTTAGCTAAGTCATTGTACAGGACATGCCGGTGATGCTGCAAAATCATCAGTTAGAGGGATAGTATCCAGCAAGTGAGATGGAGATTTTGACTAATAGTACTTTTATAACAGCCACCGCTATGAGAATTCCTTCTTATATATGTTTCTGCCTTGTGGTTGCACATAAAGCGGGTCCTTGGATGTAAACCTTACTTGAAAAATCCACAAAGGAATAGGATGTTCAAATGGCTGCTTTTATTGAATATGTGCAACAGGCAGCGCTTTGCTACGAGCTACTCTGGTAGGCACCTGGTCACTTCTGCTGTAGTTGCTGAAGCATAGAGGGTGGTGAGGGACACAAATGGGCTCACAAAGTATTTAGAAAGTGCTTCAGCTCCCCTGGTTCCCCCTGCATTTGTCCATTGTGTAAGAATGAGGTAGGAAAAAAGAAGAGACACTTAGGCAACTTCAAAACTGAATTTATATTAAAAATAAAAGGTTCAGGCTTTCTTTCAAAAGCAAACTGCATCTTCCTTTGTGGTTCATACCCTCCTTTTGCCACCTGTTTCAAAAGGCCATTGCATCAAGAGCCCCTGTTTGGCACACAAAGCTAATCTCCATTCCTAGTCCATCACTATTCTTGAGCCAAATTCCTTGGCCTGTTTTAGCGTTTGCAGCATAACACATAAGGGATCAAAGAATGAACAAACATTTTCCTCCCAGGAGTTCAGTGCATGTTTGTGCAGTTTCATGAACAACTCTTGGGCGTTATTCAGCTCATCTAAGTTATGCGCAGAGCAGAGGTGTTTGATTTAGGACTACAGATTTGCTACATTCCCTTTGCAGTGAGGAGGGCTGGACTTTTCCAAAGGGTATGTCAGCCCATTTGACATCTGAAGCATCACTGGAAATTCCTATAATTGTGGGTGATATAGGATGAGTCTAAGCCTTACAGTATGTTGGTATTTCAGGGTTTACTTGTGTCTGATCCTGTCCTTTGGATTCCCCCCTTAGCTTAGGTGTGAGTATCCCTGCTAATACTGTAGGTGCGTCCCGTGTATGTAGCCATGCCCTCCTTAGTACTGCAGTCAGCATGGTCTGGGGACACCCCATGGTTCCTGGGTTGTTCCATGGCTATGTCCCAATGCCCAACCCTGTACACCATGGGAGAAATGGTTGAGTCTCCTCAGGGTGCTGGGCAGATCAGCCCCTAACACTTTAGCTCAGTGAACATAGACACTTGAGGCCACCATTGGTAGCCACTCTCCAGCTGTGGGTCCAGGACAGGAAGACAGCCCAGGTCCTGGTGTTGGTGAGTCTTCTCTTGATATAGGCAGGAGAAATCAGGAGCCACAGTGCGGTGGAGTCTGTTTTGGTAGCCACTTACTGCCCTGAGCCTTGGTGGCCCTGCTTCAGTAAGGAGGTTACACAGGCTGGTAAAGTGGAGGTGAATGGTATGGGGTTTAATAGACATAAATAGCACAATAACATAGGATGAGTAGCAATGAGTCCCAAACCCCAGTCTATTGAAAGGAGACTGCACAGCCGAAATCCTCCATCCATGTAATGAGTGGAAGATCATCAGCTGACCCTCCATGCCTGGCTTGACTGCCCCAGCCCTGCAGGAGGTAATGAGGATTCAGGGTGCTGCAGAGGCTTAAAGGATGCCCCAGACAGCTCGCCTGGAAAAAACGCTTCTATTTCAAGTCTGCCCTCCCATTTCCAGCCCTGAGTACTAGTTCCCATCCATTTCGTGATCCCGGAACAGCCCTTTGTCAACTGCAGTAGTTATTTATACAGACAAATGAAGTTAGGAAAGAGCTTGATATCTTTTAAATTGCATCTGATGAAATCTGCCCGCAAGGGACACATTGGTGAGAAAGCCCCAGGGAACCCTTTGGCTCTCAGTGCTGGGCTCATCCATCAGAGCCACTCCATCAGCCCTAGCTCAGGGCCCTCATAACTTTGTGTGGAAAAGTTCCTGCCCTCTCCGCATTCATGAACCCTTTCTCCAGTTCGGCCAATGTTCACCATGAAGCTGGTACTTCGGCCACTGTAACACGCAGTGACTATCTGATGGGCCAGGACCAAAGCTGGAAGGCTCAAAATTTGCTTCTCTTCTTTTTTTTTTCCTTACATGCACAAAGTATCTAGCATTCTTCTGAAGTCAGTAAAAGACTTTCAGGTGACCTTCACTTGCCTTGGTTCAGACACTAGATGTGGAATTAATTTCTGAGCCAGTTCCCGTAGCATCCAGTGAATTATGTACTTCCTACAAGCTGACCATCCTCAGTGCAAATACACATGTGCAGATCTGAAGGGAGAGAGAAGGGGAAAAAAAGGGCAAAGTGAATATAACAGAAGTAAGAGCAATATGGAAAAATAAAGGTTTTATCTTAACTTCAAACATTATTAGAAATGACCTAACATGGAGAGGAGAAACTATTTTCCTGGCAGGCAGCCTACAGACAACCTGAAGATGACCAGGTTGTGCTCTTGCCATATGTAATAGCCTGTTAAAATCTGTTCATATTCTATTAATACCAAAGAAGCTCAAATGAAAATGGACCCCCATTTTCTTATATGCTTTTCAAACCCCGAGCTTTCCCTGCACTGCCTCCTTGCAGCGTGTTTCCAGAGTGGTGGGCTGTAACCCAAGGTGCCCATGCTGCTAGGTGGATGTTCCTGCCCTCCCTTGGTGCCAGGATGGGCACGTGGCTGCACCCGTGATGACCTGAGCTGGCAGGAGACAAATCTCTCTCCTAGATCTCTACCTGGCTGCATCTCGGCTAATTTGAGTGAAATTCATGTGTATTATTGTACCTAATCCCCTAGCTGCTCCAACCTGCAAAAATTCCTGTGAAGCTTGAGGCATGGCTGAGACCTGACTTTCTGAAGTGACAGGTACCAGCAAGTTTCATTGCTGCTTGGTGGATTTGGGAATGCAGGATGTTTGGGAAATTATGGGTGCAGATGCTATGTTTAGGTAGAGGGTAGGACTCATGGCACCTAGCTTTGGTCATCTAAAAGCAAAAAGTGCCACATTTTGGTGGCTTGTCTTCTCTGGTCAACTGCAGAGGCAGGAGCCCTCAGCACATTGTTTGTTTCTTCTGTTTAAGATGCTCAGGACCACGTGAGTCACCATTTCTCTCTGTTGACTCGGGGGACTCATGGCAGATTACTCCTCCTGCAGCCCCGTCACTGTCCCCAGTCACAGAGGGACGTTACGTGACTCTCAGGACAGCTGCTTAACTTTGGGCCAGGACACCCCGGGGGGAAGAGTAATGATGTGGAGCTGTGCCGGCCACGGCTCCCAGTGGCCTTGCAGACCTGGGAAGCTGGGCTGGTTTTGTGCTGCCATGAAAACAAAGTCTGCTCTGTTGTTCCTATACAGGACTGCGAGCAATGGCACAGGCTGTGCTCTGCCTGCCTTCGCTGAGCAGATGCAAGGTCTCCATTTTCTGCTCACCTTTCGGGAGTGCTAAAGATAAACATCTGCAGTTTTCCAGGCTGAGAGTGCTAAAAGCAAATGCCACCCCTGCTCAGCTTTTCAGATGGTTGACAAAGCACTTTAAAGGTCCAAGTTTTATTTGGAAATGAAAAGATCTTTGTACCAAACAGAATATAGCTTGTGCACTGTTGAGACCGACAGTCACTAAAAGCAAGCACATCTGCTGATGCAACCTAATTGCTGTTTTGATTGCCCAGCCATGACAGGGCATAAAAATATTGTCTGCCTACAAAAAAAGAATGAAACCTCACTTGACCGTTTTGTGCCCAAATACCTTGGCACCCAGCCCTGCCGAGCCAGAGTTGGGCAATCTGAATTCAAAAATTCCCCAGTGGAACCAGCTTCTAACAATACAAAGCTGTGCCTGTCTGACTGGGTGGACTATTTTCATGACTCTGAATAAAAATCATGTCTAGAGCACTGTACATTTCTGTGGGGGCTATGCGAGCAGGCAGGCGTGCTGGCCTGCACCTGGGAGCTTTCCAAATTAAGTAGGCAGAGGACGGGCCACTGCTGAAGGCCAGTCTCTTGAGACTCACGGGCTTTCTGCTTGCCCATGGACAAGTACAGGATCCTTGCAAAATGCTGATAGGAACATTTCTGAAGCAAGACAGCAGGGTTGAAGCTAGTCGCCAATTAGGAGAGACCACATCTGCTTACTGAAGAGGTTCTGGACCCATCTGTGAAGCTTCCAGCATTGCTCACTGTGGGAAACAGGAGACTGACCTCCGCAGCCACGGACGGGTATAGATCACAAGGATGTCTCTCTTTCACTTGATTCTGATCAAAACCAGGTGTTGTACCTGCCCCTGTTGTTTAACAGTATGACTTTTTAACAAATTATACCACTATGAGTGTCGCTAACTTTCGACCTCCCTGCCCCGAGAGACATGGCCATTGCACAGCCCCAAGTCCTGTGCCAGGAGCAGGTGACTACTAACTGGCTGGACTGGGATGGAGCAGGGACCCCTGCCACATCCAGCACAGCCCAGCAGGATCCTCCTCCAGTGCAAGTTTCCTGGGCCAAATCCAGCTTCCCACATTCCAGCTCTTCCAAATTTGCCTGGCTCTAAGAAGTGAATACGAGGGAGCAGGGATAGCAGTAAGACACACAGGGGAAGAGAAAAGATTGATCTTTCCCTCCCATTAAAAGGGCTATGGATTGATTTGTCCATTTAATAGGCTTCAGCTGCTAAACCCCAGCTTGCAGCCTGTCTCTGTCCCTTCAGCCAGCTCCTCATACCACTGCTCTTGTGTTTTTCTTCCCCCGTGGTGAAGCCTTTCAAGTCTTTCTTTAAAGAGTGAACCAAGTGCTTTCGGTCAGCTGCCAGCCCAGCCCTGTACCAGTGAGGGGCTCCCTGCTGCTCCCTGGCCATGCTTGGCACTGCAGCACATGAAATCCCCCAGATACACCACTCCCTCAACATAAAAAACCCAAACTGGCTTAAAAAACACCAGATTTTTTAAAATTTTTTTTTTTTTTTAAATTTGGGTTTTCTTAAGTTCCCCTTGGGAGCCAGCGGGTTTCATGTACTCGGTTAGCAAGACGCTGCTGCGCGGCAGAGCCGTCCTCTCACAGGGCTCTGACTGCGGCATCCATGGAACGCACTGGGGCGTTGCAGCCACCTGATTGCCAGGTGAGAAAAGGATGGAAAAGATGGGATGCCCCTTTTCACAGCCTGTTGGGCAGACCCAGGCTCTGAAAAGCTGGCTGTGTCACTGCTGTAATCAAACTGCCAAGGAACAAGCAGGGAGCCTAAAAGCAGTTCTGAATTGCAGATTTTCCCTGAATTACAGGAATGTGTAATCCTGTAGTCAAAAGAGTTGGCATGGCTTTCTTTATGTCTCCAGGCTGCCATAATCACCTTCATCGCACCTGCGTGGGGTTCCCTTTGGGCTGTCCTTGGCGGTGCACCGGTCCCGTGTAGAGGCTGACCTGTGTCCTCCAGCACAGAGGAAACAGCGACATGCCTTTGGCCATGGCAGACCTGATAAAAAGAAAAGAGATCTGCATCTTGCTGAATAGCCTTTCCTCATGGCCACGAGAACAAGAGCAGTTGACAGGATTAACACCTTGTGGTGCCCCACAGTTGAGAGCCCTTCGGGAGAATGTGTGGGGAGTGGGACCGTTTGTGGAGATCTCCCAGGGAGAAAGAATGAAGCTGCTGAGGAGAGGTCATGTCTACTCCTAGAAGCGTTGGCAGGCAGTGCAGCAACACCTCTCTGTTGATGCAGTCAGAGGTAATCGGTAGTTTGAACAGATGGATCTACATTTTATTCCTTGCTCAGTTCCACAGACAGGACCAAAAAACCAAAGAGTTTACGCCAAAAGCAAATAAAACTTCAAAATGGCAAAGTTGGAAAAGTCATCTGAGAAAACTTTAAGATGGTATTTTGTGTGTTAACCATTTACAAGCATTCCCAAGACTCCCAGAGAGAAGACTCAGGGAGGATGGCTTGCTTAGCACTGCAGCCCTGAGATCGGTCACCTTTGCTGGGCTCTTTTGATGCAGTAGAGGGAAGCTCCGGGAACTTGCTGTACCCACGAGCCTTGTGCCTGGGATTCAGCAGGGCAGCCTGCCAGGGGTGCTGTGTGTGAGCCGACAAGAAACAAGGAGGGTTTGGAAACCCACCTGGCAAGTGGGGCTGCACTGGAAACTTGCCTGGTTTCTGTCAGATTATTGTCAAAATCATCCTATTCCCAAAGTATGTTTTCTTTGTGTCAGGTCAGCATTTTCAGGAGGGAAAAAAAAAAGAAGAAAAAAAAAGCTTATTTGGAAAGTTTGCAGCCAGCAGTCAGCCCAATGGCAGTACATCCCTGGTGATCACAAGTCTCCAAAAGGAGGTTTCTAAGCCAACTCTGCATTTTACACAGTGCTATAGTGAGACTGAGGATGGTGAAGGCGAGCAAAGGCACTTGACTCCCCTGAGATCTGCCCCTCCACAATCTGATCCTGAAAGAAAATGCTGTAGCTGAGAATGACCAGGATTACCAATATTCAGCAATGACTTCTTGAGCAAAAAACCACTTTATTGACTCCTTCAAAGCAAAATCAGCCCACCTTCTTCAAAAGCAGTGCTGACAATTTCTAAGTCAAGGACCTGATAATTCTCCACCAGCTTTCATCCACCACAGGTGATACAGATGCAAGAAGAATTCTGTTCTTCCAACAACTACAATATCTTAGGAGTACCTATAGTCCACATTCCACAGGAGAAGGTGAGGACTATGTTACCTTGTGAGTTTGTTCCAGCACCAGATCTGTCCTATCCACAAAAAAGCAATTCCTTCCTGATTATAGGCACCTGGCTTTGCTATGAGATCAAGACCATCCAGACTTACCAGTCTATCTAAAACCAGAAGAAAACTTTGCCAGGATTCTGGATAGCAAAAAGGACACAGCCTTAGCGTGAATAGAAAACAGGTGGTTTCTGGAGGGATGTGCCTGCACTCTGAAATGCTGAGGTAGTGGTTGATGCATGATGTAAGATCTAGTTTCCTATACTCCACTCCCAACTCAAAAATGAGATGCAAACACTCAGCTGCTGGTAATTGCTGAGACATAGCTGCTTTGATGACCAGAAAATTCCCATCCACTTTCTCACTTCCATCATCTCCAGGCAGGTGGACACTGCCAGGAGTGACCACATCCAACGTCACTGCACTGAAGAATTCATTTAAGTTTTGAAGGGATGTAACTAATCTGATGGTGCATCTGGGGAAACGACACACTAAACCCAGTGTCATTTCATGCTGAAGTAGACATTTTCATCTCGAAAGAGTATCTCCTCTCAGTGATCAGTACAGCCTCCTCTTTTCCCTAATGGCCTTAAGTCATGGTGTACTGCTAAATGGCACCTGTGTTCAATACTGTTCTCCTGCATAGGTAACACATTACATTTATTTTTTGGATTGCAGGTGGCTGATTTTCCTACCAACAGAACATTTCTTGTAGTTAATCAGTATCTTTGGGTGGCATTTATCTCACCCACCTTAATTGTCTACAGAGTAACAATCTATCTCTGAGCTGATTACTCTGGGCTGTTTATATAGTTGTTGGAAGAAACAGGCACCCTCATAATGCAATGCACCTGATTTATTTTAGACCTCATATTTAGGATGACATGAATTGAAACATCCAAAGTGATCTAGGCCTCCAGGTGAACCTCACCCTTGTGTCCCAAAAATTTGAGATCCTGAGAGGATGAACTGGAACGGACCAAAACTAAACTCTTTGTCCAGGATCTGTATTGTGTCTGTGGTTTGGCATTACCTAATTTCAAGATGTCACAGGGACTGAGGACATGAGACTCCCCTGCTGATGTTCATGCTGGGCCCCTGTTACTGCACCAATGGTGGCAGCCACTGAGGAGATGCAGCTGTCAAGCAGAGAAGTGGGTAACAAGAGTGACCTCCTGGCACCACACCAGAAAAGCACTCGTATTTCCTGCCCAGCTCCTGCTCCTTGTCTCACACTGAAGGGCTTTCCAGATATTATTCTACAGCCCCTCTTATGTCCTTCTTAAATCCCCTTTTGTCACTATGGCCAAGTGCAGGGGAACGTTAACACAGTCATTCCCCAAACTGATCTCTGGCTAACCTCTAAGTCCCGCTTCCAGAGTGCCAGCAGTGGAGAGAAACCCAAAACTGCTTCTTCTTGCATTGCCAGGGGTTTCGCCCATTCACAGTACAAAGCCCTTCATCCATCCTTTCCCCTTGATAAGACCACTTTTAAGGAAAGAGAGGAAAGGTAACTAGAAGGCTCCCTAGGGTCTACCAATACAGGTTGCCCCCATTTCTGATGTTGCTCTTTCTCTCCCAGAAGCCAGACTATATGGATCACATAAAGACATTCAGCACCTGATGAAGTCTTCCTCTTTCTGCTTCCTCACACAGCAGAATGATCACACTCTATCCTACACCTAAATCTCTCGACATAACCAATACATAATGAATGGAAGAAAGGAAATTTTACAGCCAGGGAGGTATGAAGGCAAGTCCTCATCCTAGATCTGAGTTCCCACCTCTACCCACAAGAGTGGCGGCAGGTGCAGAGCAGACAACAGCAAGAGCAGGTCCTGAGCTGGGTGATGAGTCCCCATCATCTGGGAACGCTTCTTCTTGAAGACCAGGTCCCTTTACTAGTAATCCTCTCTGGTAGCAACAGGGTGGGTCTGCTGTGTAAGGTGAAATGAATTTAAAAATCCAAACTGGTAGTGATGCAAATGAAAAGCGGGGCATTTTTTTTCTTCACAGCTGTCACCTATTTCAATTCTTGCAGAAGTCTTACTGAGTGTCAGAGCTGAGTCACTCCTATGGTGCATGGCCAAACTAACATTTTGTGGGGATATGTTTGGGGAGGGGAGTGGGAGTAGAGGGGAGGGGGATAATCATACTTCATAATTTCTCATCTTCCAAAATAATCTGTTTTCTAAATGCATTGCTAAATCCTTGTGCTAGCAATCTACCATCTGCTGCTTCTTTCAACACACCCACTATGTAGTCTGCTGTCTTGTTATACTGCCAAAACTCTATATACTGCGGGTAGAAGAGAGTCTGTACTTTCAGATGCTTTTCTTAGGTGACAAGGGAAAAAAAGCCTTTGCAATTAGCACCAAATATATGTGAGTGCATTGCCATGCCGCTTGCTCTTATCCTGCAATCTGTGATGTAATCTCAGCAGCAAACAGGCAACTCAATTTTATCCCTCTAATTCCAGGCAGGGGCTCTGGTAACACCCTCCAGCATCGACTGGAGCTGGAATGTTTTGGGTAATCTCCGGAATGCCTCAATAGAATTATAAATCCATAAATCAAAGCAGTCATTACGTATTTGAATAATATGTGGATCAAAGTCTCAGATTGAGGGCCCCTTTGTTCCCATGCTCTTTTTATATCTTACTCAGTAAGCATCTATTCAATGAGAAACAATTACAGTGAATTTAGAGGAAAAACATACAGCACTAATGGAGCTCTGAAGACCTCATCTGGCAAAGTATTTAAGCATATGCTTAATTTTAAGCACATGAGTGGTAAGAGTGGAATTGCACACAAAAGAGCGGCATTTGGTTCAGCAATATGTTGAACCAGTATCTAAATTTAAGTTATTGACCTCTCCGAATTGAGCCTTTTTGAAAGTAAGACATCTTTACTCTCCCACCCAAACACTTTCCTAGCAGCGTTTCATACCGCAGGTTGGTCCAAATACTGCATTAAATCTTGCTTGTCCTACTCTGGAGACAGGTCTGTCTTCAGTAGGAGCAATTAAAGAAAGAAGAGCAAGACAAGGGCCACTGTCTCATTAAACAGTGCAATTATTCTGGGATATATGACTGCTGATTTTTTGCCAAAGGGAAGCTAAGACAGAACAACCAAGTGAGTTATGATGTGCGGCGAATCAGTCAGTGCCATAGCAGAAATGAGACTAGACCATTGGATCGCCAAATGCCACCACCAGACACGTCAGCCAAAAGCCTCCTGCCTCCAGTCTAGGATAATCCCAGCAAGTCCAGGGCTCCCTTCTCCTCTGGAAGGACATTTCTTGCCATGACAGGTAGTGTTTACAACACTGTGCTGGTAAGCCTCTGAAAAGCAGTACAAACAAATACAGGTATGACTGTACCTCCAATAAAGGAAAGAGGAGCACTGATGGGTCTGGAGGGGTTCTTCACACGGCTGTGTTAATTCTTGCTAGGCAGTAACGAGGCCAACGGGAGAAGGACTAGAGTTGCATTTTGTTTACGCGCTGGGAAGTAGGAAAATCCTCTGGCTTTAAACTACCTGTGCCAAATTCCTGGCAAAACAAATTTGACATCTCTTCTCTGCTGTGGTGCAGAGAGGCTCCGCTGGATGCTCTCCAACGTCGGCATGTCGCGAGGCCTTGAGCTGACTTGCAGAGATGTACAGGGAAGATGCAGGTTTTGCTCCAGCATGGCCCCTGCTCCAGTGCCTGAGCTGCTGCCTGGGGAGACCTCTAGCTGTCCAGGGGCCACCTCCACGCTTCAGCCAGGCTCCTGTGGGTGGCCAAGCTTAGTCCCTAGCTGGAAACCCTCCCCTGCCGTGACTTGCCCTTTTGCATTGGCAAAAGCAGGATTTGTGAAACATGTGTCAAGGCGATTGGGAGCGCAAAGAAGGTCTGCTCACAAGGTGAAACTAAAATGTTATTTTAAAAGATAAATGTTGCAAAAGACTGCAAAAGACCACCAGACTGCGTAAAGAGCAGTGAGAGGAGCTCACGTTGCTGAGAAAATGAGCCAGATTTTTGCCCCACGACCTGCTGGGTAGAGTGGGGAGGGCTGGCTGGAGCAGAAACTTTTCCAAAGGGAGAGAGGGAGAATCTTTTTCCATAACGAGCAGGACAGTTTTGCTCCTGCTTTAGCACACACCAACTCACATACTTATCTTTAAGCATATTCTTAACCCTTAAGGACTTTCAAAGCTGCCAAATCCTAGATTTGCTGAGCCTATTAAAAAAAAAATAAACCTAACTGCTTATGTATCAGCTCCAAAATCTTTTACCACACTTCTCACAGAAAGGCCAGACCAAATATGAGCCCCAAATGGGCAACAAAGAAGAAATGCTTTCTAGGCTTGTGGTTAATGAACCTACTAAAGACTGCCATGTTTTGTCTTAGAAACTCCATGTGCCAATGCTGCTATGCACCTTTCCTGGTGGACATGATTAAACTCCGATGAAAATAATGGCGAAGACTTATTCAGGTCAGCTACTGTAATTTGAGAAAATGTTGTTTATGTCCAAGCTCTTTCTCCCTTGTACATGTTTCCCCCTTTTTAAATGCTCTTCAGTTTGGCCCCAACTGAGTCACAGATCAAAGCATTTCAGCTTTTGAGGCTAAATTGCAATTTATAATGTCTGTGGTTTTAGCTAATCTGTCTCTGTGTCATCTCATTTTAAATCAACAGAAAGCAGCACAAAATAACTCATTTCTGTATGCCCTGCTGAACTAGGGATTTTAACTCAGGCATCCTGTTACCAGTTCTCCCCACAGGTAAACGGGGTTTTCTTGCTCTATCTGAGGGTGCTTTGTTCCCATTGTAAACATCAATTTTGTAAACAACTTGTGCTCCACTGAGGTGAAACAGCTACATCTCCAAACCCAAGCTAAGATTCTGGTTTGTCTCCCTTCTTACAATTTTAACTGTATCAAAGGGTGGCTTAATGCTGTAAAGAGCATTTCATTTTTAATTAAGTAAAGAAGGTCCTAACTTCAAACTCACTTGAATGGCCTGGGTTTAAAAGTTCAATTCATGCCATAGCCTTATTTGTTCTTCATAGCAAAGACCATGGCAAACAGAGACTGATTCTAATGAAAAACTGCTCCCCAGCTCCCCAAATCACTGCTGTGTGATTCCTTGTTTTGTGCTGATGCTGCTGCCCTGACAGCAAAGGGGATCCACCAAAGTAGCATGAGGATGAGTCAGCCCCAGGGTTCACCACACGTCAGCCCACCACAGGAATAGCTGAGCACATCTCCACTGGCTCTCTACTGGGCTATCACCGTCTGCTCGACGCCTCTGCAAATCTTGCTGTGTACCACTGCATGCAAAGAGAAAATCCAACTTAATGTATCCTGTTTCCTATTCAGACTTCACCCATCCATCTCACCTTCCTCTCCTTTTCTTTGCAACCTGGCACAGGCTTTCATGCCGTGCACGGGTTAGCTGCCTTGCTACCCCCGCATCCCCCCTTTGAGCCCACGGGGGAGGTGGGTGCACGCTGGATAGTGGCTGCAGCAGCCACGAGTGACTCCCGTGTTGTCATAGCCTGGGAAAGTCGGAGATGGAGACATGGACTCCTGGTGTTGAGGCTACCAATTAGTGCTGTTAGAGCAGATCTCCTTGAGGAACGAGTAACACATGAAACTCCCACTAATGCCAACCTGGCTTTTGTTTGGGATTGCCTAACGTTGATGAATAATGCAAGAGTCCAGCCTGCACCTCTTTTTATTTAACCGCATCACTGTTCAAAACAAAACCAACCAAAACCCAAGCAAACAAATACCCCTTCAGAACAAGCAAACATCTGACCTTAAAGTGTGGCTCTATAGCATAAGGTGCGCTGGAGAAAAAAAGCTTTATGTTCATGGCAGAGAGGCAAGAGCTGCCTTTTGCAACCAAAGCAAAAGTCCGCCCAGCTCAGTCTTGGGCTCAGTCTGATCAGTAACAGGAGTTCAAGGAAAGAGATAAATCTTCTCAAAGTTAGCAGTCTGAGATCTTCCTGGCCTGGGAGTTACATCCAGAACATTACTTTCAGCACCTCTTGGTAGATCTGTCCTCTGTGAACTTGTCTAAACTATTGGCCTCCACAAGATTTCATGCCACCGAGTCCCACAGTTTAATTATGTGTTGGGTGAAAAAGTACATCTACTTGTTTGTTTTAAAGGTCAGTCTGGGTGCTGGACTATCACAGATCAAATATAGCAAAAGATAAAAAAATAAATGGACTTTTGAGAGCTATTGTTTACACACACATCCTATTCTCCTCAAAATTTCTTTTCCCTTCTGTTGAGTAAGTTAATACTGAGGCTGTGTGACCAAAAATTGCTCTTGTATATTTCAGTGTCCAGAAACTGAATCCCGTGCCGGGCCTTGTAAATTGAGGTGCTGCAGTGCTGTCCTTGGGGAGGTTTGGGTGCGGGGGACAAGGGTGTCCAAGGATGAGGGCAAGGCAGGGCTCTCACCAGTAACTGGTGGGAGGAGAGGCAGATGCTGTAGAGCTGCTCGTCTTTGCTCCCCATGATCTCCCTATTTAAGTTTGAGTCAGTTGGTTCCTACATCAATGGAAACCAACCATCTTCTCCCAGTCAAGGGCACCAAACCCATACTGAAAGTATGTGGACCACCCTTGCTGCTATAGTAATTTCCAGACCCCGTCTTCCTCTGACAACATGTCCTAAACCACATATGATCCTGGTGGAAGGTGCGAGTATAGAAGAGGAACGTGACTGATTGATAGACTGAATGGACTTCCACGGGGACTGCATGAGCCTGCAGCCAGGGCAGCGCTGCCTCCAGCTCCGCTGCCGGCTTGTCCTCCAGAGAGAAGCGTCTGCCTGGGTCCGCCTGGGTGCTCCCAGTAGCACACAGCCTGCCTTCCCGGGTTGTGCGGCACCTCAGGCCAGCGCGTGATCCTGGGAGTCAATGAGAGTTCGTGTCGTTGTACGTGGAGGAGCTGAAGGGAGACATGAATTAGACCGTGTCAGCACTACAGCGCTTTAAAAGTTGGGGTGTATCTTGGGAAGGTATCCAGTTCATCCAGTTTGGCAGGGGTGAGGGGGAGCGTGGGGGAGGAAAGCAAGCGTGCTGTCAGGAAAGGCTAGCTTACCTCTGAGCGTCTTTTACTGAAAAAGAGCAAGTGGCACTCTCCCCATCAGACGGAAACTGAAATAAACTGCAAGATGGAGGGATTCCTGGTATCGCTGTGCTTTGCAGGAGCACGTACCCAGGCCATCTCTCCAGATTTGTTGCCATAGGTTTACGATTGGAATATAGAATTGACTGAAAAATGACATTCCAAGAAAACAGAGTTAAAATAGCTCAAATTTGACATGTCTAACCCTGCCCTGCAGAAGGCAGTGGCAAAAATACCTCTTGATTTCTTCTTTGTGGTTTTCACATCATAATGTCCTGTTTTGCCTTCGAGTATCATATTTGCGTCCCCTGTAAAGGGATGGGTAGCAGGGCCCAGTGCCCATGCAAGGAAAGGCAC
Organism: Haliaeetus albicilla; assembly: GCF_947461875.1. Lineage (NCBI taxonomy): Eukaryota > Metazoa > Chordata > Aves > Accipitriformes > Accipitridae > Haliaeetus > Haliaeetus albicilla. The sequence continues at coordinate 16,409,278 of NC_091502.1, read as the reverse complement.
TCATCAACACAGTGAGTCAGAGGGGCCTCCCAGTGTGCCCAGTACCCCGCCACTGGGAGAGGCTAGTGCTAGCTGGGTTCAAGCACCAGGCTGGGTAGCTAGGAGGTGGTAACACCCAAGAGGGGCAGAATGGGCAGTGTGTGCCCAAGTAACGGTGAAGGCTGGGGAGGGGGCAATTGTGGGAGCCTGTGGATGGGGAAGTGAGGAGAGGACACCTGGAGAAGGATGGAAGAGCAAAGGAGTGAGGCAGGTGCAGAGGCTGGGCAGTGGCAGCCTCTGACAAGGCTGGGATGGGACATTTTCAAATGGTTATTGAGATATGTTTGGAATTAGAGAGTTGGATTTTCCATTTCAAGTGAGGTGTTGATTTGAAATGTATTGTTTGGCTTTCAGGATCTTCAGCTGGTGGGGGACAAACCATAGCTAACCACTGTATGCTAGAACAGGGCCAGAGGAGACACCCCACCTAACTTTAGACACCCACAAAGGTGACATCTGTGTGTGGACAGGTAGCAGAGCCCCTTTCACGTCAGTGGGGAGAAACAGACAGTTGGAGGATGCAGCTCACCCAGGTAGGTTGGATACATTGCCTTTTGGAAGGGTCTAGTTGTACAAAATTTAATGGGGTATAGACAGCTAGCTCTGATGTAAACAGACATTCGTTGCATTCAACTCAAGCTAAGGAGAGGAATCGCACTCCAAGCATCCTAAATATTTGGGTCTAAGTTGAGTTTGGACATCCTTTTCGAAGTTGATTTGCCAAGGTATATACTGGAGTAAAATTTTTGTCTTTGTCAAAGTCCAGTCTGTGGAACATCTTCCATATTATTTAGTACAGTCCCATGAAAGCTCTCCACCATTTGGAGGGAAGATACACTTACGCTGATACACTTCAGCACATAAACATAATTATGATCAATATTAAAGAAATAACTTTCGAGAGTGCCTCGACTTGAATTTTTCCATTAAGATAGTCTGAACGAGTTGTTTAGATGCGTATATATATTTGAGATTTTGATCCTTTGTCCTGGTTTTTAACAAAATAATTTTATAATGTCATAGCCACCTCTGCAGGAAAAGAAATAATGTTCTTTCCAAGTCTACCCGAGCTTGGCTGCAATATCCTGAAGTGGAGGCTGTTTGTGCTTGTTCGTAATTGCAGTTGTTCTGCTAATTGCAGGTGGTGCGCTTATCAATAAAGCAGATTTGTGATTTTTAATTCTGCAAGGTTTGTTGACATAATGCTATCTCTAAGTTCCACAGGCTGCTTAGCCATTATACAAATAAATTCCTTTGAAAAATGTCCATCTTCTTTGTTTCAACAAACTTCCTTTGCTGCTTGAGTTGCAAGATTAGTACATTACCTAACCAGCCCAGCAAAGCCCAGCATGTGGTACCGCTACCACTGGAAGTACATAACCCATTTCGGAGTGATACCTGGCCCATTGGAGCATAGGAACCATTGGCTTTGACAATATATGGGAAAGAGCACTTGGGAACCTGTGCTCTAGACCACTCTTTATTGACGAAGCTACCTGTGATTCATCCTCTCCTGCTCTGAAAGACTCACTTTACCTCTGACGTTCCCCTTTTTATTTTCTTCCTGCCATATCCTTATAGAGAGTGCTTTAAAGGGCACCAAACAAAACTGATGGTACAGTACTTGCAGCCTCTCATGGTTTCTAAATAACCCTTCCTTGCAGCTGTGTTTGTGACTGGCACCGTACCCTGATGGGTGATTTCATTTTGGTAGCTCCTTAAGCTTTTCACTGGTTGGTTGCAGGTAATCCTGATGCCTCAGAGAGCCTGGGCAGCTCATGCTGTTCCTGCCAGCAACTCTTTTACATTTTACTGATGCAGACTCTGGAGCTAACAGCTTTACAAAAGGAATATTTCCTATCTGTGGTGGGATGCAGTGAGCAAGGAGGGATCTATTTTAATCTGTTGTGCTGGGCACAGGAGTAAAGCCCAAAGGGGTGCTTTGCCTTTAGCACAGGACAGATTAGGCTTGCCTATTTTTGCTACCGTATCTCCTAGCAGGAGGCTTGAGTGTGGCAGCCCACTGCTCCCCCTCCTTGTGCTCACCAGCCTGCTGGGTGGCTGTGAGCTGCCACTGTCCCTGCCTCAGTTTCCCCATCCATGAGTGGGGATAATCGTCCTGAAGGGTCTTGAGACCCGCTGCAGTGTAAGTAAGTGCAACATAAGCCTCGCAGTGTGCTAAGGACTCCACCAGCTCCTGTGCTTCCAACTTTGTTAGCAAGCTCTGAAGGCTGCATTTATCATCTGTATTTCAACAATATGCTGAGCTCCTCCAGAGCCAGGGACCCCTTATCACAGGTGCTCTTTGAGCATGGCCTGCCTCCTTAAAAAGCCTAGAGATCTCTTCAGTTGTAACTGCAACACATCACTCCGAGCTATTTGCAGACCCTTCCCTCTGCTTCTGTTCCTCCGTGCAGCCACCAAGGAGTCCATACAGCTCAGAAGCCCTTGACGGGGATATGCAGTGCTCTGCACAGTGCCACCCAGACCCTGCCGCTAGTCCATATGTAGATTGCTGCTCCAAAACAGTCGTCAAGGGAAGGCCACAGTGCTGGGACTGGGATGATGGCTCTGAGCAAGGATCACTGCATGTGGTGCCCTGCAAGGTGACATGTTCCCAGCTTGTCCCTGGCCCACACGCTGAGACAGCAGATAGGTCATACATCCAGTCCATGCCCGGCATGCGTCACAGGGCAGGAGGGAAGCCACCAGAAACAGCAAGGGAGCACAACGGAGGAAGCAATCAGGTCTGTAGTGTGGATTTTCACAGCTGGGTCACCATTTAGACATTTGCCAGGCTCAGCAGCAGGTCAGAGACCAAGTTACCGTAGCAGGGTGGGGTGATTGTGCCTCCTTCCCAGGCAGAAATACAAGCAGAGCTGCTGACCCCATGAGAACAAACACGAGACAGATCCCAGATGCAAGATATGGGAGTAAGAAGCAAGAGATTTAAGGTCTGATACCTCCTAACTCACCAAGGGTGGCTAGAACCAGTTGCTATGCCCAGCTAGGGTGCAGGGGTTTTACCGGCGACCAGCCTTTCTGGTCCCTAGTCATCCCCAAGCCATTACCAGTAAGGTAAATATCTGGGCCACTTTGAGAAGCTCAGCTAGACCTGGTAGAGCTGGATGGTCCATTCTGGCACAGCAATGTATCAAACTGAACTTAATTAGCAACCTTGCAGCCTTTTTTCCAACTTTGATGCTGCTGGTGCTCCTCAGGGGCTAGAAGTCCTGACCCAAAGGACAGTGAAATCAGTAAAAGGATTCCTACCAATTCTGGGGGACTTCAGACCCCAAAGGAGTGCTTCATGGTTCCTTTTCCATCCCCCCATGGCATGCCTTGTTCCTCAGTAATGCTGATAGCATGGTTTTCGCAGCTGTTGACTGACTAAAATGCCAGTGCTGGGAAAAAGCACCCAATGCTAGGTATCTAGAGTCTACTTTGCATCTCCTCAGCCTCCTTCTTGTTCTACTTTTTCTTGCTTCTTCCCCTCCTGCACCAGTGCTTTTTATATCTTGTGTAAGCACATTGGCTCTAAACACACCCAAAATGTAGCAGCAGGCACATTCTGCCCATACCTTCGCACAGCTAGGCTGCAGGAGAGCGAAGAGAGCAGGAACTGAACAAGAAAAGCAATCTGGATGTGTGGGCTGAGTTTTGTGCTTTTGAGGTGTATTTTATTTTTTACATGTTTGTTTTGTAGCTTTCCAGATCCTTTTCTGGAAGCTTGTCACACGAGGTGCAGTTTGCTTTTGGCAGCACGGTAGCAGGCTGTGTGGATGAATTCACGCTAAGTGCCCAAGAAGTGCTCAAACTCGGTCTCTGTGCCCGCAAATGGACATACAGACCATTTTATGCACAATGAAAGAAGCTGCACTGAGAACTACAATGCCTAACCTAGTTTTTATTCATCCCATTTTGATCAAGGCCTCTGGAAGGTCACCGGCTCTTTTAAAAGTAAGGAAAATGTGGATAAACGCCCAGCCGCTATCCTGCTGACAGTGCACTTCTCTGGCACATGTACAGTGCACTGCTGAAACACTGATAGTGGTTTTTCACAGAGGTCTGCAATCTATTAGACAGCACTTACTGGTACGTTTCAATGTATCAGCCGATCCAAGGCTAAGCAGACCATAAAAAATTATGAAATATTTGGCTAGATGGCAATGATCCTTTTAACCAACAATGTGAATGTATTACATTACACACACACGTAAATACACACATACGTACGCACAGAATCCGTGGCAGTGATCCTGATAAATTGATTCTGCACCTTTGGCCACCTCTGCCACGCTCGGCTGCACTAATCCATCTCCTAAGGGCGCTTCTCTCGCTCCAAAACCTCCCCAAGGCTGCCAGCAGCCGACGGTCCTTGAAGTGAGATCAACCTGCCACAAAACTGCTTCCCTCCTTCCCCCCTGTTGGGAAATTCCTTTCCCACCCACCCCATATAATTACCCATAGAAATGCAGGCTAGACAATATTGAGTCCTGGACCAAAAATGAGGTTGAGGTCCAATTATTGTGTGACCATGCAGGATAGAAAAACATGGAATTTTATACCACTGGAAAAGATAAATTCTCAGCCTTCTTCAGGGACCACCGGCATCTTCTTTGACTGACAAGCTGAGACACAGCAGACCTTAAAGTCATGATGTTTTTAGCTCCAGAAAACTTAATTGACATGATTTTTAGAGGTGTTGAGAATTCATTAATTGTATTTTTTTTTTCTTGTTTTTAGTCCTGTGCAGTTGAACTTACGGAAACAAAGATTTATCTTAACACAAAAGGGTCTGTAAGGAATGTTTGATGTTAATATTATCCTCTCCAACTGAGTAGCTGGAGAGATTTTCTTTTGGGACAGAAAATGCACAAAATGCATGTCAGAGTTGAGGGACATAAAGTGGTATTGGCCCCTTCTAGGGTGCCTTGCACAATTTGGTTATTGTCTTAACCAAGACTTTCCACAGACTTATAGAGACTTTGGATCCAAACATTGCTCTGCCATTTACGGCACAGGGCATCAAGTATTTGCACCAGTAAAATCTTTATGCTGTGCCTTACGCTGCTGGTTGAGTGCATTGCAAGTGGAGTCTAGGCACATGTTTGTAAGGCTCCTCAGAGCCGTGTTAGCAGAATCACCCACTTTCAACCTCCATAATTTAGAAAGCAGTTTGTCTAAACATCAGGAAGACTCCTGAACAAAGAGTCATTAAGCTCGGCAGGCCCTTCTGGCTCGTTTTCCCCTAGAAGTGTACTTGCAAGCACTGAGATGATGTCAATCTGATAATGGCCTTTCCTATTTCTACCAGCGCTCAGACGGGACTGCAGAATTGACGTTAATATTGTGTCTGCTTCATTAGTTCACCTACTGGCAGTTGCCTTGCTGAGATCACTGGTTTTTCCCGTTCTGTATTTATAGCTTTGTGTGCCGCTTTCAGCATGCAGATTATCAGAGTCCTGATCGCTGCATTTTGTAGTTTATCAAGACCTTGTTTTGCTAATCATGAAAAACTAGTCTCAACCAACTGGGCAGGAGGGAAATTTCATTTCTCTCTTTCTCTTTCATAAACATGTGTATGTGTTTCAGGTACTTAGACATGCACATAATAGTTCAGAAAATAACTGGTGCATATGTTGCCGTTTCTAATGGGAGGCTGCTAGCATGCAAGATCTTTAGAAATGTTTAAAGTCAAAACAGGTTCAACATATCATTATCTGGGGAGGTAAAAGAGGACAGGAGATTTGCAGTTCGCACATGAGCCCATGTCTGGGTTTAGGACTGTGGGACCACATCTCTTCATCCCTCCTCCACATTGACACCAGTGGGTGCCTGGCAGGCAGAGCTCAGTATTTTGCTGGTTAATCTTGTAGTATTTGCTGTCTTAAAGCTCTGGTTTCTGGAGCCAAGTGATCTTGCATTATTATCAAGAATTGTCTTTTAAGAGAATGTCTGATTTCTAAAGTTGAAGAGAAAGTTTGCAAACGAAGTGAGGAGCTCTGAAACTTGGACGCCCAGCAAGCAAATGAAGAAAGACATACATTTCCTATTAAAAAGAATTGAATGATATAACTCTTGGCGGAGGGCCATGGAACTGCTCTCAGCATTATTTCCGTCTGCTAGGGCCAGGACTGAACGCACAAGGCATGTCCGTGCTCTGAAATGAGGTAGTGAAGGCTTCAGTGGCGAGTCCACTCAGCACGCCCAGCCCAGACCCGGCTGGGGGTCCGGATGACGACTACCTGGGCTAACAGGCTGGATGGCTCCTGGGCCAGCGTGACATTGCCATGGCTGTATGCTGCCCTCTCCCCGCGTCAAGCCGATGCTGGGCACGACTCAGATGCAGCTGGAGCACTGGGCAGTCTCTGCACGAAGGCCCATCATGGGATGAGGGGTCCCACCGAAGGGTTCCTTTTTCTGTTTTGTTTTGCTGAAGGATTATTTCTCGTACATTGTTGCTTCTGAGTTCAGGCTTTGGCTTAACCACAGAAATGGATATTTCCCCAAATGCTTGCCTTTTGTTGAATACTTTCCCTTCTTCATACCTCCTTTATAAGATGCCTGGAGCCATTTGCATACACTCAGCGATTTATTCCCATTCTGCTGAAGGGAAAAAAAAGAAAGTTGCAAATGTCAGCTCATATTTGACTGATTTGGCCGATAGCGGGACTACAGGAAATTGTTCTGTCAATGTGAGGCAGGTTCTCGGACAAGAAGTCGTGGATAGGAAGTGAGCAAAGTACAAGAGGTTTCGCATGTAACATTCAAGATTAGATTAAACCAATAGCACATTGTGAGGCTGGTGTGCTGTAAAACAAGTAATCCTAAAAGACCTGCCTAAAACAGATGGGATTGATCACCTTCTGAATGTACTTCTTGTTCTTTGTCAGTGGTCCAGAGAACCTAGACAACTACCTTACACTGAGTACTAAATCGTGATTAGGTTACCCCAAAACAGCATTTTGTGCCATTTGAGACTCCTGAGGGCATGTAAGACACCTGCATCAGGCTGGTGGACATTAGTGCCCTAATGAGTGATGCCTGTAAGAAAGGCAGGACAGTCAAGGACACATCACATGGCACAAGGTGTTTATGATGGGCAACCAAACCAAACCAAAGCAAACCTCAAGGGTGGGGTGCAGCTGCAGATTCAGACACCTACTTTTAGATATTGACTACATATGAGTTGGCCGTCCAAACTCTCACTGTAATCAGGGGAGTTCTAATCAGTGCAATCAATGGAGCCTGGGGAGAGATTCAGGTGGGCACACACAGATATCTACTTTAAGGTAACGTGAATCAGTCTCTAGGCTCCATTGGCTGGGATAACATTTGGTTGCCTACACATGACATACAGTGCCATATGAGATGATTTACAATATCAAGATATCCACACAGGGCAGGTACGTAGGATGCAGATCTGAGACCTTCTGGAGAAGCAGCTGGAGGATAGGCAGGATACCCTAGGACATCTCAAGTACCTGCCCATGTGAATCAAGACTCTAGATCTCAATGGGGTATAGAGGAACTTAGACACCCAGCTCACATGTGTGCCTTACATGGCAGACACTCTCATAAAGGTGTCTCAATCTGCAACTGTGTCTCACTGCTAACTTTTAGATGGTGAAAGAAGAAATTGATCCCACTTTAAAAATGGATCTTTACCCTAAAAAGCCCAAGTTAGTTCACTGAATCCACTAAATTTCTAACTTTCCATGCTTTTAAGTGCTTTGAGAAGAAAAAGAGTTATTACTTGCCAGCCAAGTCTTACCTTGGGAGTTAGCTGCAATTCAGGCTACACCTACAAACCCTAGTGCTTATATAATTGGAGAACAGTCATCTGCTGGGTTTCTCAGTTAGGAAACTGTAAAGCTTAGAAATTATATCAGGTGTCTGATCTCCTGCATAACACAGGCCTTATTACAAGTTCTGGCCATTCACTGAAGCCAGAATCTATAAAGCTGTGACTCCCATGAATCAACCAGAACTAGGGCATGACTTTCACAAAAAAATATGAGCCCTGATTTTTAAATTTTCCTTTGACAGAGAATTCTCCATAGCAATTAGTAAGCTGTTCTGGTGATTAAGCCTTTCACTATTAAAATTCATCTTTCTACTCTGAAGGTGTCAAATGTCCCCTTATAGACATTAGATCATGTTGTAGGTTTGTCCACGAGAGTAGCGAACCCTTTGTTGTTCTAATTCCTGCATGGGAAGACCTTACAAGTTATCATCAAGGCACCATTTAATCTCTTTTTCTATAGCCCAAAAGACTGAACTCTTTGAGTCTTCCACTGTGTTTCTAGTCCGTTGGTTGTTCCCAGAGCTTTTCTCTGAGACCTATCCAATTTTTTGATATTGCTCTTAAAATGTTGTCACCAAAGCTGGTGCCAGAGACACTATAACCTCTGGACTTCTACTCAGCATTTCTGTGTTCTTTCAATCACTTTGGCTTTATTTCCTTTCAGCTACAAGTTTTTATTTATCTATGCATGGCCTTAGTCATTGTTTTCCATAGCATCCCCCAGCTTGTATATAAAACCAATTGTCTTTGTTGTTAGATATTTACTCTGTCAGTGGTGTACTGTCCTCATTAGTTGCTATTATGCCTATATTTATGCTATCAACTTTATTAAATAACTTTTCTTTCCATGTCATAGTCAAAAATATTAAATAACAGAAGGTCAAGAAAAAGTCTCATGGGATCCTGTTTGAGGATGTTTCTCCGGTTACCCTTACATTTGAAACTTGTCATTGCTAGCATTTAACCCATGTTCAACCATGTGCGGTGCTGGTTGTCCCCTTTGTTTGAGCCTGTGAGTCGAAGTGCCATGCATAAGCGATTCTGGTGCTTTCTGGGAGTCTCTCAGATGAGCGCTACGGCCGGTATCAACCCAACCTGTAATTTCATCAATAAAAGATAGCAAGTTATATCCTGTCATAATGTTTTATATACCGATACCCTGACAGAAGGAATCCCATGTCTATCCGGTGGCTTTTCTTTTCCTTTTCAATGAGGACGGTCTCCTTCCTTATCTTCTGGAGGATGGCACATAGACGACACAAGTGGCCCAGAACCATGTCATGCACCAGTTGCATCGGGCGGCAATGGAAAGCTGCGTCCTTGGAGGGCTTTGCTGGGGCTGCTTGCCCTGCTTGCTTCCCGGGGGGTGCTGCCGAAGCACGGCTCAGCTCAGGGGTGCAGCAGGACCAGATCCTGCACGTGGGAGCGGGAGCAGGGGCTGCTGCCACAGCTCACTCAGCCTCACTGCTGCGCTTTCCCCTTCTCTTGGGTAGTCACAGCAAATACCGACCCACCTGCTTTACTCTGACACCACGCTGAGTTAATTATTGCTCAAACAGTACTTTGGAAGCGCAGAGCATTGTAAGAGCATGAAGTGTTATCATTATTAAATCAGTGTTAGTCTACAGCCCTGCTTAAAATTACAGCTCTGTGCTAAAACGTGCCAAAAGGACTGTCACAAAAGAGGTTGGATTTCAGGTGTATGCTAAGTCTTTAGGAGGACACGAGGCATAGTAGCACTTCAGTAGTGTGGTTCAAGTAATATGTAGGATTATGGAAGTCGGGGGACCAAAAGAGTACAAAATATTGACATTATGCTACTACCTCCCTACACCATCTCAGCTCACAGACAGCAAAATCACTGAAGTTGAGGGAGTGATATCAAGCTTAATTTGACAAAAAGCGTTGGTTAAAAAAACCACCATTTACTAAAAATGAAAGGTATATATATTATTAGTGCAATTGAGTATAATATGTAATGAACAAAAAAAAGGTTAAAGTAATCTAGAAAATTCATAGTTAGGTTTAAAATCCTGAAGTTGTATTTTTGAGTATTCATTCCGTGAGCCATCTGGGCAACTGGGTATTTTACAAATCATATCTTGAATGTGAGAAAATAGTATAGCGATGCGGTACTGTTGCAGTCATCTGCTTCTGCTCACATGGTTTTGTCATAAGGCTACTGCTATATTGCAAATCCTCGCTGGATCAGCAGTGAACATTGCTATCTTCAGACTGTTTACCACAGCTTCTGACTATTGTAAATTCTGCAGGCTTATAGGAATGGTGCCAGAGGCTTTCAGAGTCTGGACTTGGTTAAAATTTGTGGTGAAGTGAAGGGAGAAAGGGGAAAAAAGGGAGATCTCTATCTGGGGTAAATTAAGACAGTGCTACACCAACCTATGGCAGCTGAAGACCACTTTAAGGAAAAAGAATGTACTGGGAGCTCATGGAGGTTAGCTTAGGGGGTCCCTGTTGAGTAGCCAGCCAGGTGATGTTTTCATCCTCTTGTTCAGTTTAGCTAAGAAACTTGAGTTAAGTTCATGGGTTTATTCTGGTTTTGTTTCTAGCTCCCCACAAGTACTGATAGAGCAGTGGCAGGAAAAAAAAGGTCTGCTTGTAAACCAGGTATATCTTATTCCAGATGTAAGTTTAGACCACCCCATTTGAGGTGGGGTAGGGTAAGAAAGGGTGAGTTTAAGGCTAGTGATTCATTTCCTGGCATTAGAAGGAAAGAATTAATTGTCAGTTTTCATAAATTTCAAGTATTGCAAACTCTGGGATATTCTTACCTAGTCATTGTTCTTCAGTCCTTTAAGGGAAAATTGTTAAAACATTGAAGTGGGCTGGGACTGCGTGTTCTGCCTTCTTCTGGCTTCTTTCAAGTACATTCACCATAACCTTCATGTTATGAAGGGCAACTCAAATTTTCCAAGACTTTAAGACAGTTTTGGGGAATGTCCGAGTTCTGGTATCACAGGATGTCAGCCTTCACCTCCCACATATGTGTGTTGGGGACTTAGGTGGTTACAGCTTGGGAAGTATTAGCTGCTTAATGAATTCCATGCATTTCATGAACAGCTGTTCACCTCGCCTCCTGTGCCACCACGAGGACACTTTCACAGAAGCTGTGCACCAGGTGGGATAGTTCTGCCATCCAGAATGGTCCTTGGGTCTCCATCACATCTGATGAGAGTGTACAGATCAGGAGATTTCCATGCAGCATGATCAGCTTTTATCTGAGCATTTCTTCATTAGCAGATTGCCAGAGGACAACTGCTACATCTGATGGGTAAGGAGTGGAGATGGATCATGTGCCACAGCATAGCAAATAAGTCCAGCCTGCTAAATCAAATGAGTGGGAAACATCTCTGAAAACCAAGTGTCACAAATTAACGTGAAAGGATGTAGAGAGTCTCCCGAGTTCCCATGCCCTGCAAATAAATACTACAAGAAGCATTTCCCTGCTTAATACACAGTGGGGACATTTTGAGAAGGCAGATAAGCATTTGCAGATGTTTTCAATGATTTCCATTTTGTCTGGGGCAATCCATGACCATTCAAACCCTACAGAATGGAATCCCATTCATAGCAGTCAGTCTGGATTGCACCAAGGGCATTGTAGAGGTATTCCAGATTTACACCAATACAGCTGAGAACAAAGCCTTGCTACAATTTGCAGTCGATTCAGTCTCGTACCTACTGTCACTTGGACTGGAGTGGTCTCTTTAGGTAGCTAAGCTCAACAGGTACACAAAGTTGAACTTACTAGCCAGCGTTCACAAATCCTCTCCTTACTGAGGATTAGGCCAGGTTTGGTCCATCGTCTCAAAAGGACGCAGACTCGGCAAGACTGCCGAGTATTTTCAGCAATTGCAGTAAGTATTTTCTTGTGGTCAGCAGTGGCTTGTCTGGAAAGCAGTTTTAAGATTACAACTGGAATGCTTCAAATGGGATGGACAGAAATGCACCACTCTATTTCCCTAGGTTTCCTGAGGTGTTATCCCAATGAATATGAAAACCAAATCTGGAGTGACTTTTTGAGCCTGGATCTCAAAGCTTCTCTAAGCTTCTACAGCACTGAACTCAGCATCTGTGTTTGAGACTATTTACTATTATCAAGGTGACTTCCCACTAGTTTGTTGCACCTAAGACCTGATGCTGGTTTCAGCAGTCACCAAAAGCCACCTTTTTCAGAGTTAATCTTTTACCGGTGTCACATGCAGTAATAGAACAGAGCTTTATTTTACTTTTCTTTTTTTTTTCATTTTAATTTTTACTATTGAAATACCCTATTAGGCATTTCTAAATGTAGAGCTTTTATATATCATCATGGACACGTTAACAAGTGTGCGCATCTGGCCTAAATTAGACCACCTATGAAGGTGGCCTACAAAATCTAGATATTACCAGAGGAAACATTGGAAAAGGCAGTTTACTACCAAGAAGAGAAATATTTTAAAGCCAGCCCACCAGCGAAGAGACCCTGGCAGCCCATAAAGAATTCTTCATCAGAGAGTGGAAAGTGCATATGAAGGACAGATATTGATCCCAGTTCCACCAAAAGTAATTAACTGTATTGACCTCAGGGTATTTACCCTAGCATTACAGCTGTGGGACTGAATGAGACACAGACAGAAGGTAAGATGCAGTTCTGAGACCGTGTGAAGCCATTGCAGATATGTGCTGAAATTTCACCTGCAGGAACAGAAAACCATTAGAAAACCAAAATACTTCAAGAAATTTTTGGAGAACATTGAAAGCCTGGGTCTCTGCTAGAAGTAGCAGGCTGTAACGAATGTAAAAATTTGTGGCTACACATAATAATCCAAAAAATAAAGGAAATGAAAGTAAAGATGCATACATTTGAAGTATTTCCTATTTCCTCTCTACAGAGCTAAGAAGTCTTGATGCTTACCTCACATACCAGAGCAGAAGGACCACATGCTGTCCTAAATAAACACTGCTGGTCCAAGTCTGATTTTATAGAGTTTAGGTTTGGCTCAAGAAATTAAGACTGCCTGCAGCCCTATGCATTCTCATTTGGCTGCATCACCAGCGTGCAAAGCTAAATAGGAATAACAACTCCCACAAACAGGGTTTATCTCTGCACTACTGAAAAAAAAAAAGGAGTGTATTATATTGTGGCAACCTGAGAACATAAACTGAAGATCTGAGCCTACAGTGCCAATGTTTTTGCAGACTGCAGTCAGAGATCCTGAAACATGTCTGGTATTCCTTCAGCTAAATCATCACAGAGGATCTGGTGCTTGGTGCTTAGCTGTTACTGTTGCTTTTAAAACTATTTCAGTGGTGGAATGCTTGGAATATGGTTTGAGGTTGGTGTGTTCTTCCACCCTTTGGGATGAACACAGAGTGGTCCAGCAGCTGTGGGGGAAGCACAATAAAGAGGGATTCTTTGGGGGATCCCCTTTGATCTTCTGAGCGTGCCTGGGTGGGTGCCTCATCCTGCAGACTGGGCTGACCATGGTGCCTTTGGGTCCGCCATTCCCCCTCTGCCCTCTGCTAATCCCTCAGGACAGAGGTGAGGTGACAGTAGTCAAGAGGCAGCAGTGGCTGACATGGCAGTTTGCTAAACGTAGCCCAAGCAGTTGCTAAGGTGAGAAAGGGCTGTAGGTCATTAGCATCACCCATTTTGGATAGCCACTCTTGTCCTCTGCATGAATACTTAGACTCTCCCACTTCGTGATTTTGGCACAGATGGGGGAAAACCAGTGAAGGACCAGCTTAAGCTACTTCAGAAGAAGGTGTAAGAAACCCTGTTAGGAAGAACCTACTGTGAGAAAAGTTTATTTCTAAAGCTTCTCAGACAGTAGTTTGTTTATACAAACTGCCTGATCGGTCAAAGGATATCCAAAGCCTAGCAGGCTAATGAGCTAATGTGGAGACATGTTGGCACTTGAAGAGAAAAGTGGTTACCATCCTGTCCATCCACTTTGGACTGTCCAGTCCAGGCTCTGAGGTGCAACTGCCTGTGGTGACCGTCGGCACAAATCAAGATGAAGGGCTGAGCTTGCAGCCCTGGGTCCAGGGCAGGAGCCATTCAGCTGTGAAAGCGTATGGATTACATTGACTGACTCATTGCCCTGTGCTGGTGCACTGTCCTGAACAGGAGGCACTTCACCTTGTGCTCCTCCAAAACCCAAAATCTCTCTGGTAAAGAAGACACCATGTAAGCAGGGTCTTACTCCTTTCCTCAGACAACGGTCCTTGTCTCTGCTCCAGCCAGAGTGGCCTGTGTCTGTTTGCCATAAATAGTCGATAATACAGAGGCAGCTGGGCCAAGGACACCACTGGAAAAGGACATTCATTTTACCACTTTTGCTTTGGTGGATACTGCTGCTTAGTGGTGAGTATGAAACAAGAAAGAGCCAAGCGCTTTCATTTCAGCAGTCACCATGCTGTTGCTAGACTTGCAACTCTCTAATACCCACCTATAGCCCATTGTGTCCCTGGTTTTAGTTTGCTGAAGACACTGGGTGAAGGGTGCAAGGGTCTTGTTTCACTGAGATCTAGACATCAGTGACCTGCACGAGTCAGCCTGGAGACAGACGTAGTGAGAAGGAAAGGGGTGAGTTTCCATACCCATGGGGTGACAGGACACCTCCCCACAGCAAGTCGCTTGGCAAGGAAGGGTCTGCGGAGTGGGACTTTGGCTGGGGAAAGGTGCAAGACCACCCTGTGGTCTTCCACCTCCTGTTTCCCTGGTAGCTCAGCGCAGCTCCCATCTTGCTTCTTGAGTTTAACAGATGGTGTCAAGGAACTGGAGGCAAGCAGGGGAGATACAAATAGGACCACATCACTGATGTGATCTGTTAAGAAAGGTGAAATCTAAGCCCACCTACTAAATCTGTCCCTGCTTTTTGCCCCTGGAAGCTGTGACAGGATCTTGAGGAACAGACTAAGTAGAAACCACCAATGCCAACATCATGTAGTTTAGGCAAAGTCCCAGTACAGATGACCCCAGCTAAAGCTGGATAAAAATCACTCTAGGCTGAAGGAAAAAATTTGAATCTGGAGCCCCATTTTGTGGTCATTCAGCCATATGTTCCCTCCCAGGGCTTAGAGAGCGAGAAGCCCATCTCTGCCTGCAGATAGCTCACACAAGGAAAATGAATATGCATTCTGGTCTGCAATATTGCCTATTGTTAATATTGACTGTGACCCTCTCTGAATGAGTTTCCAGGGAAGGAGGAGATCCAGCAGTCATCCTACTCTGGAGCAGACACGAGGGATTGAAGACCAACAGTAGAGGGAAAGGGAACTACATACCAAGGTAAATATGGTCATTTAATACCTGGGAAAGAGGTAGCAGCCACAGTGGGGATCAGCATGTGCTGGAGGCAGATTTTTTAAGGAGCGTGAAGGAAATGTCTCTGATTTTACCAGACAGTTTAACTACAGTAGACTCAACTCTGCAGGACAGAGCTGGGGCAGGGAGGCAGAGGTGTGGACAGCTAGGTTCTGTCCCACAGGGCATACCGGGATTTTGGTAGGGTGCAGGATGGCTATGTAACCTTCTTATCCAAGCTGGTTGCATTAGTTCTGATGAATGTTACCACTTCTTGACCTAACTGCCGTGCATGTGTGATGATCTTTGAAGGAAACCATTGTTTTCTTGTGGGAAGCAGGACTAACTTGTCCTTCAAGCATTTGTCTCACTTCTCTACAGGTTCAGACTCAATGGCCTGCTACTACCAGTGAGGGCTGGGCAGTGACCCTGATGTCTTCTCAGCCCCAAACATCCCACTTTTAAAGATGAAATTCAGCCAAATGTGGTGGAGAGTCAGTGCTGAGCTTTGCCCAGCTCCTGAGCCCCTCAGATGCAGCAGGATGGGGGTAGAGACATCCTCAGCTGGAGCAAGAGGACCCAGTTAGTAACTTGTGTGCTGGCAGTTTGGACCTGGAGCCCCAAAACTGCTGTGTATGAGGGAGGAGGCAGTTGCTGTCCTCACCGACAGCTTGGGGGAAGTGGAGAGGGCGTTATTTGCACTGCTCTGAATTTGTGAACTCTGAGTCCTATCAACCTTTAGATCCTTCTTTAACTGTTGTCCTCCTAAACCCCCACAGCAAAACATACACTGCCTATTGCCATCAGCTTCAGGCAAACAGAGGTTTCCTTGCTTGATTGTACTGGCAGGAAGAATCAACCTCAATTTAGCTGTTTCAGAATTTTTACTGGCCTGCACAGATTTTTCATCAGTGTTTACTGCACAGCAAACATGGGAACCGATTCTTCTTCAAGAGCTTGGGCATCAACCAGGTTGATTGCATGAAGTTATACACAGAGGCGCACAGCAAAATCTTTGCTTAATTGGTGGAAAACCTGCCGAAGCTATTGTTGGTCCTGCTTTTGCCCTTGGGTTATAACTCCCATCCGAGATGCAGGGTGCCAGCTCGGAATCAGCTTAGGTGTCTAGTTTTCCTCCAGTGAAGGGTCCCCAAGCTCCTGTTTGTACCACTTAGGTCACACTGACAGCCCATCTACACTCATGTGCTCATTTTCACCCAACAATTGCTTCAGAGGTTCGTTGCTGTGAGACTGTGCTGGAAGTGATCCAGAAAAGCAGCACAGGGTATACTGGAGAAGCTGGGGTCTTGTGCTCCCCATCCCGGGCAGAAGAAAACCCCTCTTCTGCCCTTGCTGCTGAGGATCCCTTTCCACCACAGCGTGAGAAATGCAGCCCCTTGCCAGGTAAGCAACACCTTTAGCTACTTGATGTAAAATGTTTTCATTACTGTTTTGCAAGGATTAAAAAAACCCCACCAAACCAACATTGCTAATTGCTTCCCAAGCTTCGCCATTTGCATTTGCAAGACCAGGAGGACTGACACTGTGGGTCTCAGACGTGGGTCTGCTCTTCTGCAGACCCCATCTAGACCCTGCTCTGCGCCCTCTCCTCGCCTCCTGCAGACTGCAGCAGCATCTGTAGCTGCATGGAGCAATCCCTGACATCGGGTTTGGAGGTGAAGGTCAGCTAATTGGGCTTAAATCTCATGTAGCGTTTTTTCAAATAGTCTGATCTGTCACGTGTCCCAGGCCACTGAGCAATTACCTCCTCACCTCCGTTTTAAGGCCAGTTATTTACATCTGGATAAAGCACACCTCGCGCATTTTGATTCCCTTTTCATTCATCTGAGCAGAGGTTTCCAGCTTGTCATCTCTTTTTTTTGCTGAGCACAATAGCCAGCTAAGAACCCCCCCCCCCATTTCTCTTGGTGTGGGTCCTTACCCACTCCAGTCAGAGCTGCCTCTCAATTTTGTTCCTGATAAACTGAGCAGTGCAAGACTCACATAATTCTCATTGCAGGAATTTCTCCTTACCCTCACATGGTTTGTGTGAGTGTTTTCTGCCACTTCTACAATTTTTTCAAAAGCCCTTTAAAAATGCTGACATTTAACTTGAATACAGTTTTATGGTACTGATCTCATCAAATCTGAATGAAGAGGGTAAAATCACCTTCCTTGTTGTAATCATCGTTCTCTTGTTTAAATATCCAAAGGTCATTTAACTCCTCTTGGTACATTCTTTGGAGAGATGCTCCTCAGATCTGGCACTACACCATCTGAGCTTTGCTCCGTGTACTGGCAGGTACAAATCAGGCTTTATTAAAGCGTATTTTGTTTGAATGAATCGTGATTGCCTTGTATGATGGTCTCATTATTTACTATTCTGCCCATATTGGACCACCCGCATACCTTATCACCGACAGCTTTACAGTTCATTCCAGACGGCTGATGGCCCTAGCAGGCCACCAGCAAAATATCCATCCTGCTTTCTGAGTGGTGCCCATTAGCTGCTGGCAGACCTGTATAAAGCAGGCTGCTGCTGTGTGCCGAGACGCGTCTCAGCATGGCACCAGCACGGCCATTGAAGTTACTGGCAGAGCAGTCTCACTAATGAACCTCTCCAAAGAAATTGAGAGGCTGATACCCTTTGGGAAGGGCTGCAAAGCTTTCCACCTCCACGAGGCCTTTCCATCCCAACACTAGACCCTCTTGCTTCAAAAAACCAAAACCCTGCCCTGTGTTGAATTTTCACCCTGGAAAAACATTAAATGTGTGGATTGTTTTTATTTATTTCAAGTGAAAGACAGTCAGAAAAGGCACAGATTGCCTCAGCTTAAAGCTCTAAATATGAAGAGACCAAATCGAACCTAAGTTTTGGGAAGAAATGCACTTGTTGCTGCTGTTTGTTACCACTGTTGTGTTTGCAGCAGTGGAGCGTGCCGGGGACCTGTCCACCATGTGTGGGAAACCGTCTGGCAGCCCCGGGTAGCACTGGCACGGGTGCAGGAGCTGCGGTCGGCTGCTTGGCCGGGCTCTGGAGCACAGAAACGTGGCACACAGAGACCTCATCTCAGCCCTCCCTTGCTGGTGGGCAGGGAAGGAGCCCACAAGCAGCCAGAGATGCTCTGTGTCTCAGGCAGCCTCCTGGGTTAAGCAGGAGACAAAGCGAACACACCAGTAGACCCCCCAAGGATGATGTGAGGCTATGTATGAGCAACATGGGTGCAATTATCAGCTGCCTCAGCATGGCTGATGTTCTGCGTGTCAGATAAGAAAAAAAGAGTCCTCTAAGGAAAATCTGGGACAAGGAGGATTGTGCTAAGCAGCAATTATTTTTACAGTAAAACAACAGTTTCTGGGAGCTCCTCTGTGCAGAACGGAGCTCTCCTTCCTCTTTCCCTCTGCTGGTCGCTGCTCCTTCGTACCAGAGAGTGGGCAGGTGAGAGTGGGCGGCCAGAGTGCAGAGCTGAGTGCATCTTTGCAAATTATGCACAGGCTTCAGGTAAAATGCAGATCAGAAAGTATCGCAGAGCAGGAGCTGGTTTTCATATGTAGATAAGCAAGGCTTGATGTGGGATTTTATGAGGTTTCTGTACTGTTACTAGAGCACCCTGGTTCCCACTAAGGAAACATTGTAAAAAAAGAAGCAAAACCTCGCCAGTGGGGTTTTGAAATGTCTATATCAAGCTGATGCCATTTTGGTCTTTCCAAACTATGTACCTGTCCAAAGCCCAGAGAAATCAAGGGAAACTCCCACAGCTTTCAGCAAACATCGTGTCAAGTCATATTAGACCTGTAACCAGAACTTATCCATGGGAAAAGTATGGCTTGCTTTCTCCTTCATCCAAATGTTAGTTAGCTTCATTCTCTCTTCTGATGTATGGGAAACTTAAGTCAACAATGTACCAGGTATTAATGTGTTCCACTCCTCATACTCCGACTACAACACTATGTCTCAGAAATCCCAGTGACCTACTCCATATGTTACGGAGAAGCAACTTCTGGCCTTCATGAAATGCTTGTTTGTATGCCAGTCCTTGGTGGTAACCAAGGACTTCAGGTAGTCCGTAGCAAAGGACCATATCAGCTTTATGGCATTTTTGATTGGCAAGAGGGAAGACTTGCAGATTAAATGTTGTGAAGGTTGGCATTATTCCTAGATCTCAGATGCTTTGGACTCAGTGACCCAAGCAACTGCACCCAAAAGCACTGCTCACTACAATAGAAGGAAGAGAGAAACATGATTCAGGAAATGGGGAGAATATCCAGGATTTCAAAGCAAGGCCCAAGCACAGAGAAGAAAGAAAACGTAACACAGGCAAAGCAAGGCATGAAGCTGTTGGTTCTTGGCGAGACAGAGAGCTGTCTAGAGTGTGGGGGCTGGGTTGGGACCCAAAGGTCTCTGGATCTGCTGCAGATTGTCTGGCTGACCTTGGGCAGGTCCCTGCCCCTCCGCTTCCCTTCCTTGTTCAAAGAGCCAGAGCTATCTTTTACAAATATTTGCCTAGGTAGTGCCTACCACCAGGAATCAACTGTCAAACTTGCCCCTTATTCTTCTCCCTGTTTAAAGTTTGTAGGCGCTATTTCCTTTTCCCAAGGGTGGTGCACAGGGCTCGTTGTCCTACGTGCAGCACCAGGGGACACTAAAAGCCATCGCGCTTAATCAATGACTGTACAGGCTACATTTCACAATTTTTTCTGGCCTTCTCCCTGAGATATCGGAGTGCCCCTCTGCAAGTGGGAGGCCAAACAAGCCTTCTCCAGTGGCTGGGGTCTGGGTGGGAGCTGCCTTTCACAGAATCATAAATTCCTCTGGGGCGTGCTGGGCTGTGCTTGTTCTCCCAGCCAGGCTGGAAAGCTATACCCAGCATTCTCTCCTTGGCGCTTGTCACCTCACTCCAAAGCATTCCCTTTCCTCTGATGAGCCCCAACGCTGTGGAGTATCCACCAGTGGCATTTTGCCTGAGCAAGGCTAACAGGATCAGGCCACATGACACCAACATGAGGGAACAGCTTTCCTGTGATCTAGGAAACTGATCTGGTGATGCCACTGGCTGAAATGCTTCTCTGATGGGGAGAAAGTATCATATGTCCTCTTAGGAAGGATACAAATATTGTCCAGTTGTCAATCAGCCGAGATGGATCATTTACCCCTTCTGGTGTAACTTACCCTGTGAAAGACAGAAACCAAATGGTGTGCAGGACACTGAGAAAGAGTGGGATGAGTCATTTGTGTGTAGTAGCATAGATGCATAAAACTCTTTTTTTTGTGGGAGCTACCACTGACCTTCAGAAATCTTGCCCATCAGACAAGAACTCCAGAAATGGTCCCACTAAAGAAGCTCTTCTCCCTGATGGCATCTTTTGACTGGTCTGATTTTCAGGTGGACCGAGTACCCAGTGACCTCCTGGTAGACACTCAGCACTTCTGAGAAATCAGACCACTTAGGCAAGCAGGTTTCCATCTTAGGAACACATTAAAAATCACGGTTCACCTTGTTCAGAAATTAGCACAGCACTCCAGTTTGTTGACTTTGTAACAGTTAAGTCCTTGAGCTGGTTGTGGACTGGTGGAGGCCAGTGTCTTTGTCCTCAGCTAGGATAAATTGGAAATCTGTGGCTTTACATCAGCTGATGACTGAGAGAGATCCATCTCCATCTTCTCATCTAGAGCTGGTACGTCATTACATTTAAAAACATTACACTGTTTTAAAATACAAATTCCAAACTGCATTGCGTCAGCCATCTCAAACCGTAACCTTGACATCTGATTCGAGGAGCTGCAGATCATTCAGGACATGCTCCAGGGAGTGTTACAGCTGATGCTAGTTACCTACTGTGTTTCAGCCATCCTTCCTACATGTTCAGAGAAAATTTACTTATCCTAAGATGTGTCACTAAGTTGTGAGGCCACACAGTGGTGAGGAACAGTCTCTCTGATCCTTGTAGTGTCATGCAATGCAGAAGGTACCCAGATGCACTTAGCACTCAAAGCCTGATCCTTCTCTTGTTTTATGCCAGACTTACCCCATTATAAATCCACATGGGGTTAATCTTGATTTATAGCTGAGCAAATGGTATCAAAGTCAAGCTTCTGCTCTGTCTTGCTTGTGGTTATAAAATTCAAGTTTGCATCTCCTTGTGAACTTTAATCTCTGAAGATTTACTCATCCCTCTTTTTATTTTTTTCTGTGCATTTTCCCCCCCACAAATTAATCCAATGGGTTGTCATTTTCTTTTAAATGCTGAAAATGACCTTGCTTATTTTGATGGGCTCTGGAACAATAGCACTCGCTGTCTTGCACTCATTCTCCATCCTGGGGCTGTGAGTCATTATGGTTATGAAAGACAGAACATTGAGTCACTGACTGTCGAAAATCTCTGCTGTGAGGGATGGAGCCTTTCAAGAACCCCTCTCCTGGTAATCATTACTCTTCTGTATTTACATTGCAGCAGGACCCTGATCCCAAGTCAGAGATGAGGCTCTAGTCATTAAGTGCAGTGCAAACACACTCGTCTTACCATAGTCCTTGCCCTGACAAGCAAGTGTGGGAGCAATTTGGGACTACCTACATCTACAGAAACTTCCATCCAAGGGTCTTTACAGATATTGATTAATTAAGCCTTACAACAGTTGTATCTGTTAGCAGAGAGTCAGCATATAGAGCAGTAGTTTGGCTGGTCCTTACAACACCGACCTAGGGCTTGGCTGGTACTGCTCAAAATCCCCGTCTGTGTCTCACCACGTATTTCCTATGGGACCTCGCATAAGTCTTCCGTGGGTGTTGGGTTTCTGAATACCCATGAAATGTGGGTCTTGGCTTAGGTGAGCCTCAAAATCATCTCTGTAGTGGGGTATTAACACTGCCCCTTTCACCGCCTAGATGAGAAGAGAAAAATACCCAAACGTGACATGCTCAATGGTAGGGAAAGCCTGAAAGTGAAAGTGTTTCTGGCAAATGGAAACTAACATGCGTGCCAGGGTGCTGGGCACACAAACGGCTTTGGCTCCTGTTGGTCGGGCCCTGATGCCACTTGTCCAACTGAGCTTTTTGGTGGAAACACACCCTGCAAGGTGACATGATCTGCCAGCATCAGCAGCAGAGCCAGGGTTAGGACCGCTGACCCTGTGCTCAGAATATTATTACCCTGCGCCTTTCCTAATGCAAAACACCTCTTTGCTCAGTCTGGGCTGCCCTCAGGGCCATGCCTGAACCTTATGAAGGACTTTCTTCTCTCCCATCCCAGACTCCAGGAGCAAGGTGTTTTCTGGCTGGACCATGGCTCCACGAGGATATGAGCATCACTCCTCCAAGCTCTTCTGCATGTTCCAGGAGTGACACCAGCTGCGGTTTGTTACAAAGACATGTCATACTGCTTGCAGCACTTCCCACCCCAGCCACTCTACGGCCAAACTGAGGTTTACGTTACTGCTTGCTGGATCCAGTTCTGTGCTTAATCCTTCCTGTACTGCTCCCTGTCCCAACAGGCCAAGTACAAGCTTCGGTGACGCCCGCTTCGAGGTTTATACAGGTGTCACTGGCAGTGCAGACTCGAGGCCTGCAGCACTAAGCCGTATGAATTTCCCCATATGGGTTTTGCGTTTCAATAAGTCAGTTTTGCATCAGGAGCTGCAGATGCAGAGGGCAACAAAAACCCTTAGCAACTGCCTCACGGCATCGGTCTTTGGCAGCCAAATAGCCAGAGACCAATTTCTCATGTTTACTGTAACTCTGCTGACACTGGTGTCAAATGGCAGAAATTCCCCTTGTGCTGGTGGAAATGCAGTTTTCTGTACCGGGTATCACTGCTAAGAGTCCATCAGCTTCTTTAAGACACGGCGTTCCAGCCCCGTCACTCTTTAATGACTTATGCTAATATTAATATTCTTTCTGGTAAAGTGAAATGCATTTTAACAAGTTGTGTTTGCCACCCTTTTGGGGTCAGACAAGTGATCCCTGAAGATTCCTGCAGTGTCTGAATAAGTGAACACAGGAGCCACATGTTAATTAGATCTGTTTCTTTTTTAATATCCTGCTGATGGTTGTTCTCTTTCAGTTGACACAAATAGCTGCACTGCAGCAACTAACCTTCACATCTCGGTGATGAATGTCTCACCCCATTACACCAAGCTCAAGCTTTTGCTAACATCCACTTATGAAACCTTGCTCAGTCAAAGTCCATGGCGAGTTGAAGATTATTATGCAAATACACGTTGCTCTGTCACTGAAGGAGGGCTTGAAATATCCCTGGCCAGTCAAGTTTGTCTGAACTATTTTCAATTAATATCAGAGGGGCTGGAAATAGAAGTGCTGTCCTGCCTGGGTAGGCATGGGGGGGCTTCTTCCAGGGAAGTGGGTATCTCTGCTTAGCTCTTCCATGCCTGTCTTGGGTTTACTCCCTGTTTTCAGACAAGCGTGAATCAGGAGCAAGATGCCCAAGTTGGGATGTCCAGAGCTCCTCGGTCACACCCCAGCCTTGAAAAATAGGTCTTCTGAAAGGGTCTTGGGTTGTGCACCTAGAAATAAAGTCAAGTGAGAATCACTGGTCACTTTTGAAAGTACCGATTGCATTTAATGAAGGTGACAGGTAATTGTTTAACCCTCTGTGCATCTATCTCCGCTCAGAGTTCAGGATACAGAAATGCTGTTTCTTGCCCTCTAGATGAGGATGAAGGATGAAGTGCTGTAAAATAAACCTGCGCACAGTGTCTCAGAGTGGTAAAGAACTGCTCATTTTGGAAGTTCAGAGTTAAGATGGTAGAAGTTGCAGGTGGTAGGCGTGTTACAGCAAAGGTTTCTTCAGATTCTAACTGGGCAGCAAATTAAATTAAAAAACAGAGTGACTGGAGGTACTAGGCCTGTAATTAAGTGGATGAGTGGATGCACAGCTTATCTGCTAACATGCGAACATTAAAGAATCCCCTAAAACCACATTAAAAAGTTTATACGGTTGAACTTAATTGCTCTTCTTGTCTTGCAGTTGGTGAAATTAAAGGAAATTTTGGCCTTATGAAAAAAATAAAGAGGGTAATTCAGGAAGAGAACCATCTGACAGTTCTCTGAAGTTTTATTGCAAAACGCATAAGAAATATTCATCACTAGTTGGATAAATAGATTATTCTAATATAGGCCAGCAAAATATATAAATGTTATGCAATATAAGTAGGGTCTAGTTCTGCGTAATGTAATTCACATGAGTAATTGCAGTGAGACCACTGGCTCTGTCAGGGCTTCTGACATGAATATTATTTTCCACCAACTTGCGTCATTCCAAATAATTTTACTCAAGCTGGCCTATTTGTAATTATTCACCTGGCCTGCTGAACCTCAGCATTTGATTGCCTGACTGATATTCACTACTTGTTCTCTCCCGTCACGCGCAGGGGTAGGACAGGACTGTGCTTCTGTACGTGGGTGATGCGTGGGGCCGGGGATGTGCCTGGAAGTTTTGGGCTGAGCCAAAAGCAGAAGGCAGCTGTTGACAAGCCCAGTGAGGAGCTGCTGGTTTATGAGCCTGGGGATTTGAAATTAAGCTCTAAGCTTCAGGAAGTGTCATGTGCTTACTTACAATGCAGTGCACCGTAAAAATCACAAGAACCACAAAGCAAATGAGAAGAAAAATCAAAGCGAGGCACAAGGTGTTTGTTCCTCGCTTTCCCCATCCTGACTGAAAAAAGACACTTTTCCCATTTGTTCTTTTTTTCGCTCACTTTCTTTTCCCATAGGAAAGATGTATTAACTGTTTCTTGACTGCATTAGCTTTAACATCCATAGAGACTCACTGCCTTCTTACTTTACTATCTCTTTTATCATACTGTCCCTCCATCTGCTGGAAATGTATAATTACAAACAATAAAAATACACCAAAAATAAGTGCACCTTTAGTGTTATGTTTATGCTAGCCTTCAGGAACCAAGGAACCAGCATCACAAAGAAGGCTGCTTAAGTTTTTTTCTCCAGATTGTAACACAGGAAAACAACCTCCCGTGCTGCAAAGGGCATTTGAAATGCATGCTTCCCTCTTCTACTTTTTATTGCACACCATTTAAGAGCCCTGAGCCTGCATCAAATTCTCCGTGACCCAGCTCTAAGCGTTCCACTTAGTTAGCCTAAACCTCTTTACATTCCTCAACTCTGATCTGCTAATCCCCCATAAATCACCACCGTTTCTCAATGAACTCAAGCCAGTGTTAAGATTTATGTGGAAAGGATTTGTCATTTCCCACCAGCCTTAACCTGAATCAAGATGGGTGGGTGCTGGGGGATGACAGAAAAAGGAGGAGCTGCAACACGAACGAACGGTTTGGTGCGAAAGAGCAAACTATTAGTTTTGCAGATGATCAAGGATTTGAGGCTGCAAACGGGAGCATTTCCGATGCTGTTTCCATCAGGACAACCCCAGCAGGGAAGGGCCTGGAGGAGTTGAACCGCATTTCATCAATCGTAGGCGCAGCGTACGCCGGACGGCTGTGCCAGACCGGTGGCCAGGGCTGTCACATTGCGGCTGGGG
Organism: Haliaeetus albicilla; assembly: GCF_947461875.1. Lineage (NCBI taxonomy): Eukaryota > Metazoa > Chordata > Aves > Accipitriformes > Accipitridae > Haliaeetus > Haliaeetus albicilla. The sequence goes on along the minus strand of NC_091502.1, from coordinate 16,383,605 downwards.
ATGGTCCAGACCCGCAAAGGCACAGGCAGCCTGCGCCGTATGCGGAAAGCGTGGGGAGCTCAGTCCTTTGGTGCTTGGCCCCCGGGTGTGCAGGGGGGAGGAAGCACATCTACACTCCTTGTGGGCGTTAAACAAGTGGCAACAAACCCTTCTGTGTCCCTCCATTGGGTCCGTCTTGTTTTCCTCGTTTTAGGTGGTCGTGCTTCAAGATCTTGTCTGTGCTGCAAACACCGTCACTGAGGTTTTGTTCTGGGCTGTTACGGGTTGGTTTTCCTGCCTCTTCTCTGGTGTTGCCATGTTTTCTTTTTACATCCTATGCGCAGGGGTGCAGTCCCTACCCGTACCCCCTGGGTGGGACTGGGACCTCAGCCCCTTCCCACCAGATTGTTTTGACCCTCCCCATGCTTCTGTCACAGGGCAGAGCATTTACAGTAATATTCCCTCTCTTCAAATCTAGGGGTTTTTTTTTGCTATAGAATACAATTTCTCTCTCTTCTTCACACCCAAACCATCATGCCTTCCTGGAGGCTGAGGGTCACTCTCCCTGTGGCCACCAAGTCCCTGCAGCTGGGGACCTCAGCCAGCCCTGACCCCAGCAGCATCTGCTCCGAGGGCTGGTGCCCAGGACCCTCCTGAGGGTCCCAAACCCTCTCTTGGTACCCAACCTCCTCTCCTGAGGCTGCAGTGGGACTCAGCTAGGCTTCCCCACAAAATCTCCAGGGCCTGGTCCAGCCCAGCTCCACAGAATTTCTGCTGGTCCTTGCATTCACCCCTCTCTTCCCTGCAATTCCCGTGAAGGTCAGCTTCAGGGGCAGAGCTGTCATCAGAGTGTTGTATGGAGATGAAGATTGGCCAGGGTGTCCTAAGCAGAGGCATCTCTGTCATACTGCATTCACATGGACACCAGCAGTCAAACTCCCGCAAACAAATGCTCCCAGCGGTCACATGGATGGGTTTGGTGCATGATAAATGGCATATTTTGGATGAACATTTAGCATTCCCAAAACCTGAATGGGACCATTCAAGGCCTATCTGCACAGGCATACAGAGCTTGCCTGGGGAAAGGACTTTGATGGTGGTTTAAGTTGCATCTATGTTGTGGGAGTCGAGCTGGCTGGGTTGGTGTTGGCAAGATGTGGTAGTGGAGATGTGGCATTAAGCAATGCATCAGCAGCCACCAGCTATTCCCAAGATGTGCATCTTCATTTTATCCCATAAAGGATATAAATAATAATAATAAAAAGCCACCTTGTGCATGAACCAGTTGGGATGTATCTGTTGCTCCTTTTGGCAGCGTGCATTGTGCTGTGTCCTTGGCCTGGGCGCTCGTTCAGGCTGACCTTTACACCTGGATCAAATGAAATTATGGCTTTTGCTCAGGATTTATGTTGGTGTGACTGACTGGAATTTGAAGGAAAACCCAGGCATGTTCCTCTGCAAGTTTTGTGACTTTATAATCTTGAGCTTGACCCACAACAGGGGTCAAAAGACACATGCAGGTGAAAGGGAAGAAAAGGCACCTGTAAAGCAGGTTTTCCCTGTCTTTTTTGTTAGTTTTCAGTATCATGTTTCCCTTGTTTCTGTGTGTGTCAGCTCTTTTCCACTCTTCCTCCATTCTCTGCCTTCATTTCGATCTTTCCTTGTGTTTGATATTTTCCCTCCTTCATATTCCCTGTTTGCCCTCCAACTTTCTGCTTTGGAGAGCATCACTCCAGCGTCAGTGCATTTGTACCTGCTGGACTTGCATGGGCCCAGGTGGCTGGTGAAATGCCAGGACACTGCGTTGCTGCCTGGTATGGCTCTGCCTCCCCATGAACAGGTCCAGCGAGAGCCAAGCCTCCTGGGGGTACCACCACGGGACACCAGTGCCCCCGACATCCACTCGGCCCTGCTGCAGCATCCCATCTCCCGTCCAATAACACGCGCTTAAATGGTTTCTGCTTCAGCTCGGACACTTGAGACAGGAGCCTCAGTTTTTAACTCCAGCCTCTCCGCTACTACTCACCTTTCCCAAATTGTTAGAGGCCACGCAGCTTTCTCTGCGCTTGGGCTCTTGGAGGAAGAGCTGGATTCAGAAAGACAAGGTCCTGGCTTATTCCCAGGACTTAACTCTCAGGTTGCTCTCGTTCACCTGCTGGATCACCCCCAGCTATGAGTGGAGTCGCTCTGTGCCATTAAATAGTAGCAACAGTTGTCTGAAACAGGCTACCTGCAGCACAGTGCTGGGGGTTGAGCCAGAGTGCCTGGCGAGGCTGCTGGGGGTCCAGCGCTAATGCAGTTTATTTTAGCAATGAAGCAGTTAGAGCTCTTACTCTACTCCTTATGCAGCAGGCCATCTCTAGTTCTGCCTGAGTTCTTACCTGAAAGCAGAATTTCACATCCAGCTCTAGAATTTCAGTTCTTTCTAGTTAAATACCCAGAACCCTTCTGGTTTTGAGCTGTAAGCTCATTTCAGAAATGCATGAGCATTCAGCATTTGTTCTGCTTCATGAGCTGCTTTTCCTGGCTCTTTGGTTAGATCAGATTAGAAAAATGCATTTTAGCTACCCTTTCCATACCACTCTTGCCCTGTTCTTTTGCTTCAGCGGGTCAACCTTTCAGTTGAAGCACTGTTCTGGTTCTGCCAAATCACTTCTTTATTCTCATTCTAATTCCCATGAATGAAATCTCAGGTTTTTGTTTCTAGTGCTTGTTAACAGGAACAATATTGACAGGGTCCAAGTGAAAATGCTTTGTTGGATAAGGCTGGATGCAGAGGGGTGAGAAGGAGCAGAAACACCAGTGAGGAGGGCAAACAAGGCAGCAAGGAGGAGCTGGAGAAGCACTCATAAGGAAGCGCTTTTGGGCTGATGGCTGGCTAGACCAAGGCTGCAAACTCTGAGCACAGAAGCCTGTTCAGTTCCCAGCACTGTGTGTTGGGAAATCGGGGCCTTTTATGTTTCTGGTAAATAAGCAGCGTGTGTCACATATTGTGTAACTAACTCCATCATCCATTTATTCTAAAAGGAAAAAAACCCAGACAATAGCCAGAAAATCGCAAGCTGCTTTGTTTGTAGGATAAAATAGCTGTATGGCACACCAGGCTAACAAGCCTTTTAAAATATCCCAGGTTTTAAACCTTTTTTGCAGTAGGCAAGGACCTCTGTGTGTGAAAGAAGCATCTGGATTTTTGGTCCAATTTTATTCGTTCTGTATCCAGGGTGATACCCTACACTGCGCTGTACACTGCAGCCCAGATGCGGTGCACAGTGAGTTGCAGTGTGACTTACAGGAGACAGCATTATTGCTCACTCCAGTGTCCACCCTGATTCCTCCCACTCAGCTCTTCAAAGGCAGTGGTGGGGACAGCATGTCACCCATAGGTTACACAGTACCTGCAGGAACATCATAAGGCTCCAGAAACCTGGCTTCTGGAGCAATCAGAGTATGAACATTTCTGGGAACCAGGTTCCTAAGGATTTCCAAAGGAGGACCAAGCCACCCTACTCTTCTCAAAGCCAAATGACGCCGGAGTGGAGCCAGCTGAGCAACTTTTCCCCACCTCTTTAATAGTAAAGATGTCGATGTTCTATTATATATATTACTGTAGCTCCTTTAGATTTAATTTAAGCTACATGACCTTGCATTTAGAAAGCCTGCCCTTGTCTATAATCTAATCAGCTCAGTCAAGAGGAATAGTTGGACAAGGATGAATGTGGGCCCAGGAGCCAGAAATTAGATTGTGTGCAATTGCATCTGTGGATTTATAGCAGAAATTTACAGCAGAAAGAGGGGATTTTTATCTTCTCAAGTGCCCAACAGGAGGGAAAGTTAATGGCTGCCACATTTATTGCCTGAAATCTGCAAAGATCCATGGAGTTACGTCATTAGATGGATGGAACAGGCATCCGTGAGTCAATGAATTGGTTAATACACAAGTAGGAAAAAAAATCTCCCTAAAGCCATTCTCTCTTGGTCGGTGGGACAGTGTTGTGATGAAAGTCATAAACAAGAGTGTAGGAAAATGTGAGGGATGGTTTTGCACCCTCTGAGGCCACTGAAATGAAGTTTTCCAAAATGCAGTTTGCACTTTGCTGCTGACATTGCTCAAAACCATTTTAGTTCCTTCAGCCCAGTTGGGGATGTCAGGCTGCTCAGATCCCACCCGGGGCCCACCTCTTCCCTCTGCCTTATCAGCGTCATGCCCGATCCTCACATCTGATCAGCATCCAGGGCTTTGTTTTCTGCCCAGCAGAAGTGATGTATTTGCCTTGACACAGGCCACAGGGAAGACGCATGTGACCGTCGTGATCTCAAATGGCAACTTCACAGTTGTTTACTTTCCCCTCCTGTTGTGCTAGGTGCTGTACAAATCACCCCAAAAAAACCCAGACCCAGTGCCAGCAATTTAAATGTAAGGCCAGACAGTAGGGGACACGCATGGGTAGATAGTGAGACGCAAAGAAAGAATGAGGTGATGTTATTTATTTTAACTTATTCCACGTAGACAAAAAGACATTTGGGTTTGTGTATGAGCTGCACGAGAAGTTTGTTTGTGCTGGCATAGGAGCCTCACATCATTACATTCACATTTCCAGCTCTGGGTAGTAACATTTTGAATATAAAATTAAGCAAATGTTTTACTTTAAGTCACAAACCCCAAGTTTATTCACACTGGGTTTTGAGAAACCTTTATAAAAACAACATAACACAAGATTGCATCTAAACTGCTTGGCAGCCTGCCTCTAATGGCATCCAGGAGGTTTATTGTCGTGAATTAGTTATTTAGTGGAAGCTGAAAGTGTGACAAAATAATGACAAGACTTTTTTTTTTTTATTTGTAGAAAGTCAAAGCTGATAGTTCTCAGCAGGAACACCGTGTACAATGTTAGAGCAGAGACTGTACCAAGAGAGATGCAAACATAAGAACCTAACTGATGAGAAGTGAGAACAAAGAGAAAAAACATGTAACAGGGGACAAACAAAAGAGTGGTCATTGCCTGAAAGACTTGTGATGATAAGGGATTTCTTTATCCTATTCCACAAAAATCTTTCCTACTGCCTTGTAATTGCATGAAGGAAAAAACATAGGCAACTGAAGAAATGGACCAAGAAAAAGGCTTCCTCTGTTCTGGGTACACCAAGTGCACAACTTCGCTTGCGGACCCTGAGGGCATTGTTAGTGCGAGCCCTATTCCTTGTGAAGGAAGCAAGCTCGAGAAATAATGAGCTAGAATGAAGGGGCTGTTGGCACAACATTATGTTTATTTGAGGAAATAATATGATATGAAGGTTAGCACATAGGATAATAGCTATTGCATATAGCAGTGTTTTATGGTCCATTCTGTGTTGCTTAACATTATTACTCATTCAGTGTCAGGCACTATTAAACTGAATTTTAAAAGGAGGCCCTTTGCCTTGCTGCAGTGTTGGCGGCTTTGGTGTATTGTTAAGCCTTACAGTCTACGTGTCTCCGTGCACAATGTAACACTTACTGGTTTGAACTGTAATTCAGTTTTATAATCTTTTACTACTGTGAGACATTGTCCCTTATGGAATTCCCATAACCTCAAACTCTATTTTCTCATAAAAACAAACCAAAACAGTTCTTCCCTGTGCTTTATAATTTAGGGTAGCTTATTGCCTCTCTGCAGAGGACAGGGACATCTCAGTATCATCTTCTTTCTGCAAATTAAGGAGCTACATTTTCCTTTGATGTCTGGGGTAGTAAGGAAACCGCCCCATGGCTCAGCAGCAGCAGCAGCAGAGTTGGGTGACATTGGTCCTTCTGCAGGTCTATGGGATCCTGCACATCTGACACAACTGACGGTTGTTGCCCACTCTTCTCTGCAAGGACTCAAATGGGACCCCATGCTGAGACCAACCTCGTGAGATGGCTCCAGTCCATCATAGAGCCAGATACGATGTGGCCAGACATGATTCTTGCCCTTAAAACTTGCAATGGCAGGACAGATACTTGGGAGGTGTAAAATTTGGTTAGAAACTCATATTAATCCTTGCCACATAGGTATGAAGATCTTGCCAATATAGATACCGTCTGTTTTTAAATGAAACATAAAATCTGCCTTTCATAAAAAAAATAAACTAAAATAGCAGGGTGAGTCCTTTTCAACTGCAGATGGGGCCCTCTGGGAAATTTTTCATCTTAAAATAGTACAAGCTTGAGTTAAACATGTTAAACTAATACTTGTCACGGTCCCTGTGACATGCCTGGTGCGGCGTGGTCTCCATGAAGTGTGGTGTCTCTGGTCCCACTCCAGACCCACTGTGGGCCACATCCCGGAGTGGTCACGGTCCCCTGCGTGCAGAAGACCTGCAGGAGGGTGAGGAGAGGGAGCAGGTCGGCACCCTTGCTGTCTGAGCCAGCCCTGGGGGCACGTGTAGGTCTCTCTTCTCATCAGGAGTTTTGGACCATTATTTCATCTGAGGTAGGTGTGATCTGGAGCCCCAGATCCTGATCTGGCCATTGGGGAAGCCTGCGTTGCAGACCTAGGCTGGTCCCCACAGTGCCTGAGCTCAGCCCTGGACCGTATGCTCATGGGGCCATAGGAAAGCTCAGGGTTGAATCAGTCCTCGACACTGGCCTGCTTTAACTGCAAAATGACACATCAGCCTCTGTGCAACTCTTCCATGGTTCAAGTCCATCTGCAATTGCAGATGCTTGACCATGACTGCCGTGGGGATTTAAATCCACTGCCCCAAACCACCTGAAAACTGTGGTTTAGGTTTCACGTTGATTTTGTAAGCTAAGGTCCAAGAGATGAGCATTCAAGACCTGCTCTTCCCTTGGGCTGTCAGGGTTCACATGGGCCCAGGTTCAAGAGGAACTGTCCTTTTCTGTGATTGCAGATTAGTGGCATTATTGGCCTCCAGCATCCCAAGGGGATGGTGGTGAACATGCACTGTGTGAGAGGTTGTCCAGAGAGAGCTTGTCTCTATTTTCAGTACTCAGCAGGCAGCTGTTTCCTGCCACTTCCCAAAGGACAACGTGGGGGCAATCCCGTTTGCTGCTGCCCTCCTTTTCCCCCGCAGACCCATGCTCCTGGGAACATCCCTGCACAGAACAAAGCCGACCATGCACTACTTTCTCCTCTGTTGCCCTGGGACGAGGTGCAAAGCATACCTAATGTCCAGTGAGCCAGGAGCTAAGTTTGGCTCCATTCCCCCTTGCAAAATCTGTGCCAAGGGAAGAATTTTTTGAGCACACCAAGTTTTATTAGTCTTCAAAAAAATGTAAGGAGATGGGCTATTTATGTTTGTGAATGTCACCAACAGGCACCATGTGAATTCCCTGTTTACCTCTCTGCTGGGGGACCATATTCCCAGTCTCCATCTGACAGCTGGCAAGGATCTGGTGGGGACAGGGCATGCCTTGTGGTGTACAAGTCTCAGCACCTTGCGGGTCCCAGCTCATCCCATGGCTCCCCACACTGCTGTGAGGCAGCCTAACGCTCCAGCTGGGCCTGCAGAGGAAGCAGGCACAGAAACAGTTTTATTTGTTTGGGAAGCACTCAAATACCATGGAGATGAAGGCCACATAAGCACCTAGGTAAATAGAAAAGACTTTGCTAACAGCAAGCAGTAATGCCTGATGAGTCATTCTGCTGCCCTGCAGTGTTGTTATCACTTTTGCATTGTGCAATCAAAAGCTATGAAGTTGGCAATAAAAGTAATGAGCGATGAGATGAATCAATCTCTGCCTGGTTACGCAGAAGGCAGCCGTTCTTTATAGATACTCAATGAAACGTAGGGGGCTGCTTTCAAAGTGAAATTCCAGATTATCCAATTTCTTTGAGCTTCGAGGAGGCTCAGATCTTGATTAGGATGCCTCAGTATGGACCTCTCTTTAATTAAAACTGTATCTACTATTTAACTAAATAATCTCTCCTGTTTCTTCATGACAATATGCCTCTAAGGGTTAATGAGTCACAGGACAAGACCACCTAATTCATTCACCACTACAGTATGAATAACCTGAAACTGCTGTAGGCTAGCAGCTCCTCTCCTCCACATAATGAGCTGTAACTCAATATATGTAAGCAGCCATAGGGGATGTTCTTCCCTTATCTGACTCTGAAAATATATAATGTAAGGTAGGTATTAAAGAATAAAACCTTCAGCTAAAATGGGGTGCCTCTTCCTCCACGCTTCCACCAATTTAAGTACTGACTCTGAGATGAACTTCATTTAGAAGAGTCTCTGCTCATATCCACTTGTCTTTGCTTATTGGGATTTTGGATGGGATTCATGATGAAAGAGCCCACTTCTGTCAAAGAAGCTGTGCTTCCTGCATATTTCTGGTTCTTACTAAAAGTTTTCTTTTCCTGCGGGATTTCTTGAGCTGTGCTTCAAATTCAGGTATTCAGCTTTGTTCAAGGTAAACATACAAGCAGCAGGAACAGACTTCAGCCTCAAGCTTTTGGAGATTCAGCCACCATTTATTTTAATAAATGTCACTTTCGGTAAAGAGAAGCCAACCCCAAATCTCTGGGTGAAACTCTGGAAGACCTCATTTGTATCCAGCCTTCACTGTTCAGTCCTGCCCTTGTATGGGCTGGTTCTTGCTGCCATTGCACTTAGAGAGATCCAGCTCTGAATCCAGGCCTAATGTCTGTGGTTTGGGCCCCTTTCACATTATTAGTCATATCCTCATCATATCACTGCTTCTGGTCAGTCACTCCCATTTGGAGAATGGATTTCTCATATCAGTCTCCATCTCTTATCCCAGTTTGTAATGACTCTAAGCCAGCAATGGCTCCAACTTAAAATACTGCCAAACGTACATATCTATTCACATCCCTTTGAGCTGCTCTCTTCTAAATATCCTGTTCTGTTCTCCATGAGCCACCTCCAGTTGTCTTTAGCAGGGTAACTCTGAATGTGTGCAAGAACAGGGTGGCTCTCAGCTCCTTTTCTCTACCTCAAGTCGCTCCATCATTATGGACAGAGATTTTCTTCTCTCTATCCAGCCAGGGTCCCACTCCTTCATTCCTTTTTACCATCTCTATCCAGCCAGGGTCCCACTCTTTCATTCCTTTTTACCCATGCTTTTTCAGCTCAGGTCTGTGAGGATTCTCCATTTGCTCCATTTCCACATCTCCATGCTGCACAGGAGCTTGTTTCTTTCCTCCTCCATACCCACAGCTCCCCTAACTATCGGTGGTTAACTGAAGAGTGGGTTGGGGAGCAGAGATTTTTCATTTCTGGATCTGTCTTTTGGAATTGAAAAATATATGAGAAATATTTAGTCAGCCACAGAAGAACTCTCTGCAGACTGGTGGAATTACATATTGGATGTGAAATGAATCTTGGTTCGTGAAGGAAAGGTTTTATGTGTCCATTAAAAAACACAGACGTTCCTCCAGCAAAGCTCGGTATCACTGGGTTCTTTATCAGCAGATAGAAAACACATGTGCCTTTCTATTGGCAGGAAGTCCTAAGATCCAGTTTTTTTGTCTCTAGTAGCTGAAAGAGCAGAACTTCTCTGTGTTTACAGCTCCCTAATACAACCTATAACTGGCTCCAGGACCCTAACCCAGTGAGTGGGTGAGGGGAGGCCATTACTTGTCACAGAGCACTCAATGAATCCTTTCAGCAGTGCAGAAGAACCAGAAGACACTTTAGCAAAATCTGCCTTGACTTCATCTGAGTTTGGTAGAACAACCATAATGCCCTTTTTTTCCTTTGGTGCTTGCTCACCGTTTCTTTTTTTCCTTTGGCTTAAATTAAAATCAACAATAAAGCATAAAAAAGCTCCCAGAAACAGGCCTTTTAAGATAATGGGAGATGACTGCAACAAGAAAGCCAATTGCAAAGAGGTTGCCTTTAACCTCAGACAAAATTAACTGCACAAGAGAGACAATGTGGTTCAGTGAGTGGACAGTTGAACTTTTTACCTTCCATTGGGCTCTACCAGACACTATTGAAAGTCACTGGGACTTGTTTTACCTACCTTTGACTATTTAAAAATTAGCAGTCTGGCCTAAGATTTTGAAGACATTTAGGCTTCCACTCTAGGCAATGGAGAAAGGCACCTTGAAAGGACAATTCAGCGTAGAAGTCTCAGAGCCTACCCAAGCTGCTCTCTGAAGATAACCACAAATTGTCTATAGAGGAACACAAAATTACTAGTCTAGACTTGATCTTTAGTCTTCTGATGGCTTAAATTTAGTGTAATAAATCCTATTCATATTGCCCAGACCTGTAGCGACCAAAAGTTTCTGCTACCTTACGGCCGGTTTGGTGGCTTTGAATTGGCAAGGCTTGCAGTGGATCACATCATAAAAGTCCTTCTTTGCTGCTGGTCCTGTCCAAGCTGCATGGACACCGAACTAGCTCTTTCTGTGCGATAGGACAGTTTGGTCCAGAGAGTATAGACGCAAACCGGAGCACACCAACAGGTCAGTGGTTGGGGTTAGTTACCTGGTGTGGACCTTTGAGGTTGGGCAGACATGACCACAGTGTCTGCACAGTTCAGTGGTGTCCACATTTTGGAAAGGTGATGGGATAATTTATACCACCTACTCTAAGGGCTGCCAGATCTGTCTGCTTTGCACTACCCCTGATGAAAGGCAGGTGCTCTAGTCTGGTGGCTTTTGCAAGGGTTATCTGCAGCTCAGATGCCATGAACAGTCTGATAGCTCCTCCATAAACACAGTCACAAGGTGGTTGCGACAGACCTATGAACCATGCAGTGGTCCCCAAGTGTGAATTTTGAAGCCTAAGCCATTGCCATGATCTCTTGTATGCCATTACATGGCCTGCCTTGGTGAGGTACCATGGACAATAATGTGCGACTTATGAGGCATGGACAAGTATAGACATGTGCAAACAAAACATGCAAAAATATCTCCTCCTGAAGCTGTGGAGAAGCCTGTGCCCTGGACACTTCAGCCCGTCGAGGAAGATCCACCTCCAGTTTTGCGCTCACATCTCACAGGAGGCTGAACAGGAGGCTCATGGGGTCATCGTCCTTCCCTCCGCCAGCCGTGCCTTGGCCCTGGTGCAGGATCCTGCTCCCAGGCAGCCAGCTTGGGCGGCCAGCAGCTGGCTGAGTCTGGCAGAGCAGGGGGAGGTTATGGGGCTGCATTGCAGCCAAGGGAAGCGTCACTTGCAGGGATGCAAGGTGCTGCAAGCACGTTGCTCACGTGCATCCTTGCACCCAGGTCCCATCTCTACAGCATGCTCAAACACTCCTACTTGTCCCCCATATGCTGAGGACACGAATGCATCCCCGTCGCATGGCCTGGCACGATGCTGTTTCTTTCACTGTAGAAGAAGCTATTTCAGAAGCCTTCTGAGCAAGCAGCATAGCTGGCATGGTCATCCAAGACACCAGAGCAGGGGGGGGAGACAACTGCTAATGGGAAGCTCTTCCCATGTTGCAAATTCTTGGTGGCGTGTTCACCTTTGTGTAGGGTGGGCTGAAGGAGAGCCTTTCATTGGCCATTGGCAGCCAATATGCACAGGCTCGGGCATCTGTGAGGCTGCTCATTGTGCGCCTTTGCAGCTGCCCTTCTCTGGCGCGAAGCCTACACCCTCCTCAAATAAACAGCTTTTTAAGGAAAGCTGGAACAAAAGTATCAGAGAGAAGCATCAAGGGAAGCAGCAAATAGCAACAGAGGCTGTAGAGAGACGAACCCGCTAACCACCATAAGTAGATAAAAGGAGATGCTTTCTTCATAGTGTCAACTGAGTAAATAGCTCCATTGTCACTGGGGTATTATTTGTGTAATCCCTTGGAGTGAATACTGTTTCAAATCTGCTTGTTTTCACATGCAACCACACTTCCTGCTGCTGCTCTCAGCACTGCAGCGCACAGGCCTGCCAGCAGCCCCGTTTCAAAAGCGATAAGTTCTCCCAAACTGCTTTTCCCCCTCAGGTGCAGGGTCAGCCAGGCAGGAGAGGGTTATCTACGAAAACCCGTCTGGCTTGGCCACCCTTCTGCAGCACCATGCAGCAAGATGAGCCAGCAGGATCCAGCTCCTTGGCCATGCCCGTGGGGACGTGGCGCAGGGGAGGTCCTCATCCCTCAGCAATGGAGAGCCCATCCTGGGGGCTGTCACATTTGGCCATGCTGCTTGGCGTTGCCCTGGAGCAGGCCCGTGTTTAGAGGAAAACCCGGTGCTGCTGAGGGGTTCTGCTCCAGCTTGGCACGTCCCCTGTTTCTCCTTCAAGCGGTGACTCCTCTTCCTGCATCCCTCCCACAGAAAAGGGGATCTCATCCGTGATGAGTCTGGTCCATTCCTGTAGCACGCCTACTCCATGCCATGGGGCTCAGTGCTGGAGGACAGAGAAGATCCTTAACACTGAGCTGTGATTTTGTAGCAAAAATTGCAGTCTTAGTTGCAGGGGCACAAATCTGAATGGAAGCCTCTGACTCCAACACCAGAGTGCACCTTTTTATTCAGTCAATCTGATGTCAATAAAAAAGATGCTTATAAGCAAATTTGCGCAAATTTGCACAAATTTGATAAAGGATCTTTTTACTCCTATGTCGTTAAACTGAAGTAGACACCTTGTGCAACTAAGACTTAGTTTATATTGACTTACCAGAATTTACTGAGGATACAAAGACCTGTGTATCACTGCTTGACAGAAGCCAATTTTAGAAACACACAAGTTTTAAACAGTGTACTACACATTAAAAAAAGAAAGAAAGAAAATAACCCCAGCAAGCAAAACATTGCACATTTTTCTGTGCAGGTGAAGTGAATAGATACTAAGGTAATTCATCGCTACTTGTCCCATTAAATTTGCACAGGGATAATAGGATTTGTCCATCTATCTTCAGGCTGGGGGACAGCAGCACCTCCTATGAGGAGAGGTGGGATTTACAGATGGGAATTAAGGACATCACAGGAAAGACTCCGGACTGTCGGTTCCCTTCCAGCTCCCCCCCCAGCAGAACACAGCCCTGGCTCCGCATTGGCATGGGGCTCCGGCAGCAGCACGCTCCCCAGGTCTGGGAAACCAAAATGGGTACTTCACCCTCATGGGGCAGCAGCTGCTCCCTGTGTGCCCTGCCCGGGGCATACTCTTCCTCCAAGGGTTGGGAATGACCTGAAGCAATTGCCATGGTGGGTAGCTTACGTGGCACTCTTTAAGACAGAAGTTCTTTTGGTACTGTCTTTGGGAAAGCATGTGTGCTCTGCGATACCCCACATCACACTGTGCGTAAGAGTTGGCATCCTGCTCCCCAAGGAGGCATCTTTCCTGCCGTGTCTGAGTGACCTCGGAACGGGTTCCTAATTGGATCCATGCACGCGCTCCCCCCAAGGCACTCTGACACTCCTCAAACTCATTCACTCGCCTCGTGGATCATTAAAACCCTTTGCTACTGACAGTGCTACTCCCAGAAGGTTTCTTTGATGTCTGTTTGGATATAAGTCCTAAATTATTTTATAAATAAACATCTGGATAGAATTAAAAATAAATCTCATAAAAATAAATCCTGTTTGCAGGCACAAAACTGCTTTTGAGCAAAATTTTACAGTTTTCTCCCCCACAAAACCAGAGGTGGAAAAAAAACCTTCCCCAGTCTCTGTTTTCCATTTAGTGCTCAACTACAAACTCAGAAGTGTCAGGTTTGTCCTCCGCGCAGACATGTTGAGAAGGCTCATTGCTGTGCGCAGCAGCTTGACTGCTCCAAGGAACAAATCCAAGCCTTTTTCCCCATCTGATCCACAGTAAGCAACCCAAGATGCTTGTGCGGGTTGGAGATGGGCTCCTCAGCCTCTCCCCGTTTGCAGCGGCAGTAGTCAGCTCCAGGTCTGAAGCAAACGTCCACCTTCCTACCCTTCAGTGACTAGACCCATGCAATCTCATGCGCTCAGTGCAGGACTCGTGCTGTTGTGTCCCTCCCCGCTGTCTCTCTCGGAGGGGCTGTGTCTCTTGCATTTGCAGCGCAGGGCTGGAGCCTCTCTCTTGCTCTGTGGCTCCATATGCTCAGCAGCTGGTTGGCAGATGACGAGCGGCATCTGGTATGTGGGCTTTCAGAGCAGAAGAAAGTGGTTGGTAAGGACAAGCTACATCAAGGGACATTAGGCTTAAAAGGAGCCCTGAGAGGGGGCCATTCCTTGGCCAAGTGCTGTGGCTCCATATGACCAAACAGGCTGAATATGTGCCTCAGCCCATGACAGGTCCTAGCCCTATCTTCTGCGCTGGAAAAGGATTTGCTTCAGACGTTTGTACAGCCTCTGTGGAGCTCTTGTGATAACATGCCCGAGACAGAAATCCTTTCTGAAGGCATATGGTCTTCATAAGCACCTTGAGATCCACAGAGCTGCCTGGCAAAGGAAAGGAAAAGTGGAGACTGATGGGAACACAACTTTCTACATGTCTGGCGGTCTCTGCCTTGCCTCTGAATGTGTCAAACCCAGGCTTGCAGGTAAAACGAGGAAGGGTGCTCCTTTGCCAAAGGCTTTCTGCCTGCATCCCAGCTCCACACACCTCCTCCCTATCACCCACTCCCTTGGGACACCAGCGACCATCAGTGCTGTCTCTCTGCTTGCGTGGTATCAGTATGCTGAACTGCTCCAAAGACAGCTATCCTGTTTACTTGCACTCTGCATCTCACATGTCCAGGCACATCTTCCTGACAGTGTTTGTTGTCCCTCCTCTGTTATTTTAATCTGGAAAGAAGGAGATCAAGCCTTATCCATTTACCAGCTTTTCTACAGAGCATAAGCATTCCTTGGGTTTTCCTCGGGGGCCCATTATTCCAGAACACTGTAGCTCTTTCAGTCTGTTTCCGCAAATCCTCTTGAAAGAGTGTCTGAGTTAACAGTGTTGCCAATATCAAGCTTTGAGGAATAATGAGCCAGGCCTCCAAAGTCATGAGATTAGCTTTAAAAAAGAGAGTGTTTTAGGTTTTTTATAAAAACAAGCATTAAAATTTGGCATTCGTTTTATTTACTTTTTGTTTCTAAATCTTTGGCATATGCTCAAGTCACACTTTCAAGCTTTTCCCCCTTAACTGTTAAAAACAGAAGCTGACACTCTCAGGAGCTGATTCCCAAGACTCAGGGAGCTGGGACTTATGAAACTGGAATTCAGGGATAATCATGATAAAATTGCAACTGCTGGGACCACTGAGTTAAGTATGGTAAAAACTGATTCCTAGGAATATCATGATTTTCACTTCTGTTTGCATTTAATCCTCTTTAATCTGTGGGCTCAATCCACCTCTGAATATTATCAAACCTACATTAACAGGCCTAACCCTCTTTATTTAGAGTCATCTTCTGGCCACGTGCATTTTTACAGGCTTTATTTCTCTCTCCAAAGCCCATGGGCCACTATCTGTCTTCCTCTGCTCTGCACAGTGATATTTTGGGTAGGTGTCAGATCCAGATTATTGGACAACTCAATTTAGGTGAAGACAGTTAGATCCCTTCAAACTGAAGGTGCCTATATACAAGGTGGGTCTCTAAGCTCCCATTGTGGTTGGTGGAGATGAGGGTTCAAGTCAGTGGCCCACACATAGACAGCTGAGGTGCTCTCAGTAGCCACATCCCACCCAACCACTACGAGCTGCTCCAGAAATCAACACTCTTCCATTAGATCTCTACTCGCCCTTGTTTTCTGGTACCATGCAATGCCTCAGCTATACTCGGGTATCTCAGCAGGTACTTGCCACCAGCATGTGGGCAGCAAACAGATTCCCAAGTCAAGAGGTAACTGAACTGGTAAACTCAGCAGAGTCTGGAGAGCTGCTCCGCTGACAAGGTGTAGGCATTACCTTGGGTTTCACTTATGTGTCTTTAATCTTAATCAAACCTTGTTGTTACACACGGGCAGTGCTTTAAATTGTACTCCCAAGATGAGTAGAGCTGAACCAGCAGAACTGTTTCTTGCCTGAACTGCTCTCATCGGTAGTTCTCGTAGTAGGGTCATGCGAAGAGGAGTGCTGGGCTGAAAGCTCCTATTTATAAAGTCTCATCACTACCTCTGTGAACAAGACCCCCAGCCTGCAGCATTAATTCTTCCAGTTGTAAAATGCCTATGATGTCATTTACCCGCCTAGCTAAATCTGCATCAGTAATGCTTGTGATCCTTTCTTAAGTCTAATTATACTTCTTTTGTCTCACCTTTACAATGACTTTTCTGGTGACCTGAATTTGGGGGAAGAACCACTCAGCCAGCTCTTGACAATGCTTTTTGCAACACTTTCTGGCAGTTATTGGGAAAAATTTTTGCAAGAAGCTTTTTGCAAGAAACCTAAAGTTAAAATCACGCTGCTGCTCAGGATCAGAGAAGACAGACAGACGCAGAGGAGCACATTTACTGTGTTGACACATACACTCAGTAAAGCTCTTTACCCATGCGCCCCATTGCTACAGGTGCACAGCTATGCTTTGCTGAAACAGAGTTGTTATTGCTGTAACCATTGCATTGCCAATGAGTTCTGCAGTAGCAGTGTAGGGTTTCTAGCTCACCAAATCTAATCCCTGCCTTCCCCCAGCTATCAGGAGCAGCCATGTCATATAACCCCTTTCAGAGACTGGACTAACTCCATCTTGAAAGCAGTTGTGTTTTTGAGCTCAGTCCTCCTCCTGGAAGGCTGTTCCAAAACTTCATGCCTCTGAGGAGAAACCTCATTTCCAGCTCTGTGGTTAATTTATTCCCATTTGTTCTTATGCCAATGTTCTCCTTTAAAGTCAGTAGATCTTTTTGCCCCCATCCCATGTTTACCTCCAGTGAATCTACAGAGGTCTTTTGTACTGCTAGTCGTGCTGAATAAGGTTACGTTTTTTATCTCGTCTCATAAAAAAGGCTCTCAATTTCTTTCTGCTTCCCGGCAACCTTCCTCTACATCTCCACACACTTGATTTCATTTTCTTGAACATGACTTGCCAGAAGTCTACACTGTTTCTTGGATGGTATTAATATCTCTCCCTTTCTACTGGAAGTGCCCTAACAGTAGCATCCTAGTCTTATTTCTCTTGTTCATAGCCTTGTTATGTTTATGACCTATTCCTGTTGATTACTACACTCATGTTTTCCTCCTAGTATGTGATTTTCAGCTGATTCAGAGAAA
This sequence comes from Haliaeetus albicilla, assembly GCF_947461875.1. Taxonomy (NCBI): domain Eukaryota; kingdom Metazoa; phylum Chordata; class Aves; order Accipitriformes; family Accipitridae; genus Haliaeetus; species Haliaeetus albicilla. The sequence goes on along the minus strand of NC_091502.1, from coordinate 16,366,564 downwards.
TTTGTAGAAGTCTGCAAAGATCCTTCCTTTCTTTGAGTGTAGGACCTTGAATTCTGTATAATCACATTTCTGCCTCTCTTGGTCCTGTTCTCATGGTGATTTTAATCTTCCTGAATAATACTCATCTTGTGCTATTGAACAACACTCCCCTCTGCCATTGTGACATAAGGATATTTCATAAACACTTTCCTTCGCTATTTCTGAGATTATTAATGAGATATTCAATAAGAACAGTTCAAAGGCTCCTCTATGAGGAGCCCTCCTAATGACCTTCCTCCCTGCAGATGTTGCGTCTTACAGGACTACCCTCTGCCATCTCCTGTTTCATCAGCTCTCTCCCCACTTTACTGTTCTTTGCCTAATCCCCATTTTTCCCAGTTCAGTGAGTGGATGGTAAATTAAAAGGATTCTCTGCAGGGTAGGTTAAACTGGTAAGCGCCTCCAGATGATGACCTTTAGTGCTTTAATGGTGTAAAACCACTGTTTCTTCTGCTCTTTAGTATTACAGGTGCTCTGGACCGCTCTCATGAGGTTTCTCTGAGACAGACCTGCAGTACTGAGTCATGCTGCATATAAAACAATCCATCATTCAACTTGTTTAAAATATAAGAGGTTTGAAGCAGGCTGAGGCACATGGAACCAAAGCACAGATTTACATCGACTTACCCTACTAAGTGTGAGCCTGCCTTCACTTTGAGTACATGGCCAGAGTCTCGCTGAAATCACGTAACAGAAAATTACATAATTAGGAAATTAATCCCTCAAACTGAAAAACTCTATCAAGAAGCTGCCACAGACATCCCGGTGCCTGAAGGATCGTTTTACTTCCAAAGGCTGTTAGGCAGCCCCATCACCACCATGCCTTGGGAAATTTCCCCCTTAAGGCTTTGCTGGCTGAAACAACAGCGGCCCATGTGTTGTATCACCCTGTCAGCAGCGATGTCCCAAGAGCTGTTTTCCCAATTGCCTGTGCCTGGGCAGAAGCGGCTGGGCTTAGCACCGTGCCTCCCACCCTGTCCCCGCATCGCTGCCATCTGCCCCCCCTGAGGTCCCGCTGCCTCCCTGCTCCTCCCTTAGGCTGCCCAGGAGCTCCTGGTGGAGGCAGAGATACGAAGCAAAGAAAATAGTCTCGTGTGTGACGGCACCTGCATCAGCCGCAGTGCAGTGACCACCAGCGCGTGGGCTTGGACACGCCACGTCCCCTGTCTCAGGTGGGGCTTTGCTTCAGCCTCTCTCGTTGCCACCATTCCTCCCAGTGCCTGCTGCTCCCTCTCCCCAGTTTTCAGTCTATGGCCAGGGATTAAATGTTTTTCAAAGCCTATGGACTAATAAACCTCCCAGACCTGCTACTTCCATTTCGTGGGTGTGATGGAGTCATTTATTTTCCACTGAAATATGCTTACTGCACAGTACAGGAGCAGGAGTGCACAGACCAGAGCCCTCAGCCACAAACAGTGTCACATCTTTCACTCCAAAATGGGTTCTTTTGTGACATTGAAATACACACATGTATAAAAAAGAATAAATGAATCCTAGTGTAATGAGCGAGTGAAGCACAAAATCAGCAAAAAGACAATACAGTCTTTTGATTTGCATCAATGGGAAACACAGAAAAAGTTGTGTGCAGTAGGCAGATCATAACTCACGTTGGAGTAAATAACACAGATATTGTTCTGACCTTGTGTGGAGTTTTGCTGCTTCAGTGAAAAATCTTATTGCTGCTGACCATTTGTTTCAAAGGGGAAGATGATGTGTAGAAGGACATTTTTAGGAGTAGAGAATAAATTCATAAAACAGTCTTCTGCATTCTTAATGTTGCAGGCAGCATTATATTTGAAGATCTGAAATAAAATTCTTGTTACCTCCACTCTGCAGCAGATGTGAGAGTTATTTTTTCCAGAGTATTTGGTCACGGGTATGGATCCTCTCATGTGCCCATCCTCAGAGGTTCAGTGCGTGTGCCAAGACCCAGCGGAAGACAGAGACGTGCAGGGAAGCACAGAAAAAGCGGCGGTTCTGCTCAGCTGAATAGCAGTGGCCATGGCACCATCAAAACCTTCAACGCGTTGGAGAAAACCGTCTCCCTTTTTGATGTTCTCTCCCAAATGAATTTAATATTTTGGGACAGGGTGGTCTTGTGACAATCCTGGGCCCAACAGACAGATTTGGGATCACTCAGAGATCTCACAAGTGTGCTCAGGTCCTGGGACTGTTTCATCGCTTTGCCATTGAGGATCATTAACCACCTACCCTGGCACCCCCTGCTTTGGAAAGTGGGGATGTCATCAGCCCTTTCACCAGGCAGACCCCTGAAACAGAGCATGCTGGTGCTTTGGCATGAGTTGGAAAACAGCTAAAGCTGTCCTTCATCTGGTCCCCTCCTCATCTGCCTCCTGCCCTGATCCATGGGTGTGCTCAGTAGCAGCACAGCTGCTCTGCCTTCAACCTCCTCCCACTGTCTAAGTTTCTATCTCTAAACTTCTTTATGGTAGAAGAAGGGGCTATTTTGACCACCTCGACCATTTGAGAAGGAGTGGGATTGCTCCCCTATCTCCCTGCTTCTCTGGTCTCTACAACAGGGAAGGTAGCTGGTATTTCTCCCCTGAAAATGCTCTTATGAACCTCTTGGTCGTGTAGGATTGTTTCTTTCTACATGCATGTGTGCTCCAGCAGAGATGCAAGCGTGCATCAAATTGGAGGGGATGCGAACGAACCTGCTGAGGAGAGCCAACTCAGTCCCACCAGCTCCTAACACTAGAGCTGCACCTTCCCTGGAGCCCCAGAAATTAAGATGTTCAATGGAGGCCAAGAGAGAGCAACTCAAGGGCTGCTTCCCCAGGCATATTACCCCCTTCCCTTCTACTCCTTTTGGACAGCACACCCTGCTTGGAAATAATTTGGGAAGGTGGTAGCACATGTTCAGCAACTTTCCTCTTTTATCATAGTTATCTGACAGAAGTCTGGGAAGCTGTTGATCTGTGGAAGAACGAATGATGCTACAGAAAACTGCCATCAGCTGCTGTCCGTGGCTGAGGAGACACAACCATGGCGATGTTCACAACAAGATCACGGCATCGTTTGCTGGGATCGAGCTCCCCATGGGACATGAACCAACACACCACACTGAGGGATGGAGAACAAGGATGTAGTAATGGCATTGCCAGGGCAGGGGGGAGATCCAGCCCTCCTCCTGTCCTGCCTCTAATAACCACTAACAGTGACAGCCTGAGGCAGAAAATCCGACAAGGGCAAGCAAGTCAGATTCATCTTCAAAATACTGGTGAAGTAGAAGCAACATCCATTAGCCAGAGTAAGCCAGTGCTATTTTTTGCTGTTCAAAAAAGATGAATTCTGCTGTGAAGCACCAGAAAATGACTGGAGAAGGAGCAATTAAACCTTTGGTCTGAGCTTGCAGAGCTATTCCTGGTTTACCTGTTGATGATGTAAGGAAATAAGACCAACATCTCATTCCACTTAGGCTTCTGAACAACAGAAGAGTAACATATCCTTAGGCTCATTTCTACTAAATGATTTAGGTTCCTGGAAATCTTAGGGAGGAGTGAAAAATAGGGAGAAATTTCAAAAATTATTTGATGAGTGGCATGTGTGGATGAAAACTGAAAGTTTTTAAATTAGAGGGAAATTGAATGCTTCAAGCTCTTCTCAGTTGCCTCCCTTGGGCTACATCACCTAGGAGGCATCAAAGTTTTTCCTATCACTGCATCAAAACGTACACTCAAAGTGCTCTTTGGAAGCTCGGGTTATAGAGAAAACCAAGGGCTGTTTGGCAATCAAATTGAAACAATCCTAACGTATCAAGTCATCATTTCCAAATTGAAATCATTAGGCTTTTTATCAGAATATTTTGTTTTTCAGGCACTGGTTTTTTAAGGAAAAAACCCACAATTTTTAGGCAAGTACTTTCTGTGAAAGCTTCTGTTTAGCTGAAAACCTGGAATTTCTTTGGAAAGCACATTTGATTTAAAAAAGGGGTGATATCTCATCAAAAACTCTTGGTCTGCAATGTATTTCCTGAGCAAGCCGGTTTTACTGACTTGGTCCATCAGTGAAAAATTTTACCTTTTCTTCATTGTTTCTGAAAGGATAGTCATTATTAGGTCAGCTGGAAATCAGCCTTTTTGCAGTTTAGTTATACTGGCTTCCTACAGTGAAATACACTTTAGGATGGATCTGTGGTTTGAGCAGGTTCCTGTAACAGCAGATACCCCATTCACAAAGAAACAAACTCTCCCTCGTAGCCCTTCTAAGCAGTTTATGAAGCATCCAGCATCATAAAGTGCCCAAGCACCATAAGCTTGGTGATTCCCCCCATTTTCATCCCACTGCTAAGAGAAGCATGCAAGGGGAGGTGCTGCGTGTGGCACAAACAAGTCTGCTGTGCTGGCAGGGCTGCCCGGAGGAGGTGGCATCAGATGGCAGGAGGTGACAGGAGGGGCCGACACGTGGCCAAAGACAGTTGTGTCGCTTATGTGAGAAGTTAAATCCCCCCACAGCCATCAGCTGTCGGGGTTCAGGGAGCTGTGGATGGCGTCTCTGCCCACATTTACTATTTTTAGCTCTTTTTGCAGCACGGAACATGGTACCTCAGGAAGTCCCAGGCACCAGAGGTGAGGGGACGGGGGGGATCAAGGGAGCCGAAGTCAGAGGGATGCAGTGGGGTGTTAAAAAACCAGGGTGCAAGAGATGGGATGAGGAAACAACAGCCACCGAGTGGAAAGCGACAACAAAATGACCCCACCGAAGCTCAGGAAGTCTCCGGGCCCCACACGGTGCCTGCTCCCTAACCTAAACCCCTGCTCCTGGTGCGGCATCGCACTGCGGTGTAAGCTCCTTAGATGTAAGCTCTTTGGTGGAGCAAGGGCCGGTGCCGCGGTGCCCCGGTGCCTCCCCGGGGAGCCTGGCCCCTGGCACCGCGGTGGGACAGGGCACCAGCGGCACGGCTGCGCCAGACCCGCACATGGCCACGGGCAGTTTTAGGGTTTGTTCTGTAAAAGCACGGGTCTGTTGGTGTTAGCGTGTTGGGCTCCATGAGGACACGAAGGCAGCTGGAAGTGCGGGAGGTGCTGCCCGCCCGGGAGGAGCGTGTGCCTCGTGCCGGCAGAGACTCGTGCTCGAAGCCCAGCGCTGAGCCTCCGTCACCCCTGGGCACGTCTGCACCATTTGCTGTTTCAAACAAGCAAAGTCAAAGTCCTTCATGCAAATGTGAAGATTACACTTCATGAATCCCGTCAAGGCAAGCAGAGACACTGTGTCTCAAATAAGAACACAACAACAAAAAGCATATTATAATGCCTAATCTTTTTTTTTTTTTTTTCTTTTCTTTTTCTGGGATATTTCCCCATCACCTCCAGTTGAACTCACCCTTCGTTCACAAGCTGGGAGATCTGGTTAATCAGCAATGTTTGCAAAGCTTTCTTAGCTCTTAACAAACGTCATTTCTTTGCTGTGTTTGTCAGCGTGGTGCAGCGATTATTGCTGAGATCTGAGATGCGATTGCCCGTTTTGTGGAGGAGGGGGGTGGGGAGTCGGGGAGATAATGTAATAATGAAATCCATTGTCATGAATAAATCCGTAGGAGCATTTAGATGTTTTTCCCCTTTTTCTGACCCACTTGGTCCTCACGTGTCTGGCTGCATCAAGAGGGCTGTTGACCCTGTGGGAAGGTAATACAAGGGCAGTGAACAGAGCACTCTCTGGGTTCGGTGAGTGGGATGAATCTTGCCTATTCCCAGTAAAAGGAAACAAAAATAAAAATATATTCTGTTTAGTGCCAGCGTGCATGAAATGCTTTCAGTGGTAAAACCAAATCCTGCCTGCCATCCTCCCACAGGGTGACCTGGGCATTCCCACACTGGCAGTGGGAGAATTTCCATGCAGCAGTTCCCAATTTCACAGACGAGAGGAGGAAAGTATTTGGCCCTCCATCTTCATACAGAGCCCAAGATGATCCCAGGTCCCCTGGGTTCACAGTGCTGGTGTGCTGTGTCTTTGATTGATACTCCAACTGCAGCAGCAGGTACCTTCCTAATGCAGCACCAGACTTCCATCTGCTTAAAGAAAACGGACTTCTTTCTGTGCTGAATCTCATCACTTCTGCCTTTATTATTTCCAGATTGCTTTTATTTTAGGTACTTCTCCTATTCTGTCCTTACTTCCCCAGTGTGTCACACTTCTTACTTCATGTTTACTCTGCTTTGTATTTTTAGCCTGGTTTCCTAAGGAAATGATGCACAAGCCATCGTGCCACCTGTGGCTCCATCTATGTCCTATTCCTCCCCCAACACCAAAAAGCCCCCAGAATATTGCTCCACCCTAACTGCATCTGCTGGAGGAGGAAAGATTTCCAAGATATTTCAGCAGACGGGGTCCCTGAGCTGCTGGAGAAGAGCGTGGTGCCCTTCGCTGTCTCTCCCTGCTTCCTTGTCAAAGTGCTGCTTAGCTGCAGCTGCAGGAGGAGAAAGGGGGGAGAAGACCTTGCTCCTGGACCTGGATCTACCCCTTTCTCCAGCCAGCATCAACCGCATGGGATCCACAGCAAGGATCCCATGGCAAGGAGCAGCTTTAGGTGCCTCCTGATTGCTTGGGGGCAACTTGAGAGGGCTGGGATTGTGGCACCTCAGCATCCCCATCCCACCAGCCTCCGAAGCGGAAACCGAAAGGCTTGTGTCCTTGTAGACAGCCCCTGGGCACGGAGAAGGAAAAGAAAGGAAAGGGAGCATTGAGGAAGGAGCGCTTGCAGGGCTGGAGTGGCGGCAGCCGCTGTTTTCTTGGGGGTGGCCGGTGGGTGGAGGAGCAGAAAGGAAAAAACAAGGCTTCCAGATGAGTTCATCCCCTCTCAAATTGCGCTCATTGAAACACATCTGTGTTTCCAGGGCTGTGTGCGCAAAGAAAACCGCCTTAGTCAGCTCTTGTTTTTGGTTTTGTGCATTGGCTATTTGTATGGTTCCTTTTTTCCCCCCTTCAAGTCAGATCCTCTGGTGTATAAGGGCTCAGTTCAGCCAGAGCTTTATCCAGAAAGCTGCTCCCAACACTTCCTAATCTCATAAACAAAAAAGAAATGACTTAATACTCCAGAACAGAAACTGTTTTGTTCAAGCACAGCAGTGGCACTCTCAAAGAGACACCTTGCCCACACAGGTGCCTTTTGAGGGGCTGCAGACAGCTGACAGCAGAATGGTGTTTTCTAATTCAGGTAAATTATATTTCATTGCGAAACAGTGCACAGCAGTAATTATTGTATTTGTGTAGTAGCACAGGACACCCAGCCAGCATTTGGCAGGGAGCTGATTAAATCACTGAGGTGTAATTGAAAGGTTTGATTGCATTCCACCTCCAGCCATCAGCATCCACAGCGTTTGTTTTGTCGGCTGGTTTAAAGGCTGGCACATCCCTGTGGTCCAGCAGCCCAGGGTGATGCTGCCCACAGGTCATTGCAGGCCTGGCTGTAGCAATCTGCATCTTGCCAGCCTGGAGATGCCCAGGCTGAGGGACACCTCATTGCCTACACGCCACAGCTACAGGTTTCATGGCAAGACTCATGATAGCAGATACTGATCTTAAGGGCATGGCTATTAGAGCCACGTGCATGTATGAGGATCTCAGCCCTTGCTTACCAAACCCTGTAGTTTCCAACCTGTCAAGGAAAGGTCCAGAATGTCCTGCACCGTAAAAGCTCAAAGTCCCAAGAACAAATACAGGAATGACATTTTCCACATTAAGTTCATGTATTTTTATCTCCAGAGCTTTCAGCTGACCATATACATTTTTGAAACATTTCACTCACAATAAGAATGCTAATGCTTTTCCAGGGATTGCCAATGCAGTGCTTCAAAATTAACAGCACCACCCCAGTGCTGCCTTTGCTAAACTGAAACCATCGACTTCACTCAGGCTGGTCCCCAAAGCTATTTAGGTACCAAATTCCTACAGCAATCAATTTTCCCTGTGATTTCTCTATGCCATCAGGGAAGTTTGGTGCCCTTGGTGCTGACCCTCAGGACAAGCTGCTGTCCTGGAGGTGCTGCTCATGATAGCAACGAGGGAAAGGAGAACTCCTTCAGCAGAGCAAGACCTGCAGAGCACAAAGCAGGAGAATTGCCCCGCAGACGTTCATTAACATTCAAAAAACAAATGTTGACTCAGTCGTGTTTGTGAGCTTTTCTTTTTACCCTCTCCAAATATCCCAGCTGTACAGCAGAGCCTGTGTGAATACTTGAGGAAAATTGCCTCTAACCGCAACTAGCCCCCTAGATAAGATGTATTCTGGTATTACTCAATCTTGGAAAGCCTGCATCGCCATCCAGCAAAGAAACTGAAGCAACAGGGTGCCAGGGGCAGAAATAGCTGCCCAGAGTGAGCACAGGCGTCGGGACTCTCCACCCTCCCACCAGACTGCCTGTGGACTATCCTTTCAGGTGAAGCCACCTGTGATGAGAAACAGCCCTGGTCCACAAATGCTGAGCACCATGTTGCTTGCATCTGCAAGACAGCACATATGGTGACCGTGAGCGATCTGCAGAACGTCAGTTCAGCTACATAGAAAAACAAAAAAGTGAAGAAATAATAGAAAATTTTCCAGTATTGACTGCATTTGAGAGTTCCACACTGTGCCTAGTCACTGGGAGTGAATTCAACAAATATGAAGCAGTTATAAATGATTTAGCCCAGTCACCAGTGTTTTTGCAGTGCCAGGCAACTTTCTGTTGTGCTACCAGTCTATTACCTAAGTCTAGAAATAATAGTTCATCCCATTAGGGATTTCATATTTTAAAAATTTGTGCCCTGGGAGTCTGACCTGCATACTCAACTCATTTAAAAATGCATATTAAATAATACACCACTCAGTATACTGCTGGAGAGACCTGCCCTGAAAGAGAAAGCCTTTCAGCATCCACAGACCTTCCAGCATGCCCTGAGAGCTCTCCAGTCAGGCTGTACAATAAAATCATAAAAAGCAGGGCTGGAACAGACCTTGGGAGTTTGGCTACTGCATTGCGTTGCCCGCAGACAGGATCCTCTCCCAAGCCATCCCTGATAGGGGTTTGCCCAACTTGTTCGCAAAGCCTCTAATGATGGAAAATCCTCAGCTTCCCCAGGCAATCTACTACCAAGCTTATCTTCACCGTTAGAAATGCCTAAACTAAAACTTCTCTGTAATTTCATCCGATCACCCTGTGTCCTGTCTTCTGCAGACATGGTAAAGACTTTGGTACGTCTGCCACTGCAGCGTAAGGCTGCGATCTCTCCACTTTTCTCTAGACTAAAACTCAGCGGTAGCATTTTGGGGGTGATCTTGAGGGACACTCTCAAGCAGAGATGTAACTCAGCCTGGGGATAAGGAAATTCAGGATAACATTTCCAACAAGCTCCTCCAGAAGAAAAAAAATAATTCTCCTGTAGAGGAGAAAAAAAGCCCTTTTTTGGCCATTCAGAAGAACTGTTGCATCCAGGAGCTTTTAATAACTCTTCTTGTTAACTGCTCATGTATGTTCTGTGCAAACAGGAATAAATGCAATGGGAGCTTAAAAAAAAAAAAAGAAGCTTTTTTTTGTACCTTCATAGGGAAACTGTGAAGTTAATGGACAATCAAATCCAACAGGAATATTCTACCAGGAGACTGAAAAATCCCTTGAGAACAATACTGAAATCATGTAATCCCAGAACCGTAGAATGGTTTGGGTTGGAAGGGACATTTAAAGATCATCTAATTTAACCCCCCTGCCATGGGCAGGGACACCTTCCACTAGTTTAGCTTGCTCAAAGCCCCATCCAACCTGGCCTTGAATAGTTCCAATAATGGGACATCCACAAATGATACACTGAATATTATCAGCAACGGAATGTCCTGACAGTCAACCTTGGCATATACTCGGTGTGGCAAGAATTAGAGGAAAAACAGTAAACATAATGTTGTTGAGGGAAAGGAGGAGGTCTCTACAACATGGATTCTAGTATTGGTAGCAATAAGAGTTGTATGGTGGGATGCTTTTGACATAGGATTGAGGAGCTCAGATAAGGAGAAAATAAGGAAAGACCAACTGAAAGAAAGCAAAGCAGATAAAATATTTTTTCCTACAGTACAAGGGATTATACAGCTCCCAGACACACAGTGCATTAGCCCTGCTTTTAATAAGAGGGGCTTCCCTGGAAAGAGGTAGAGGGAAACTTCACTGAGCCCCTGTCAAAAAATTAAAAGGACATCATACAGAGAAGAAAATTGAGATAACTTGACTATGGGGGCACAGACGTGGGTCTTGGTTATGATATCGGCCTGGCAGGAGCTCCACTCACTGAGTCAGTGAACTTCCCTCGACTCTGGTGGGTGTTTTCCACGACTAAGGACAGTTGGCATTGACCCAGGCTGTTAAGCCCCTGGGAGCTGGCCCTGCCAGCCCTATTCCAAGTGTACCTTCTGTCTCATGCATTTCTGTTCCCAGCACTGATGCCCTGATGCCAGGAGGGAAAGGACCCGTTGCACTCGCTGCACCCCCGGGGACCCCTCCCAGCTCTGCTCCTCTGGCAGCCTGGGGGCTCCAGGCTCGGTCTGCCAAATGCACTGGCCTTGGGATGCCGTGCAGGACTTGGGATGCAGGACTTGGGATGTCGTGCCAGTCTGCGTATTTGGAGAAGGGTAGGGAGTCCCCAGCAGGATCAGAGGATGGGTTGGCCACTGTCCTACATGCACTGGGAACGAAACAATGGCAGAGTCTGCCACAGCGCCCGTGTTGACCTCTTCGGAGACACAGTTTGGGCCAGAAGTCCTCAGCGCAGCCTGCGAACCCTGCCTGGAGCACACAAAACCGCGAGCAGACTGTTTGTGGATCGGTGCCCTCCTTCCCACACAGACATGTGCTAGAGGAGAAAAACAAGCTGCCTCTTTCCAAGTCCTCGTACAGCCTCCGGCTCTCTTGCCATTGAACTGTCATATGAAAGCCAAGATCTTAAGGTGATCTCTGCTGTCCCCTCCACAGGAGGGCTTTACTCCGAGTGCAGAAGAGACCGTATTTTACAAAGGGGAGTTGGGTGGGTGCTACCGAGCTGAGGAACAGGGTGAATGGAAAAAGCAAGAGGTGTGGAAGGTGAGTTATACAGACAGAAGGAGCTTCTAGGAGAGGAAATGTGCAGAAAAGAGGGAAAAGGCTCAAAGAGAGCTCACAGCAGCTAACAGAGCTCTGCAGGGGGGACTCCTCTGCAAGGGGAGGGTGAGGACACCTCCCCCACGGGGTCATCACATCCTCACCCACTTCTCCAGGGATTCACACTCCCATGCCTTGGCAGGAGCAAAATACTTTCATTGATCGAATGTTTTTCTGTCTTGTGTAACAGCTGGGTACGCTACATGTTGGGTAACAGGACTTTCACTGTCCTATAGTTCCTTCCAGGCAAGACTTCCGTCTCCCAAAAAGAAATAGCAACAATAAGAAAAATCTGTCTAACAAGTTGTGTTTGATCCCGACTTCATCCCTAAAACCTACCTCCAGGAAACTGGAGTGGAGTGTGAACACAAGGCAGAGGGAAGGCTTGGAAGGAGTGCAGAGGTAAAAAGAAATGGGCCCATTGCTGCCCCTTCCCTACGTCAGCAGGTATCTTGCAACTGGAGCCAGCAAAAGACTTGCGTTTGACAGACCTTTTCATCATGCAACAGACCATGGCTTTGCCCAGCGCTAGACTGTCTTTGGGGACTTACACAGCTGCTATGCCGAGTTGAGCACTGTCTTTAATTCCTAGGAGTAGCATTATCCCTGGAGAAAAGCAAGAAATGAAGGACAGAGGGGCTAAATGGCACTGGGAGGGACTGGATTTAGCTCTCCCAAATCCAAAGTTAGCACTTTCCCCGTCAAACTATCCTTCCTCTCTTGGATCTCTTGCAGAGGTACTTTAAATCCTCTCCAAGTTCTCGCCCAGCCCCACGACTGGAGAAAACCCTGGAGAAATGGTAACTGAGCAGCTCTTCCAGCCAGCCTGACCTCAGTCCTTCTCCAGGCCAGCTCATCTGCTTCTGCAGGGGCTGCCAGCTGGCGAGCGCTGGGCTCCCTCACACGAGCTGGCACAACCCAAGGGGTGAATCAGCCCGCTGAGGAACTCGCAGCAAGGATAAACAGCTCTGGGGCTGGAGAAAACGAAATAGTTGGAAATTAATGGGAAAGGAATTGCAGGAGAAGAAAAGTCTTGCAGCTCTACTCAGACATGTACTGCAGTGATCGCTGCAAACACTCTGGCTGATAATGAAGTTATTGCAGATGATAAAGGCCAGACAAAATAGAAGAGGATAGAGCAGAAAATGTCTAGCTTGTTTGAAAACAGTATTTTAACAGACCGAAGGGACTATCAGAGAAGGATGGGCCAAAGACCAAGTCCTTCTCCATCACTGATTTATACCTGAGTAGTTCTCTGGGCAAGACAAAATGGTGTAAGACCACTGAAACATACACAGGCAACAAAGCAGTTCCTTGTTCTCAGGCAATTGGAGGTCAGGGGCTTGAATCAAACCCATTTTTAGCTTTCAGTGGTTTTTATTGTCTTTCCCTCTGGGAATGGTAAGGTCAAGGAAGGTATCCTGGACTTGTATGGGACATACATTTATTTGTACACAACCAAGAAAAAAAAAAGAACGTAAAACAAATAAATGGAAAAAAAGAAAGGATGGTGGAGAGAAGGGAGTTGCTCTTAGCTGTCACTTGCTACTGCCTTCTGGTCTCATTTCTGAAGTGTTGCACATCTGCCTCAGCCACCAGCATCAGCAGGCATTGGGTGACCAGTCCTGTGCATTTTCACCAGCCACATGTCGGGAGCTAAAAAAGCAAGGACAGCATCAACAGCTACAGCTCAGCCTGGACACCGTTCTCCAGTGCATGCTGCTGCTGCTGCTCTTCTTGTGAAACTGCTTCCCTTCTGCAGCTCACCGGCTGGATGGCGGGGGAGACCACTGAAGGACATTTCTCATGCAAGCCACCAAGTCCAGCCCCAGCCGGGCTTGTACTTGGTGCTGTGTGCCGGAGACCCAAAATGGGGACAACTCAGCATAGCCACAGCAGTCCCTGAAGAAGCCTCTGCTGCTGGGTTTACGCTCCTCAGCGAGCACATGCAAAGCAAATACATGAAAAGCAAGGACTGCTTCCCCTGCTTCCGAATCACAGTAGGAGCCACGCTTCCTCTTTACTCCACAATTTTATACAGCTTCCCCCGAGAAGAGCGAACCAGAACACCAGCAGACCAAAATGAAAGGGAAGCCCAAGGGGAGACACCAAGAGCTGACGGTCGGTCGTCTCCCCGCGGGGACACTCCTTACGCTGCCGTGGCAGGGACGAGCCTTGTGACTCCTCAGAAGGTCTTGCCAAGAGCATGGGCTCACCGGAGGGATGGACAGGGCTGGTCCCAGCACCCTCCACCGCTGCAGAGGGTGGGAGGCGAGTGCCTGGGTGAAGACCTCTTGCAGGGCACACGGGTGGGGGCAGAATGGGGTCGGTCCCCCGTCCCGGGGCTCTGACACCAGCAGCCCGCTTTTGCAACGCTTCCACCGTCTCTTTGGTGGCTTTGCTTGACACCCGTGAGGCTGCAGACGTGGCAAGTGTTGAGGTCGTTTCTAACCTGAGAAGCTTCGAGAAATCGACGGGAGCTTTTTTTTCTTCTCTTACGTGCAGCAAGCTCAGCATTTTGCTCTGTGACAGTATGAACAGGTTGGGGGCTTTCACTGAATAATCTGTGCTTTTCAAATGTATATGTGCATCTGCTCCAGCGTCCAGCAAGCCCCGTGGAGAATCAGATATAAGGGAGGGAAAGGGAGAAAAGGGGCTGAATTTACAATCTCAGAAAGGTTTGTCTGGGCCATGCAGTGGCATCCTAACATAATGTGTTTCTACATCCTCCCCCTTGCTATAATTAATTTTTAATCATTCAAGCAAGTTCCCACATATCCTGTAAATCTCTTTTCACAAATTTTGCTTTTAATGAAACCCTTGCTTGCTTTCAAAAGAAAGTTGGTTTAGGGTGTGTCGGAGTTTGTTCATAATGCGTTTTGTTCACAGTAAACAGCATTTCCTTTTATTCCCATCCAGGGATGGTATTCAGACATCTGCACTCCACAGAAAATAGTGACTCTGGATTTACTGCTGAGTTGCAATGAAGTCAACTGACTAAGTTTGCTTTTATCCCAGTGGTGCAGGTTTTAGCCCTTTAAATGCATTAACTCCTTCTCGTTCCGAATTTTATCCTCCCTCTAGTCTCCTCCTTAGTTCAAGTAAACTGAGTACAGCATCCAATAAATGATTTTATTTAAATAGGCGTATTGCAAAAGCACTCTGCCATGTCAGCACCGGCACCTTTTTGCCTCTTTCTGGATGGCATCTGCTCTAAGGTAATGAAGGCAACCCTCACTGCCCTGTCCTCCATCGTGGCTGTACCTTGTGCCAGTCCTGCACCCTGGAGACTCATCACCTGCCTCAAATCAATCCATCTATCCCCATCTCAGCTTTGCAGCAGAAACCCACAAAAAATATTTTTCTTGTTGTTACTTCTTGGCATGCGCTTCTGTATTTATTTCAGGCCAGGATAGTGGAGTGAAGCACTGCAAAATCCGAGTTCCAAATTCTCCTTTCCAGAAATTAACCACATCAAAAGCTTTGGAGGCAGAGACAGTCTCTAAGCTGATACTTCTTCTCGTACAACAGCAAAAGATTTAATTAGTATTAAAGGCAAACTTGAACTTTGCTGCAAAGCTAAAACAGAACTCCCTGGTTCCATATTTTGCTGGAGCTCTGGCCTTGTTTTCATTTTAATTTAGAAAAAAATATAAACCCACATTTCCCAGCTGTGATCACATTTCAAGGCTGTAGATCATGCCTGTGAAATATTAACTTCTCCCTGTCCTCCCTTCTGTGCTTGGTTCGTACCCACTTCTGCTGGTAGCTTGGACTTTCCTTTGAAAACCTCGCTGGAGGGCTTGAATCACCTGAATAAGTTTTTTTAGTGGCACCTCCTCAGCTTAGGGAGACCGCAACGGCTGCGACTCTTCCCTGCGTAGGTAGTTAAATTGGTGCAAAGTTGACTCTCAGCAACCTCAGCCTGACGGGGGTTCAGCAAAAGGATGATGAGGATGATGCTGATGTTAGTCACGCACTCAGTGCTTCTCTTCTGCAAATCTCAACGTGTTCGACAGAGGCAGATAAGCATGGTTATCTCCAGCGCACCGAGAGGGGAAATTAAGAGAGAAAGGCCAAAAGTCATATTTTCCCAAGGGCTTCAGAGAGCCAGGTGGTTTTACTGCCATCAGGGTGAACTCCTGTAATTTAACACCCGCTGTGAACATGCAATGAAGTCCCTACAAATAGTATGAGCCTGTTGCAGGAGGAGCACGTCCACCCCCACCTGAAGAAGACCTGAGCAAGTCTCTCTCGTTGTAACTGCCATGCTGGCGGGAGCTGCCTGGGGATAATTTGCTCCAGACATATGTGCAAGACTTTTTCTCTCTGTTCCTGCTCAATGCCAACGAAGTGCTTGGGTGCAGAGCTGCCTCTGCAGTGCCCCAGAGCTGGCTGACAGCAACCTCCTTGCCCCAGAACAGTGCTCCCAGATCCATAGCTGGTGGTTGCATCTGCCCCACAATTGCCCTGTGCACCACATCTGGCGCCCAAGCCATCAGACGAACTACCCCAACCTTTGAGAATGAAGGGTGGTGGGTGTCCAGGATGATGTCTCACTGCAATAACAGAAATCTCTTCTTAAGGGGAATGCAAAATCCTACTTCTCTGTAGTGATTTTCCAGATTTCACCCTGGAATGATTTGCCATGGGATTCCTGCCAATGTATCCCACCCAGATGAGGCTTCAGTGGAAGGGAGAGGGTTTCTCAGAGGGGCAATGGCCATCTGGCTACAAACCAAGAGCAAAGCAAAGAGTGAAACACACCACCTCCTCACCCCTGCTCTGCACTATGCTATCCCCAAGTCATGGGCCAAATTTGTTTTCCTCGTGCACAGAAATCTGTGCCAGTGAAGCCTCAGGACAGCTGACTGGGATCGCTGGTGGAGCCTGGAGTTGCAATGGGAAGATGAATTATTGTCTTATCTGTCTGAGGCAATCGAGCAGGAGCACAAACACAGCAGGACCAGATCAAACTGCTTTACAGGCACAGGAGATGCTTCATCCCTTGCCTGGGACACAGAACTGAGGACATCGGTCACTGCATTTCTCATTGGTATTTCTCATATCCAAATTTATATACTACCCAGCACCCACAGAGATCCATATAGGTCTGAGCATGCCCAAGAGCTTACTGATTTTCAGGCAACTTCTTTCTCCACATCCTTATTCTCTTTCTTTGTCATTCCTTATCTCCAGCATGAGTCTCTCCAGTCCCAACCACTACCATCTAGCCTTCTCTATCACCTCCTTCTCTCCCTGCCTCTCAGAGAACTGAGTGGAGCCCAAGGTGCTGGAAACAAAGCTTATTACCCCCCACCTACAGCCATCAGAAGGGATTTCTGCATTTGGAAATATGCAGACTGGTTCTGGGGTGGAAGAAGTGATGCAAATAACGTGAAAGACCAGCAGAGACTGTTCCTGCAAGCAGAAGTGTGGGTTGTTTGAATTTTTATGTATCATTGCTCACATGATAATCTTCTCCAGTTTGTGATATCCCTTTTCGCTCCTGCAGTCCTTCCTATTTTCTCTTCAATATCATGTTTCTATCCATTTTTTGTTCTCTGCTCCCTGCTCTGCATATACTGGTGTTTATTTTATTACCCTCTTCTACCATATGACTTCCAGCATGATCTTTCCCCCTGCTAGCAGGGGAGCACAAAAGGGAGGAGAGCATCTAGGAGCAATATGAGCTGCACACCAGGGTTTAGAGGCAGAACCAAAACTCCCCTGAGCTGTTGTCCCCTCCAAAGGGGCTGCTCACGCTCTGCCTGGTATCACATACCCTGTGCTCCAAAATGGTATTTTCTGCCTCTTTTTCTAGAAAAAGTCTGGAGTGGGACCTGCATGGCCCCACAACCTCAAGTCTCACCTGCAAATGAGCTACTCAAATCCACTTGCTCTGGGGAAGGTGCCTGTCGCAGGGCTGTTATCCCCAGCATGATGAAGTAGAAATAAGTTATCTCACATATGTGTGTGAGCTGCAGACTGGAGGTAACCTGCTGAGCCCATCCTGCCAGCATGTCAGAGGTGCTGAGCTCCTTGCTCAAGGGGTAAGCTCTTTGACTCACCCTTTCTCGTCTCTCTCAGCCCTATTCTGGAAATGGTCCAACACTTTGGCCCTCTATAATCTGTCCACACTTTACCACGTTTCCACCTCACATCCCAGACTCTGGGCTCAGAAACGGCATATCTGTTTCCCCCAGCCCTCCTCTATTCCAAGACCTCCCACATCCTTTTCCTCTAATACAGCCCATAGCAAGAATTGCAGTATGGTCAGAACTGTGTGCTCCTTGCCAGAAATTTTTGCCAAAAATGAAAAAAAAAAAAACCCAATAACCAAACCACGATGTTTGATAAGTCTAATTTATTTAAAACCCTGAGAAGCTTGACTGAAATATTTCCACTATGTCTTCCAGCATACTTGTGGAAGCCTCCGCCTCTTCTCTCTGTTGGACTGTGTCACTGGCTGTAAGCAAGGAAAAGAGATGCTACTGCTGTCCCATGGCACGGGCAGTCCAGCACAGCCACTGGGGTGCACACCCCTGTCCTCCTTAAGCTGGGAGCACACCGTGATCCCAAGCCCCATGTTTCTTCCACTGGGGCTTGCCTGGGAATTTTAAAGCCACCAACTGATGACTCGAGGGCTCTGATCTCCATGAAGCTGGAAAGGAACCGGGAAGAGATCCCCAGAGGAGACCTGTGAGAAGGTTCAGCTCCAGCACGGTGGCCGAGTCACTGCTGCTGGAGCACAGCCAGGGCTTTGCATCTGAGACAGCAGCAGGTCGTATTTGCAATCAGTTTCAAAAGCAGGTCTGTAGCTTTGGTCTGCCTTGTACCGGAGACAATTAAGCTCCACTGGCAGCTCCTGTGGGCTGCTTTCAGGCCCCCGCTGTCTGTGTGTACTATACAAGATCACTTTCTCAGCTGGTTCCGCAGGTAAGTGGGTTTTATAGTCCTGGGAGGGAACAGGGCTTAGTTGCTCCTCTCCTGCTTTGCCCCATATAGTCTGCGGGACCTGCTGTGCCTTTGCTGTACCACACTGATGCTGACGTTTGGGCCTTTTTAAAAAAGTGATCAGCCGTAAGGAAGCTCTGGCTAAACCTCGAAACACAAAACCTGAGGAGGACTTTTGAGACACCTGTAACTGGTCCCTGTGGCTGCATGCTCACTGGTGAACTGAAACAGCCCCAGAGCACTGTCCCAGTGCTGGTGCAGCGTGGGCAGACCCTGCCGGCTGACTGGTGGTTTTGATCACATTTATTGGCTTTTAGACATCGAGGACCGCCCATGAATCCCACTGGACCGCCCCATCCAGCTGCACCATCACCACCGCGGTAAAGCCGGGGATGCCCAGCTCTCCGGCCACAGCAGCAAAGGCGTGGGGACATTCCTCTAGACTCCTACAAGCAAGTGGCATCGAACCACCACTACGGGAGTGGGGGTTTTCTCCTGAGGTGCGTGGGGACCTGTGTCCAAGCAGCAGAAGGTCCCACCAAGGTGCGGATCAGGAGGATTGGTTTTAGCAGACCGCTCTGTTAATGGGGTCTTTAAAACCTGGTCTCTTGTGCTCGGTGTGAATCAAATTTCCAACAGCTTCGTAAATATGTCACCAACGGGAAGCCTTTAGAGTAAGCACATTGCACTTCCCTGACATTTTCGTTCCTCTATCTTGACATTTCTGAAGGGCATAAGAGGCCTAAAAAAAGAAACAGCCACTCCCAGGGCACCATATGTTTTCAATTCCATCCTGCACTGGTGTAATAGATGGTCTTATTATAAATATGCAGCAGTTTTCCAGATGAGCCTCCCCCTCCCCCTTAAAATGACCTGGTACAACCACACAGAGTGGAGATGGCTGGGAAGGAGAAGGCTCACAGGCGGGAAGAGCCCTGGGAGATTTTAGGCACCCATTTAGAAGGTGCTGATGTACTACATTAATATTCAAGTTACCAGCCCATGCCCTGATGCTGCAAATATTCAAAGAAAAACCACTTGACTCAGGCGAGCAGTTGCACAGCAATGCCTGGCAGAAGTTTCCAGCCTCCGTACACCATTTCCCCCACTCCCCCATCCCTCCTGCTGCTTTTTCTGAGGCCCTCTCTTGATTTCTTAAAATCTTTCTGTGGATGATCATTTTTGTACAAGGCAGCACGTGGGTTGAGCAATTGCTCTCAGCAACTGTTATTTATCAGGATATTTTCATGTGGCTTTCTCTACAAAGGACTGATGCTCTTGTGAGACTTTGTTCTTCTTTTAAACAGCCAAACAGTCCCTAATAGAATTAATATAATATAATAAAATATAATGTAATATAATAAAATGCCCTCATTGGTTAGAATAACTGCAGTCTATAAACTAGTGCAGCTGTAGCAATCTGCAGAGTTGTTCTGGCATTTAAGAGGTTACTGGGTTCCTGTCTATCATCTGGCTGTTCTGGGCATTGTTATTATGCTGATTGCCTTACATATCCCTGTTTGTAGTTATTTATACAATGGTCCAAGTTCAACTCTTTGGACTTTCTGTTCTGCACGTCTATTCTGGGCTGATTTCTACATGTGTGTAGGGGTTAATTTCAGCCAGAACGGCTGAGAGAGGTGGCTGTTTTCTTAGAAAAAAAATGAATGTATTCATGTTTTGGAGTGGGGTCTTAAAATTTGTCAGTGAGAATGACCTGTATATCAGGATGTGCCCTTGGCCTCATGCATGGAAATCCACCCTCACTGAGTTGTCCAAATTGTGTCTTTCAAATTGCAGCTTGCACACGCGAAGGAGAGATGTGCTAGAGCACAGCTGAAATCCCCACAGGGCTTCTCCGCGCTGGCCGAGCTGCCACCTCCCGCAGCAGTTACAGCGACTGGCCGAGCTAGCCCCAGTCTCCAGAGGCTGGACCACTTTCACGCCAACACAGAGGGCAAGGAGTCAGATGAAGCAATGGAGAGGCTGAGAAAAGACAGAAAAACAGCCTTTAATTTGATGGACATTTGCCCTGAGTACAGCTACAAAAATCACAGTGGGTTTCCTCTTTCCAGGAGAAGCTTTTTGGAGGGTAAGTGCTTGGTCAGTTATGTCACCGTATGCAGTTCCTTGAGTGTGGCAGTCTGCACCTGGGCATGTATGGAGCAGAGCTGGAAACCTCATCTGCGCAAAAAACCCACAGTGGTAACCTTGATATTTTCTCTTATGTTATTGCCAGCTCTGACTTGTGCAACAGAATTCACATTATAGCACCTGCAAGCAAACTAGCTGAGAGATTAGTAGAATAAGAGATGGAAAAAGCAAATCCCATTAAGGGGGCCATGGAGCTGTAATTGGCTTCAGCAAGGCAGCAGTCCCTAATGAACAAGGAGATCTGTGGACAGATTTGGTTCCATAATAGTGTTTTTTGCACTCATAGAACAACTTGCATACCAGGGGCTGAAAATGCCTGTTGATATTCGGTAATATGAAGCACAGAGAGATTATAACAGTCTCCCACAGGTCCCTGAGTGTGTCAGTGACTGCACTACGGAAAGGCCGCAAAACTCCATCCAGCCCACCCTTCAGACAAGCTTTTTAAGTTGCCTTACATGTGAGGACCCAGCAACACCAATGAGCATCCCAAGGGTGCACCAGCTGGCTGAGCACAGTGCTCCACGGATGCACGTGTGTACACTGGTGGGACTGGTCACTGGTCCCTCCAGGAGCCTCTGAGACTCAGTGCTGGTAAACAGGCACTTCTGGTGTGTAAGTCAGTTCACCCTTGTGTCTGACATAGGGCAGATGGGTCTTACCCTGAAAGTGCGGGTTTCTCTTAAAAAAAATTCTATTAGTAACAGATTATTTTTTTTCTTTTAGTAATTCCTGCACCAATCATTGCCAAGGTCAAAGATCTAAAGTGTTTGGATTATATATGTCAAATGCTTCTGGAATTTGACCAAAAGTTAGGATGGAGAAGAGGGGAGAGCAAGGGCAAGGGCAAGGAAAATTTATGCAAGTGAAATAGCTGGTATGAAATGTTTGGGGGAGGAGGCAGAAAAGCAGGGTGCAGATGAGCCACATACACCTGTAAGGTGGTGAGTGCATCTCTGGAGCTCAGAACTTCGACATGTAATGTTCATTACATTTTGAGATCAGAAGAGACTACTTCCTTGGCTTAGATCACCTGCTTAGCACTTGCTCGTCACTTAGCATCTGCTCCAGGTCCAGAATCTGTGCTTAACCTAGAGGATACCCCGTTCTGAAATATTAGTGCTGGTTTTAAAGAAATTAGTAGCTAATGGATTTTCCACCAGAAGCCTCAATAAGCAATTTCAGTGGCTAATCTCTCTCAACGTTAACATATCATGACTTATTTCAAATACAGATTTCCCCAGCTGCAACTTCCAGCCATTGGATCTGATTATGCCTATGTCTATGAGGGTATAAAACCTCTTTGTTGTCAAATTATTGTTCCTTATGCAGACTCTTATGAACAGTGACAAAAGTCCCTCTTTATACTAAAGGTAAATAGACCAATATCTTTGAATCCTACCAAAAGACACGTTTTCCAGACCTTCGATCATGCCTCTGGTTCTTTGAGTTGTCTCCAACTTTTAATATTACAAGATGAAAGGAGGACCCCAGACCTGACAGGCAATTCCAGGAATAATCAGATGGCTGCAGAAACAGAAGGAACATAATCTCCCTAATCTTATCTGAGACCCCTTTGTTTCTTCAGCCAAGCAATAATGAAGGCTGGCTGGCCATCTCATGGAAGTAGGATATCAGCCAGTCACCTCTGCCATGATTTCCCCCAGTTTTGCGCATGGCTTAGTTTCTCAGAAAGGCAACCACATATTCTAAGTATGACCGAACCTGTTGGCCACCCAGAGACATGACCCTACCTTCAGCTGTCTTGGATGTACCATTTGTTTATGCCCAGCTTACATACAGTTTGGGTCACTATGGATCATCTTTATCCAGATTGTCCTGCCCTCTTCATTTCTCACCTCTCCCACTGGTTTTGCGTCACCAGGAAATGTTACCAACAATCATCTGATTTCTTCTTCAAAACGGTGACAAAAATGTCCCTGAGGATTGGACAGGTGGAAGATCTTTGCAAGACTTCTTTAGGAAACCACCTGTTCAACAAAGAGTCTCCATTTATCTTCCATTATATTTTAAGACTTAACACTTTACTGGTTTTTATCCTTTCAATGTGTATCTTACAGGTTTTCTACCACTGTAGCTTCCTTGTTAGGAAGTGTATGGTAAATCAAGTATTTTATGGAAGTGGTAGTATATGCTATTTTTATGCAGTTACCCTTATCAATCACCTTTGGAAATCCCTAAAAATATCGCACTGGGTACCCTAGGCCTATTTTTCATAAATAATTGATTGACATAATTTGTATTAAACTTATTTAATTCCTCATAGTAAAGTCCTATAGCAGTAGTCCTCTATTTCCCTTCAGTCGAAGTCAGGGCAACTGGCTCAGTCTTAACCAGGTCATTCCATTTACCCCTTTCAGAGTCAAATAAAGATAAATTGAGCATTTCGGGAACTTCATCATTCCAAAGACCTCAAAAAATTAAAATTGCCTATGCTATAATAGAAAATAAAGCAGCAAAATATTTGTCCAGCATAGTTCTGGGTGAGTTAATTTTCTGCACAGGTTATTATCTAATCAAACACGTTTCTTGAAGGGTGCTAAAAGAATGTGCATTAGCTTTTCAGCTTAGCAACAATGTTTCCTGTTTTGTCAGTGTATTATCTTTTCACCTATTTAAATACCTTTTATGACAGTTTGTTAAATACCTTTTATGACTCTCTGTGTAGTCATTCAGTCCAGGTGAAAACTAAGTATCCTTAAAGAAATTTAAGAAATAGCAGCATGGATCATAGAAAGGACAAAGCACAAGTACCTGTCATGGACAGACAGGACTAGCACAACCTAATAGCAATCTATGAAAGCAAACAAGGGGAACGTCTTTCAAAAAGGGGAACATGCCAGTTGAAACAAACCTCCATCAAGATCTATCTTATGTAATTGGAACTTCTGCAACCAGTAACTCCAGCTTTCCTTAGTCTTGGCCCTGGAAGGAGGAAATACCTTCACAAGGATGAACTTTTCCTGGACAATGAATCCAATATGCTGGACTGCCTTATGCTTGCTTTCCAACACCAGCCATTGCATACCGGCCTCCCCCACCTGCACTTTCTCCCCTTGAAGACTTGTTTACAACTCTCCATATGGTTTCTTCTGCTTTTTTGGTGCTCATCTTCCAATGTAACTAACACTGTAAGAACAGTTTTTCAAATGAGTCCGACCCAGAAAACCTTTGACTTGTCCAGCCCATGTGTAAGACAACTGTGTGAATACAAAGTAGAATATACTTTATCCCATTATGCAGGTAAACTGTAGAGTTAGTTGATGTTTGGTCCTTCATCACAGGCAAGCAAATTTTTGCTGATGTAGCCTATGACATCTTTACAAAAATGGGTCTTGCAATATCAGTGTCAACTTCCCTTTAGGGGAGGGACTTCTCACTTGGCACTGAACCGTAGGCTTTACTTATTTCTCTCGCAGAAGTTCACAGATGCATCTTGTGCTAGATGTAAACTCCAAAGAGCTTACATTCTGAATAGGAAAAAAGTGGGAGAGGGAAAAAACCACACACCCAAGTGAAGCAGATTTCTCCAGGACACCCAGCAAGTCAGGGACGGAGCTGTCGAAAACGCATGTCATAGATCCTCGCTTGCGAGGTAAGAAGGGATCCTTTGAGGACCAGTCCCTTTTGACTGCAGGACAAGGCCTATAGACCTTGTCTACTGAATTTAACTGGTAGAACAGTGGCAAAGAGCAGTCGGTTGTGCCGCAGTCACCACTAATAAATTACACTGCATTTCTCTTGTCACTAGACATGCTTACAAACACACACATTTCTAATATTTAAGCCTGGGTAGCATTTATTAGCAAGTGCTAATGTGTTAAGTACCACACCTCCTGCTTGGGTCTATGTGTAATTTTTTCTTTCTCTTGTCCTCTGAAGAACCAGGACATAACCAATCTTGACTCCCTTTGCTCTACTAATGCCTCCAGGCAGAAGCTTTTATGCCTGCAAAACTAGAAGCATCAGCACAAAACTGCCTAGGATTAGACCCTTTGCCTTTTATGGCAAAACAAACAGGTCTTCTTGAGGTCATATTCAAAATGACTGTGAAAAATGTGATGGGGGAAAGTTTTGGCCGCTTGCCAGTAGCTGTTCACATGTCTTTGTTCCTGTTGATGAAAACCATACTGATTGTGAGGCTGACATCCTTGTGGACTAGCCGCATATGCACACAGAAACGGCACGGCTTCAAGCTGTTTGGGGCAGCAGAGCCGAGCAGATTTTGCACGCAGCTTCGCACCAGCGATTTCCTGGGCAAGGGAAGGTGGCACTGGTGGCTCGGTCCCTTTGCTCAGATCGTTTTGCCACCACGTCTGGGGCACCTACTAAGTACCCCTGGCACAGCTTGCAGTGTCAGCCCAATTTATCACAGAGCCCCAAAATCTGACGGTGCAGCTCTGAATTCTAATGCATTAACAAGACATGCTGATGGAATATTAGTTTGGTGGGATGTAATTAACAGATGTGTGGGGCTTAGAAATTTGTTAAGGTACTCTGCTGGCTCGCGATTCATTCCTCCGGACTGAAAGAGCCTGCCCCTCTGCTTTGTGTAGCTCTTTTTGATCTTCTGTCTGTGACTCTGATAATGGTCCCTCCTCCCCTTAGGAAGAAAAATCCTTTTATCCTCTTTTCTCCCTCTGGGTGTTTGGCTCTCTTCTCCGGCTTCAGAGAGGTGAAGGGGGATAAAGCTAAAAGATCCCTCCAAAAATAGTTCTGATGATTAGGACCCTTCCTGCCCTTGGAGGGGCTGGGTGTATTATCTTCTGCCTAGCTCTGGCTTCACTCCTGCTTCGTGAAAGGACAGGCAGAGCTCAGGGAGGCTGGCGCCAAGGTCCAGCTTAGCCAGAGCGAGAGAGCCCTCTTCCCGGTGCCAGAAATGGATGCTGCTGCAAAGTCAATGGGAAATTGGACCGGCAGCGAGGAAAGAGCCACATTCAAAGGTCCCTCTGACACGGGCGGCGTCTGGATGTGGTCTGTTCCCTGTCTTTGGTGCCAGAAGCGGGGGGAGACTGCCTGTGGTGGGGTGCCAGTCTTTGCCCTCCCTTAAGATCTTCTTGCTCTCCTCCAGCCTTGCTCTTCTCACGGGGAGCAGACCAGAGGACCCGCTTGCCTGTCTCCTTTCCTAATTAAGGGAGTGGGGGTGAATGGAAGATGCCCACTCTTTGGGGTGGTGTCTGGATCTCCCCCGCTTAGACGTGACCTCTGCGTCCCAGCTTGTGTTTTACCTCCTAAAGGCAATTTCCCAAACTGTGCCAAAGGAGGGCGGTTCTGAGAACAACTTCAGCCCAATGGAGGCAGGAGGACAAGCCATGTCCTGCCATCGAGCTCCCCCGTGAAGCCACAGGCAGGGTGAGGACAGCCCTTACCTGTGCCTTTGGAGTCCGCCAAAGGTTTTACGCTCCGTGAAGCTGCAAGGCCAACAAGCACTGCAGGTTCCTCAGCAGGGCCGTCGGGGTTGGGAGGAAACCCCCCAAAACAGAAACCTGACATGTTCATGGGTGTTACACAGAGCCAAATTATTCATTGGAAGTGTGTAAGCAAAAGTTAGGTGTTTTTCTCAGCAGAAGCTCAGTAGCTGGGAGGTCCAGGGAAAAGTGCTTTCTACTGTGCAAGCACTTTTAAGCAAGCCTGCAGTGATGTTGGTGTAGAAGCTGAGAGCTGCCGCAGTGTTTCAGGACCTGGGTTTGCAGGCAAAGAAATGAGCACTTGGGGTTTTTTTTTGGTTTTGGGGTTTTTTTGTTTCAGCTTCTAGCTCTGAAGTGTGGGGAGCAGAGCTCACATCTGTGAGCGTCATGGGAAAAAAGCTCCGTGCTGTGTAAGTGGTGTGTTAGCTAGAGCAAAAAAAGTAGTGCACTGGAAGTTTGATGTGATCATATAAAAACATATCATTGTGCCACTCAGACTGTGAATGAGGTAAAATAATTAAAAGTTTGAACAAAATGCTTTCCAACTCCCTTCTGCTCTTTTCCCTTAGGCATTCGATACATTGCTTCATCTTAACAAGGGAAACCATACTTAATTTGAGCCTGGATTCAAATCACCTGAGCCCCGATCGAAAAGTAAATGCAAAGTCAAATCAATTTCATGTAAAGCTGAGTACAGGCAGCTACTGGGAATTACAGCCACTGCCAGCAATTATCACAGTTGTGATGGTTATTTCCAAAGACACTTTATATTTTGTTTTTGCAGGCTGCACTTCATAACACACAAACTTGAAAATTGCCTTTTACGCTTCACCACTGAAATGTTATTAATTCACTCAAAAAAATTAAAGAATCAATCAATATCTCAGAAGCTTAGAACTTGCCAAATATCCTTAAATTACATTAAAAAATATTTCTGTGTGAAAGGTGACTCCAATTTAATTGAATTTTCAGAAGTCTCTTACAGGCTTCCTCTTGTTGTCTCTGGATAACAGAACTCAGTAGTTCTCTCTTTCACTTCTGTAGCCACTGCCTCTCTTTTGGGGGACAAGGTCTGGGGCAGAACTCTTCCCGCGCTGATGACATGACTTCGCTGTGACTCACTGGGAAGGTTTTGCACAATGCATCCCAGTCCACCCAGCCTCCTTTTTCACTTTCTGAGGCCCCTACCCAGCAAACATCTGCCCTTCAGAGAAGTATTTATAGCTGAAGAGACTCATCAAAGAGTCCACAACACAGTGCTGGTAGGGAAAAGGCAAATCTTGCGTTTAGTGTTCTCGCTTGCTTGCCTTCAGAAGGGATGTCCAGTCCAGCCCCGCTGACACCTCTTCGGATGGAGCTGCCCCTCCATCCGTGTTAGAAGGCTGGTTCCTCCTCTGCGGGCTGATCCTGTGCCAAGGGTGTGAGGCTCTGAGAGGGGTTCGGGTTTGATCCCTCCTGAACGAAGTTCACTTTGCTCATTCCTGGTCCATAGAATTGGGACCGCTGATGCTCGGCAGGGGAGGAATTGGGGACCAGCGGCTTTGGAGGGCTCTGAGCAGCTCCGAGGAGAAGTTGGCTACCTGCCTTCCGTCAAATCTCTATTTGCATATTAATTAAGATACTTTGCACAGAAACCAGAATATTTAATATAACATTTCAGACTTATGAACTGTGTGAGGCTGAGAATCAGGGGAGAGAAGCAACAACTTGTGAGCTGGGTGACCTGTCATATGCCGGGAGAAGCAAACAGCTGAGCTGAAGAGCTTGCAAACAACCTTGTGGTTTAGTCTGTTCGTGCATAGTTCAGCAAAAAAAAATAAAATAATAATATCCAGTGCTAAATATGAGCCTTTCGCAATAATCAAGATCAGGTTAAAGAATTTGTGGTCCAAGAAACAGCTTGATGTACCAGATCATGTATTTATGCTGAATATTTCAACCAGCTCTAACTGCAATTATACATTTGCCTTTCTAAATATACTTTTTCTAGTGAGTGGCAATGAAAAAATGCTAACAGCTTGCTTGGGAGGGGGCCGTGCTTTGGTATAAAGTGGAGTTGTAGCTACAGACAACTGTTTACATCCAGCTACATTATTCAGGTACGTTTCTGAGGTAGGCACCCTGAGTTTTCTTAACTGGGGATACTGTCTTGGAAATAACAGCTTGTGATTTTATTCAAATTACTTACTGCAGCAGCACAAAATTTGGCCCAAGCTGTTTATGGATTGGGGCGGATCCAGGACTACAGAGGTCAGGAAGAGTTCAAGTTCATACATAATGTATGGTGTGTTTTAATAAGGCTCCTTTCATACTTCACTTTGCCTGCTCGCCTTTGCATGAAGCTGTAAAGCCACAGGCAGCAGTGTTTAAAATTAAAAAGGCACAACTAAAACCCTCACCCTCTGCACTTTTAAAGTTAGGTCTATTTTCCAGGTCACTCCATCGAGCCCCATCACAGCTGCGCGAGGCAGTTACCCTGCGCGGCGCAGCAACGCCTGCCCTCCGAGCTAATTATCCAGCTCTTTGTTTCAGCTCCTCTGTTTGCTCAGGGCATGTCAACCGTGGGAAATTCCTGCTTTTGCTGGGAAGTTGCTGATGGTGGAGCAAAAACATTTTTACATAGATTAGGCCTTTAAAAGTGGTTACTAATAGCCACTAATATGGATGGACACTTTCTGCTATACATTGCTTTGCTCTCTTTCCCAGCTATTAAGGAATGCAGCATCATGAGAGCCAGTTCTGCAAGATGCTGAGCCTTTGGCTGTCATCCAGCAAAAACTTAAATATAGGGATAGTCCCATTGACTTCAGCTGGTTGGAATGAGCCCTTAGGCCCAGATCCTCAAAGGCATCTGGGCAACTGGCTCCCAAGGCCTGGACTTAGGGTCTGTTTGCACGTGTGATATATTTGGTGCTTGCGACAGGGGCTGTTTAATCAAACAGCTCTTCCCTTTGGCTATACTCTTTTTGCAAGACACGGATTCACAGTTTTCACAGTCAGGATTAGGGACTACAGAACTGGTTGTGCTGATCTGAGTTTCTCTCTCATAGAAATGTGTCCTAAAATCCTATTTATGAATGTATCAAACAATATACTGAGCGTGAGTCTGTTCCAGAAGAAGCTCCAGCTTTACAGCCCTCTCCCCGTGTACAAGGTAGCTATTGTCACCCTATTTTTTGAAGTGAGAGAATGAGTGCTGGAGCACCTGTATAGCTCACCAAAGGTCATACAGTGGGTCAGGAGTTCTGCCAGAAAGGGGAAAATCAGATTTCCCGAGCCATTAGACGGCACAGCTCCTCCTGCGGGTGAGAAGAGGGGGGTGAGTACTGGCCCGCTTTGCAGCCAGGCAGCGCCCGTGGCTGGCAGACGGGAATACAGTCGGTCCCATGGGTGCAGGCACAGTGCAGGTGCCAGTCTCAAAAAGTTTGTGGAGGTGCACTTTTCTGCAGTAACTGAAACGAAACTTGAAGACGGGAATGCTTTTAAAGTCCTGGGTCCGAGTCCCTGCCCCGGTTTTATCCTGAAATCATATCAAGGTGAAAATCCCCCTTTTCTCCCTGCTCATTTTCACCAAAGGGAACCCGAGTTTTCAGGCTACAGTAGAGAAACATGCTGTGGTCAGGCTCGGACCCTGCAGACCAGGACTCCAGTACATGTCACAGCTCACGTCGTAGAGCAGCTTAAACACGGTCTTCCTCTGCTATCCACTCGGAAAGGAAATACTGCAGAAGAGTAAGTGTCTGGCTGGGCTGTCAGGTTCAGTGCTGGGTAAACACAGAGGCTGCAGTAGACGAGCACGTATTTGTTTCACTTCCTGCCAGATATATGTAGTTACATCAATGTACCAGAAGTATGCCAAATTCAAACACTTTGGATTTCTTTTACACCAATTACACAATTTCTTTTACACCAGAGAATGTTCCAGTCTTGCTTGGCAGAAGGCACTTCCAGTGCGCAGCAGTGGGTGCCTGTACAAATATCAGAGGCAGATTATGGATAAGGTCCTAAGCATGTTTATGACATTTAGGGTGGGATTTAGCTTTACTTTCAGGCACCTCAAGCCTCTACTTTATGGCTGTTTATTTGCAATCTTGATATCAAGACTTCCATTCTAGTTGCTGGAGGTCAGGGACTCCTTTGCCTAAACATAGGCTTCTAAACCCATTTGAGATGCCCTGGGGCATCCCCACCTCACCTCTAGCTGCTGCTCCAAAAGGGCATGTCTGTCCCTTAGCTCCTGTGCTACATCTGCCAGCCTTGTGGGGGTGTCCCAGACCGCCCTGCTTGCCCGTGTGTGGGTGATCTTGTGTCTTCACTCAGGCTCATTTCATGCTTGCTCTCCTTATAGATCCTGTCATTGCACATTCCTCATGAACCTGCTGTTTTCACACTGCACAGTTTCTTCCACGCCTGCTTGGCCAGCAAATGCACTTTGGAGCCAGATTCAACATAAGTGAGCATTATACGCAAAGATGCGAGGGGGATAAAAAAATGGAAATAATATTCCGTTTTTGCAGTTTTGACAGCAAAGCCAGGAAGCAAAAATGTTAAGCCTTCACAAGGGAGATCCGTAGACAGTTCACTGTGTACCAAGAGCCTTCCTGAAACACTTTTCCATCTGGAGTCTCTTACTGATGCCGGACTGCCGGCTCCCTGGGAGGTCACAGATGAAGAGCACAAAGCCAGAGACAAACCACTCGCCCCGGCAAGTGACCTCAGAGAGGCTCAGGGCACACTGCAGCCAGGAGAGGAGGAGAAGCACGGACACAGCCCCGGTCTCTCCACCCTTGCTGGAGCCGGCTGGTGTGTTGTTCTGCCTCTGGAGTGAGCTGCCTCCCCATGCCACCCTGCGGGATGAGCTGCTCAGCGATGCTCTCGGAGGCAGCATCTCTCTGCCTGCCTGCCCTCCGCAGGCAGCTGCAAGGCCTCTGTGAAGCTCAGGGTACCAGTGGCTTGGCCACCAACCACTCGGACAGGAGCAAAGGGGATACAAGGCTTTGTTTCCCCCACGGGCACAGAGCAGGGAGCCGTGCTGGCAGGTCCCCTGTGCAAGCCCACAGCGACATTTTCAGCCCAGCCCCAGGGAAATGCATCTTAGCTCTTGCCAGGAGTTGCTTGTGCCAAGGTGCTCCTGAGATGAGAAGAGAGCTGGAGATGTTTGACCCAGTAAACAAAGCCTGATGGATAGGATTGCTATCTACGGGATCACCAGGACAAAATCCTGGGAAGGAGAAAAACTGTTTAAGCTGGACATAGTATTAGCACAAGTGGATATAAATGAGCAGCAAGTTTAGACTGTTCACCAGGAGGAGTCTTTCAGCAGGAGCAGGGCACTGTAGTTGCTTAAAACCAGATGCTCCTCAGGGTATGGTAGGCAGCGTTTGATGTTTTGGTTGTAGAAAAGAACCAGGCTCTCTGACCCAGCAGGTCCCTTGCAGCCTGCGCTTCTGGAGCTTTAACATCAAGGAGGCAGCTCAAGACGTACAACATGCATCTTTAAAGTAAACTCCTCAGATTGCATTAGATAGCAGCTCCCCATCCAACACAGGCATGTGTGACCAGAGCGAGACCTCGCACTGCCAGTCCTCGTAGCCAGAGACATCGAACACTAAACTTCCCCCAGCCCAAAGCTCAGTCAACTCTCCTCTGCCAGACCATGTGATCTAATGACACTTTTCCACTTCTGCTTTCCAATGCTGACAGATCAGTGTAGCACAGACGTTGGCTTGCTTAATGTATTGTAAAGAAGACATCTTTAGCTCCTAATGATGATTCAACAAATACTGACACCAAACCTTCCTTGCTTAGAAGAGCTGAGCCCTTCCAGCTGAGCGTCATGTTTATTAAAAGCTATGGATGTTTGAACTACTTCCCTAAGCAAAAACCAGCTTCATTTAGACTTCCAATTAAAGAGAAAATAAAAAAGATTAAATGCTACACAACAGCATTTCCATACCTTTATTTATTTACTGCTTCTCCGCCACCCATCCCCATGTTTGCTTCTTCCTGACAGCCAGGGGAAGAGGGTGTGGGACCAGGAAAGGGAGAGGCCAGAGGCAGGTTAATGGTGACTTTCTGAAATCTGTGTGATTTGAGAGAGGTGAGACTACAACCTGAGATGGCTGTTGAGTGTCAGCGTGATGGGGAGTTGCAGACACCTCAGGCAACACTGGACCAGATGCTTCATGGCTTTCATTTACTGAACCAGCCCCAAATGAACAGGATCAGCAGGCAGGGAGGAGCAGAACAGTGTGAGGAAGATTTCCTCTTGCAGGTTCTGAGTGCTTAAAAGCGCTTAGACTCTGAATCTCGTTTATTCACGCCATAAGCTTTTATCCATCCCCTTTAATTTCCTTGCACGTATCTGCAAAATCTCCTCTACAGGATGCTGGATGCGAGGCAAGCTGCGCTAATCGCAAATCCAAAATTTGCAGGAGGTGCTTGATTTTGGCTCTAGGCTTCCCCTTTACATAGTCCTGAAGTGAAAACCTGACTGTGCTCTTTGTGTAACTCTCCCTGGAGGAATGAGGCACCAGCACAGATGAAGGAAGTACAGAAATTTTGAGGAAAGGATGGTATGACCCTCCCTCTGTGCCGATGCTTGAATAGCTGGGCACCCTCTGAAATCCCCTCTCATAAACTTGTGCTTCTTGAAAGGGGTCAGTGCTTGGTGCCGAAAACCAGCCTGTTTGTTCCTGCCACTCTAATGAAATTCTACAAGACAACTTGAGGACAGAGGGTTCATCTGTTCAAGGCTGCACTTCCTCTCAAACTGTAAGCAACAGCAAGTTGGCATTCTGGTCATACACATTGCAGTTCATTGGGGGCTACTTCTATGTTGAAGAACGAACTTCCCCTCTTGGTGGGGAAGGATTGTCCCTGTGCAGAGCCGGTCATGATTATCCTCACATGCAGATCCTCTTATTCCAGGAGAAGGACCACCTTTACTGACATACAAAGGAGCAAGACTGTCCTCTCTGGAGCCAGAGTGTATCTCCACATACCACTATATTCATTAAGCAGGCTGGGAAAGTGTCTGGATACTCAGGCTAGCTGGCAGGGAACAGTCTGTATCTGTGCTACCAGAGTGGGCTGTCAGCCTCCAAAACCAGGCAACCGCTTATTGGGAATGGTGAGAAGAAGGATGAAATGCTGAAATTGCCTGTGCATGGAGGGGCTGTGCATTAGCACAGGGCTCCGGATGGACACCAGGACTGCTCTGTAGGAACGGTCTCATCCGTCCCTGCCTCCAGGCCCTCGGCGCTGATGGACGATGCAGGCTGTTTGCCTCGGTCCAGCCCGGCAGGGTCCCAGCTGCTTCCCTGACTTACTGTCTTTCCAGCCTGGGCATATGACACCTTCCCACGTGCCTGTCGCCCACCCATAGGTGGGTGGCAAACCATGCAAATAGGCTGTGCTTTCACTGCAGCCCCATTTCATGGGGTCAGCAGTGCTTGGGGAAGGGCTATTTATCAGGTGAGGGGAAGGGTGGAGACCATGGTAAAGAAGCCCCGCTCGCACATCAAACCTGACGAGATGCCAGCAGTGATGTGACACAGCTCCCCAGCAAGGTCTAGCTGCAGAGTTACATCCCTTCAGTGCCATTTTTTTCCAGTGCAATCCTCTTCATAAAGCATTCCCACCAAGTGGACTTCTAGCAGGGCTTCTTCAATGTTTTGAAAACACAAGGCACTGCTTTGGTACAGCTGTCTTGGTGTAAGCCCCTGGATGGCCTGAGGACTTGTGAGGATTTTGTAAGCTTGACTTATTCTTATGCTTTTTCTAATTTTCTGCAAACCTCTATAGACTTTTGTTGGCCTTCAAGAAGGCTGTGACTGACACTGTGTGGGCAAGACTTGTCTAGACTATAATGGATAAGGCTCTGAATGGGAATGGGGAGAGCTGGGGAAAGCTAAACCCAACCCCTTATGTAACTTATGCATCTCTCTGCAGAAATCCCTTAGGGCAAGTTTCTCAGAAAACACTTGTGCGACCCAAGGGCACACATCCCACTGAAACAGGGGAAGCTCTGCTCTGTAACTTTCAAGTCCACTTGCAAATCCCACTCTTCATCTCCTTGAGTGTCTGCCTTGTAGATTATGAACTATGGGGTACCTTTATGCACTTCTGTTCAATGCCTAGATGAGGCCCCTAGAAACACTGGACATTGCTGCATTATAAATAATATTAAAAAAAAAAAATCCCAGCCTTGTCTCTGCTATGTTGTTTTGTTTTGAATTTTCCCCTGATTCATCTGAAAAGAGCATGTTTCAGAGAGGTTTCTACCAGCAGTGTGTCATATTGATCAATTCCTGCAATTAGATAATTTGCCCAGTGATCTTCCCTGTTCTTTCTTCCCACCACCTTCAGCCAGGTGGATAGGAGTCTCTCAAGAAACACCTGGTTGCTCCTGAAAGCAGTGAAGTCATGCAGTAGGAGGTAGTGTCCTTTCTGAGTCAGTGTTCATCTCGTGTCCCAGCCTGGTGCCAACAAGCATTACACATTCATTGAAGCTGCAGTCTAAGAGTGTTGTTTTTTTCTCCACACATAGGATGAGATTTTTCAAGGTCACTTTGTGACAGTTGAGCATCCACGTTGCTTCAAAGCTTGGCGGGAACTGGAAACCAGACTGCCATGGACACCTTCAAATACCCAACCCATAACCAACATGTAGGATAGGTGTAAAGCATAAAGAAGGTTTGACACTGTTGTTACCCACTGAGAAAAGGCAAGCAGCACCTTCCCTCTCCAGGCACCTCCTGTCCCCCTTTCCCCCTGTCATTCTAAACCCTTCATTCAGCCCTGAATCTTGACTTTGTTGACTCTTCCCTTTCCTGTGCTCCAACAGTTACGTCACATCCAGATCCTGCTTTCCTCCATAGCACATCCAAACTTCTGCGTTGCCTTCAGCTAGCACAGCCCAAACCCAGCCAGGCTCTCTCCAGCTCATGCTTTCATAACCACTGGCTCTTCCTTGCTGGCTTGCTTGATGACCCCTTTGGTCTTTCTCACATGTCTTTCAAAATCCAACTGTTGGCGCCATTTTCCAGCACCCACTTATTCTGAGCAAAATAACTCCCACAGCCCATTTGTGAAAAGATCTTTAAAGCTAACAGAGAAACATGTTCAATCTTTTCTTTTTTTCCCTTCCCACATTGCCGAGAATTTGAGTGCTAAAACTTGAACAGCAGCATTGCAACATTATACCTGGAAATGTCACATTGGCAACTGAGGATTTTGAGTGATGATGCCCTAAGCAAAGCCAGTCTGGTTCTGCAGAGCCTTGAAAGACGAGCTGCTGGGTACGGGAGCAGAGGGAGCAGCAAGGGGATGTTACTATCCTCTTCTGAAAGAGGCAAAGAAAAATCCGAAAGCACTCAGGACACATACAGAAACAGTGTGAACATCCGTCCTCCAGCAACCTGGGGCCATCTGAGGCTGCTCTTGTTTCTTTGCTAAGGGACTCGGAGAAAATGTTGCACAGAATGGCTCCTGGAAGAGAGTGTCACTTCTGATTTGAGAAATAGCATCATGACAGGCAAAGCTCGGGCTGCAGGGAGGAATGGCCAGACAGAGAAATATGTCAGGCAGTGCCTGTGGCTCCCAGGAACAGAGGGGAAGACCCTGCTGCTCCTGACATTTAAAACCAGACCAGATGAATGGAGAAAAATCTCATGGAGGTAGGTGGAGGCCTAATGTTGGGACCCCGCACTGCCCTGTGCCCTAGGTGAGTCCCAGGTCCCAAAGCACCATTGCTGGTGTCCCCTCACCTGTTTGGTGACTGCCAAAACCTCCTGGGGCATGGCTTCCAGAGGAGACTGGAGCATCCCCTGGCTTCCCCTCAGTTGTCAGTGGGCAGCCTGGGCATACCAGGGTGTGGGTGGAAATCTGCAGCCTCCAACCTGTGCTTCACACCTCCAGGGTCAATGTCCCAATCCCCAGTCCAGCAGCAGAGAGATGGGGTCCAGCCCCTTCACCCTGGCCCTTCTGGAAGGAACGACCCAGGAGAGGAGCTGCAAGGACTGATGGGGAAGAGGGAGTGTGCCTGGAGCACATCTAGAGGTTCAGGTTTTGCAAAGAACTCAGGCAAGGGAATGTCTAATTTGATGGTCTTAATGAGGCAGCAAATTCCTTGATGTCCAGCTGAGGTGTATCCTACATTTGAACAAAAGCCCTGTGTAGGTGCATGCGTTAATTTATATTTTCTCTTTCAATCTGGCCTTTCATCCTAGAACATTTAAGGATACAGACTACACACCAGGTTGGACATTATCTTCTGGACAAGGATCAGAAATCCAAAACAGGACTCTGAGTCCATCTAGCCCATATTTTTCCAAACACAAAGGTTAGCTGTAAGCTTTGGGTAAGATCTGCAGTTGCTATCAGTTGGCACAATTCTATTTACTTCATGTTATATCAGCAGAGGATGATGGACATGAACTCTGTATGTAAGAGCATGGGGCGATCCTCCTGCTCCTTGCAGGGCTCAGCCAAACCCACTACAAAGTGGTGACTCTCTCCAGCATACTTTTAGAAATGTGAGGATGAGGAAAACCAAAACATACCCTGTAAAGGCACAGCACTATCAGCTCTAAGACACAACCCAGGTACCATTTTCCTCCATTTCTGAGGCTTTCAGCACTTAGTACCCAAAGACTTACACTTACATGGGGATGGGAGCTGAACCAGCTTCTCCTTCCCCTTCCCAATGCCGAGGTATCTCTCCTGGGCCTTTAGTAAACCTGCCTCCCTGATGAGAAGGGATCATCGTGATGGAGGTACGGTGAGGCAGTGGGCAGACACATCTTCACAGCCTTATCAGAGCACTCTGAAGTTCAATAAAGGCTTTTAATTTTAAGTGTTTCGCTTTGCATTCTGCTTTCGGCTCAGCTATTGTGTTGGTAAAGTAATTACTGCATTACCTCACCCTTGGCTCCCAGCCTTGTGTTATCATGCTGAGCAAGTCTTTGGAACATCTTTAGCAGGCTAACTGTTTATAGCTTTGCTAAAGTCACCAGCTGGAGCAGTCTATGAAAGCTCATTTCTCTACTCTGAGACCATCTCTTACTTCTATGCTTGTTGCTGTAGAGACAGAAAGCTCTTCTGGAGACTTCTTTGGAGGGAGGGGAAAGAAGGTGCACACTGGCTAGAAACTGAAGCGAAAGAAGCATGAGAGGGATGGATGCAAAAAACAAAGTAGTGCCCAGTTGCCTGTAGGAACATGGGAGCCATGCAGTTACAGTCCTGCCAGAAGGAAGGGAGCATGCACATATATAAAAATCATTAAATCATTTTAATGATGTTTACTGCTTTTTAGGACACACTGTACTGGTTTGCAAAACTTGGCTTTCCTGTTTTAGGTCTCTCACTATCTCTATGTTCAAAAACAACTCTACTACCTGCCTCCTTGTGCTATTCAAGGAACCTTGCCAGGCTGCCCGTTTGCTTTGCCCACTGCTGCCCGTAGGGACCACAGTACTGGCTCCTTGCTCAGTACAATGTTCGAAGTACACCTCCGGTAGCCGGTAGCATCCCACAAGCCTGCCAGAGAGGATTTTGCAATGGAGAATAACTCCTGGCCCTCGATCCTTCATATTCTACCATAGTTTTCCTCCTTACCAGCAGTATAACATAACAGTCATCTTTGACTTAAACAGCAGTGAGATCATGCTGTCAAAAACAGACAGGCATCTGTAATCAGTACAAAACACAGCACTCACTCATAAATCAGAGTTGCATACTGACCACACATGAAAGCATGCTCCAGGCTCTTGACTGGCTGCCCGGCTCACGAGAGGATGGTATTTCAAGGTGTGGTTGTTAATCTATAAATCTTGAAATGGCTGGAGAGATGGCATCTCCCCATGCTGTCCTGCTGCAACTTCGACAAACAAGGGTATGTGAGCGAGCACTACCTTACTACAG
This sequence comes from Haliaeetus albicilla, assembly GCF_947461875.1. Lineage (NCBI taxonomy): Eukaryota > Metazoa > Chordata > Aves > Accipitriformes > Accipitridae > Haliaeetus > Haliaeetus albicilla. The sequence goes on along the minus strand of NC_091502.1, from coordinate 16,328,943 downwards.
ACACATGTGAGTCCCTGGCAGATGTTTCCCAGGGAGGAGCCAGGGCAAGTTAAGTTTGGTGCCGACTCTGTCACTTCTGTCAAACAGTCCACATCTGGGCTGTATAGGGCACTTTGCAAAACTTGTTTGTTTTTCAAGCTTTTGCATGTGCTGCAGATTCCCTAACCATTGTGATGGCTATTTCTTTTTCTGCAAGTTTTGATCACAAATAGCTAAAAAATAAAGAAAAGAAAATACTGGAGGTTTAATTGTATGTCAGATAGCCGGAAAACCCAGCCGAGTCATTCCAAATATATTGGCGTATCCAGAATAAGTCCATCAATACTCAATACTTGAGTGGAAGTTGGGCATTTCCTTATCAGTTGTGCCTTTGTAACTGTATTATCAGCGATAATACTGATATCCTCCTATACAGCAGGATTTGTCTGACAGTGCTCTCGGAGGTTTTGTAACAATAAGGTATTATGTGGGACTTAAAAATCAAGTTGGATCCTAATCTCAGAAGCACAGATGAACTTTTCTCTGGGCTTTGCTTTGACATTACAGTGCAGCTCACAGTCTGGCCTCAGCATCATTTCTGCAACTAAATCAGCCTGTAGGTGTTTCTTTATTGATCAGAGGAAAAAATGTAGGTTGGAAGGGACCCCTGGAGATCTTCTAGCCCCACCTCCTGCCTGAAGCAGGGCTAGCTTCAGAGTTTGGACTGTACTGGGCTCACATGTCAACAACTGAGATGCTTTAGGTGGACTCCAAGGAAAAGACCACCAGTGTTTAAGAGGAACCCAGGGGCAGACAAAATATTGTATTGAGTTCTCTGGCCAGTGAGGAGACAGGCTGATGGGCAGGGAGCTGGGACTGGGGATAGGTCTCTGTTCATACTTCATGTATAAGTCATTTAAGGTAAATACCTGTGGCAGCACTCAAGCTTTAAGCATCCAAGTGATGTCCAGAGTTGATATGGGCACCCCAGTATATGGATGTATATTCGTGTCCCTTCCCTGCACATGAGAGAGAGATGTTAAAACTGAGCATTTCCAAACCAGAGTTGCCCATTGAGCAGGGATTCAGGCAAGCAGCACTGCTGAGAAGTGGGGTGTCTCTAAAATCTCACCTTTCTCTTGAGTTCAGGTTTGTTGGCGAGGCTGAGCCTCTTCATTTCCTACAACCCCTGTGAGGACATCAAGACACACACCTTTCACGCCATGGGTTACAAAACATGCCCAGGAAGCAGGAGACATGAACTCTAGGCTGCCTGGAGGCTTTGAACCCACAGCTCCCACTACATATGTCATGCTCTGACTGCTGGGGAGAGGCAGCCCAGGGTGCTGGGGTCAGGCCAGGATTAAATAAGAGGGAACCCAAGGCTGCGGACCAGCCACAGACTAGAGAGAGGTGGGATTTCTCAAGACAGTCCAGGAACTGCTTCTTAGTCGGTATTAAAGAGCCTGTGCCTAAGCACTGCCTGGGAGCTGGATGGAGAGGAGGCATGGTGCTCACCGTACTGGAGCTGCTCTGCGTGCCATGACATTGCCTGCAGAGAGCTCTGCTGCTGGGGACAAGCCAGCAGCTCCTCTTGGCACTGCGCTGCCTTCCTGGCACCCGTTTCACCTTGCCCAGAGGTGGCTGGGGTTTCTGCCCCATGCTGCCTTCTGCTACATACACACAGCCCAGCAGACTAGCTCTGCATGGTGTCTCTGGAACATGGTGGACCGTACATAGATAGTGGGTGTATTTTCAGGACATTACAGTAAATAAAGCCACGTGAAAATTATCCTATGCATCACAACCAAGTATGTAAGCAGAAAAGGTTTATGTGAACACTAATAGGACAACTGTTGAGCAAGTGATGAAACATGCTGACAGATATAGCGAATTTATCTGAAACATCTGTGACGAGAACATCCCCATCCTAGGGCAAGCTGGGTCACCCTTCATGTTATGTTCACTTTTAATGAGCTGTTACTTTTTTTTTTTTTTTTACAAAGACTAACAGATCAATAGGTTACCTACAGTAATGGCTTGCATCTATCTATAATTCTATCTATAATATGTGTAACACATTTGACATATCCATACATGTTTTTAACAGACATTAATCATCAGATAAGGCTCTACAAACGACCTGTGCACAGAGCCTTATTATAAAGCATGACAGCAAACTGCCTAACTTGGAGTGCCATGATCAATTTAAGTCATGTTCACACTTCTCATGTGTTTCATCCATATTAGGGATCAGGTCTTCAGAGCTTCAGTCCTCATGAGGCAAAAGAAGTGTCTAATTTTCGAGGTTTTAAAGATTATATAAAGAGTCACCTTGGCTTCTCTGCAGAGACTGTATCCCATTATTCCTCTGTCTGTTTTAAATTACCTTTCTTGTACTATAGGGAGGATCTCACACAAAGAAAAATAGATTTTTATAAAATGGCTATGCAGTGAAATACAGGTGCATTTATTGATAATGTTGTTGTAGCCTTGATAGTTTAAGGACTTAGACAAGATACGTTTTATAGGTAGAAGCAATATTTTTTATTGGGTCAACTTCCTGGTCTTTACAACTTTTTCTGTAGTTGGAAAAGTGGATTAGTTCACAGGCACATGAGCCTTTCTCCGGGTCCCTGTCTGCATTGCTCCTCCGGGGCAGGGCACGTGCCAGGACGTGCTGCAATGTGCCCGGGTGCAGGCTGCAGTCGTGCCTGAGTGTGGTGCGGTGCCGCATTGCTTTTCATCCGTATCTGCTCAGCAGTCTCGCGAGGAACCCTCCTTGCATTTCAAAAAAGGACGTGGCGGAGGGTGCCCACCAAACTGCACCTCAACAGGCAACGGCAGGCGAGCTGGGAGCCCGGGGTGAGGGCGGGGGACAGGGCAGTGCCCTCCCCAGCGTGGTGCCATCCTGCAGCGCCCAGCCAGAACAGCGGAACAGGGAGGGCGATGGTGACCGGGGTCCAGCACAGCCCAGCAGCGTGTGTCCCCAGCTGCGTGCTGCTGGTGGAAATACGACCGTGACTTTTGTTTCTGGTGCCCTGTCAGCCCTGAGAACATTGGTCCCTCCTGGACTGGACCTGCACCAGTTCTGCAGGCTCAGCACATGCCGGCAGGATCCAGCACTGCCCGGACCCCAAGAGAAAGGCCTTGCGTTAATGTTATTCTGCAACATGGCAGCAGTAAGTGGCTCACCTATATATGTGAGTTACAACATACTAACAGCAGCGTTTCGCTTAGGTGTATGAAAAGACGTGGTCTGCAGTGGACCTCGCAAATGCTGTTCCACTTCTGGGCTTGCCGTTTTTGGCAGCAGAGGCAGCCATTTACCACCCTGGAGAGAATGAGCAAGTCAAAAATAAGTGTCAGGTGTTGCTTGAAGCGCCACCACTGTGCACGTGGTGCGGTTGGAGCGGCCTCAGCCCAGCCCGGGTGTTATTGCAGCGGGGAGATGAGCACCCTCCCCGACACCCCACACAGCAGCCCCATCCAGCATCTCCCAGCCAGGGTGGAGGGCTGTGCTGGGCACGTCTTGTCCCCTGTAGGCCACAGTTTGCCCATAGCCTGGGTCATGGTTGTCATGTGTGGAGATCAAAGCTGAAAAGGCTCCAGAAGTGCTTCTGACGGTTTACAGAGAAGCCATTCTTAGAGAGGACGCAGGGAGACTATTGTGACTTGTATTATACAAGCCAGGAGCTGATTTAGTTGGAAAAGTTTGTCAGTGGGTAACTTCCCACCATAGACCGCTGTCAGCTCGTGTAATGCTGAGTCTCATCATGCAGAAGTGCCTCGACAGGTCTGTGCAACATTATTTTTCAACTCATTACTCAACGCTGCAGCTGAATCCATCAAACGAAAGGTGATTTTACTGCCTTTTGGATAAGCAAGTCAAAAGGCAGGCTTTTCAGTATGGCTGCTATCAGCCTTTTCACTGAGTGAGACTCGAAAATGAAATGTTTCTTCTCAGCAAATTGAAAAGAGCAGAGTCAGTATTTCCCCCAAGGACCTAAAGCTCAGCTCCAGGAGGTTGCTTCATTATGGTATTGCAAGCAACTTCCAAGGCACGTGTGTCTTTGTGTGTGTGTGTGCATGCCTGTATGCCCACGCATACAGAGCAAATTTTGCTTTTATCCTTCCAAAACGCTTGATAAACAAAATAAATATTTAGGGAACAATTCTTCTATACTTTTTGAAAATTTTAGTCTAGATATACAAAGCAACCAGCAAGTCAAAATTCCTACTGGTTCCCACCTCTTCATTATAGTGTTAAGGATTCTCTTTGCCAGGCTGTCAGAAGTAGCACTGATAACAATCTGCTGCCTTGTGGTCTGAGCTGAGAGCAGGCTTTTGTTATATTATTTTGTAAGAAAATGCCTTGAACAGTTGATGATCTAAAGAGACAAAACAGGAATGAAACATCCCCTATTTTCCAGATGATCTGCTGTGGTTTAGATACACAGAAAGTGAAATCCTATCTGTGCTGAAGTCAATGATGAAGCCTCAGTAGGACTGCAGATTTTATCACAGTTGCTTAAAACATCAAAAAATCCTAAGGACCTTTAAACTTACCTCCTGCAACAAGCTTGAAGGAAATCTGCACAGAGGCAGACACTGAACATGTTTCTCAGGTCCCACATTTGTATCTTAAACCCCTGAGTACCTTTTAGTTGTTAACTCCGATGCTAAAACATGTAAGGGGCAAAAAAAGACTGGCTGCGATATTGGGCTGAGCAGTGAAATGAAAAAAGCTCAGTTGTTGGTTCTTTGATAAAATAATCTAAGCAAGTGACAAATGCCTGGTCTTTATGAAGGAGAGTAGTACCCCATGCCGTGCTGCGATGAAATGTTTGCAAGCCCTGTGCTGTTCCACTGCTTTCAATACCCTTTTCTATGAATCCATCACTTTCAGAGTGCTGAGGCTGGTGCCATCTCTCTCCTGTCTCCAGATGGCTGCAGAATAGATGTTTGCATAGGAGTCAGTTGTTTCAGCTTCCTTGAGAGCTGATGCGGAATGATAGGCACTTCTGAGGCACAGTACATCTCATCCTAAGGTTGACAGCTAAAGTGAAGTGGTTGTGCTACAGCAAGCAGGAAGAAGAACATAGGGCTGATGGTTTGAAATGAAATAGAAGTAAAGGAGGGACAGGATGAGGAGGAAGGGGAAGGACTTGACTAAGCCATGAGAAGATGCACAAGGCACCAACTGGAGCTCTTCCAGCTCCTGTTCCCTACTCATGAAGAGAGCTATATAAACTATCTCACACACACTTAATGAATGCTCCTTCACATAAGCCAGCTGCAAATTTCTTGCCTGTGTTTGGATTATTTTTTGAGGGCTGTTTTAAAGGAAAGCTGTATGTGAAAGAGGATGATTGGAAATGGTTTGACCTTCACCAGAGTTCAGCCCCAGCACAGTCCGAAAGGACTGCCATTTGATGGCTGTCTAATTGTTTTCATGAGATATAATGAAGCAAAACATGTCAGCAGTAAAAAAAGACAAAAGCAGAGGTGAAGGTGCGTGCCAGCTGGACTAGGGAGAGGCAGCTGTTGGTTGCAAAATGGCTGCTTTGGGTCTGGAAATACTTTGTCTTGCCAAATTTAGAGAGAAATCGAAGGGTGTGCAGGGAAAAATAGTCTCATACTTCAAATAATAAAGTAGCAAGTACTCTCAGGTTACAATCTTCTTTAAAGTGTGTTTTCTGAAACTTTACACCCAGGTATGCTGCTTAGAACTAGAAAGGTAAAATTAAAGCTTTCTCCAAAATGATTCATGGTTGCTGGTTTTTTGGTTGCATTAGCTTCAATGCTGAAGCTAAGTGGTGGGTTGATACAGATAAGTCCATCACAGTCCATCAGGAAGATTATTCTTTACCTCAGATATAGGCCTATTCTCAGTCAGTCTTCAGTTTCCCAAACACCAGACTGGACTCCTGGTTTTGAGATCTGTTACAGACTGATATGCTACCTCCTGCAAGTTTGTAGTTTAATAAAGCTCCAGATGACTCCAGCAGTTACAGCTACATTCTCAATTCTAACTTCAAGAAAAATCCAAAAGCCCTACTAAAAACCCAAACTGCAATTTAATCCCCCCAAAATCTTAAAAATCCAGTTCAAGTCCTACTGTAGAACGTGTCAAAGACCCAAATAATATCCTGTTCCCAAAATTAAAACAACAACAACAAAATGATCGAGCAGGATGATTTCTTTTTTTTGTATGATGCTCACTGCTGGAGAAAATTTTTATCAGCAAATCTGTAGTATCCTAAATTCATTTTCACCACTCAAGTCCACAGTTTTTTATTGCATATGACATGCTGACTCAAGACATCTCACTGTTCAACATAAAGCTTGCTCTGTCTTATTAGCTACCCAGCCCATAGGGAAAGCATTCAGCGTGATGGACACCATGTGGCACAGAAATGTCTCAAATGAACAGAAACATCAGGACGTGCATTCTTCTGCTCAGAATGAGTCTTAACAACAGCTGTTCACAGATTCATGATAAACTTCTTCCAGTTTTGGGCAATTATAGCACCCTTTCCCCCCACGCACACACACTGTTGTCATGTTGTTATCTGTTGCTGTCTACTCGGAAGCTGAGAGTAGTGATCTTAACACAGCTCATCTTTAAAATATATATATTTGGTGGGAGTATGTGTCAAATGAAAAACAACGTGACCTAGTTATTGATTGGGGGGGAGGAAAAAAAAGCACGCAGCTTAAATACATCTTCTTATCAGCAGGTCGACCAAATCAAAATCTGACAGAAGTCAGAATGCCTTCATGTCAGGGTTATAAAAGAAAACAATACCAGAAATAGTGATAATTTCTTTTGATCTTGGACAGAAAAAAAGTTTAAAATTTCTGTGCTATGAAATCCACATTAGAGCTTTTGAATGCCGTGTATTCCAGCAGGAAAGAATCCTTTGCAATGAAGTCTTAGGGAAAGACAACTCAGTCTCCACCACCATCAGCTCTTGGACTCTCTATAAACGTGCTCAGATAAGGTAGCAGTGGTGAAAGCACTTTTGCTTTGGGGGCTGCTACCTGTTACTTCGTTATACACAAGCCAAAGTACACTTGTTGACTTTGCCAGTGTAGACTTTAGTGAGAAATGCACTGTTCATTTTTGTGGCTCTGTATGATCTTATTAATTCTTCTGTCCTTGCATCAGTTCAGTAATGTACATATGGATTTGAGATATGTACACTGAATGTGAAAGCAACATTATTTTCACATGAAGTAGAGTAGTGGGGATATTTAAACAAGAACAGGCTGCTCTAAAGAGAAAACATACTGAAAGAATCAGCTCTAAAACCAATATGAGACAGAAAAGTGTATCATAATATAAAGAGACATTGTTTATAATTTGTATGGCTAAAAAGAGAATGCAGAGCAACATCTGTGTCCTCTTTGCTAATTTGGTTTTACAAATGCACTCCAGCAGCACACACCACAAAAGGGTCTCACAATAAAAACTGGTGCAGATTAAATAAAGAATAAACAAACACTCTTCTATAATTGCAAGGTATAAGGAAGGTAAATGGGTAAGTTCTTCCCTATAATTATCCCTGAAGCTTTCTGTCGTTTCAACAATGCTATTTATTGTTGATATACAGTATCATGTTATTTACAAAGAAAAAAACCCATGACATCAGATATATTTTACAAGGGACAGTAAAGGCTGACTTGGACCTTACTAACACTGCTTCAGAGCAGCAGTACGTCCATTTAAACGTGTGGACCTGCATGGCAGCGTTCAGGAGCTGTCCCTAGGATGGGCAAGGATCAGGACGATGGCACGGGGCCACCCTGTTTGGGAAGATCAGGTATCCTGATGGGAGGGACCCAAGCTTCTCAGTGCTAGTTGGCGCCAGGCTGTGCTTAATAGACTAATAAAGACATATTCCTGAAGAGTCCTGGCGGAGTCGATGGGAGGCTTATCTAGTTGAGCTTCCTGCCCTTGAGAGTGCTCAGCAGCAAACAGCGAGGGACGAATCCAAGGCACTGAAGGAGTGAGGGTGGCCACTGCCGCGGCCAGCACCTCCCCACTCCCGGCACTCAAACCAGGCACGGCCATGGCAAGAAGGGCTCAGGACTGTCTTACTTTCCCGGATGGGAGAGCACCGCAAAACAAGCAAGGTGAAAGCTTTGGGTGAGGATGCACTGCTGGAGACTAGACAATGTCTCATGGCCCATTTTGGAGCTGAGCAGCCCCCACAGAGCCACTCACATGGGCAACCAGTGGCAGAGCCAGTATTATACCAGGGGACTTCAGTTCCCCGTTGGGGTTACCCTGGCTGAACTCACTCCTTCGTGACGATGGCTTGGCACATCAGCAAGGGATAGACAGAAAGGGAAAATTCAGATGCAGTGGGGTGATGGCAGAGTCAAGCTGCCCAGCCCCAGTATCCAATCACCTAATCCTACTCAGACACACCTACCCCACAATTAAACTAAAGATGATTCGCGTGTCTGACACCAGCCTTCAATTCGGTGCTGTGATGTTGCATGGTTCAACAATAAAGCTAACCATGGAGACCCACGCTGTCCCTGATCCTATCCTTTTCTCCCTGTGTTAACTCCAGTCTTCATGACAGTCAGTCTTAATGATCTTCCAAACCTGGAACAATTACCTGCCAGCCTCTACTTTTTTCCTTGTGGATCTTGTAAGAGCAGGCAGCAAACACATTTTTTTGCCCCGTTGTGCCAAACCTTCAGTCTAACCCAGTACAGAGGACACAACGGCCAGAGGCAGTTTTTGTTTACTGGCACAAGCTCTGTCTTAGGCCTTTGAGCCTTGGGGAGCCCCACTATAGGGGTGGATCTCCACCCCTCCTCTCCCAAACCCTAGCCCTTCTCCTTGCCCCAGCCACAACACCACCGCACCTCAGCAGGACCCTGCAGCCGTTGTGGACTCCAATAAACCCACCTCGTCAGCTCTGCCGCTGCCATACCTTTACCCTCGCCTGCTGACGTACTCCAGAAACAAACACCTCCAGCCACCCTCGTCCACCGGCTCGTCCAACCTTCAAGCTGCAGCCACCAGCCACGGACCTAGCCCAGCACAAAGCCTGAGCCAGCAACTCCGCCGCTGGCTCCGCTCCGTGACCCCGACCGCGCCGCTCTCCTGAGCCGGGCGACGGACGGGTATTGCAGTCTGCACAGAGAAATCTCCTACGCTCTGCGTCGGAGGGAAGTTAAGCGCCATGTCTGTGTGTGTGTGCAGACTCCGTGAGCACAGAAGGGAGATTTGAACACCATGATGCCCTTTATTGACTTACCTTTATACTTAAGACATGTTAGTAATGTGCTTAACTAGAAGCCAAAGAACTTCTCCTTCCCTCCTCCCCAGTATCAACAAATAGCTCATGGCATTGAAGTTAAACAAAAGCTTTGCATTTGCTTTCTCTATTATTGCAGTAAATCATACTGTCACATTGCCATAGAAACGGCAGCTATCACAAACATCACTACATCATGGCATCGGACCGGCTCCAACAGCCAGGTCTTCTGTTTTCATTCTGGGGCCAGCCCTCCTTTCCCTCTCCCAGCCCCACGTTTCCAACTCTTCTACGACACGCTGCAATTTTTTGGTGAAAAAATAGAAATCAAAATTTTATTCTTGTGAGTGGAAAGTTTTATCAAAGAGGATTAATCGTAAAAACGACGCTTTTGTTAGCTCTGAAATATCCAGGCATTGTTGGACAACTTACTATGGAGAGTCGAGACTTTGGTGATATAAAGTGTTAAGTTTAGCCACATTTGAAAAAGACAGTGAAGAGCAAACAAATTAATCACAGGTTGGTTTGAAATAATCTGTAAACAGTTTTGGCAGAGAGGATGGAGGTTTTTTCCTCAAATATTTATGAAGCTAAAGATACAGATGGGTAGTGGGTGAAGTTTTTAAGAGCCATGCTATGCTAATTTATATTCACCAAGGATTTTGTTTGGAATTTTCTATAGCAGGATTGGAAATCATTAGAACCTTCCCCTCAAATCCTCCAGCTCTCACTTGGACAAATATCCATTAATTTCATTGAATACCTGATATAACATCAGCATTGCCCAAATAAAGGGCACAGGAGCAGTGGTTTAAGTAAAATGAGCAGACTGCTCTGCTCTAATGTAGTCATGAATATCTGAGGGGTTGGGCTTGAAATCTTACCAGTTTTCACTTACAAGAAAGCTTTGTAGCCACATCAGCATGTGTTTCATGCAGTGAGTAGAAAAGATAATTTTAATTTTTTTCCAGGGGCCAGTAACATGAGTTTTCAAAGGCACTGGGTTTTTTATTATTAAAATGCCTGTCTTTTATTTCATTTATTCTGCTTTTGCTAGCCACATGGTAAAAGTTAGGAAAACAAACAGCAGATACTTTCCAGTGAGGAGTGTTTACATTAGGTCTAGCTTATCTGTGCAAAGAATAATCTCTGAACTCTCTCTGGCCTTTTGGATAAGCAAACGTAAACCTCATTTCCCTTTATTGTCCACTCCACATAATAACTAGCCCTTGCGAAGGTCTTCACAGAGGTTATTCAGTCCAGGATGGCTCCTGGGGATTTCCTTTAATGACTAAAGGGATCACTGTATGCATTATTGAGTAGTAATATTGGAGCTGTGACGGTCTAAAGATAAAGCAGGCAAGTTTGTAGGGAGAGGTATCAGCTTGTATCAGACCAATTGATGTAGCTGGAAAAAGAGAAGTCTCCAAGCATGAGTCCTTTCTCACATCCCTGAAAGTAAAATGATATGATCCACAAGTTCATGCATGCAACTACACAGTCCCATCTCTTTCTTGTGAGCATTTGTACAAACCCTCTGTGAGCTAATCCAACTCGATAAACTAGTAGAGGACTGATCCCGCAAAAACCAGTGGATTTTTTATGGTGGGTCAACAACCCGATTTGGCCCCTTGCAGGGTCACACTCAGTGCCACAGATACCAGGAGCAAGGAAGAAGAAGAAAAGGAGAGCCAGGCTGCCCTTTTTGGTGACCATAAGACGTATTATTGGTGCAGTTGTCTCATCTCATGGTGGTTGGGCTCTGGTCTGGAGATTTCAAAGGGCTTCTTTAACTCTGCTCTCCTGAAATGCTCCAAAAACCAGCTATCAGCCTAACCATCGTAAGGGTACACTTAAGCTTTCAACAGCAATCAAGAGGCGGATGATGCTGTTAACAAGGGCTTTCATTAGAGGGCTTTGCAGCACTTCCCAGAGCCCTTGCTTGCTCTTTTTTGGCAGGTAGGCACTGAGACTGTGACACTCACATAGCTGGGGCCACCACTAGGTTGAGTAAGAACGCTTGTTACTGATCATGCCCTTATCTCTATAAACACACAGAAGACAAAATAGCCAGAGCAACGTATGCTTTAAGGACCTCTTCCCTACCGCACTGAAGTTACTGAAATTGCTCAGACTGATTTCAGTGAGATTTGGATCTAGTCTCACACAGCTTGGCAATTCAAAGCATGCTGAGGAATCTTGTCCTGCTGTAAAGAATACAGGATTTAAAAGGCAAGGTAAAGCTACCAAGACTGAGCTGCAGGCTAACACATGGCAAAGGGCTTTAGCTATATAGATTGTCATATAAATCTTCATTGGAGTAATTAGATAATTTCTTTTAAGGAGATATACAATTCTGATGCAAAGAAATACAAGGACAAAGAATCTGCTACACTTCTTCATATTCAGTTAGTGACCCAAATTGCAAAAAATGCAATATATTTTTTGCTTAAATTTGCGCAGACTTGTAATGTATGTTTTGACAAAGCCAGTTAATACCCATAGGCTTTTAAGAAGAAATATTTTTGAAGGAAAGATTAAATGATGAGCTGAGAGGCTTAGAGTCCATGTGTAGTTCTAAAGGCTCCTGGTTTTTTCATTCCATAAAACCCCACCATATTTTACAGTCTCCCACAGGAACACAATATGTGCATGAGCTGACTGGACTGAAGTTGCTGACTGGATTATGAACATGAAATGCCTCACCCTTATCTCAATTTTTGGCTGCTTTCACCTGCTGCAAACTTCATGGTGGTTCCTTTGAAATCTACTCTTTTCCAGTGACTCACTTGGAAATTATGGGGTTTCATGCTTAAGTGTTCTGTTATGAAAGAGAGAAAAATATAGATGCTTCACTGTTCTCTCATTCAAGTAGATTTACACAATTACTATCAGCAGTCAAGATTGTTTTTCAGTAAAGGCATGACTCCAGGGCTTTACCTTCATCTTTCTCCTTCAGAAATCGTCAGAGAAATCTCTTCTCTAGGAAATCTTGTTTTGTTCACTCAGGTTTTCCATGTGAGCATTGTACTGCAGAGATTGTGCAAGTGGCAGCAGCCTGAGTTTCTCTCCTAGCCTGCAAATGGATAAGCCACACAGCTGGTTACTGAGCTCAGCCCTGTGTGATGGCTTTTTCATCAGTGTAACCACACTCAGACCCGCCAGACCCATTGATCATATATGCTGCATGCTCCCATGCTGCAAGCTGTAGGACACTTCTAACAAACTTCAGTCCTAGCAGAAGATCAAAACCTGCCACTATAATGGCCACAGGGAGGCAGCAGGAGAAATGAATGGCACCATCAATATGCTATGTTCCTCCAAAAGCAGGGGGTTGTTGCGTAAAAATCAGGCCAGCCCTACAAAGTGAACCATGCCCCATACTACAGAGGAAGGCAACTCTTCTCTGCCCAGTCATTACCAATCTGAGGCAAGAGAAAATAAATGATCCCAAATCATAATATTGGGCAATTAGCTAAATGAGCAAAACCAGGCATCTGAGATAGAGCAAAATACCTGCACTGAAACACTGCACCAAACTGTCACCAGTCTCCAGGGGAGGAAAACTCTACTCTTCCTGCAGTCAAATTTTGTAACAGGAGAGTGAAAATATTCTCCTTGATCCTGCAAATGATAAAGCAGAGGGTGTATATGAATTGGTGGGACTTGAGAACACACCACCAATCAAATCAAAGGAGGGACAAAGAGTAGACGTGCCTGTGAAGACAATGCTTTATGTTCTTCACTCAGTGCTAACAGGCACTTAACAACAATAAAGGTTTTCTCAAGGTTTGAGAAATTGGGCCATGAAAGTCAGACTTCTGTCATCTTCAGTGGGTTTTTTTAATCTCTTGACCTTTTTCTTCCACATAGCTATGCTTATGAGCACAGATGTTTTTTCTCCCAAGATTCTTTTTCTTTGGAAGAAAGCCTATGTGTGTCTCATGATAATGGTTCTACCTTGGGGAACCACAGCAGAATCATAGAATCATGGAATGGTTTGGGTTGGAAGGGACCTTTAAAGGTCATCTAGTCCAACCCTCCTGCAATGAGCAGGGACATCTTCCACTAGATCAGGTTGCTCAAAGCCCTGTCCAACCTGGACTTGAGTGTTTCCAGGGATGGGGCATCTACCACCTCTCTGGGCAACCTGTTCCAATGTTTCACCACCTTCATCATAAAAAATTTCTTCCTTATATCTAGTCTGAATCTACCCTCTTTTAGTTTAAAACCATTACCCCTTGTCCTATTGCAACAGGCCCTGCTAAAAAGTCTGTCCCCATCTTCCTTCTAAGCCCCCTTTAAGTATTGAAAGGCCGCAATAAGGTCTCCCCAGAGCCTCCTCTTCTTCAGGCTGAACAACCCCAACTCTCTCAGCCTGTCCTCACAGGAGAGCTGTTCCATCCCTCTGATCATCTCTGTGGCTCTCCCCTGGACCCACTCTATCAGGTCCATGTCTCTCTTGTGCTGAGGACCCCAGAGCTGGATGCAGTACTCTAGGTGGGGTCTCACCAGAGTGGGGTAGAGGGGCAGAATCACCTCCCTCGACCTGCTGGCCATGCTTCTTTTTCATGCAGCCCAGTCTTGTTTCTGCCAGCATTCCTCCTGCCACTCAGAATTCTATCTCATTTACTGAGCGAACTGCTGAGAAACCTAGGTTAGCTTCCAGGGTTCACATCTCGGATTCAAGACTCGTAGGCCACCTGCGAGACACCTGATACCCCAAGAGCCTGGCTTATGCCGGATCCTTGCAGTGCAGCAAAGTGCCTCAAAGTCTTGAACACCTCACTTAGAAGAGGGCTTTCATGCTTTCCACTCTTCAATGAGAAACATCTTCTAATATTCTCTGGGTCTTCTACTATTGCCCTCTGCTTTAGCAGGTGCCTTGAGCAGGCCCTTCAGGAAGAGGTCAGAGCCATACTGATAACTAGGAAGAGAAAAGATGTTCTCTGGAGGGCTTGTTCTACAGGAGGGCCAACCTTCACCATAAATGGCAACCACTGGGATGGAGCCTTACAGATGCCCAGGATCAAACTAGGTTAACCAGGGATGCAAATTGGTTAGCTTGCCTTGGCCCCAACTCATTATCATACTCAGCTTTTCAGACCTCTCAGATTTCTTCTGATCCAACCTGGGAGACTGAACCACGTCACGTCTCGGGGAGGGTCTGTGTTGGGTCAATGTTTTGGAGAGAGCTCGTAGCATTAGGGTGCTCTGAGACTCCTAATGAAAAGTATGCGCTTTTCCAGCTTCGGTGAATCACCACACCAATCTCTGATACAGGCCTCCCCAGTACGCCTAAATCTGAACAACATGGAGGGGGTTGAATGTAACCTCAGAGGACCTCACAGAATTAGCACTTTTGTCTTAGAAAATTTAAAAAATCTCTTTTTCCTAGATTTAATGCTAAATCCTGTACCTTTGCTGAATTTTACCATGTAAGCTTCGTTTGCACGTTTTTTTCATCATTTCTGAGACTGTAAGCTGCTTAGTTACCTCTGTTGCAAGACCTTTTGCACCTAATTTCCTCACATTTCTACAAAAATGTGATTTAAAGAACTTTAGGGGAAAGTGGTGCTTTCTAGGTAACAGAATACAGAAATCCAGTGGTTTATTTTATGCCCACAGATTCCCTTTAGGGTCTGGAGGCACTCATAAATACCAAGAGACTCATTGCATTGCCTTTCATAAATTGGTTATCAAGTACTGCCAATGCTCCTATCACACCACTACATATTGCTCTAGGTAACCACCACCACCATGGAAAATTCTCCCTGGAAAAGTGTCTGCTGGGGTTTGGAGACTGTGCCATGATGACATAGTTTCTTCTTTTTTTTTCTCCTGCATTTAAGGTTTGTGTTTGTTTGCCTTAGTTTGTATGTCCAGGGGATTCCTGTTTCAGTGTTATCCTGGGGGAAATTAATATTCTTAGTGACATTCCACTATGTCTACTGATTTCTTGCCCACACACTGGGGAAAACATAATCTTAGGATGAGCATTTTGCATATGCCATTCATTTAGAGCCTTGGTTGTTAGAGGAAAGATCAGTGATGGACAAAAATAACCATGTTCCTCCGCGGGGCACTGAAACATGTAGTCTGAGCTACAGGAATGGTCCTGGGAACAGCCGTGGCACGAGGCTCTTCACAGGGCCACAGTTAATTCTTGTTTCTCCCCTGTCCCACAATGGTAGCAAGTAGCAGCCAGTCCGGACTGAAAGCAATTAGAGACCCATTCATTATCATTGCTTTGTTCTGTGGGGTGATTCACAGGGGCAAGGGAGGAAGCATTGCCAAGGCTGTTTATGCAGAAGCGATTTTAGCAGGAGCAGGGCCCAAGTTGGGATCCAGCTTCTCATCAAGAGCATGATACTCCCATCAGCTTAGCCCCATTGGCAACCCATGCAAAGGAAAAAAGGGAAATCCTGTCTCACTTTCTTCCCCTCTGTAAGTGAACAGATAAATTTGATTTTTCTCTTTCCCTGAAGTCTCACAGGGTCTCTTCTGATTGAAATACTGGCATTCTAAAAATCTTTGCTGGAACAAAATCTGCACCTTAATTCAGCTTGGACTGCAAACTTCTAAATAACGTTAGTCAGATTCTCCTCGGTTACACTGGTTAGGCACTGGCTGTACTGGAGTGATGTCCATCAAAGAGGAAAAGTCACCTCACTTACTATATTATTGCTCCATAGTTGATTCTTTTTCTCTCCAGTTTATCCCTTTGCAATAATAAAGAGATCTTTCACATGATTACTAGCTAGCATAACTAAGCTGCATAGCTGTTCATCATTTAAATGTCCCTGCTATGAAATTCCTTGTACAAAAGAGAAGGCATAGCAAAATCTTATTTGGAAAAGCAAATATTCCATATTGGTGTATTCATTAATGACTGTCTCATAAGCAAATTCTTGGCATATTATCGTTGTATTTTTTCCCAGCAAGACACAGAAATTGCTTGGCAAAGCGTCCATCAAAGCACATAAACGTATGTCTTAAATAGATGCTTTAAGTTAGTCATATGGTCAAGTACTTTGCTAAACTGGGAGCTGTATGTTACACAGTGACTGCTTCCAGAGATCTGGCCCACTAAAAAGTGCAGACAGACAGGCAAGGAAGTGTAGGTTGACAAAAGGAAAAGCAAACATGAAATTATATGATTACTACCTCTGCTCCAGATAATACACATACTTAGTGACATAATGAAGTGTGAATTTAAATAAAAAATAAAATTATTTTACCAGTCATGACTTACCCACAGCCTTGTCATCATCAGTCCATAAGCATGGAAGGATATCCATGAAAAATAGGCAGAGGCCATGTGGATAGAAAGAATGTAAGCAAAAGTAAAGGTGATTTTTGGGAGATGAGGACAAATGACACGTCAAAGCTGATGCCACTGGCAAACCGTAAAGAACAGTTGCAGTAAGAAGAGGAGAGGCATGGATGAAGCAGAAGTACAATACTGGAAGAAGGAGAAGCTTTAAGTGACACAGAATGCGATAGTAAAGACCTAAGAACAATTAACCACATGCAACACTTCTGATTTGATCTGCTATAAGCATGACTTGACACAAATATGCTGTCAGACAAGCAGTGAATGAGAGAAATCTGTCTCCAGCCCGTTCCACAGCTCATCACCTCAACATAATCATCTCTACATTGCTTGTGAACATCTATGGGTAGGCATTTTGCTCCATTTCCATACACACATATATTTTTAAATTCTGTTCTAGCCATTGTTCAAAACTGATTATTTAGCCTACCAGCCTAGCCTGAAATGCTATTATCACAACAGTTTTTGAAGTGTTTTCCAAATAAAAGATAAGCACAGACAGCTAAAACCACTTTAAGGACTGTAGGTCTATGAAACCTGAAGTGTCAAGATCACAGAGCGATAAGGAACTGATCAGAAGATTCTTCTGCACCTTCTCATAGGGAGTTTCAGAAAGAAAGAAATTAGCTGTAAATTAGCTTTTAACTTCAACATACTTTTCCAAGGAAACAAACATTGTCTTCCACACAAAGTTCAGGGTGTGCAGGTTTGTAGTGGAAGTCAACTATTTATTAACATGAAAAGAAAGTGCTCAGTAAATATCAGCATCTAATCTTGCTATATTACAGTAACAAAGTCCCTGCTATTATGGCTCCCCTGACAGAGTTGTGTTATGAGAAAGAAATAAATTTGAGACAAATTATCACCTCTAAAAACCATAACAGCAAGAGCAAAGACTGCTTTTGTTCAAATGTGTTTTCTCTTTTGGGATGCATGAGTTATTAGTCATCACTGTACAGGGAAGTGACTTCTTCCACTCCAAGAAATGAAGGCTAAAGTTAAAAACAAGGTGGACCCAGATTCTTATCCTAAAGACATGAACTTAACAGGAGTGTCTCTGCTGCCTTCAGCATAGTCTTTCTGGATTTAAACAGGTATAAATCAGCATATGATAACCTTTCAGGTACCTACAAGGAAAATCCTCAAATAGCAAAATGGAATTTCCAGACAGTTCCAGTAAGTGCATTATGCTAGTAATTTAATGACTAATTGAAAATCTATTATCTTGGAGATGAAAAGATTTTGGAAGATTTAAGATCAGATTTCAAGTTCAAGAAAAGCAGGAAACAAAAAAAGAACAACAAACTAAATACTGGAAAACACATGCATGACTCAAAGTCCTGCAATAGAAACTGCTGTAAGCTTTCATACACATTAATATGATTAAAAACAACTACAAGATATACGGGAAAAGTTGAGCTATGTATCGAAAGCAAATTAGAAACTTTCAGACAACCACTGAAAATGAAAAGGAAAGGACAAAGAAGCAGAAATCTTGCTTTGCCAAGACTGAACAGCAAATGACTGAGAGGCCAAAGCCGTAACACTTAACCAGGCAAGGCAGCAGCATCTGGACAAGGCTTAGGAGGCCACCGTCTTCAAAGGCCAACCATTATAATTGCCAGTCGTACAAAGCATCTGAGGCACTGAAATGTCTGAGGCAACTTATTCAGCAGCATACAGCTAATGGAGCTGGGGGAACAACAACCCAGGAGAACTTGGAGAGCAAACTATTATGTTGGATGTGAAAGAGCTTATAAATATTGCTACAGGGACCTGGCTGTGTGAGAGGCCGATGGTTACGCAGTGAGACAAAACACTGGCTCTCACTGGGTAAAATTCACCTCTGCAGAAAAGGCTAGTTTTGAAGACTCAAGTGGGACATAAATAATGCAAAAGCTTTATGATGGGTCTTCTCAGTGGACTAAATTCAGCCTACTGTTCTTGCCCTAATGACTGGGAGAAAGAGAATATTGGGGGCAAGAAAAACAGGGCTGAGATAATCAAGGGATTTTATGATTTTTCAAACAAGCTTCTGGGCCAGAGGTTTCATGCACATTTTGGTAGATTTTGGGTTATTTTCCCTGTCTTTTATCTCAGTCTCTGAAGTCAAAATAATCTTCAATTTTCCAGACTGTACATAAGAGCTTCAAGTGCCCAGGAGGCATAGAAACATGCAAATCCTTCGCTTATATGGGAAAAAGAGAGTCCTGAGAGTAGTCACTGAAATGCTGGAAACTATGAGCCGTTAGTGGTGTTGGAGTAGATACAGATAATATAAACTGATAGCACAGACTCAAAACATTAATACCCAGGAAAAATGAACTCTGTACACTTGTGCGTGCAAGAAAATGTCAAATAACTGCTTTGCAAAGAATGGTAAAAAATGGTGCCAAAGAGAAAAGCAAATGATAAACCCTTTAAAGGAAAGAAAAGTTGTGAGATGAACCTGTTGCTGCCTCCATTTTCTTCTCACCTTGTTGACAGGCTTCTAGTGACATACCGTTGTAAGACACAAAAGCATGGCTTATCCCTTGCAATATATAGCTGCGTTAGCTTAAATAATGCCAGTGCTTTGGAATCAGGATATCAAGGATGATAGCGGATCAGTTATGCAATAATGATAGGCAAATGAAGGTTACATACCAGATAATTCAAGAAGATCACAGAGGACTGGCACAAAGAAAGTACATCCGATTTGAAATGAAGTTAGTGTACCCTTCTCCACTGGGACATGAACGAGATTCCTGAACTACTCTTACTGACATCGCCACCAGAGGGTGACAAATTTCAAGTAATACCAACGTTTGTTTACACATACACAGTAAGAACAGGAAGGATTTTCTGCACAGGCAGATCTTACCTCTGTATAATAGACTCCACAGTATGATGTTAGCCATCCCTGTAGTAAACTCTGATCACTCAGGGCTCTAATTAGACAAGCAGACAAAGGCGGGCCAACTATGCCATTTAAGAAAAGCAAACTGGGAAAGAGAACCATGGACCCAACCTCTCAACCATTCAGGTCAACGGGACCCAGGGTGGGAGGCAGTGGGAAGGGCAGGACTGAGGCTGTAGGACAGAGGCGAACTGAGAAAAAAAAATCTGTGTTGCAGAAAAAGAGAATGGGGGGGACCTCCAATACCCCTCACTCCTATGAAGTTGCTGACTTGCTAGAAAGCACAAGATTCCTTCTGCTTCATCTCTTCTTTCTATCCCAGCCCCTTTGTAACTATCTGATGCCTCCCCCAGCCACAATCCCATCTCCATACGACCCTTCAACCTAGACCTACTACCCTGCTCTCAGAGGCTTCGTGGAAACACCTCCCCCCACATCCACTCTGGGCGAGGAGGGAACAGACATCCTCCTCTTACTCTCCACAATGAATAGGAGAAAACCAGAAGGAAAAGGAGAACATGAAAAAAGTGCAAACATCTTTAGTCTAAACAGGCAAGGAAGACAAAGGGAGCACGGGAGAAATTAATCTGAATTCCATCTGTAGAAGGGAAACTAAAAGGAGAGGTGAAGTCCAGAGAAGGTTGGCAGAGGAATCAGAAAAGCAATCCAGCTCTCCAAAAACTATTGCACTAGCAAGCTCAAATCTTCCTTCCATTACTTTAGATTTAATACAACAGAAAATAAGTATGTCTGTAACATCTAGCATTCAGCAGGTAGTTCAGCTTGGGTTTAAGGTAACAAAAATGTCTAAAAGCTCCTCTAATTTCCTACCTGTACCAGCAGCAATTAAGGTGAATTGGCGCACTTATCTGATTTAATCCTAGCTTTGAAAATCCTTTTTTTTCTCCAAATACATTGCAGGTGTTAAATGTCAAAGTTGTAGGTTTTCCTCCTGCTTTGTTGAATGGTTTCCCCCATTGTAATGAAAAGAGAGTAATGTCAGATATTTACTATTATTTCTTTTCCTTCCTATGCTTCTCAGTCCATGTATCTATCAAGTCTAAGGACCTGTATTTTACTAAAATAGCCATATTTACCATTTTTTTCCCAATATCTTCTGTTCTCTCTACCTTATCCATGTACTTTTCTAGTCTCACTATGTGAAAGTAAAAAAAAATTAGTGTCTGCAGACAAATTGTGGTGCAATTCATGAATACAAACCCAGAGAAAGATAACCAGAAACTCCCTCTGGTGTTATCTTGCATGGCATTCTTTCCTCCCTTAATGCCTCTTATTCCCTTAAGATTGCTTTGTCCATTGATAATTCCTCAAAACAGCTCATTATTTTAGCCAGCTGATTATATATTGTTGCTTTACAAAAAGCGTTTATTCTTCGTCATCTTAAGAATCATTTCTACAGTCTCAGTGTAGAGACAAGATGTTTTGCTCTTGTTCTTTCTGAAAGGCTTCTATTTTAATCAAGTCACAACATAAATACAGTGTTTTACATAAACAACAACATAAAATCTGGATCTTAACTACAACATTCTCTATTTAGCCATTAAATACTTCTGTGTTCCCCACTACTTTTGTGTTTGACCAACTCACATTACTTAAGGTATCTTCATAGGACAGAGAACTGAAGCAAGGACGGAGAGTTTGGGGTATGGCTTCATCAAAAGGATAAACAGATCCAGGTCTGCACTACCGATGGAGAGGCTGAGCTTGTCTCCCCGCACGCCCGGCCGTGCGTGCTCTCAGGTTCCCTGGGCAGGCACCAGCTCTGACGCAGCCGTGCAGTCAGCCAGGCTCTCCAGCCACAGAATTACACGGCTGCTTTGTCTCCGGGCATCAGGACCATGTACTTCTGCCTGATAAAACCTTTTGTTGCATAAAACAGCTTCTAAACTACTCTCTTAAGAAGCAGTTGTAATTTGATAGGGAGTAATTTTTTGCGATAGGATTTAATTCAACCCGCAGTCATATTCCTCCTCTAGAAGTGTGCAGGGTGCTCCTGAGGAAGCCTGCCAATTCTTTTTGGATATTGGCAACAAGCTGGACCTTTCTCACAAAGCCAGGACACAGACCAAACAGGAGCAGCAAGTGGCAATAGCCTTCCTCTTTGTCAAGAACAGGTACTAGAAATCCTTAATCAAGCTACTAAACCTTTTTGCACTATTTGACATAACCGTTGTGGCTTCGCTATTTCTTCTTCTGTTGCCAGAAGCGGGAAAGAAGAGCAAGATTACAGAGCAGTGACTTCATGGAGTTCTCTCAGGATACCCCAGGACAGCAGTTGTGCCTGTGTAGCTGGCACATCAGTCTTCTGCAAGCTCAACCCTACGGGAACGGGACTGGAAGAGTTTATGCAGCAGCGTGGACTGAAATGCCAGTAATAGTTCAACTACACATACTTCCAAAGGTTTTTCTTAGACCATTATAAAATGGCATAGATTGGAAGAATATGGAAGTGATAAAAAAGTAATTGAGGGGGGAAGAAAGCTCTTTTAAAAAGCTCCATGCTATCAAACTCTAAGGGAGAAAAGATCCTTAAATCCTTAAGATGGTCTGCAGCCTGACAATCTTCACTACACTGGGATTTCCAAATGGCTGTGATTATGGAAAGAATCCCTTGGCTATCAGTATCTCGTTCCTCTTCTGGGATCCTGTCTTGGGTAGAAGTGAGTCAAGTTTCCAGGATATGTTGTCCCTCCCCAAATACAACTAATTTTCGTTAGAAGGCTAACATCACCCCCCTTTCATCCCTGTTTCAGGATGAAACTGCCCACTTGTAATGGTTGGTTCAGATCCCAGGCAGCCATCTGTTCAGGAGACATAGGCTTCCCAAAGTACATCAACCTGGCATTTCACCTCATCCCACCATGTCCTGAAGGCTGATATTTGGAGAGGGAGAAGACCAGGGGGAGTGTGTTTCCTCAGCTTCAAGGCCCTGGAGATCACTGACCCAAACAACTTCTACCTAAGTTAACAGTGACTGCCATAAAGAGTTACGTTCTGGTTAAATGATCAAATGTCAGAGGAGGAGGCAGACTTCGTTGGACAGTAGACTTGCCAATAAACTCAAAAAATCACTACCAGCAGAAATCTGTGTAGTCATGAACCTCATGTCTTTGGAGGCAGGCAAACCCTGTCCTCAAACATCCACTGTGGAAAAAACAGACTCATAGACAAGACAAGGACAGACAACCAATTTGGGTTCCAGCTGGCGATGGCAGGGGAGAGATAAGTACACCTTTGGGTACTCCATGATGAGAAGCATTAAACTAGCATTAGCTATTAAAAATATAGGGGAAGTAAAAGAGTTATTAAATTGTGTTGTTTTAGAGTATTCCTGTGTTGTTATTTTGGCTCCACCAATAATAAATTCATTAATTTTTTTCATTTACTTGGCAAAACTGATGACAACAACAAAACTTCCATCAAAATGTCACTGGATCACATGGGAAAGTAAGTACTTACAATGATGGTTTGGTTAAATTATCTCCTCTGGCCTCCTTGGAGGTAAATCTGGATTACTGGGCTCTAATGTTGTCAAAAGAGGGTTTGTAGAATACCATACGGCTAAAAACATAATGAGCTTTACTAGAGGGGACCATAATTCTAAAGTTCAGCAGAAGGTATATGTTTGTATGCAGTGACTAAGCATATGCAAGTAGGAGGCAATTACAGATGGCTGGAAATATGCTACTACTGCAAAACACATACGATGTTTTGTATCTCAGAGCAGAAAGCAGAAATGCTCTGAAGTACGCAAGCTCGGCTACTAGCTGATACGGTGATGCTGAATTTGTGTTCTTTAGGACCACAGCATCACACTCAGCAGCTGCAGACCAGCAACAAAAAGGTTGCTCACATTTTTTTTTTTTTTAAATTGAGAAAAGATAATACAATCATGGAGAATTTGCAAAATGTAAGAAGAATGTACCAAGTGGAAAACAGTTCAGTAAGTTACATCCAGTAAAAGCTCCATTAAAATCAAAGGTATGAGTTAACTACGAGACAGCATGCTTGGGGCATACAGGAAATGAAATCTCTTAACTACATTTGCCAGAGCGGTTAGCCTGCCTTCTCTGCTCCTTTTGGGCTTGTCTCACCTATTTTTTGCTATACTAGAGTTCCGAGATTGGTTTGGGCTTAATAAATACTGCTGCTAATTGTAAAATTTTCAGTTGAGGTGTACTAATTCTCTTAGATACACTTTACATGTGTATTTTTCACTTTTGTCTAAGCAGTCGCCTGTGCATTGAGAGATCAGCCCTCACAGCACTTACCAATTTGCATCCTAACTAGGTGTCCCGGAGGAGGCTTATCAAGGGATTGGTTTGGAAGTGTTGAGTGGGAGCTGTCATTAATGTGAGGTTTGTCAGAGAGGCCAGGGAAATAAACAGGTCCCAGGAACAGAGACCTTGCATTGGGTGACAGGTTTGTATTTGGAAAAAAGGTATATAGAAAAAAACCCAACTTCAAAACCAAACCACTCTCCACTCCCTGTTCCATCCGTTTAGGTTTCAAACCACAGAATGATCCTACTGATGTCTACTGACTGATCAGAGGTGAGCTGAGGGGAAAGAGCCACCCTGATTTTAAGAGAAAACAAGTTTATAAAGGGTAGAATGCATGACTAGGACCCACACTACTGATCCCACCAGCTTTGCATTGGGTAAGAGACAAGACAGGAAACCAGACATTTTATATAGATATTAAAAATATGTTTACAATTATATATTATTAATTATATATTAATTATATAATACAAGATATTGTGTATTATAGTATGTTATATACAATCGTGGTTTTATATAATTGATATAAAATTATATATATATAAAATTTATATAAATTAGAGCTATCCATTACTTTCTTCTTCTGCTTTTTTTTGCCCTCTAAGGTCTGTTCAGCAGCCTTATTGTAGCGTCAGCAGGGCACAGAATATTGCCTCTAAGCCTGGAAATTGCATCAATGAGTGCAGTTGCATCTTGAAAGACTGGAAAAATGAAAAGAAACGAGGATTTCCTGCAGGAATACGGGAGGTAATATACATTAGCATACTCTGGCTAGAATTTACATGTGCAGCAAAGCTCTAAGAAATAAGTCAAACAGGCCTCTTTTGGCAAAGTTGTTCTAAGAGCATTCACACTTTCTCTGTTAGGAAATTAAGACCCATATACAATGATGCAAAATAGGCTCATCCAGAGGACAAATGTAAGAATTCATTTTTTTTTCTCTAAATTGGTCACTGGAGGAATCTGGTAACTTGATAGGAAGCCTAGCCTGTCCTCCTAATCCGGGCAGTATGAGTGGCTTTAAGAATGTGCTAGAGATGTTTAGTCTATTTTGGTAGAACTGGTCATTGAAAACATCTCAATTGATCTTAAACCAGCTAATGAAGACATAAGTTGAACAAAGTCTGCTCTCCCCCTTGGGGGTCCACCATCTGCATTGCCTCCTCCTTCTCCAATGAGCCTCATATATCTGCTCCCTGGAAGCTTCCATCTTCTGACAGTCCGTCAGTAGGTGGTTGTTGTTAGGTTGACAGCATACCTTTTAACACCCTTTCAAGGGACAAAGGGACCGAGAGAGAAAATCCTCATCAGGATGAGTGCCCAGCAATCCCAAGTCCCTACCTCCTGCTTAAGAAAACAGAGCTCTTTCTGAAGCAGTACTTCCAAACATTCTGGGTTTTGCAGTGCTGTCAATCATGAAGACTTCGTACACTCCACTACGTGCACTAACAAATGCATAACTGGAAACACGGCAAAGGCACGATACTTTTGCAGATTAGCTCCAAACTACTTAATTATGACCACGGGGCTCTAGATCTTCCATCAGGAACCACTGCTGCAGAGCATCTTCTCAGCCCCAAGTAAGCCCAGGGACACCAATCTGTTCACCCCTCCTTCGCTACAGCAGGATCCCTGCTCACCCTCGCGCTCTCAGCTCTCCCACCATGAAGGAACGTGTGGTGCCTTGAGACGTACAACCTCTGCCGGCCTCTTGGAGAATGACCCGCAGGTGGACAGGGGCTGGACCTCAAGGTCACTCCAGGGATCCTGGCAGCCCAGTGGCTGGGATGGACTGGAGAGCAGGGTCACTCCAGGGAGGGCCACAGAAGCTCTTTCACTAGCTCCAGCACCCCAAACTGGGCATTTTTGCTGTTGGTAAAAAATAGCACTAGAACAAGAGCCAGGAAGATGGAAGTGTATTTTACATTATGGAGCTGATGGTCCTCCCCTTTTTTTTTTATATATGCACGGTGACTAACCTATTGACTCCAGGAAGAACAAATCTTACTGCAAAGAGGAAAAGTTAGTGGTGCTAATTAGCAACAAAGTAGTTTAACTGAACAAAAATACTAAGAGAATCTCTGAATATGCTGATCCTGGAGGACAGAGTTACAGCCTTTAAATTTTAAGCCAATAAATGTATTAACTAAGAAAGAACCATCACAAGAAGTTGTGATAAAATTGATTAATTTATGGAACCTTTTGCCACAAAATGCAACTAAGATTACAATGTTAGTAACATTTAAGAAACAGAAAATAGGCTATAGAAAAATGTCCAATGGGGTTAAAAATAAAACTTATCTGTCAAGAGGTTGTTTTGTATCAACTACCAAAAAAATTCTTTCATGTACTACTGAAGTAGCAGAGATATTTTTAGACTAGATAAATTACTGTTTTTATAAGCTCCGATACTATTCCGGTAAATAATATATCAATATCTGTGTTCCTAACTATAGTCCAGGAATGAAGAAGATGATGTTCTGCTGTTTTGTAAAACATAGTCATTTTTTGGTTTTATGAGATAAAAGTGTTTATCAGCCTGATAGCAATCTTGACAGTAGGACCAAGTTTATGAGTGCACTCTGAATCACCATAAAATTTCTATTTACTGCTTTTCAAAATGATCTGGATTACTTATCTTTTTTTTTTTCCCCCACTATCACCTAGTTTACTCAACTTAAAATGTTAAGTATGACAGCATTATAAATGGATTAAGTTGCTATCTGCTTTTTGCTATGATTTCTGTTTCCCTGTATTTTCACTCAGGAATAATGTTCTGTGAGTTGTTGCAAAGATACTTTTCAGGAAAAAAAATGCATCTGTTCATGTCACAGCAACAAAATATAGGGAAAATAATATTCCTTGTTCAGCTGCAGGACTCCATTCTCCTGACACAAGGCAAGAAGTGAGGAACTACTCCTTTGAGTTTGCTTTTTTAACTGAATGCATAGACTAAAAATACATAATAATGTAAATATTGTGTATCAATATATAATAAACCCCAACAGTTCCAAAATACTGCTTTTCTGACTCACATGACTTATGATTTTGATGCACATGCAAAATAAGTTTAAATTAATATGCAAGGTCTGATCCAAAACCTCTTTTAAGAAAACAGAATTTGTTTTAAAAGTACAGTGCTTGGGGCTTTACTGAAAACAGGGGATACAGTCTGAATGGGATATACAGCTCTTCTTCAACCATACACATTCAATAAAAGCTAAGACATACAGCCATGGGTAAACGGAAAACACCAGAAAACTACACATATTCTTGATGCCCTACATGCTTCATACCAAACTTATTTAGAGTGCTGTTACTAAACACAAAGAAAATAATGCAAAAGGGCTTTAAAGATGTGGACAGCAAGATAAGTACTCTTGGGAACTTTACTATTTTCAAACAGACTTTTTCTGATTGTGGATAGTCTAAGAATTATATCACGCTGGCAACGGATTAACGGGAAAGAAATAGATGGGAAGTTACTGCTCCTTGCTCTGTCTACTTGAAATCTGCTACCAAAAATAGTTTATAGAAATGCTTCTTTATGCAAAAGTATTTATTTTACAAGCTCAGCAAACTATCTTGATGTAACAATCGTCCACGTAATTGATGCAACACTGTAACTATGTAAATCGTCCACATAATTGATGTAACCATGTGACAATCATCCACATAATTTAAGATTTTTCACTCCCCCAACAGGTGAACTGGTATTACAAATCCCTTTGGGTTTTTTTTTCCTGTTCTATTCAAATGAACCGAACACAGTGAGGGAAAAACTGAAAACGTCAAAACATTGCATACCTATTTTTTTCATAACAAAATACTGCATTTTAATCGATGAAGGAAAAGACGTTTGCCCTGTTCAGGTTCCAGAATCTCAGACCAGTTGAGGTCAGAAGGGGCCTCTGGAGGTCGTCTGCTCCAACCCCCTGCTCGAGCAGGCCCACCTGGAGCCGGTTGCCCAGGACCACGTCCCGATGGCTTTTGAGTATCTCCAAGGACGGAGAGTCCACAACCTCCCTGGGCAACCTGCGCCAGCGCTCGGTCACCCTCACGGGAAAAAAAGCATTTCCTGACGTTCAGAGGGAACCTGCTGTGTTTCAGGTTGTGCCCATCACCTCTGGTCCTGGCGCTGGGCACCACTGGAAAGAGCCTGATTCCGACCTCTTTGCAACCTCCCTACAGGTACTTAGAGACATTGATGAGATCCCCCAGAGCCTTCTCTTCTCCAGGCTGAACAGTCCCAGCTCTCTCAGCCTTTCCTCACAGGAGAGACACTCCAGCCCCTTCATCATCCTCGTGGCCCTTTGCGGGGCTCTGTCCAGTATGTCCGTGTCTCTCGTACTGAGGAGCCAGCCGGTCTGTAGTTCCCTGGGTCTTCCTCCTTAAGACTCCTTATAGAATATATAAACACAATACGCCAAATGGCTGTAGAGTATACAAATGAAAACACTTTCCCCCTCTACTACAATTACACCTCTGTGAATCCGAGACTTGCTAAAAACAGCCTGAATTTTTAAATGGTGATGAGAACTCTCTCTTTCACTAGAAGGTCACAAGATCCTTCTACTAACAGAATCAGACTGGGAAAAATCTGTATCAGAAGTGCATCAGACTCAAAGAGGAAAACAGTAAGTCTTAAACCCTACTGTTCCAACTCGAAAGTATATTCTTCTCATCTTTGTATTGCTATCCATACTATGAATAAATCAGTTACATTTAATAATGGTTTCTAAGGTTCAGATGCTAAGTCAGCTAATTAATGCTACAGATTTATTACACATCTATGGTGACTGAATAAGACTTTAACTTATCCATAGCAGCTCCTTCAAAGGAAAAAGACACTCAATCTCTGCATTACTTGAGGAGTCCAGGAGTCTATTTTCAATTCTAACAATGCCTTTTGTGTGACAGCAGTCAAGCTGCATCATTCCATGGATCAGTCCCCTGACCTATAAAATGGCGATTTTTCTTTCTTAAGGTAAAGCAATCAGAGAAAACACAATATAGTTCCAATATATTTGTTTTAAGAGTTAACTGTATTAAACATGCTTAATATCACTACGCTTAATTTTCCAAAATATATTTCAAATTTTCTAAAATATATTCCAAAGTACAACTCTTTCAGTATTTAGGATATTCTCATTTTAGCATCAGTATTGTGTCTGAACGGGAACAGCTATCCACTGGGGAGGCCTGACGGTGGGCAAAAAGCACTTACAGCCATACACTGCTGAGAAACTGTGTGGTTTGAGCAGCATCTAGTGGCTAAACTTATTAGGCAGCCATGCCTATTCAGCTCTATTTTCTCTTACTAAATTTAGCATTTAAGAAGGAAGGGAAGAGGTTCATTCCATCACTTTTGGTAAACAAGATCCAAAGGTGGTTTTGCTTTAAAAAAAGTCTTTATGTCTCTTTACCTTTAACGCAAAACAAGAGGGAAAAGCACTATGGACTTCTAATCACACCCTAAAAACTAGAGCAGATTTATTACAGGAGAAAGACTGAAGGATCTTCAACCAAGGAACACAGGAATTAAGTTTCAACTGCACCTTGCAAGGCAATTTGGGTTTTTTTACGCAAGATAATCTCATGCCTTTCCAGTACGAGGAAGACTTGAGTGCTCACTCTACTTTTGTGGATGTTATTGTTGTAAGATATAAAGGTATCTTGAACTACGATAACTTTAATGAATGCTACACCCCGAGTCATGTAAGTGACCAGCAAGCAAATTCTTGTAGATCCTGAAGGAATGATTGAAATTACTGTTCCCAGCTGCATTTGGTAACATGCTGTGCAACTATAGCACTGCAACAGGTTGCACGAGCGCTACTAGACTGTTTCAGTGCAGTCAGCTAGACTAATGTATTAGCCTTTCAGCAGTGATTTAAGTTATTCTAGCAAATGCAGCCTTTCAATTCTTCCCCTTTTTGGAAGGTTTTTTTGTGTTCTAATACATCATACCCATAAACATACTAATGTAAGTGGTACAGTTCTCCTCCTTAAATGAAGGAAAATGCCTCACTTTACATTCACATCCAACAAGAGGAATAATCTCTACCTGAAAAAGACACTTTTCTGTTAGTAAATTGGTTCAATGTATTTTTATTAGTTAATAATAAATTTTTATAAGTTGAATTCTAATCAATATAGTCACAAACTATTTTCAAGAGCAGACCACGGCTGGACAAAAACATTCCAGGAAATAATTCTATCACTTATGCTGCAGTGGAATTTTGAGCATACACATGTAAGGGAAAATTAACACATGATTCTGCAGAAAATAAACCACTATGCAAAGAGTTGTCTAAGAAAGTTTAAAAAGTTTCCCAGGGAACACCTATAAATACAACTGACCTTCAAGATTTCCGTAAAATGAAACGACATGAGTTGATGTACCTGATGATGGATAAATTGTGAATGCGCTACATCTTTTATTGAAATAAAGCAAAATGCATTTATCCGTTGATTCAAATAAGAGAAAACATCTCCAGGTTTTCAGCATTCAGTTCAAAATAAATTGCTGTAAGTTCTTAAAAAGGGGGTGACAGGGGTGTGCAATTGGAAGTAAAAATCAACTTAGGCTGCAAATTCTAATGCCTGCAGAAGCCTTAGTAGGAATGTATCACATTCCTGTGACCCAACCTGTAATAAGATCACCGTGGTCCAAAGCAACTCTGACCTATTTGTTGGTCCAATTCATTTTTGTTTGTCCACAAGCCTTCTGTAACCAAAACAAGTCACTATGAAAGCAGTCTTCTCCTTATGTTTCTAAGACTGACCTTTTTGTATGCAAAGATGATGCACGTTTATCTTCAGCTTTTAGCATTCTTCAGAAGCTGGAACGCCTTATTTCCAACTGACAATTAAAAATAAATGAGCTTATCCAAGTACTCCAAGAGTCAGAAAGTCTTAGCAAAAGGAAAATCTGCAAACAAATCTCTACATTTACCTGGCTTGTTTACGACATCAGCACCTGTGGTACTTGGAAACCCCCTTCAGTCAAAATGCAAAATTGCCTTTACCCACCAGAAGGAGAGATACAGAAGAGAAATTGCCAGAAGGCGGCCAGTTAGAACAGTGCCAGCATACTATAATGGACATTTTTAAAGGTAAATGGACAAATCCAGACTTGCTTTCTGTTTGGTCTAAAGCAAGGGAAAATGTCAATGATTCATGTGCTGGTGAGTGACATATCTTCACGGAAAATTTCTGCCTAATGTGTAAGAACAGACAGACAGAAAGTTCAAGTCATATGTTGAAACTTGCACCATTACCCAGCTGTGGCAATGGTATACAGTACTTTGTTACAGTTTTACCTAATTTTTTCCTCGGCCTAAACAGCATGACTGCTTATAAGATGGATTTTACATTGTACATCTTTAAGTTTCAATTTAATCAAGCTGTTTATTCTGTTCATTTCTCAAATTTGGACTCCAGCATCACTAAAACAAAAAACTCCCTTAAGCAATGCTGCATTTTACCTTAAAGAGTTGCCATTTTTGAACATACACAGATAACGTGTCTTGAAAAAAACCCCCAACCATGAGATTCAGTACATCACTTAAATGAGGAACATGGTATCTCAGAGATTTCTCTTCTCCTTTAGCCCTTACGCCTCCATGACCCTCCTTCTTTCTCTAGGAGCACCTCAAACATCTCCTCTTTCCACCTCAATAATCCCCTTGCCTGATTCCCCCTACTTCTTCTGTGGGATTCAACAGAAGTAATTTTATACATCAATACCTTTTCCATGAGGAAAGCTAAAGGAATTGCACATGATATATGAGAAAATGTATCTTCTATTGCAGTATTTTCAACTGAACTGATGTTTTAGTAACTCACTGGAAGGAACAAAACTGACATGAACAGCTTTTACTCCGTTTTAAAAAGTTAGTTAAGATTATAGTTTGCTATCATAAACTTCAGTGTTTCCAAAAACATCAGTGTGGATTCAGAGCTTCTGAAGCTACTGAAGACCATTAAGAACCACCTAAGTGCCTATACACAAGTCATATGAATTTAAATCTTCTTTAATGAAATTTGCTTCAAATGATGCAAATCTCTTTAAGGGAGTCAATCTGTTACATGCTGTGCTGGTTTTGGCTGGAATACAGTCAATTTTCTTCATAGTAGCTGCTATAGTGCTGTGTTTTGGATTTGTGCTGAAAACAGTGCTGATAACCCAGGGATTTTTTCGTTCCTGTGCTTACACAGAGCCAAGGGCTTTTCTGGTTCTCCCCCCACCCCACCAGTGAGGAGGCTGGGGGGGCACAAGGAGTTGGGGGGGGGGGGGGGAGACAGCCAGGACAGCTGACCCCGACTGAGCCAAGGGGTATTCCAGACTATAGGACATCATGCTCGGCATACAAAGCTGGGGGAAGAAGGAGGCAGGGGGACATTCAGAGTGACAGCGTTCATCTTCCCAAGTAGCGGTTACACACAATGGAGCCCTGCTGTCCTGGAGATGGCTGAACACCTCCCTGCCCAGGGGAAGTGGGGAATGAATTCCTGGTTTTGCTTTGCTTGTGTGCGCGACTTTTGCTTTACCTGTTAAACTGTCTTTATCTCAGCCCACGAGTTTTCTCACTTTTACCCTTCTGCTTCTCTCCCCCACCCCACCGGGTGGGGGGAAGTGACTGAGCGGCTGCACGGTGCTTGGTTGCCAGCGGGGGTTAAACCACGACACACGGCCAGTTGTACTCGTTTTGCATGTGTCACATGGAAGCCGTGTCTAAATTAGGTACCACACATGGGTTTGACTTGCTCTCGGCTTTAAAAATACATGACTTCAACAAGGCCACTGCAAATTTGCGTTAAAATGAGGCCAAGAGCAATTCAATATTAGAATAGCATATTATTCATTGCTATACCTAACATAAAATATACACTGTTTTAAGAGCGGAGCTCTGAAACTCAGATTCCCCTTCTAGATAATTGCCTTGATCAGAAAGCTACAGAATCTTACTCTCTTGTTGGTTTGGGGGGGGTGGGTTTGGTTTTTTTTTTCATTCTGAACTTTAATTCTTAAATGAGAAGAATTCTGCTGGATTGCGGAAAGATGAAGATTGATTGCTGAGAAAAACATAAAATGAGATCTACAAATTGCAGCACAAGTGCTCTAAACACGAGAAGCCACCGTGACTGACAGCTGGCAGCATGCTGGTGTGGGCACCTAACTCCTCCCGACACAAGATAGGGAACGGACATAGAAATTAATAAGGTCACTTCGAATCTCAGAATCGCCTAACTTGTACACAATGTATACAAAGGAAGAACAATCTTACGGTTAACAGACCAAGACTGAAATTCAGGTACTTTTAAACACAAGTGCCGATTTCAATCAGAATATAAAAAGACTGTTGAAGCCTTTATTAAATGTCACTAGATGGCAAACCTTAAGGTTTTTTTTCTTCTTCTCTATGAGAAAATATTTCTATGTATTATAATCCTGTTGCAGAAACCCAAAATATTTTCTTGAGAGAAATTAATCTGAAGTTCTCATTTGTTACAATTTGTAGACTGCCCCAGGTGTCTAATCTTCCCAGAAATCTAAATACTAAATGTAAATATTAAATTCTGCCTTTTTTTTGGCCACAGGCTTTTAGTGAGTGACATAGTGTAAAGGATTAACATGAAATAGGCATTTCTGAATAATTTTAAAAGGACAGATTAATGTTTTGACAAGATTTTATTGTGAAACATTGGATTTAGAAAAGGTACAAAATGTCAACGGTCAGATGTGTGCCAGTACAGTATTTCAATAGTCTATACATGTGGACAGCTGAATAGCTTCACTGCAGAACGCATATTTAGACATACTATCTAAAAGGGGGCTGCAATATTCACAGGCTTAAAATACATAAATAACTGGAGCCAAAATGGCCATTACTGTTCAATGCTAATCAACATCTGGAAACAGGCTATAAAGCACAATACAGCACAACAATCTCCTTGCAGATCCACGTTTAAAGAACATCAGTTTATTATGTCAATAATCTACAGCTCCAGGACACTATTTTCAGGACTGGGATTCAGTTGGCTAGTTTAGAACTTTAAAAAAATTCATGTTAAAAATGAGATTATGGAAGAAAACCCACAGGTATTTAATTAGAACAAAACACTGTGAAGCCCCTAAAAATTTTTCAGACTGGGATTTATAAAGTCAATTACTTCTAATATAGAACTTCAGTTTGTTCCTTTAAATTGTCCTTACTGCAGTTTGAACAGGTATCATTAAGTGACCTTAATTCAAACATTCCAATTTGCTATGCATTTCTGTGTTTTAAAACCAATTTCACCAAACATGGGTCACCACTCAACTGGAAAAAAAAAATTATCAAAATACTAAATCTGAATTAAAGAAAGTCATAAATTTGTATATTAAAAAAAATAACAACACCCCCCAAAGGATAGCAGCATTCTCTACCCTAGTTTAGCAAGTTTAAAGAAGAACATTTATAAACATACAAAATTGATTTTAGTTTATAAAAATACACGTATACCATATGAAAAAAGATAGCATGATTTTTTCAAATTATTCAGTAGTCTGTTACTGCTGGAACTTGTCTGAACTACTGAAAAGGTGTTCATAGTTCAGTACATGGGTGGACAGCCAAGGAACTTCAGATTTTAGTTAATTAAAAGGTGTGTAGCTTATTCTACATGATTAAGCTTACTGAAATATAAGCAGTTACCCTGTTACCAATCCGTACTCAGAGCTGAACTAAACCTTTACTTACGTAAGTCTACTTCACTTTATGCTGATTCGTAACTCACCTTCCTGAACAGAGACCTTGGGGTATACTAAATTAATGTCTAGCTGAAATTTCTGAATATGACATGTCCATTAGGAGCGGAGCTAAACTTAAACTGATGTAATTTAGAATCAAAATCTACCCAAAACATTAAAACAACCCACCCTTTGACACCACATCCACTCCCTTAATTAATTTCAAGACCATCAGTTTTGGCTACTCTTTTCTCATTGTGTACCTTAACTGGGGGATGAGAACCTTGCAATTCATTAAGAAGAACCACCATAAGTTACAACTAAGTACATTAAATCAGACAATGGGAATAAATTTTTTTAAAACTTTGAGTGTATATCACTAATTAAGGATGTAACATTGGGAGTACAATGTCTGCTATGGAATTAAAATTAGCGCTGTGCCAAACGGGAAAAATATATGAACAAACCACTAAACTCCAGTGTGGCAAAAAACATTTTGTTTTTTTGTTCAGGAAGTGTTTGGCATGAGCAGCACTAACAAAATTCTACACCTCACAGACACAAGCTACAAAGGTTATCTAAAGCCAATACTCACTGTCCATCAATTGGCTAGCTCTTAATGCTGCTTCAAGCACTGCACTAGCCACTTCGATCTTTGTTTCAGACTCCTCTGTACACACATTTATATTTACATAAAACATTTATTAAACATGATTTTAAAACATAAAAACCTTATGTACAAAATACCAACATTCCTATAAATAAACAGTTGGAGAAAGGCACTTGCAAGAAAAATCTACAGTAAATCTTACAAAAACCACACTGCCTCTGTTACTGTACAATAGATAATCTTTCGGTAAATCCCTATCACAAGAATGTAAAACACTAATTACTTGTTATAACTAAGAATATAACCGTTACAGTTGTATTTACACATACATATATGCCTTTTTTTAATTTCACTTGAGAGCACCATGATTTCCATTCTAAATTTATATTTTGATACAAAGTAAAAGAACAGTTGCCAGAAACCAGTGTTCAGTGTCACTGCAGTTTCATGAACTTTTGGCTGACATCAGTGTAGTTGAAAAGACTCAGTTGCTGCTTTGCAAAAAGTACACCTAGTTTGTTATTGCATGTTGTCCTTTTAGAGAGAGCACTGCTATGTTCTCTATGCAATTGTTTAATACTATTGCTGGCAAAAAGTTTCCAATATCAAAAAAATAAAAACATTCTTCAAGCCAGTTGAAGTATTTCATCTGAACAGTAACTAAAAAAAGCTGCATATTAATTATAAAAACGTGTAGGAAACATGCCAACTAATCTGGTGTGCAAAAATATTTTTTTCCACTACACAGGATTTTAAGGGCTTCACAGAATCACTCAAATTTACACTGAGTAGCAAACCCCATCAATAGCCAGTTCCTCAAGGAGATGTTAGTATACTCCCACTTTTATCAAACTTTTTACCCTTTGACAACGCTGCAACCTGTTTGAGTAGTTCTCTGTTTTTGGCCTGCAATACAGATAAAAAAAGTTTTATGAATTACTGAAATGTCTCAGTAGTTTCATGCACTAATTTCCCATTGCATTTACGAAACAAATTCCCAAAATGACCATGCTGAGAATATCAGCACTTTTCAAAGATTTGTACATGCTTTTTGATATGCATGTTCCATCTTTAACAGAAAAAGGTAGCCACATTTCCTGTATTGCAAAATTTAGTATTTGAGGTGTTGCACCAAGTATCTGTTCAGTCTGTGATTTAGAAGGCAACTAAATTCAGGCTTTTTTCCTGATAAAGTATGCTTTAACAAGAGACATTTAACTGTCAATTGTGTTAACGCTGAGCCCTTAAATCAGATCAATAGCATGCTGACAACTGATCAAATATCAGAGAACAGACAAAAAATAACATAACCTTTGAGAAAGCACGCAAGGTAAGCGTCTATCTCAAAGTTAGAAAGCACCATCCAAGAACTTGGTACTATTTCATTGCCATGAGTGAACAGCCTGAATGTATAATTCCATCTGAAGTATTTCTCAAGTATTGATAAGCAATTACTCACCTGCAACTGTTCCACAGTTTCCTTGTGAGCTTTCTCCATACTGTTCATCTTTGTCCTCAAGTTAGACTCCTGGTACTGGAAGTCTGCCTTCAGTTCTGTCAACTAAAAACACAAATTCTATGGAGATTCCCTGGACTGCTACAGTATACATCTTCTAATCAATCTGTGAAATCTTTATGCAAGCCTCAGGAATCTCAGGAAACACTGTTATTTATTTACTATTGTAGTACTGACAGCTCAGTACTTCAGAAGTAGCTTGGAAAAGTAAGTATGTCTATTTTATATGAAGAAAACAATTCTACTTATATAACCATAGTTTGCTCAGGATTTGGTATAAAGAAGGTTAATCCTCAACAAAAAAAAATTCAAATGCAAGACTAATGATTTATAATCTTAGCTGTTCTTTCAGCTGTGAGATCCTTATCACAATCTTCAGTTACATCTCTTCAGTTATATGGTATGGTAACACGTGAAAAATCTTCCATACCAAACCAGAAAGGATTCCTTTGTGTCCTTTTATGCTACAATTTGTCCTAAACAGAAGTATATGTTCCAGAGTTTCATTGCTTTTCGATCCACAACAACAGTGAATTCAACAGTGTTATCAGAAATGTGTAATTAAAACAATTTAACTTAGGATTTAATTCTGAGTGTATGGTGTAGTATTGCTGCCACTGGGTCTCTCCTGAGACAGGCAGAGATCCAGATAACATACAGTAAGGCAGGTGTTTCTAAACTGTGATACATGCTTCTATCCAAGCAGCTGAACACTTCTTCTGGAAACATGTGCAGCTGGGTGAACTACTAACAGTTTGTTGTATATGGACCCAGAAATTTTAGGAACCACTTCTTAAAAAAAGTTTAGTTCCAGAAAGCATCTCAGATTCACCAAGCTATTTTGAACCTCTCTGGTCAATTTGGATTTACCAGGAAATGGAGCGCCTTTGCTAGCAAGGGAGCCCACTATAACAAACCACAGCATACATTCCAAAAACGACTACCAAGACTGCTATTATCAACCTTAGATGTGTAAAATCGCATGTAGTGAAACAAGGTATTCAAAAGAACTGTCAGTCAAATGGTCCTAAATAAAGTGCAGGTATCTTGATACAAGGATATATACCTCACTGTACACAGACTGTTGCTCAAGGTATGTACTTACGGCTGTTGCAAATTCCAGGGGATCCAGTACAAAACCACATACCACAAACTAAATACCAAAAAACTAGTGGTAGTATTGCACCATAGTAAAATATGCAACTAGATGAGATGAGCAAACACACTACCTGTGAACATTCAGTGAAGTGTGGTCCCTTCCTAATGATCAAGTCTCAGGGCCCCACAGTAACGTCTTGGTGTCTCACTAACATTTTGTCCAGAAAGCAAAACAAGGCTAGTACTGCAAACAATAAGCACTGGTAATGATATGGCTGAGATCTTGACTCGTAACAAAAAATGATGAGGATTGTCTGTAAAGCTGGTGTACTGAGTTGTTTTTTTTGCCATACATTATATATTTTAGAGGTTTTTCTTTTGGAGCACTGCAAACTGTTCAAATGTTGTCCCTACACAAATCTTGGGACAAAATATTAACAGGAATCTCACACAGGTCTGGCTCAGGTTTTTATCCCACTACATATTTTTACATTTACTATCTCGCCGACAAAAAAAATCTGCAGTACATTCATTTGTTGTAAATTTTTCAGCTATGGAAACATTGTACGATAGGTTCAGCTTTTCTCCCCCCCGCAGCAGCTGAAGAAAGTAAATAATTCATGCCTGAAGGATCCTTTAAGTTCAAAGAGCTCTGAGGTCAAATAAATAGTTTTAGCAGTGGGGATATTAAAATTAGTAGATGCTCTCCCTATGGAAACAGCACAAAACAAGTTACTGCAGTGGTTATGCAGAAGTAGGTGACATTTCCTTACCTAACCCTTTTGTTAGCTTTGCCCAGTAGATCAAATATAAAAAGAGATAAGTGAACTTCCTACTGACTCATGATCTTCTACTGGCTTCATAAGAGAGAGATCAGGGCCTTAATGTCTGTCCTTTGAAGAAAATACCTAAAGAGAATCCATGACAGACTGTTCAGCTCTTTCACATTAACCGCTTAAAGCCTTGAAATAGCAAGTACTTCCAACACTAGGTATACTATAACAGTGATATAAACAAAAAAAATGTTCATTATCCTTTACACAACACATTTAAGTGTAGAAATGAAGATACTGAACTATGGTTTAAAAGTGGAAACATTTTCCTTTCGGGATCAATAAGCCTTTCTTAACCATCAATGTTTTGATGGACACAATGCATCTATACTCAAAATTTTACTTGAAAATACAGTAAATTTATTTCTAATACAATTCCACAACCTACTCAATCCTGAACAAACATTCTAGAGCCACTGTTACAGACAGTGTCTTAAAAGCACATAGTTCATCAGACGGCAGAGAAATAAGCTCTCATAAAGGCAAAGTACATATTTGTAGTTCTTTCTCTTGCTTGTCGTTAGATTGTTTGAAGGGTGAGTATTTTGTATGATTTCACTGCAGCCATTTGGGGCTGAGTATTTCGCTTAACTTTTGTTGACTGCCAGGCATCTAATCCAAGCTTTTCTCCTAGTTTCTGACCATCCACAAAGACTTGATAACCTACACTACACATATGCTACCAATCTTTTAAAGTCAAAACACTTCATTGTCAAACACTGTACACAAACTCAGAATGGTTACTACTCTTAATCCTCCTCTTATCTTGTGTGCCCATCAACCTATGTAGGTATCTGGGATTTTTGGCATGACTTAGTTTAGCATATATAAAACATACAAACCACTGTCTGACATTTTATCCATCACCTGTGGCACGCAGCCTGAGCAACAGTGAACCAGATGGCTAGCTTCTAGATGGCTGTCTTCTAGATGGCTGAAGTGAGGTAAGATTAATTCCTTTTTGACTTAGAGCCAAAATATATTCATGATACAAAAGTCCCAAACTTGTCCTTTAAACGGTAAGATCTGATTAGTTGCTATGTAAAAAAATTGTATCTGATTTTTGTTTTATCTCACCATTTTGACATTGTTAGGAGTCTACAAAATAGAAAAAAAATGATAAAGTTCTTATTAAGCAGATGCAATTTTTACCTTTTTATCTTTTTCTAAAATAGTCTGATCCCTTTGCTGCAGAAGACGTTTAAGTGACATTACTTCTTCTTTCAGCTGACTTATGAGGACGAAGTTGTCAGTTCCTCCACTGTCTGCTGACTGATTTATAGAGCTACTAAAAGTAAAAAAACAATAGTTACTCACAACATCAATAGAAAAAAACAGTAGTTTTTTTTAAATTTCAAATTGGGTAATTAATATTTCTACAAACATCCTTAAGGACTAATGCAAAAAAAGTATGTACCTGACAGAAATGGATGCAACTGGCAAATTACCTTACTAATGGCACACATTACATACACCTGCAGAAATATAATTAAGTATTAGCTTTGAGGGGGACAAATACCTTTTGACTGAAGCAGCCACTTTTCTTTTTATTCCAACTGTTTGGCCAGAGACAGAATAGAGATTCAATCTCACACATTAAGGTCCAAAAGACTTCTCTATACACTACGTCAGCTTAAAGCAGCAGGTTCAACCCTGCGTCTAATCAACAAACCACCAATGTCAGGGAATACTGTTTCATTGATAACTGTTGCCTCGCACATAAGCTTTATTTAATTTTGCCCCAAGCAGCTTAAAAGCAGGAAAACAGTGCCAGTTTTCTGCTAATAAAGTCATTTAGTTGACTGACAGCACTCAGATGCTACCCAACAATCTGTCTGGCTGGACAATAGTTTTACCTCCCTCATTCTTCAGACAAAAAAAAAAAAAAAAAAAAAAAAAAGAAAAGAAGCAACTGGCCACAAATCAGTGCTCTATTTGGTTGAAATGGCTCAGCTTTACAAAAATATAACTTTACCTATCTCCATTTGATGGCTTGGATTCCAGTTTGGGTTTTTTCTTTGGAGTTTCATTCTGAATAGCTGCAGAGGATTTATGGCTGAAATCAAACAAAATGTAAACCTAAAGCCTCATACTATATAACTCTCTAATATCACCATTTGGTACATGTAAAATAACTAACTCATGCTCCTAACTGGAATGCTAGAGACTAGCCAGAAATGCAAGAAAAGAAGTCCTTTAAATGAAAACTGCAAGATAAATTAAAAGGAAATTAATAAATAATATCATATTTACCTCTGTTTCCATAGTCCCTGATCTTGTTCTGGACTCAGATTGCTGATTCTGAAATATGTGAAATGTACTTGGTAACTGACCAAACATGCCATTATTTCTAAGTTTATGTGAATGTTATCCGTACTTGAGAAAAAGCCACACCCCACCTTTTTTTTTTTTTTTACTAAAGATAGTTAACAATTATGAATTTTCAGCTAGACAGTCATATGATCTGTCATATTCATGACCACTTTTACCATGTCAGGATGCTATAAAAATATTTATTGGCTAAATGTTTCCACTATTCTAAGACACAAGGGGTAGACTTCAAGACTGATGGCTAAACCTTTTTGCTGGTACCTCCCAATTTTTGCGAACTTTATATTGCTAATCTTGTACTCAGCAAGCTGGTCTAAAGCAGCATTCCTGGGATTCCCATACTGCCATATGAAAGCTATGTGAAGTGGTGCTTATGGGGCAGCATAAGAGCAAAGTTAAGTTTTGGATTCCTGAAAATAACTGCTTCTCAGGTCTAAACATTTGTTTTCAATAATTTCAAAAGCAACTAATAAATACCATTGATATGGTATAAGGGTAGCATTTCAAAGATTGCACTGAATGAAATAGTTCAATGAATCTATATTTCTACCTCACTGTCTCTATTGACTCATCTTAACAATAACTGAAATGGACAGGGAAAAAAAAGTCATATTTATTGGACCAGAAGCAATGGACCCATGGCAGCCTACAGAAAAAAGGCGCCAAACCAGGAACACTGTGATCCATATAGAGATATGCTTACTTTTATAACTCTTGAGTATATTAGAAGCTCTACTCTGTAGTAAAGAGCTAACATTTTTTTTTTATTTAATCCTTACTGTATCTCTGCCACACGCATTAAATTAGATTTAGCTTGTTGTAACTCAATTTTCAGCAGAGATTTGAAAGAACAGGAATAGTACAATAACTCTCAGCATGACAAGAATAATATTCTTCTTCGAATTCCTAAAAAAACAAATCTTATTTTTCTCTTTTTTTTAAGTGAAAGTAAGTGCACTTCTCTTCTCCTCATTCCCAATATCATTCCAGCTTATTTTCCTTCTATCTTTAAGTCACATTTAGTCAGGCAAGTTTCAGTCAAAATGGAAAATTATAAGCACTAGAAAAGCGAAACCTAGAATGGAAGTGTTTGTGTGTCTGGGGTCAGGGTCATTACCATTGCAGCACTAGTATTTACTATCCAACACAAAAAATAAAATAAGTAGTTCTAAAGTTAGGCTGCCATAAGCCTACCAATGAAATAAGAATCATGACTACTATTATACTAGCATAAAAGCCAAATCAGTCCTGGGATTTATGACTAAATAAACTGGGTTTGTACGTTAAGGTTGGTACGCTGTGTATGCCACGGCCAGAGACGGCACAATGAGAAAAGTTGCAGAGGATACGACAAAACTGTCTGAAATGTTACCAGAGCACTGCCACTAACTGAACTGACAATGTTATTTTCCTATGTCTGCATCACAGCCACTCACAAACTGCCTATTCCAGCAAGATTTGATTATAAAAACTAGCAGAGATACAAACTGGTCATAGACTGAGGGTGATTCCACACAGTTGCTTCTGCTTCTCCATTTATCTGCAAGTATGTGTGCACAAACACGTCAGAATGAAGCAAGTTAGGGTGGAGATTCTGAGCGAAGTAGCTCTTCTGTGCTCACTTCTAATACACACCTTTGAACCCATGGTAAATGCATGTAGAATAGCAGTTACCGCTTAGAAAGCCAAATTCAAGTTTATCCCCAAGGAACTTGTTTCTGTAGCCATTCCATGGATTTCTTTTCTAGACTTGCTACCAATTTTAACATTGACTAATTTGATGATCACCAAGAATTTCTGCTTTTTGGTGACCTCCCTGCACCCATACTGTAAGAATACAAGGATTTTGACAGACCATGGAAGAACAACATTCTGCTACTGCTTTTGATGCCATGTTTTAAACAGCATTTTTTATTTCCTTTGATTTGATCTCAGTACTAACAGAACACAGAAGAGGAAGAGGTACCAACAGCTACTTCAATTTTTTAAATACTTACTTATGATGACTGCTGCTGTGACGATGATGATGATGGTGATGGTGGTGGTGTTTTGAATGATGCTGGTCTTTCTCAGTAAGAGATGAGGATGAGGAGTTAGAATGTGAAGATCCTAGGCTCTTCCTCTGTTCTTTCGTCTTCTGTAGCACTCTCTTGTAGGATAGTGTGCAGAGCCAACACAACAACTTTCCATCAACCTTTTGGGAAATAATGCATAGCAGGGTTGTTTGGGTTTTTTTCCAAATATACTTGCACTAGAAACATGTATTTCAATATTTGCAAGAAAAATTTGTTTCACTTCATCCGTTATCTTTGGGAAAAACCCAGACATCTCTTTGGTATGAAACAGCACTAACACATCTCCAACTTATGCATGTTAACTTTTAGTAAAGTGAATCTTACACCATTTTTTTTTGCCATTTAAAGTTATGCTAGAAAGCAGTCTTAGCAAATGTTGGACTCGCTCTGTACCACAGAAGTGACAATAACTTTTTACAGGGACAAATTGTTCGTAGTTTAGACACCATGTACTCTCTCTCAACCCATCGCATTCCAGGCGGAATCAAGATGTCCAGCCAACGTGCTACTTGTACCAAGTAATTTCTTCTGTAAAAACAGCATTATTCTTGGGTTCAGGCAAGAGGCTTTTGAGGTCATTTCCTCAGCACCTTCTGGAATGAGAAAGTGGCACTCACCAAAGCTATTTAAGAAAACAGAACACAAAGGGCTGCTCAGAGCAGTCCACCTCTCTGATGCTGTACTTTAAGGCAAGGCAGACAAATCAGAAGAGGTAAAGCAACAGATTTGAGTTATGGACATAGATAAGATCCAATGTATGGGGGGAAAAAAAGGAAAAAAAAAAATCAAAGCACCAGGAACCATTCAGCTGCTTAACCTCTGTTCCCCAGCTATAACTGTCAGCTTCCGCTTAAGCTTATTTTTAAGAAGAGTGGTTTAGTTTAAAGTAAGTTAGCTCAGTAGCTAACACAACAACCGCAAGTTGTGAAGTTTAATTCAAATATTGTAAAGCACGGCACAGTAACTCTAATCTAATATTACTGAACTTAAGATACATTCCTGCTAATCTCTCTCTTACATAGGAGGAACCTTGTCTGCTGTCAGCCTAAGCCATTACAGCTGTGGAACAAAGCGTACCTTCCTTCTTCCCTCCTCTTTCCGATCAAAAGCACACTGCTGTTTGCACTGTTCACATGTCTGAGGTGGGCCGTACTTCTTCTCCGAGTTGGTGCAACGCTGACATTTTGTGCCAATAAATGCTGCAATAATGTTACAATACTGACAGGGCTTGGGCTGAAAAACAGGTAAGTTGAGCTGAAGTTAATACATTTACAGTTTTCGTAACGAACACAAGTATTTCAAATCGCACAACGATGCTTCTAAACTACTAGGGCTTCATATAACCTATCTTAAAGAACCTTTTTTGTACCATTTCTATCTTCAGTACTAAACTCTTCCCCTAAAATGCTGCTCCCTCAATGCTCAAAACCAGTCTGGACTTTCCATGAAATTTTTACTTTAAAAACTTTAAAAGTAATCAAGTCATTTTTTAGACTGGAAGTTTCTGAAAACATCCGTCTCCCTTGCACTACTCAGGGATTTGATAACCCCAC
Organism: Haliaeetus albicilla; assembly: GCF_947461875.1. Taxonomy (NCBI): domain Eukaryota; kingdom Metazoa; phylum Chordata; class Aves; order Accipitriformes; family Accipitridae; genus Haliaeetus; species Haliaeetus albicilla. The sequence continues at coordinate 16,284,387 of NC_091502.1, read as the reverse complement.
AGCTCCAAGATTAGTACCCTGATCCCTGCAATTCTGCAGGAAACGTAGGAAAAAAACCCCCAAACCCAAACAACTTCAGATACCATGAGGTCAGGTTATCAACTTTTAGATCATACACTCAATTAGAATAATACACTGCTGGAAAATAAAACTGCTGCCAGCTTTCATAGGTTAGAAATGGCTGATTATCTTCAATGCAGTTCTGGTTTTTTTATGAACTACTGATAAAAAACATTGTTGGATCTGTCTCGCACTACATTTTGCTACATTTTATGCTTTTGAAAGAACATCCTTTGTTTGGTTTACATTTACATTCACAAAATGCCTGACTACATACCAAGAGCTGTTATGTTTCTCAGATAAGCTGAGTTTCATCTAATATGGTTTATGTCAAGTGCATAGAAGTTACGCGCTTCTGTTTCACAAGATTATCTTGATACCTTCTATAAACTAGTGTCTGCAGGGCGCTCAGATACAATGGGTGTATTCATATATTAAAAAATTAATTTTTCTAACAGAACTGAAGCTGAAATTTGAAATGAGAAAATGCAAAGTAACGTGGATACAGCTAATACTCATAAAATCTTTCCTACTTAATAGCTTAACGCGATTAACATGCATTTAACGTTTTTAAGACTTACATAATATAAAGTATGTGGTATTATTAGATTTTCACATTTACCACTCATTAAAAACACAGACAGCTAACGGTCTTTCTGCCATCAAGCGTGCGTTTAGGAGAATATGCGAAGAATAACTTTACACGCATAAAGCGAAGTAGCATTGTTTTCGCTGTGAAGAGCTATATCGCAAGTATTCATAACGGTTAAGCTGCATAGAACCACGCTGAACTTCAGTTTGAAAAAAAGAAACCGTAAGCCGCGAAGGAAATCAAGAGCTGCCAGTAATTTCCATTACCTTTCTGAAGGATAATGTTTTGGGGTTTTTCCCCCGAAAGAACAAGGTTAGTCGCAAGAGAACTTTCTGAGAGGTAACCTTCCCCGCCCCCAAACACGAAGTTCAGCTGCAAGAGAACTTTTTTCCCAACTTAAAACGCGAACGAGCTCGGTGTTTAGAGCCGAGAGCCTACTCACCGTTCCAAACTGCTTCACGTTCTGGGCGCACTTCTTGCATATCGTGTTGGTTTTGCTAAAGGCAAAATCGCAGAACGTTGAACCCGGCGACAGCCGCGCGCCTCGAGACCCTTTTCCCACGCACCGACTGGAAGGCGCACACGCACACGCCAGCCCCGGTAGCCGGTAGCCGGCGAGCCCCCGGCCCTAACGCGGTCCCGCCCCGGCTCGCACGGCCGCCGCAGGCCCGGCCCTCCTCCGGTGCCGACCTTCTGCCCTCACCGGCGTGGGGGACAGCGGCGGGTCGGCCCCCGCGGCAGCGCTTCGGGGGCGAGGCGGGGGCATCCCCCCCCCCTCCTCCGGGCCCTCTCCCCCCCCCCCCCCCCCGCTTCTCCCCTACCTCTCCTGCTGGAACTCGGACCGGCAGTAAGTGCATTTGACGATGGGGTGGGCGATCCGGCACTCCTGCGGAGAGAAGAGCGGCGTTACACTCCCCGCTCCGCCGCCAAACCCCTCCAGCCGCCGGTGCCGCGCCGGGCAGGGGGCTGCCTCCCCGCGCCGGGGCCGCCGCCGCCCGCCCGCCTTCCTCCTCCTCCCGGCCCCGGGGACGCCACAGGGCGGCGAGAGCCCCGGCCGGGTGGCGGGGAGGGGGGCCCGTCCCGCCGAGCGCTGCCCCGCTCGCCCCCCTCAGCCCCGCCGCACCTTGCACAGCTGCTGGCCCTGGGAGAGCTCCTCGAAGGGGTAGCGCTGGTTGCACTTGGTGCAGGCATAAAGAGCCGGGGCCGCCGCCGCCGCCATCCGCGCCGCGGCCGGCGGGGCGGACACGGGCGGGCCGAGGGAGGGGAAGAGGGAGGTGCCGGGGCGAGGGCCGGGGCGAGGGCCGGAGCGGCCGCCCGCGCCGCCGCCGCCGGAGGAGCGGAGCGGAGCCGCGCCGCGCTCCGCCGCCACCGCCGCCGCCCTAGGCCCCGCGCAGAGCCCGCGCCGCCGAGCCGCGTCCCCCTTGTGTCGGTGTCGGCATCGGCGTCACCCCGCGCCCCCCGCCCTTCCCTCCGCCCCGGGCTCGGGCTCCTGGCGGCAGCCAATCACCGCCTCGCGCCAAACCTGCCTTCAAAACTCGCCGCCCAATCGCCGCCCACGCCGCCCGCGCCGCCGCCAATCCCGCGGCGGGCGCCCTCGCCCTGCGCCGGGCGGCGATTGGGTGGCCTCGCGGCCGCGGCGCCCATTGGGCCGCCCCGGGCGGCTTCTGCTTCTCCATTGGTTGAGGCGCGGGGGGCTCACTTTGACAAAGACCGTCCTCTTCCGCCGTCTGGCTCTCCGCGCGTGCGCGGCAGGGGCCCTGCGCCGCACACGAATCCCGCGGCCGCTCGCTCCTCCCACACGCCGCCTCCCCGGCTCAAGCGATTGGCCGCGGGAGGCCGCGCCGCCTCTCTCCGCTTGTCCCCTTCCATTGGCCGGGCAGCGCCCTTCTCTGTTTATTGGGCAGCTCGCCTGCCACTCAAACCCGAGTCTATGACGGGCTCCCGTACTCCTTCGGGGCGGGGCTTACTCCCCCGCTTCTCCCTTTTCATTGGCAAACTGGGGTGTCGGTCAAGCGGGACTTGATCGGCGCGAAAGGCGGCGCCGCCGCCGCAGGGGTGTCGCGCCTTAAAGGGACACGACCGAGCGCCGGCCCCCCCCCCCCATCCCCGGGCGGACATGGCGGCGGCGCGCGGCCATCAGCGCACGGTGAGGCCCGGCGGCCGCCTCTGAGGGGACGGCGGCGGCTCGGCGGGGCGGGGGACGACGACACGGGCCTGCCCGGGCCCCGCCGCGGGGGGTGAGGGCTCGGCGGAGCCTCCTCAGGCGTCCGGCGCTGCGCCGGCGGTCCCCGCGGCCGGGGAGGGGGAGGCCGGGCCCGGGGCCTTCGGCCGCGGCGAGGGGGATGGCGGGCAACCCGGCCGGCGGGGGCTTGGGCGGGAGCGGGTCCGCGGCGGGCTGCCCGTCCCCGGCGTGCCGGGAGAGCTGCCTCGGCCTTTAAACGCGACGAGCGTGGGTGAAACCCCGTCGTACACGCACGTGTGTTTCGTCAAAGCGAGAGAAAAGGAGAAAAACACCTGCGCCCCTTCAACCGGCCCCCTTCGTGTCCCCCGTGCCTGGGGAGCGCGCCTGGAGGCGAAGGGGAACAAGATGCCGTAACGCGGTTTGTGTGCAGAGATGATTTGGGGTCGTCTCTTTGAAGACGCCTCTTCCCAAGCCAGATGAGGCGGAGCTGGACAGTTGGTCGTGCGGTTGCGGGTCAGCTACGCCAGCACGGCAAGCCGTTGGTTCCCACTGGAGAGCTGGTAATGGCTCTAGCCTCTGGTCGTTTCTATTCGTAGGACGAAAACGTTACCTCGAACTGAGGTTTAACTTCACTATATACCTGTATCCTTAGGCGCGCGTGTGTGAGCACCTGGCAGACTTGGAGGCAACGTGTAGGTGGTTGCACGCAAGGGACCAGAAATTCCTCCTTCACGTTCCTCTCAGGGTGCTGAGCGTAGAGAAGCAACGGGACCCGTGTCTCTGCTGGGGACTGGTGACGTGAAGAAACGGTGGCTTGGCTGGCGTAAGCACGGCGGGCCGTGCTGAGCTGGGTGGATGGAGGCTGCCTGCTTCCACCAGATCGTCGCCAGAAACCGAAGTTTCCAGCTGGGTTTCTTGTTTGACCTTTCGGCTTGATGTCTGTGTCTCTCTGAAGTCGGGTGGCTTTTTTGGTTGGGGTATTTTTCGTGAGTAGCTGTGTCTTATGCATGCTTTGGAGGAGCAGAGATGGTGAAAAGGATGCAGCATGATCATGTGCAAGATGCATCTTGTGAGGATTGATGGGTTGGGGTCTCACTTGCTGCATGGTGAGCACCCAGCTTGGTGTTCTCTGTTGTGTGTCTCCTCCTGCTCTGCAGTGTGGTCCCGTATTTACACCTGCACCAGCAAGAGTGGTGACAGAGGAATTTGAGGACTCCTATATCCTTCCTGACTGGTATTTTTTCTAGCGTGCATAGAAAAGAATGTCAGAAAACTAGTTTTAGTCTTAAGTAGACGAATGTAGGCTGTTTAATTAATTTAGTTAGTAAAACAATACTTTTAGGAAAAAAGCTGCCCACTGAGACCTTTTTGTATGTGTTGAAAAAAAAGAAAAAAGCAAACTTTACACCGTCTGAACTTTGAAAATAGTTGCTTTTAAGCCATCTGGCACACTACAGCAGAAACTTAACAAAAAAATACTGTGTTGTGCCAACGTTTGTTTGGGTTTTTTCCCTGTTTGATATAATGGCATGACTAAGTTAACTTTTTAATGTCTGCTTTTAACTACAGATGTTATTTAAACTTGGAGAGCTCCTGACTCAGTCTGTATCAGGGAGGCACAGACAGCACTTAAGTTGGCCCCTGCATGATAGGGGCTGTTCTTCCTTTCCCACTTTCCCAGTAACGTAGTACTGAGAGATGACAGCAGGCTGTGCTGATTGAGATTCTCCCTCCAAAATGGCTATTTCGAGAGTTTTAATAACTGGCTACTTGGATGTTTTATGCTCAGTGAACTCAATACCTCATTATTCTGTTTTCTTCCCAGTCTCTGGATAATTTCCCCCCCCACCTTTTTTTTTTCTTCCCCGAGTGTGGTGACTACTGGCTGTCATTTAAAGCATTACCAAGCTTCAATTTATGTTTTTTTTCTGTTATTATTTTTTATTCTGTTCTGGGCACCCATATCAGAACTTGCAATACACCCACTCTAATTTAGTCCCTTTTCCCAGTGCCAAAGTGTTAATACCAAAGGTGTGCTGACTTGGTGCCTCCATGCTTTTTTTGCTGCAGTTATTGCCCAAGAGTTTTTCTGCATTTTTCTGCCTCTTTGGTTCTACAGTTTGTTTATAAATCATTGTTATTTTTATTGTCCAGGAGTCTAGCCAAATTCTGTATGATAATGAGAAAAATATAGAGCTTTTTTTCCTTTTTCTTACTGAAAACGTTTGGTATACCACTGAGATTAATAGCCTTCCGGAAAGCTTTCCACAGTGTGCCCTATTTCTATACTGCAACAGGGAAGTAACAATGGTATGGTGGGTCACTTGTGCCATCTGCACAAGTTACTTGGTTTGAAAAGTGTACCTCTGCCCCAAGTTGCTGATTCTTATTTCAAAACTTTCCATCTGAGGTTATGTCTCTTTGTGTTAAGCTATTGCCGCTCTGTTTTTAATGTTCCTTTTGCATGCTTGAGTAGGCAGGTGATAGGCAATGGTAGCAGCGATGGATTTTGGAAGGTAATGTCCTCAGACCTGTGAAGGTTAAATGTGCTCAGCGTTACATCATGCTGGTGCACTTAGCCCCTGGTAGGACTGCTAAGCTGCTTCCTTGGCTATTATGAGGCTTTACTGTGGCTTAAGGAAGGGAAGACTATAGGGAGTACCCAGAATGAGGGGAGAGGATGTAGTTAGCAAATGTGGCGTAGCTGAGATTCAGATCAAATATATAGTGTTCCCTGATTTTCATATGGTTTGGAGTTTTTTTTATGTTTCAGGATTTTCCCGAGCATTGCAGCATGACGCTCCCCGTGAGAATTTCCAAGAGCAGAAACGGACATATAATTTTTAATGACTTGAGAGAAATCGAGAAGAGCAGAGAATTGGTGTGATATTTGAGTCTGAGATTTGTGATGGGAAATTCCTTGATACCATTTCATAAATGCTCTTAAATTTTTCATTCAGGTTATTTAGAAGTCGCTGTTTGTGAAATGGAATATAAACCAGTCTTTTGCTTAAACGTATAAGGAAAACCCTTGGTAGCAAGTGGCTATTTAGAATGAAGCAAAGAATGATTGCCTATACAATAGACAATATTTCAGCACAATTTTTTTGGTATTTATTTCAAGCAGATATCTGTACTATTACACTACCCAAATTAGCGCCTGTGGCCTGCATCCAGGTGAAATTTAGAAGACATGCAACTAGTCTAAAGCCTGTATTTGTTTTGCTTTGTGTAACTTGGTGTTCAAGTGTTTGGGTATGCTAGCTTTTTCTTTCAGGTAGTCTGCTGTTGGCGAGAAGAATGTTAATTGTGCCAGTAAAAACAAACAAAAAAACCTCCTGTAGTTTGGGGTTTTTTAATGTAGTTATTTTTAATTCACAGACAAGGTTTTACAGGTGAAACATAAAGACGTCTGGGAAGATTATGATGCTGGCAGCCCTACTTTGATTTCAAACCGATTGCCCTTTTCTTTTGACTGTTTCATGGGATACCTTTGATTTGAATCAGTAGCAGTATATTGATATTTGAATCAATTGTTGTTTGAGTTGCTGAGGTTTATGTTGCCGCTGTTATTCTGTTGCCCGCTGCATAAAGTACTGCGTTTTGCTCGGTTCATTTTTACTTCGTTATTTGGTCGTCTTATTCTGGGTTCATCAATTTAACATCCTGTAATGCTGATGGTATTTTTGCAGGAGTGAGGTTTAGGTCTTGATGTTAGCACCTAACAGGCTTTCATTTGGTTTTAAATTCACACGTTCTTGTTAGACCAGTATGGCTGCTGAGCATAAAACAGTGTGTATGCATGCATACAAAAACCTGTTCAAAATATTTTTATTAATGTATTCTTAATTGGGGATTAGTGTTTTAATTTGCTTTCTGTGTAGCAAGAGTTTTGTGCAAATGTAGTTATTCCAAGAAAAGCAATTATGTTGTGTAGGAAAATGTTATAAACACAAACTGCAAAGCATTCATAAAACTGTGCTTCGAAACACTGATACATTCAGAGTACTTAAGGTCCTAATTTTCCTGTCCACAATGAATCACTTAATTTATAAGAGGAAATTAGCTGTGTATGGGCTTTAAATAACTTAGAAATTTTCTAAATTTTTTTCCCCCTGTATTATTTTTCTTCCTCATAATGTGTTTTGGGCCATTGTCTAATTTGCTATGAGATACTTACATAAATACTTTCTGTATTTTAATTTAGGTCATGATATACTCCCAATAATTGGTATTTACAAAAGCTTAAAAAAACCCTGCCAAGATCAGCAATTGCTCAGTTGGCATATCGGTGAAGTAAACGCTCTGTGGAAAGCTGTAGGAGCATTGCATCTGCCTGTAGCCCACTTCTCTCTTAGGTTACCTTCAAATTTTGTTACTGAAATGTTTAGTAGTGGGTAGAGTTGAGAGAAATTACTGTTGCGCACTAAAAATAAGCATTCATATTTTATTTAATTCATACACACAAATCAGAAAGCTTAGGCCAGGTAGCCAGTTTGAGTCAAAACCATAAACGCAGTATATTAAGAGCCATGGCCCTTTGTCATGGTTTAACCCCAGCCAGCAACTAAGCACCACGCAGCTGCTCACTCAGTCCCACCCCAGTGGGATGGGGAAGAGAACTGGGGGGAAAGTAAAACTCATGGGTTGAGTAATAATAATAAAAGAATTGGACTATACAAAAAAAGTGATGCACAATGCAATTGCTCACCACTCGGTGACCAATGCCCAGTTAGTTCCTGAGCAGTGATCCCTCCCCACCCAACTCCCCCCAGTTTCCATACTGGGCATGACGTCACATGGTATGGAATACCCCTTTTGGCCAGTTTGGGTCAGCTGTCCTGGCTGTGTCCCCTCCCAACTTCTTGTGCCCCTCCGGCTTTCTCACTGGCTGGGCATGAGAAGCTGGAAAATCCTTGACTTGTTGCTAAGTAGAGTTTATACCAACTGAAAACATCAGTGTGTTATCACCATTCTCCTCATACTGAACCCAAAACACAGCACTATACCAGCTACTAGAAAGAAAATTAACTCTATCCCAGCTGAAACCAGGACACCCTTTTGCTTAGAAGAATCCTGTTAGAAAGCACATGGTTTAATGGTATCCTGACTGCATAGCGTGTTCACGGCTGGGTGGTCCCTTCTGGTCATTGCAACATCCAAAACACAGCAAACTTTTGGAAGGTTGATGTAGATTGCTGGGAAATTTGTGGTCTCTGTGGCCATGTTTTTGAGAACAGTCTCAAGCTGATCTAACAGCACGTTTCTGCTCAGAGGCAGAGGTACCTTCCTGGCTGTGATGTGCTGCTGCTTTTCTTCTGCTGATACCACTAATCAGGTGTAGCATAAAGTCATCTTGATGTGTCTGGTAGTGAGGTCCAATCTATTCATGGCACGATGGAAAATATGAATTGAAGCCAGTGGAAAAGAGAGGTTGGGACTATGCTGGGAGGGTGAGGTGAGGAGAGAGAGTGTCCCCTGCCCCATCTACCGTTAGTGAGCTACTACGTTAGATGAGTGGATGTAGAGCTGTGGTGCTGGGTTCCTTTATCAGGTTTGGCCACCTTGGTACAGTGTCTCGTGTGCAGTAAGTATAATCAGTAGTTAAGAAGGCAGCTATTTTCCAACTGGTTGTGTATTACCTTCTCACAAAAAGCAAGAGACAGTATAAGTAAGTAGAAAACAAAAGTGGAAATCAGAAACTAGTATGGAAAAGCCATTTTCTTTCTGATACTGTTTTTAGTGGAGGGGACTTGGATGTAAAAATGACACAGGCTAAGGCTGCAAGGAAGTACAGCTTTTGAGGTATTACAGTCTCCTGCAGCAATACTTCTACACATCATTTAATCGGATTCTACTTTTGTTTGTTGTGACAGAGAAACAAAAAAATGTGCTGAATAACAGCTTTGTTTTGTTTTCAGGATGATCTGCACAAAACTCATAACTCTGCGTCAGTCACAGATGGACTCTCTGCAACTTCATTTATAGAATATCCAAAGTACAAGCCATTTATTAATTCAGAATTGCTGCGCTCCCCACGGAAACCAGTAATTCCATATCCTGAAAGCAACAGCAGAGGTAATAGTTCTGTGAAGTTGTTTTCTTACCTGTTTCCAAACCATGTGGTGAAATACTGTATGTCCACATCTACAAAGGTTGCAGTCTTTTTATCCTTTTATCGCTTCCCAGTGACGTGCAGGTCACCTGTTTTGTAGGTCCTTTGCACTTCTCTTTCTGAAGAATACCTAATGAAAAAGGTCATCTTACAGCTGGAGAAGGATGCTCCTCTGCAGCAGTAGACAGCTGTAAAATTGGCCGAGTACTTTGTGAAATTGTCCTGACATGTTTTCTTTGTCCATTCTTCAGTCCTCCTCTCCCTCAATCTTTCCTCTCCTGAGTTCACGGCTGAGTTTGAAATAAGGAGACTTTAGTCCCCAGAATGGTTTGGAGCAAAGGAAGAGGTTTGTCCCTCTTGAAATGGGAAGGCTTGTCATGGACAAAGGGTGTGGTGAGAATATTTATCATATCAGTGAAGACTTGGAGGATACAGAGAAGAGTTCAGCATAATGCTGAATGCAGCTCACAACACCAAGAAGGGAGGTGATTTTACTCCCATTTATTCTTCCTTGTTTCTAGGTTATTCCTTCTCCCTCCTTTCCCACTGTGGTCCTGGTGTTCATCTCCAGGTAAACAGATTTGTCTTGCCTGATCTGATGTGAACAAAACCATTCTTGGTTAGTTTTCGGGTATTTGAGTGAATTGCCTTGTCCTGCAATGAGATGTACTCCAGAGCTGCCCTGGGGTAAGTACAGGAGGCAGCACGAGATGTTGGGAGGCTAGAGCAGGACTGATCCTTTGATGTGAGCTGTTTGGCTCAGGGTCATTGCAAAAATACTCCCTTTAAGATTGGAATTGCATGGAGGTTTAAAGGTATGGGAAAACTTGGTATTTTTTCCTTATAGGGAGAAAAGAGAGAAAGACTTAGGATGAATTCTAATCTTACTCTAACTAAAAAATCAGCTTGATAGCCTCAAGTCCCTGTTCCAATAACATAATTTATGTCTGAATTACTGGAGACTTCTACGTTAATGACCTAGTGAAATCTCAATTCTTGGAAGTGCTTTTTAAAATGCAATATATGCTCATATATGCTCATTGCCATCAGTTACGAGAGTGCTGTTGACACAAAACTAATGGAACCTGGTGACAGATAAAAAATTGAATCTGCAGGAAAGAGCTTCTTTATGAATTACTGATGCAGGCATATTTTTGTAGATTGTGTTGCTTGTTGCAGTAGAGACAAACTTTTGACTTCCAAGTTTTCACTGGGCAACTTTTTTTGAGCAGGGAGTCTGCCAGCTCTGAAATAAGTACAGGTAAGTACAGATAGAGGGAGGCAATCCGATAAATTATATCCCTTTTTAAAAATTATGAAATGTCTTTATTTTCAAAAAATATTTAAGTAAATATGAATACATACTGAAATTTAAATCCAACAGACAGATGATCCAATATCTTACTCTTTTTGCATAGGTTTTAAAAATGCAAAAATGTTCTGGAGTGTGTATTTTAGTAAGGTTAAGGATATGGGAATTAACTTCAGATGGGAAGGTAGGTTTGATTGGTTTTGGGGCTCCTTACTGCTCCTCCCACCCCCTCATTTAAAAAAAAAAAAACATATTGAAAAATCCTGAAGCTGAGTATAGTAAATTCGGCTTATTTTGGTTTGAATTTCTTTGCATTGTGTATGTGTGTGTCTCAGCATACATAGTTGGTTTTAACACTCTGGTAAGGATGACTGAATGATACTTGTCATTGTATTGGGTTTTACCTTTATTCGTTGCTTGAATTGCTTCATTGCTGTATTTTGTTAGTCATTATTGTAAATATACAGAGATTTCAATTTAGCTCTAAGGATAACAGTAACAAAGCGGTTTATAGTTTCAGCTATGCCCTTTTCAACTGAGTTCTGTTAACAGCAACATAAATAAAGAGGGTACTGTTGGTGACTCTGATCCTGCAAACAGGGCCAAACTATCTATAATTTCTCCTTTACTGTGACTGCTGTCACCCACTTATTTACTTAACAGTTACCTTAAAGCACATAGTTTTTATTGATGTGATACTCTAATGTGCTATTCTGCATTTCAAGATTTGATGAATTTTTACTCTGGAGAACTCATTCTGATAATTATTTTTCCTTTTTTTTTGTAATCTGATGCTCAAACAAGTACGCAGTCCCAACTTTTCTGTGCTCGTGCATTCAGTAATAAAGGTGCATTCTTTCTCTAGAGTGGATTTAAGCACAAAGGAGTGAGTTAATGTGACCTCACAGATTAGTCTGCTATATGAGCTGTCTGTACAGATGTTCTTGTGTTTTACTTTAACAGGACTGTATAGGGGAAAGCTCTTATTGTTACGGTTCCCTTTGCAGAATTTAACAATACAGCTAAGAGACGTAATACATCAGATTACCAGCAGATGGTCTAATTGCAAGGTGATATGAGTTCTATTACAACTGCTTTTCATTTTTGTGGTGATGAATATATAAAGGTTTTGTTGATTAATTGCTAAAGCAGGGAATGGAACAGAAAGAGGGAAAGTTGTTCAGCACAAAGGAGATGCATGTCTTGGGGAGGGGGAGGAAAGGAGCACAAGTGCAAAACCAGAAGAATCAAAAAAGAGCTGCCTCTTTGGGAAATAAATGTTTTTATAGCCTATCTAATAGCTAACCTTTATTCTGCTCTGTGACCATTCATAGGAACGTTGTGTTTGTGTATTTTTTGTGCTAGCATGCACTTGTAGAGGAATAATAATATAGAGAACTGCCACTGTTTTAACTATCTAGTTGTGACCTTTCATTTCCTTTTGATAACAAGTCAGAAGATGCACTGTTTGCACTTAATGTACAGAATACTTATGTGCTTTGTTCTGGGAAATGGATTCATCTTTCCCAAATATTTCAGATTAATATGTGCACCAAGGGCATCTATTTGTCTGAGGCTGGTTTTAGTATCAGTTATGGTTTAAAGGGAAGCAGGTCTTAATTCCTGGAAGGAGTCTTGGATGCTGGTAAGGAACACTCTGACTTCCTTACATAACATGCTTTTATAAAAACGTTTCAAGTTCAATGTTATCTTGAAGTGGTGATTGAATAGCATCTAACAAAAGGTACTTGTTCAATTACAGCAATATTTTCTGCTCTGAAGAATCTCCAGGAAAAAATTCATCGACTGGAGTTGGAACGACTTCAGGCGGAAGAGAATGTAAAACACCTCAGCAGGGAAACAGCAGACTACAAGAAAGTACTAAGTGAACAAATGCAACACAAAGAGCATGACAAGACTGAAGTGTCAAAGAAAAATCAAGGTTGTTTGCAAACTTTATATAGATACTACAGAACACTGATGTGGATGAAACTTGATTTTTATTAATGCATAAAACTGTTTTAATTTACTTTGTTCAGCGTCTTTTACTTTGCAATGTTACATGGAGTTATGAAGAAATCATGTTAAAAGCATACTTTGTTTTAGGGATTTGCATGCATACCAAAGTTCATTAAGCTTAATCTGTGAGTTTCTTTAGATGACCCTTTTCTTGTTTGTTTTGGAACTGTCCTGAAAACTTAAATCCCAGGAACAAACAGTGCATGATTTTACTTTTCTGCCTTCTGTTATCTTTAGAACTGGCTTCTCAGCTGGCAGCTGCTGAGTCTCGGTGCAGCCTTTTAGAAAAACAGCTGGACTACATGAGAAAAATGATCCAGCATGCAGAAAATGAGAAGTCACATCTCTTGGAGAAACAGGTGTGTTCTCAAGATTATCTCAGGGTTAAATTATAAAAATCGTGACCTATGTCATGATTTTCTGTAGTTACTGTCATTTTAATAGTTTTAAGCATGGAAGTCTATTTCAGGCCTTGGCATACTTAATTGTGGATAATTTCCCCACTTAAATTTCCCAGCCTTTTCAGGACCCTGGTATTTTCTGCCTTTGTGCACCTGTCTCTAAGGCAATATCAGACTCTGGTATTAATAAGAATTGTTTGCTTCTGCATGATTGGCTTACTGCAGTAGCTTATCCTTATCCCTCAGTGTTATACCCATGTGCTCCTCCCTTTTGTGTTTACACTCTTCAGATCTTTGGGGATTTTCTTTACTAGTACTGCTTTTGCTAAACTGGTGCTGAAATACTGATTCTGTAGAAATAATAGTAAAATTTCTGTTTCCTGCCATCAGTGACTGAGAGACTTGCCTTTCATCTAAAATGAGCTTGAATTTTGTTTTATAGGAGTATGGATCACCTAGAGCTCTCTGCTCATTGGTTTCTGTGGCTGTCCTATTTCAGTCTATTAAATAGTTACTAAATTTAAAAAAAAAAAGTAAGAAAGCTATCTCTAACAGCTGAGTAATGAGGGGTTTTTACTACGTTGAGTTTGGAGGGAGGAGAGACTCTGCAGCATTCTCTCTCATCTGAATCTGGTTGAGTGTGAAGTTCCCAACATTGATGGATCAGTGGTGCAGTTGCTCCCTAATCGTAGCACCATCTAAAATGGCACAGAGGAAGTAGTAGCTCCTTTGGACTGTTTATGGGCCTCCTTTGTGCTGCAAACACAAGGGTTATTATAGATGGTCTTGTTCTATTGTGCTTATAATTGTTTTGCTTTTCACTTTTCAAGGGTTCGTTGGAGAGAGATCGGCTGCTTGATCAATCACATGTTCAGTCTAAATTGGAAAAGCTGGATATGCTGGAAAAAGAGTACAGCAGACTTACTATGATGCAGTCCATAGCAGAGGTCTGTCATTTGTACTGGATGCTGTATCAGATTTATCTTGTTTATTGTAATCAGCACTTAATGGCTATATTTCAATAATAGAGCTGAGCAAAACTTTGTGCTGTAGAGAAAGACAGCAACTAAAAATCTTTTTAAAGCTGAAGTGTTGTAAAAACTTGGAAGTTATTGCTGGAAGTCTACATAGCCAGGCAGGCCTTAGGTCACTACACACTACAAGAGTTGGAGTTTTGTTAAGCCTTAACGGTATCTGTTGGTGTTCCTCTTTTGTGCTTAGCTGGTGCATAGGCGTGTAGGATTGCGGGCATTCCTAAGCTCTCAACTTCTGAGTTGCCTTGCATGCTACTGAATGCTAGCAGTTATATTCTGTTATGACCCAAATTTGACTTCACTTGTGTGGGTTTGGTGTGTTTTTTCTTTTAGCCACTTAAGCTCCTCCTTAAAAAATGCAATTATTATTATTATTTTGCTTGCAGAATTCTGGAGCCTGACACTACTAGCCCTCTAGCACTGGCTGGCTGTCAGTGGGTTTGAACCAATCTGCCTCTTCAGGATTAATTTTGAATTGGTAGCTTTTAAAAGTTCACCATGACTGTGTTTGATCATATTCATTCTGTGTACCAACTGTGGTGTTGGCTTCTGAAATCTGGTCTGCATTCTACCTCTTTCTGCTGCTGCAGATAGACCACAAGACTCCCAAGCATGGGAACTACAGAGTGCTGAACGAGGGAGAGGGTTCCACCTGTGAAGTTCCTCCATCCAAAAGGAGCAGATAGTACATGATTAGGTTGTGGTATTGAGGACAGCTCTGGACTGTCTCAAAATTGTAGGCTTGCCACCCTGCACACCAGCCCTTACCAGGTGCTGAAGTAGATGGTGTTTTTCCAGGAGTACATAGGGAGATGTTTGATAGTAAATCTTTAGTTAGTTGGTCTGCTGCAGGGCCTTTAGACACTACAGCTACTCGTGGGAGTCCCTGACCCAAGGCAGCTGTAACAAGCTGTTCAAGATCTTGAGCCCCCATTTTGGTAAGCTGCATTTATGGAGTAAAAGTGCCTGCATTTTTTACCTGGGCCAAACTCTTGCAAAGGGAGATGAGTGTCTGCCAGGCCTTGTTCACTGTAAGTAGCAGTAAGTTCCTCCCGGGTCTCCGGGGTTGAAATAACTGGTTCAGCAACAGGAGTCCCTTTCTCAAGGGCTTTTACCATGTTTTTGACTGGTAGCAGCTGGAGTTTAGTGCAGCTGCGTTGTTTGTCTTTTTGTGCCTGGCTAGTGAACGTAATTTCAGCATAACAGGTTGGGGTTTTTGTTTTTTTTTCTCCTTGATCAAACTAGATGTCTTTATCTTTAGGAATTAGTAGCTGTTGCAATTAAATCTATTTTAGTGGAATTGGGTGTTAAATTCACACAATTTTGAATCAATTCTAGGAACTGAGAGAAATCTGGATTTAGCTCTGACTAAAGGTCACTTTCCTTGTGATCATTTTGGTCTCATGAGCCATTTTCTGATCAACAGGTCTATCTGCCTCTGGGCTTGCAAGGTGTGTTTCTATGTAAGCATCCACGTACTAAGTGTTACCTTATAATCCTGAAAGGGTGACTGCACACTTTGCTCAAAACAATTGCATCTGTTGCCTCTTCAATCTCTGCTTTAGCTGTGGCAAGACCACATTTGCAAGTTTAATTTGAAGCAAGAAATAGATAAGCCAGACTATTTCTATACATGGTGTGCTGAAATGGATGGTGAGATGACTACTTATGAGCAAGCAATGATTTAACTGCCTCTGATTTCAGACACTCTGCACAAGTTGCTCTCAGTAAGACCTACATACATTTAATCTCCGCAGAGCCACTACCTGGTCCTTATAAGTATTACCTTCAGGCAATTTGCCAATGTTAATATTAGTTGTAAAAAGGAAATGCTGAAACTCTCATGCATGGGAAGTACTTGTAATTGGAGTGCTTGCCTCAAAAGCATTTTCTGGTGTACGCTTATGGCAACTGTAGTCCCACAGTGCAGTCCCT
This sequence comes from Haliaeetus albicilla, assembly GCF_947461875.1. Classification (NCBI taxonomy): domain Eukaryota; kingdom Metazoa; phylum Chordata; class Aves; order Accipitriformes; family Accipitridae; genus Haliaeetus; species Haliaeetus albicilla. The sequence goes on along the minus strand of NC_091502.1, from coordinate 16,268,737 downwards.
GGATAACTGACTGAGAGGGTTTGAACGTGTCTATGTCTGAGGACGGAGTTAGGCGATGGGGTTGTACCCTAAAAGTGCAGTTTGGGCTATGGTCTTGTGTGTGCCAGATAGCCAGAATTTGAATGCATGTGTAGATGACATGTGTTGAAGAACTGTAGTTGGTAGTAATCGATGTTTTCATGATGCTAACAATAAGACTTAATAAAACCCCATTCATTCTGTGAAAACCAGAAGTAATGAATCCTCACATCCTGTTGTGGCTGTAGACTACCTACACCTTTAGTTTTTCTTTTATCCTCTAATTGCCAGGTGGTGAGAAGCAACACCTGCCTTGTTCCAGCTGGGTATATGCTGACTGCTCAGCTGTCAAGCAGGTGCTAATTTGCAAGGTAGTGAAGCACAGAGATAAAACCTGTCTTCACATTGGAGACAGAGAGTTTCACTCTCTGGTGAAACTAATTTGGATGTTTATCCCAGCAGCCAATTTTTAGGAAATTTAGGTGTTCTGTATGTTTGAGGTCTCATACCTTTCTGTCTTCTTTGGTTAAAATTGTTTGACATTTATTTCAGTGACAACCAGAAGGACGAGTGAGGTGATTGCATGAAACTTGATTTCCCTTAGAAAATGAGCAAAAATAGATATTACAGTATTTGTGTTTTTTCACTCAAATCTTTTTCAGCAGGTACTGGTGACTGAGCAGAGTATTTTAGGCAGCCCAGCACTGACTCTTTCTGTACCGTGCTACCTCATGTGATGGGCAGCGTGGCTGGGGAGTGTCTGTGTTCACTGTTAGCCAGCCCTTTGGACTTGCTCCCTCTTGCTGATGGGCCAGTAATCTGTGTCTGCCTGAGCCTTGGAAGATGGATTGTGTAATACGTTTTGCTATAAGCGAGAAAAAAAAAAATTCAGAAAGTTAACTTGGATAGATAACTTCCAACAGGGTCTGAAGACACAGTAAGATACACTCTTGCTGTGCAGTTTGAGCTGCACACTGCAGCTAAAACAGCTGGCTGAGTGAATGCTCAGTTCATTTCAGTACAGAAGCATTGGCCCAGCTTCATGTCAGTATTCAGTTCAAGCAGAAGATTTGCTTTAGTATTTCCATATTAAAAATTCTGTCATACCTAATAGGTTAAACAAAGATCTTTGTGCGACTTACCACTGAAATCAAGAATTGTGCCACGTGCTGTAAAGGGCAGAAGATGATTTTGTTACCTGGAATATCTGATCTGAATGAAGAAAATAAAATTAGTCAAAATGGTTCTTTTATTCAACAGAAAAAGTTGGTTCCTTTATATAGTGCCTTTGTCCTCAGGGTTTATCTGGGGTTTTGCCTTTTAACACCTTTGTATAACAGCTGGTTACTTGAATCTTGCAGTTAATGCTTAAGTAAAGCAGAGCTGAAATTTTTACTACCTCAGCATAGTGAGTTTATAAACAAACAGAAGTGTACAAATATAGCTGTTACTTTGAATTGCATGCTTTTCTGACTAGTTTGATTAGTGGCTCTGTGAATGATAGTCTTTGGGGGAAGAGAAGGGAAGCTGTTTTGTGTCATGGGGCTCTGAATCATTTTTTCACTCTGCTGTATAAAATCAGAAAGTTATTTGATAACTTTCACATTGGGAGTTTAAGTAAGTGTATCCTGCTTAAACAAGGTTTTCCTCTTGTTGGAGGATTTACAAAGAAATGTGTGCCTTTCCCCATAACTCTTTTCTTTGAAAAGGGCTTTCAAAAGAGTTCTTACATGCTTTCAACCATGAAAAGATGAAATCACTTCAGTTTTGCTTAAAGATATCTCAGAGTCATCATATAAACTTTCCTCCCTCTTTATTAAGAAGGTGGCTAGATGATCAAAAATTCTTCTCTTCTAAGAGTTTTAAGTTACAGATAATAGCAAAAATACCTTTAGTGATCTAAATAAAGCAAGTCTTCTCTCAGCTTGTAATGATACATGATACACCTTTGTTAGCCCTTTTGTAGTACAGAATCTTTCAGGATAATGTACACAAAGCAACCTACTTCCTAGAGGTTTTTTACAAAGAGAAGGACAGCCTTGCGTATTGTTCTCCCTGTAGGCTGCAACTTAAATTCAGATACCAATTGCAGAAGTAAAAATAGAAAAATCAATTAAGTTTTAAGCATAACCACTTGACTGCTGTATTTATACCCATACAGACAAAATGTCAGCAATAATTCTAATGCTGAAATCTTCACTTAGCTTTAAGTTGTAAGTTGAACTGATACACTTTTGCTCAAGCTTTTAGTATTGTAGACTTCAGGAAGGAAAGAATTGTTTCATTAGTAATGCTATTATTTTTATTCAACTTTAACTAGAAAAAAATGAAAGAGCTGGAACAGAAGCTTCAGGAGGAAGAACATGCAAGGAAGCTTGTTCAGGAAAAAGCAGCTGAGGTAACTAACAGGAAATTTCTTTTGTACTGGTATGCACTGTAATTAGCTCCCCTTTCCATCAACTTTTCAGCTAAACTTGCTGATAGTGCTTCCCATATACAGAATAATGAAAACCTTGGTTTAATCTTTTTTTTTTTTTTTTTTTCCCCTCTGCTGTCTGAGGTGCCAAATGTTCTGCAGTTCTGAGCTTTTTGGAAACCTTTTTCAAACAGCACCTGTGCACTGAAACTTGGTTTCTTCAATGAAGGAAGCTCATTGGAAAAGAGGAGTAGAAATTCAAACTAATTTGTAGTTGAGGATGTATGAGGATCTCTGCTTTAAATAGATCAAGGTCCACAAGCGTGCTCCCTTGTTCATAATTGTAACTAGAAATATTGTAGGAGGCAGCAAAAAAGAGGCAACATACTGTCAGTTATGAGCCCGTAATGACACTGGTCTTCTCCTAACCTTGAAATGTTGGGTTCATTAAATATTCATTGTATGCTGAAGAAATATGTAGGTAATGTGTGTTGTGGTTTAACCCCACCCAGCTACTAAGCACCACGCAGCTGTTCACTCACTTTCCCCCCCACCCAATGGGATGGGGGAGACAATCAGGAAAAAAAAAAAAAGTAAAACTCATGGGTTGAGATAAGAACAGTTTAATAGAACGGAAAAGAAGAAACTAACAATTATAATAATAACAATAATAAAATTACAATAATCATAATAAAAGGATTGGAATATACAAGTGATGCACAATGTAATTGCTTGCCACCTGCCGACCGATGCCCGGTTAGTTCCCAAGCAGCAATCTCCCCCCCGGCCAACTCCCCCCAGTTTCTATACTGGGCGTGACGTCACATGGTATGGAATACCCCTTTGGCCAGTTTGGGTCAGCTGCCCTGGCTGTGTCCCCTCCCAACTTCTTGTGCCCCTCCAGCCTTCTTGCTGGCTGGGCATCAGAAGCTGAAAAATCCTTGACTTAGTCTAAACACTACTTAGCAACAACTGAAAACATCTCCTCATACTGAACCCAAAACATAACACCATACCAGCTACTAGAAAGAAAATTAACTCTATCCCAGCTGAAACCAGGACATGTATTAGGCTCTAGCATTAACCTTTGCCATGAGTTTGGCAGGGGAGGGGGGAGGTTGTCTCAAATTAATCATGAATAATTGTTCTGTGAATGCTTCTAGTTGGGACTGGTTAGGTGATGATTTCTAAAGCCATGCCATGGCTTCTCTTGGAAGAAATAGCGAAGCATATCGAGCTCACTGACAGTGAGAATTATAACCTTAACTCTTCCAATAGATGGGTTGGGTTTTGGGTTTTTGGTTTTGGTGGGTTTTTTTACTGTCAATAGAACAGAAGGAATAGCTGTCTGTTAACTATATGCCACAGGATCAACTGAGCAGGGTTGGATGGCTCAACTTCCCTAATATTTTGTCAAGTGTTAAACACAGCTGATGTTTTGGCACTTGCCTGCATGGGAGTAATGCAGTAAGACTAATTCTCTAACTTACTAGGATTAGTGATGAGTAGTGCTACCAGAGGAAGTATTCTTATTCAATGTTTACATTTACTTTGGACTGCAAAAGCATCCTAAAAACTTGCAGCCCTTGCTTTCAGAGAGCCTTTATCTTGAAAATTCTTGATTTGCAATTCTCAGCTTACTCTTTCTCTGATTATCTATTAATATAATTCCAGTAACTCCCCTTATTCCCTCAATTAAAGCTTCAGACAGGCCTGGAAACCAACAGATTACTGATTCAAGCAGCATCACCATTGCTTCCTCCAAAAGCAAGAAAACCCAGGAAAAAAACTAAGCAGCCAGAGAAGGTAATTTGGGGGGGAAGAGAAGGGCAATTACTGAGGAGTTAAATAAGGGTGTGTGCATGCGATCAGAAAGTAGGTTGCCTCTTTTAGCACAAAGCAAAGGGAAAATGGGTTTGCTGTAGTGTCATCTTTGATAAACATCTCTCTTTTCTTTCTTTCCAGAAATGCTCTCTTACAAGCCATCTCACTACGCAGCCCCATTACAGACTGTGTCTGGGTGATGTACCCTTTGTAGCTGGGAAGGTGAGCTGCTTAATTCCAAAGCTTAATGCTCAGTAGCTGCAGCTCCTTAAGTGGCTTTGGCTTGGTGCACTCCTGACACCCAGTGGTCAGATCATTTAATTTTCTTTGACTCTTTTCTTCCAGTTTGTCTTCAAAAAGCTTGTTGAATATCAATAACTTGCTGAACTGGCAGTTTCAAAAAGGGGTCCTCTTTATGCTGCCTGTTAAGCTGTTCTTGTTAGTGCATATTCATTCAAACAAAAAATACATTCTTCACAGCAAATAAAAAATGTTATTGTTTTTAAATGTTCTCCATTGTTATCAAGTAGGTTGTTGACAATGCCATTTGAAAGTAGTCTTTTGCTTTTCCTTCCAGTCTACCAGTCCCAGTCATTCAGTTGGTGCCAACGTGCAACATGTGCTACACCTGATGAAACAACACACGAAAGCTTTGTGTAACAGTCGTGTGGTAAATGATACTCCACTAGCAAAACCTGTCACTACTGGTCATCCTGCCAGCAAAAGCAGAAGGTCGTCTCTGCCAAAGGACTCTTCTTCATCCCAGGAAGAGCTCTCAGAAGTGTTGCTGACTTTACAAGATGAATTTGGACAGATGAGTTTGTGAGTTTGGCATATTCTCCATTGCAGATTATGAATGTAGATGCTTTATGGTTTTGCCTTTTGCTTTAAAGTTGGAAGGTTTTGCCTGAGAAAGGGGTTAGTTTTAGGAAGTCTCTAGCATATAATCTCTTTGCTCTACTGGCTGCGGAGGCTGTCATTTCTTCTTGCAGTTAAAGAGATTCTGATAAACAGTCTGGTCTCCATACCTGTGTTTATATGCAGCAATATTGAATTTGTGGGGGGTGGGGGAGAAGTGTGGTAACAGCCTCTGACACAGTAGTCAAATACTTCATTAAAGGACAGCTTTACTAGTCATTTTGCTTGTCCTGGTTAACAGAACATGAATTGTTACCCTACTGCATAACTGCAGTAGGTACAGATACACAAATTAGTAACTGAATGAGTGCTGAGATCATGCCCTCAAGGGGTTATTTGGTCATTTTGAATGTGTGATTTGAAGTTTGAAGCTACTTACGTTACTGAGACTTAATGTTGCAGCAGCCTGCCACCAGGATGTGCTACTGTAATAATGCTGCTAACCAGCAAAACTGTTCTTACTGTTTGGTTATGGCATGTTGAACATGCGTGGCTGCTGATGCTATGGTTTCTTAGAAGTGTTATTTCTGAACGGGGTGTACAAGCACTGGAAGCCAAGGGAGTCTGATGCAAGCTTTGTTCTGTCTGAATTCCATGGTAGTGATCACCAGCAGCTGTCAAAGCTTGTCCAGGAAGCCCCAACCATTGCAGTGAGGGAAGATCTGGAGAGGGAACTTGAGGCACTGGTGGGAAAGATGGAAGCAAAGGCAGACCAGATCAGCAAAGTCCGGAGGCATCGGTTGCAGGTGAGTTACTTTTGATTATGTTCATGGTTCTGTAGAGTTGCTGTCTTGAGGTTTGGGGCTTTTTTTGTTATATCCTAATCTAGCAGCAATTAAATAAAGCAGAAATAACTACTGTGGAGCAGTAGTGCCTAGCTCTAGCTTTGATGTCCCAAAGTTAGCCTGCATACCTCCATCTTCCTATCCCCGTATTTCTGCAGAAGTATCCTCTCTGTCTTGCCATGTCACCCTTGTGCCCACTCTTCATCCTGTCCTGGGCAGTGCTTTCACATCTGTTCTTGCATTGCATTTTACACTCCTCTCATTCCCTGAATCTTTTAACTGTTCTCCTTTGCTTGGAGTAAATGACGTATTTATGTTTTGATTTGCATTTTATAAAACCTGAGATACCCGTTTCAGTTTAAAACAACTTTCAAAATGTTTTGAATAGTGTAGCCTGTTCATTCAAAGCTATAAACCCTATTGATTCCCTGTTTTCTCTAATCTTCATTCATTTTAGTGAATTGCTTCCAAAGAGCTTACCCTTATGTGTTTAATCTGGTTCAGTTAATACGAAACAAGATTCACCCTCATCTGACGTAACTTTTACACAAAATATGTACTGAGAGCACTGCTGCTGACGTCCAAAATGGGCATGTGAAATGTTTTCACCTAGAAGCATTACTCACCTTTGATCTCTTATGATCTTAGAGGAACTGTTGCAGAGAAACAGATGTGTAGTAGTTCCTAGTAGTAATGATTCTACACATACAGAGGCTTCTGACTAGCTATTGGCAAAAGTTTTAGGAGTCAGGATTTAGGAAAATTGCTGCATGCTATAAACTAGGAAGGAGGGAGCACCACTACCTGAAGAGAGGGGAACTACAGAAGCCACCTATTTTGCGGTTTGAGAGTATGAGTGCGCCTGCACCATAGACTCTCCAGTTCCCCATTCAGGCTTACGCCAGCTCAGTCTTTGTTGCTGAGTCTTACAAGCTGTGATTTACAGTGCTGCGTGTGGATACCAGCTCTTCACCTCAGCAGAGTTTTGGTATTCTTTTTAAAGCTATATCTCTGACAGTGACTAGCTATTAAAATCACTAGTATGTACGTAGAAAAATTTGTTTTCTGTTTTTGGTGGGGGTTTTTTTGTTTTGTTTTTTTGGTTGGTTTTTTTTTAGTCACTGGATGGTAACAGTGACAAATCAGCTTTTTATCATATATAACTTTTTCTATTACATTCATAATGGAGCTGTTCCCCCATAATGAACTTGTCAGTTTTTAAAGAGATAACTTAGTAGTTCAGACTATAAGCTGAACACAGTTTGAAAGATGTGAATACAGCAATGCTGTGTAAGGAAAAAAAAATATTTATTATTCAGGGTGTCTTGGAAGCATCCATTTGCTTAGCTGGGTGAGATAAGTGGTGGGATTTCAGCTGTCTGGAAGAATTGCCCAACATAAACTGAAACAAGGTCACGGCTTAATGTTTTCTTTGGGCTTCTCTTTCAGCTAGAGAGACTTAAGAGAGAATGCAAGTCCAAAAAGACTTCTGCTAAACAAATAAAAGACAGCAGGTTCCCTGTTAGTGAGGTGAAAGTAACAACTACAGTAACCACAAAAGGGAAGAATGCTGGTCCCATCAAAGTGAAGCCTGGAGAGAAGAGTCGGAAAAATCTTCAGTTGTTGAGAGACATGCAGACCATACAGACTTCACTACAGAAAGATGATATCAGCTGGGACTACTGACTGTTCTGCAGGGGATGTTCTTGAACCATCCTGGTCAAACTTTCTCACATTCTGGATATAAAGCAGCTGCCTTTCTTGCTATGTGAAAGAGACTACTGTATGCTAAGTGCACTTTTGAAATACGGGCCCTTAATTCTTCATCCCTGGGCTTGACTGTATATATTTTGGTCTAGCTTAAAACACATTCAATTTTTAAGGTACCCAGCCACTGAATCTAACCATAGGTCTCCACCCGTTCCTTTCGTGTTATGGTTCAAGCAGTCCCTCCATTTTCTTTCAGCACACCAAGCACTGCACATTTATGCGGGCTGGTGTATGTGAAATGCCAGTGCGATTTCACGCTATTGTTGAACTGTGCATTGGGAAGCTTCTCAAGATGCATCTTGTTTGAAAACGATGCTGTGACCTGATGTCCTAAGGGCTTTTGTCAGTTCTGTTCTGCGTGCAGCTGTAATTACTCAGACTCTGAGAGTGTCTAAGGGAGAACAGGTAAACCCATTTAAAGGTGTTCTATGTAGCTCTCCTCAAAAAGCTTTCCTAGTTCTTGTTCTGCTACATTGCATTAGTCAGCATTAATGGCAGTGGATGTTTGAGTACTCACAAAAGGAGCAAAATTAACTTTTCCGAATTATTTTGCTTAATGATTGACTGAATTCTTTTCAAGTCTGAAGAATGAAATTTTTCTACAGAAATCCACTTTACGAAGAAGCTATAGGATAGGGGATAATATCCTGTCTCCTAGTTCACAGCTTTGGGTGGTAAAGGAGTGAGATAAACCATGAGTGTTTTAAACTGCAAGTGCCTCAATCATGCCATTCAGTCCTGGCATCTTGCTTTTAACTTGAAATACGTGCTTTGATGAGCTATCTACTTTAGTAGTGGTGCAGTTCATTTTGCACTCTGACTTGCACAGCTGAGTAAATGTTATTTATTATGTTAATAATGTAAAGAATTTCCTATTAATGGAATGTATAGGAGACCCAGATTATCTGTTTATACAGTTGAAAAATAATAAAGCCAGCTTGCCTGTTGAATTGTGGGAAAGCTGCACGTCCTCTAAATTAGCTCCATGTTTGTTGCTGCAGCACTGTGCCCCATCCCTTGTGCTTTTTGTGGTGACATGACATCTCCCTGGCCAGGGCGATTGAATATGAGCCGCCAGCAGGGTACAGGTAAGGTGAGAGTCAGTTGGCCACCCTTGCCTGTAGCTGAACAGGCAGGGAACTCCATAGGGTCTACACAGGAAGAAGGGATTTGAATTTTAATTATCTGTAGGGGATCCACCCTCCTTGCATCTGAGGCGCAGAAGGTTTTAGCTGTGAGGGGCAGGTCAGAAGCTACTAACCAGGCCTGGAGCCATCCCCCTTATCTTCATTTATGTTAGTGACATAGGTTCCAGGTCGCTGGAGTAACCACCTGGAGAGCATTTCGTCCTGGAGGTTCTGAAAAATCAGTAGCTGAAACTGCACTTGGTGATTTTGCTTGGGAAGGACCTCTGGGGATCAGCTTGCTCAAAGATGAGTCAATTTCAGCATTACCTCGGGCCGTCCTCATGCAGCTCCTTACTGATGGGAGGGCTTAGGAGTATTTTAGGCTCCATATGTGCTGTATACAGTGAATGAGGTGCCCAAGTCGGAATTAAGCCTACTAGGGGTGAGAGCATCAACGAGCAGGCATTGAGCTGATCCCAAATCATCCCAGTGAATTTGGGCTTAACATGAGTTAGTTACATATAAAAATGTTGGTCCTCCTTCTACACAGATGATGTTACTGTGCTAATGCACTGTAAAGTGCAGAAATTGTTTGATTATTTTTTTTTATTGTGAAAGTACTTTTGTAATATTGAGCAGCTAAGCACTGTATCTGTATTAATACTGGTCTGTATAGGATAAGAGAAACTTGTCCAAAGATAAATTTTCTTTTCCCATCATTCTAAATTTCAGAGTTTGAACCTTAGCAGCTTGTAAGTCCACCTGCAGAAGAATGAGAGAGATTTGGTTTTGAAACACTAAATTTTCAGTGCTATTTTATTAACATTTGCACATGCTATGAGTCCTCTGGAGAACCACATAGTTGAAAATAAGCACACAGGAACTTTACCCATTTATCAATTTTTTATTAGCGTTAAGGAAACCAAACAGCCTTCATCAAGAAACAAAATATACACACAGAGTCAATTTGCTAATATAGAATAATGCTATGAACCATCTTATATAGTGATTGTAGTACGTAAGAGCAGATCTGCCCTTTAACCTTAAAGCAAATCCAAGTCCTTCAGAAGGTATTTTGTGTGGATTCTTCACACTATTGAACTGTAACATCTCAGGCCACCCTGTAACAAGTGCAGCAATGCTATACAGCCTGTTCCTCATTCTGTCAGAAGGTGGCTGTGGATTTCTCTGTAAATACTGAGACGCTGACTGCAGTAGAGCAGGCAGAAATGGAGACTGCAGGGGGAAATTACAGTTACTGCCTCGGAAGGAATGTGGCTTTTGAAAGGCAATTTCTGATGTGTAAATCAGTCCACTCTTATACTCTCTCAGAAAATACTTCTCTATCGTGGAAGAGAGGCTGAGTGAAGCAGCATGCTGATGGGTGTATGAAACAGGTGACCACAGTCTGGGATCCTATCATAAAAGAGCAACACAAGAACCCAGCCCAAGCAGTGCCCCTCTTCCTTAGCATGGAGATGAGAAGCAGCCTGGAGTGAAGATCCTTGCACATATATAACTTCCTTTGCTGTAAGCCCAACCTTCTACAGCCCTGCACTTACCTGTTTGGAAGAGCAATAGGGCAGGCATGGTTTCACCAAGTGTGTTTTTTATCTCCACTTTTACAGCAAAATTTTGTATTAAAACTGAATTTGGACTTAAGTTTAGTCAGGTGACACTAATTCTTGAAGTATGCTATAAGGAAAGAGACCTAAACATAGGCCTCAGAAACTGGCTAAGCTGTTTAATCTACCAGAATAACCTTAGGTAGCAGTTGCAAGTTCTGCAGGCAGAAAGGCTTCTTTGGTTGATACACGCTTGCTTCCACTAGTTAACAGAAAACTGAAATACCTTAAGTACGCCACTATGATCCTGCACAGAAGCATTAAAATCACTAATTACACTTACCCAAGCAAAATGAAATGACTGATCCCAGCAGTTCACACATGCCCCTTGGTATTCCACCACCCTTCCCCTGACAAGTAGGAGGCACTGGAGGACAGAGGAGCTGCAGAAAGCCCAGGGGAGCCATGCTCTGCTTCCCCCCTCAGAAATAGAGGTGCTTAAGTTGCATCCTGGCACACCCAATGTAAACCGTAAGTGAGACTCTGAAGTTGCAAAGATGGAAGTGAACTTTGTCCTACAAAGTCAAGTCATGTAGGTTGCTCCTCTACCACCAGGTTTTACTGGTAGAAGCTGCCCTTTCTTTAAATAAGGCATTGTTTACATGGCTTCCTATGATCTAGATAAAAGTGGAGGGAAAAGTGAGAAGAACGGTGATATGTTCCAGATGCTATTGCTGCTTGTCTCTAAGTACGTTGGCAAATGCTCTCGTCAGCACTGCTATGCAGATATTAATAGTGGAGGGTTTCATGCCTTTACAGCTGTATTCTAGGCTCCAATACAAAGCCAGATTCGGTAGTTCTTTTTAGCAAAGGGGAGCTTTTTCAAACTTCTGAGTAGATATTTTTCCTCCACAGTACTTCATTCTAGTGCACAGTTTCTCTTTAAAGCCAAGTGATTTCCAGCACATAAGTGAACAGAGAAAGAGCTCTAGGTTTCTTTTAGGTGGCAAGTGCAATTAGCTTGTATTATAATCTAGCCACTGAGAAGGTTAATTGCATAGGGGGCCTTGTTTGTTTGTTTTTGCTTAAGCTTCCTCTAGTGCTACAGTACTAATAAATTACCCTGGAGAGAAATAAATAAATAGATTGGCAGCTCCCAGATACCACGCTGGAAATCCAGAGGGTTTCAAAAAAGCTGCCCCCGTGGTCCTGGGAAGGTACTTGGCAAAAAAAAGTCCATACTATACAACTGTCTGTACAGGAGCGACGCACTGTGCGGGAGAGCCAGCTCTCTCAGAGGATGAGGTGGAACGGTTGGTGATTTCTCTCTGCAGTTCCTCCACTTTCTTCTGCAGCTCGGCCCGCTTGGCAAGAAGCTCCTTGTAGCGATTATGGACAGGTTCCTGCAAGAAAATGTGTAGCTGAGTGCTGGGAGGTAAGCACAGAAGTGGAAGCCTGAACCACAAAACATCGCTGAGCTTACACACAGCTATGAGGGAAGGAGGGGTGGTACGTGGGTTATATCATTGTCTCCAGCCCAGGGGTGAGTAGTTGCTCTGGCTTCGGGATGCTTATTTTTATCCAAGGTGCATAGTACAATGGTGGCTAAACAAAACTGTGTATTTTGAAAGATGAAAATTACAGAACTCTAATCTCTGACATTTCTGGGGGACACTGGCCTTGGCATCTCAACCTGGATGTAATTTCAGGGCTTTGGGGAGAAAAACCCCACAATACAGATTTATCTAAATATTTTCACATAGTTCTGACTGTTAAACAGTTAGTTAGTACTGTAAAGCATTTGTTGGGTTCCTGTACCTAATGCCCCACATTTGCAAAGCTCTGTTAACTGCAGTTGGACACTGAGGCAATCCAGGAATTTTTGTCCCTTCCTATTAAAAAGTGATTTCAGCATTTAGGGCCATGTTCAGACTGCTTGTCCCAGGTGCCTGCCCTGGGCAAGCCAGTTTCCCTGCTGTCAGAGTTCCAGAGCGAGCATAACAGGGTTGCAGTCAGACCCCTGTGCCTTGGGCAGCCAAAGCAAGCAGCAGGTTCCTATTGCCGATAATCTGAATATAGCCCAAAGCTCAGATCTAGAATCCCACATCCAAAGAAGTTTTAGGTTTTTAGGCTCTTTTGTAAAGAAGAGAGACTTCAGATTATTTTCCCGATATTCTAAGTGAGAAATTTTCCAAACTGCTGAGAATCTTCAGCTCCTGCGGATTTCACCAGGCAGCGACCTCCAGCTGACCACCCGCACCAGTCAGCTGCAGATGCTGCTCTTCCATTTGCTTGCATTTGAATTTAGGCTTTTGGTTTAGATTCAAGCAGTGGCAGCTTAAGTGTGTACATTACTTCTTGTGCTTCAAAGGTCTGGAACTCCAAAATGACAGTATTAGTACTAGCAGAGAGGGAAACAGAAGTAGGATCCTCGAAGAGAGGTACCTGCGGTTTCATCCTGGGGTTCCAGCGGATGTAGTAGCCGACCCACAGCTCGAGGTGGCGCATGCTGGCCACGGGATACAGGACGTGGTTGGAGTAGCTCACGTACAAGGGGTTAGTGAAGTCTTCCAGTTGGCTGTTGATGTAAGACCAAAGCGAAACGGTCTTTTTTGGAAGGCTCTGTAAGGGAAGGGGGTGGAGGAGGCCTTATTTCCCATACAAATCCCAGCATTTATCTACAGAGTATAACAGCATATACGTATGCCTGTCATTAATACAGAGCTGGTTGCCCTTTTGTAGCTTAAGAAAAAAAACCCCATTCTTTTGATGTGGTGGTTGTAATCAAAGCACATGCATGCAGGCAGGCACACACACAGCCTGGCATGGAAACATCCCCTCTTACCCACCCAGCTGCCAACACAGACCAGGAATCGTCATTGGCACAGCAAGGGGACGCTGGCATGTGAACTCTCAATGCTTTAGTTAAACTTCACCTCTTTAAAGTGCTCCTGGAAGACTTGCTCGAGTATTTAATTGCAAAGAAAAAAAGAAAACATTTGATTTAGGTCCTGATCTAGTGGAATAATTAGGCCTGTGAATAGTCCCAGTGAAACCAGTGTTGAAGTGTTTTCTAGATTAAGTACTTTGCTAGCTCAGGCTTTAACACCACCCCCCCCCCCAAAAAAAAACCCAAAAAACCCACATGCAAACAGAATGCAGGTTTTCTTCTCTGGAAATTACAATTATTCAATCGTTGTGGACTCTAGAGAAACAGGGACCCTGTTTTCAATACAGTACAATCCTATCACTTCTGTATTACAGTACTTTTTTTTATTATTATTTTTTAACTGATGCACTATCACATATAATCACATCAGGTCTACACAGCACTGTCCTCAATGTACCTCTGTGATGTTGAGTTGCAACATTCTGGTGACAAAATGCTTCATCTTTAGGTAGGTGAGACAGAATGAGGGTCACTGCTTCTCTTTCTGATTCCAGGCTGGGTCTGAATGTACACATCTATATGCTCCTCCCTTGGCAAACAAACCTCCACCAGACTGCAGGGCAGAGCTGGCTAGTGGCAGGACCTAGAGGCATGTCCTTCCTAATACTAGCAGCTCTGTCCTCTCCCGGAAAAATGCAAGCACAGCAAGAACACACACTGAGACCAGTTACTTGCTGTAACCTATGTGTGCAGAATGACAATGCACACTGGGTAGTTAAAAGCAACCTCAAGGGACCTCTTCAAGGAAAAGGGAGGACAAAAAGGTACCGGTTTCCCCAGAGAAGGTTACATTAAACTGAAGTTCAAAGAAAAACTGCATTTCCAACTACCTGGGAGACCCCAGGAGCTATTCAGCCACCAGTGAGTAGCTGAAAGCCATGCTGAAAGCAGTGGGACTGCCCAGAGGGAAATGGTATTGCTCTGAAATGTGAAGTCTCCAACAGACAGCAGTTTGTGCGAAGAGGAAAATACCCCATGTCCCAGCTGTTAAGAAGGGGGCTTGGCATTACCCAGACCTGCATCTACCACTATCTTTGAGTGCTGAAACAACTTCTCTAGTAGCAGCTGGCCAGCTAAAGCCATCGCAGTACCTGGCCTTCACCTTGGAGAGAAGCTGTCTTACCTCCTTCACTCTCTGCTGCTCACTGCTGCACAGGAATGTCCCAAACAAACAGCTGTACAGGTGATCCAGGATGGTTATCAGGAAGTACTCATTGAACTCAAATGCTGTAGGAAACTTCAGACAGAACCAGAAAATTAGGCTGGGATTTTAGAACAGGAATCGCAAATAAACTTTCTCCCACTTTGTGGTCTTGGTAAGGAGTTGGCCTCTCTTCTTGATTTCTAAAACAGGATTTGTCCCTGTTCCCTGCCTGGCTGGATATTTGGTATCATATTTACTCCTTCCAGAAGCAAGAGTTTCTCTCTTGGAAAGCTGCTTTACATGTACAGAGAGGAATTTTGAGCAAAAGCCAGAGGTCTGAAGGGTTTGACCACTGTGTTTATATACACTCAGTGCTGCTTCAAGTTGAATCTTGCTCTGCTATGCCTGCCCCTCATGACAGACCACGCAATGAGACTGTGAACAAAAGGCTGAAGCACATGTGAAATAATGAGTAAAAAGAAATGGCAATTTGCCGGGGCCAAATGGAAATAACCTGTGTGCACAACAGAGCGCTTCCCAGAGGGAACAGCAGGGAGGTATCTTGCAACACAGGTCAGCGGGAGGAACAGGTGTATGGGTAGGGGCTGTGTTTGCTGTTGACGTTCCATGCAGAAACAATCAGACCCATGACAGGGAGAACTGGAGCTCCACAAAGGGTCAGTAAGAATACATGCAGTGAACTGCACAGACATGCTGGGGCGATGGAGAGGAGAGCGGGAGACCTTCCTCCCTCGCAAACCACCACCCATCTCTTCCCAGGCTGCCCTGGTTGCAACATCCTGACCTCACCAGCTGCAGGCCAGGATGCCTGCTTGTAGGAGCAATCCAAGGAGAGCACGATGAAAGTGACTTTCAATGATGGTAAAGCCTCCCTCTTTCTCTGCTTGGATATGGTACAGCTTCATATATAGTAGCATCCTTCTTTTCCATTTCACCTGTTTTAATCCATGATGAGCCCAATTTTTTCAGGTCACTACCTGACCATGGCTGGCATTTTCCATGTGACACAGTTTGTGTCACAGCAGACACAAAAAAACTTCCAGGTCCCACATACTTGGGGAAAAAACCTCCCAACCACAGGGGATCTCTCCTGAACTGTGCCTCTGCCATGCCTGGTCTGAAGTGAGGAACTCAGCTCTGTACATCACATAGGAGTCAGGAGCAGTATGTTTGCCTTCAGAAGAAGTTAAAATGGACCAAATAAATGTCTTGCTGCAGGTTTGGTTATGGGATCACCTTGAGCAGAGGCAACAGGGATCTGTCTGCACCCACCACGCTAGAGACTTACATTAGCAGCTCAGGTCATGCTTCTGAAGGCACAGCGGGCTACTGAGGATTGCTGGGGGCTGTGTTCCTGCCCATGGTAAGCGCGTGAGGCAACTGTCCCCTCTTTCAGGGTGAGGCAAGCTGCTTCTCACAAGCTCACATTTATTACAGCAGTGTGTAGGTAAGCAGCACCCACCAACTAGCTAATCTGAGGCGAACTGGCATTGTGGCCCTCCTATGTACTTATGCATTCAGGCCCTTCGCTAAACAGACTTCCAGGAAACTTGTTGCCAGAGTCCAAACAAGAGTAGAAGCCCAGGAAGGAGAGCCTGTGCAGGTCAGCTTGGTAATTATTCCTGTCCACACACTGTGCCACATCTTGGTATACTGGCTTTGTGGACACACATGCCACCCAGCAATTTACCTGTCTTGTCATTTGCCAGACACAGTCGATGAACTGGAGAAAGACGGGAGAGCGATCCGCATCTGCATGATTCTTATCTCCATGGCCAACTCTCTAAAAAAGAGCAGGACAAAGAACATGAGTCGCACAGGGCTTCACTGGGAAACTGCTGGGGTGTCCTCTCAGTCACCCAAGCCTTTACCAACAGCTTTAAGAAGGTTCAAATGAGTCTTGATTTTGCTTTGTCCATATCAGTGAGTAAAGGAGTAAAGGACAGCTACTCCCTTTGTCTTTGAAGTGAAATTTCTTTATGGGGATATTTTCATGCTAAATTAAAACAAGAGTTGTTTGAGTAGAGGCTCCAGATGCTATGCTGGCACTGATTTCAGTTAATAGCTGAAGTTCAGGAGGAAAAAAAATGAGAATGCTTTTTGCTTCAGTTGCAGCTGTCGTCCTGGCTACTTCAGTAGTACAGTGTGCTAGATCTAAACACTACCTACAGGCACGGCATGTGGCGATAACCATCACACAACACCTCGCAGCTTCCAAGCGCTGTACAAACACTACCCCAGCCCATCTCCTGCCACCTCAAGAGAGGCAGTGATGAAAGTATCCCCAGAAGTAGGCCTCCAACCCTGACCGTGCTGTGTGGCCAAGACATGTGAGGCCTGATTCCTTGTAACTTGTATAGTACGTTAGTGGTTACGTATTACCCAGGAGCCCAAAGTACTGTACAAAGACAGAACAAGAACATGTAAGTAACAGAAATCCCTACCTCTTCTGTAATACTGTTCTCCCTTCACTAAAGGAAATAAATACTGTTATTTTCTTTGTATAGACAGCAAAGCTAAAATACTCATCGTTCAAACACCAGTTAACAGTTTTGCTGCAGCAGAACCTCAGTTGCCCTACCCTTCTCAGAGCATTTGACTATGCAACCCACCATCGCATGTGCTGTAAACAGTCCTCGTTCTAGCCCTTGCCAAAATTAAAGGACTGCAAGAGAACAGCTACGAGCACAACACAATAGGAACAAAGACTGAAACGATACCACTGAAAGGCGCTCTCAATTCCCATCAGTGCAAACTGTAACAAACTGCTGTGTCACAAGTCCATAAAGCTGCCTCTGCCCACTCTAGGAACACAACCATGAGCTACTCTTGGTCCAGTCTCAAACTGCTGATCTTTTACCTAAACAATTAAAAGCCTCCCCAAAAATAAAACGTGCCTGAAGAAAATGTGAGGTCAAGGCCATAACCGAATTCCCCAGCCTCTTCAATACCAAGGCATGTTAGATGACAGTGTCCAAGCAGTCTCAGAAAATGGACTGAACTGGGAAGAAAGACAAAAAATAGCCCAGTGGTCTCTGCCAACTCCCAGCAGAAATGCCGATCCTGAACCCAAAGCACACTGTTAGTTAAAGCCTAAGCATGGGAACACAACATGTCAGTCAGACATCTGTGAGATTTAATACTACCTGTTCCTTGTATCTAACCAATACTGTCTCCAAGGAGGTTGAGGGATGACTGGAAATATAGGCAGAAAACAATATGTATCGGGTGTGTGTGGCAGGGTTTTGGTGGCAGGGGAGGGGCCGCAGGGCCGGCCCCTGCTCAAAGCTGGCGGCAGCTTCCGCGGGTGGGAGCCGGCCCCGGCGCTGGCCCAGGCCGAGCCCGTCCGTGAGGGCGGTCGTGCCTCTGGGAGAGCAGAGTGAAGAGGGGAACCTGCAGGGAGTAGGGGATTGGGATGGGAGAGGAACCCCTCTGCGGGTACCGAGGTCAGGGAGGAAGGAGGGGAGGAGGAGCGGGGGAGGAGGGGCTGCCCCCCCAGCCCGTGGGGAGACCAGGCGGCAGGCTGTGTCCCCCCAGCCCAGGGAGGGCAGCCCCCGGGGGAGCAGAGGCCCCCAAGATGGCCGTGTCTCCACGGGAAAGCCCGCGCTGGAGCAGTCTGTGCCTGAAGGACTGCAGCCTGTGGGAAGGACCCACGCTGGAGCAGTTCGTGAAGGACTGTCTCCCGTGGCAGGGACCCCACGCTGGAGCAGGGGACGAGTGCGGAGTCCTCCCCCTGAGGAGGAAGGAGCGGCAGAGACAACGTGTGAGGAACCGACCCCAACCCCCATTCCCCGTCCCCCTGCACCTTTGGAGGGGAGGAGGGAGAGAGAACCGGGAGTGGAGCTGAGGCGGGAAGGAGGGAGGGGTGGGGGGAAGGTGTTTTAAGATTTGGTTTTACTTCCCTTTATCTGTGTTTTGATTTGATTTGTAGTAAATTAAATTGATTTTGGTTTTTTCCCCAAGTCAAGTCTGGTTTTTGCCCATGACCATAAGTGGTGAGTGATCCCTCCCCGTCCTTGCCTTGACCTACGAGTTTTTTGTTATATTTCCTCCTCCCCATCCCACCGTGGGGGAGGAGTGAGTGAGTGGACATGTGGTGCTTTGTTGCTGGCTGGGCTTAAACCATGATACAATAGCAGCAGCATTCACCTTTCTTCTGCAAGTTCAGCTGGGAGACTTCTCACAGGAAAGGCTAAACTCCTTTGAAATCCTTCAAGGTGGACAATAACTTTCTGTTCAGTGCCTTCCAAGGGCTAGTGACTCACCAGCTGAAATCTGTGGCCGAAGCTCAGCCACTCCTTCTCCACTAACACTTCAAAGCCCCTGATAGTTCGGTAGTAGCCATCTAACATGAGCAGAGAGAGAGAGGTCAGCTGGGCTGTCCGGTCCCAGCCATCACTGCAGTGTACAACCACAGATGTCTTCCCCGACTCCACCTTGTCAGCTATTCGAAGGGCTCCAGCGAGAATGAGCTAGGACAAGGAAAAAAAAAAAAAGTTACAAAATCTCTTTGGAACAGAACCTATAAATGAAAAATGGCTAGTGACAACACAGGACAAACCAAGGGCTCTGTCTGCCTCAAGGAGAATGGTAAATCAGTTCCAACTACTTTATAACTAGGACAGCAAATTGGTGAACACATTTCTTGTTCCAGCAAGATGACAACATGTATAAACTGTAGTGTAGGCACAACTCTAGAAGAGCCCTTGCATTAAGCTTAGTCCTTGGACAGGTCAGGATTTAAATGCAGGAGCATTCTGTGTCTGAACATGAAAACAAAATGGCCATCACCTTGCAACTGCCCCAGAAGCAGATTTGGTCCTGTCTGCATTAGCAGGTCAACAATGTAAGCTGGACATTTTTAGGAGAGGAAGAGCTTAATTTGAAAACCAACATCTGTAGAAGCTGAAGCATTTTGCCCCACTCCTTCTGACTCTGCTTGGATTCCTGAAAGGCTGACAGGGCATGAACTCCCAACATTTGCTGGTCTGGACCACACAGTAACACTAGGATGTCGAGGATCTCTGAGTCCAGAACTTGGAAACTCTGGGACTCCAGTGCTCTAACCAGGGCTTTCACAGTTCCACATTACCCAGTAACGCACTTCACTTCCAAAACACCATCTTTCAGTATTTCAACCCTCCATCTTGTCATTCTTCCCACCTCCTCAAAATTCCCCATTCTGTGAAACTGGGGTTTTAGTTGTTTATAAATTGAAAACAAATTGTAAGTCTTTAAATTTCTCATGAATTGAAAATCCAGCACTGGATTTAGGTCTGGATACACTTCCCAGTGAACAGACTGGTACAGACTTGTAGTTACTTAGCCACATCCAGTGGACGCAGACATGCATACCTTGATATGCTCCAGCCAGTGAGTTGACTCTAAATTAGACAGCCAGTGAGTCTCCTCGATATTGGGATACACAATTTCTTTCAGTTTTCTCAGCGACTCTCTCATAACATGAATATTGTGAATGTCCAGGAACACTAATTCTGCATTCTGATAGGCATCCTCACTCTCATAGCCCCCTCCTTTAGCCTGAAGAACAAAATCCACATAAAAATCATTAAGCAAAAACATATTTTATACTTTATCCCGATCGTTTGTCCTGAGCAAATATCAGTTGACAAAATACCACAGTGATTGTGCTATCTAAAGCAGGCAGAAAACATTGGATATATCTTACAATTGGGAACAAACATGTACACACACACACTTTGTGTCTCTCTCCTGCAAAAGTTAATGAATGCTATAATTTTTACCAAAGAATATCACATAATATGCCTTCTTTCCCTCTGTAATTATAATTTATCCCCATTCAAGCTGCTAGCTCATTAGATTCACTATTCTGTCATTTACAAATTTACCATACTATTATAGAAGAGTACACCCACACACCAAGTGCCTTTCCTAAATAGTGGGAAAGGCAGATTTTAAAAACAAATTTAAAAACCCATCAGCTTTAGTGCAACAAAGCGGTTCTACCACTAAAACAGGGCTTACAGTGATGGCATGAGACATAATTTTTAAAAGGGTAGAAAGGAGGACCCTGGGAACTACCGACCTGTCAGCCTCACCTCTGTGCCTGGGGAGATCAGGGAACAGATCCTCCTAGAAGCTCTGCTAAGGCACATGGAGGACAGGGAGGTGATTTGAGACAGCCAGCGTGGCTTCACCAAGGGCAGGTCCTGCCTGACCAACCTAGTGGCCTTCTATGATGGAGTGACTGCATCAGTGGACAAGGGAAGAGCTACGGATGTCATCTGCCTGGACTTCTGTAAGGCCTTTGACACAGTCCCCGACAACATCCTTCTCTCTAAATTAGAGAGATATGGATTTAATGGATGGACTGTTTGGTGGATGAAGAACTGGTTGGATGGTCGCATCCAGAGGGTTGTGGTCAACAGCTCAATGTCCAGACGGAGTTCAGTGACAAGTGGTGTCCCTCAGGGGTCCGTACTGGGACCAGCAGTGTTTAATATCTTCAGCAGTGACACAAACAGTGGGATCGAGTGCACCCTCAGCAAGTTTGCAGGTGACACCAAGCTGAGTGGTGCAGTTGACCCACCTGAGGGATGAGATGCCATCCAGAGGGACCTGGACAAGCTTGAGAAGTGGGTCCGTGTGAACCTCATGAACTTCAACAAGGCCAAGTGCAAGGTCCTGCACATGGGTCAGGACAACACCTGGTATCAGTACAGGCTGGGGGATAAAGGGATTGAGAGCAGCCCTGCCAAGGACTTGGGGGAATTTGTGGATGAAAAACCAAATAGGAGCCAGTAATATGCACTCGCAGCCCAGAAAGCCAACCATATCCTGGGCTGCATAAAAAGAAGCGTGGCCAGCAGGTGGAGGGAGGTGATTCTGCCCCTCTGCTCTGCTCTCCTGAGACCCCACCTGGAGCGCTGCATGCAGCTCTGGGGTCCTCAGCACAGGAAAGACATGGACCTGTTGGAGCGGGTCCAGAGGAGGGCCACAAAAATGATCAGAGGGATGGAACACCTCTCCTATGGGGAAAGGCTGAGACAGTTGGGGTTGTTCAGCCTGGAGAAGAGAAGGCTCTGGGGAGACCTTATTGCAGCCTTCCAGTACTTAAAGGGGACTTAGAAGAAAGATGGGGATAGACTTTTTAGTAGAGCCTGTTGCGATAGGACAAGGGGTAATTAATAGTTTTAAACTAAAAGAGGGTAGATTCAGACTAGATATAAAGAAGAAATGTTTTACAAAGAGGGTGGTGAAACACTAGCGCAGGTTTCCCAGAGAGGTGGTCGATGCCCCATCCCTGGAAATGTTCAAGGCCAGGTTGGATGGGGCTTTGAGCAACCTGACCTAGTTGAAGATGTCCCTGCCCATAGCAGGGGGGTTGGACCAGATGACCTTTAAAGGTCCCTTCCAACCCAAACTATTCTATGATTCTGTGATTCTGAATGTCCTGGGTTTGGCTGCGATAGAGTTAATTTTCTTTCTAGTAGCTGGTATAGTGTTATGTTTTGGGTTCAGTATGAGGAGAATGGTGATAACACACTGATGTTTTCAGTTGGTACAAACACTACTTAGCAACAAGTCAAGGATTTTCCAGCTTCTCATACCCAGCCAGCGAAAAGGCTGGAGGGGCACAAGAAGTTGGAAGGGGACACAGCCAGGACAGCTGACCCAAACTGGCCAAAGGGGTATTCCATACCATGTGACATCATGCCCAGTATATAAACTGGGAGGAGTTGGCCCCTGGGTGGAAATCACTGCTCAGGAACTAACTGGGCATCAGTCAGTGAGTGGTGAGCAATAACGTTGTGCATCGCTTGTTTTGTATACTCCAATCCTTTTATTATTATTATTGTCATTTTATTATTGTTACTATTGTCATTATTATTTTCTTCCTTTCTGTTCTATTAAACTGTTCTTATCTTAACCCACGATTCTTTTTTCCCCGATTCTCTCCCCCATGCCACTGCGTGGGGGAGAAGTGAGACAGCGGCTGCGTGGTGCTTAGTTGCTGTCTGGGGTTAAACCATGACACTGTAACAGCAGGAAGAACACAGCAACATTCCTAGACATTAAAGATCCCCAGCTTATATTTTGAGATTAAAGATCATGATGCCTGATTTTCAGAAGTGCTGCTCCCATCACAGTTAACAGGGACAGAGTTCTAGTGCTGTTAGGGGAAGCAGTCTTTCAACCATGTGAAGAGAAAAATGGTGATACACAAGATCCAGGGTGCTGGAGTTTGACCTCAGTACTAATTTGATTTTTTTTTCCCCTTCCAATCTCATTTCCCATTGTAGATTAACCCAAATGGACTTTAGTAGTCACTCTGATATCTTACAGATACCAACGCAGGTGTAAAAGTCTGTCCAGAGAATCAGATCATTGCATATGACTCCCCCCTTCACAGTGGAAAACCCTTTGTGATCCTCAGGAATAATTTGGAATGGTGGTGGGAAATGTGCTTTAAATTATTACATTCCCAGCTTTAGACAGGGGAAAAAGCACCTGACCTTATTGGCTACAGCATTCACACTAGGCCTTGCATCAAATATGAAGATTTTATGGGATTGAGCATTAGAATCCATGATGGCTTGAAGGTACTTTTCATCTTCCTTGCTTCGCTTGCCACTCACTCCCACCATTGGCTGGCTACAGCGAGTGATTGTTGCTTGACTTTCTGGGTGAATCCATGACAATACCTTTGAAAACAAATGAAAAAGAAATGAAAGAAAAATGGGATTCATTAAACCAGTGAAGTGTTTTACCTGTAATGGCTTGCTCTGGGATCCTGCCTTGTATTTGCTGGTTCCAGAAGGCTGGATTCTATTAAATCACGATTGAATGAAAGAGCGAGCTCTTCTGTCCTTACTCATTCATTCTGGTGGTATTCCCAAAGTTTGAACAAACAAGAGGTGACTGAATAGGTTTAAGTCTGACTTTTAAATAGGATGCAGACTGTTTTCTTGCCATTGTGTGAGTCATAAGCACACTTTCTCGCTCTGCAGTCATTGGGCTATGTCTTACTCTATGTTACACCACGTAAAAGTTAAGCACTTTAGGAACAGATTTAATTTTCTATCGACTTGAGAAGTAAAAGAGTACATTTCCACTTACTGCTAAAATAATCATCATAATGATGTGTTTTGTCTTAATTTCATTTAATAAGCATTTTCATCAAGAGCATCACTACGTATTCCTCTATCCTGCAAGTCAGAGTAGGCCAGACAACTGTAAACAACCAAATAGGGCTGCTTTGCATTTCTCAGGAACTGAACTGAGATTTTGTCTGGGTTGTGCTAAGTTATCTTATCTTCTCATTTTGGTTTAGTCTACATCTTTTTCACAACAGTAGTCCCAGCAGACAATGTTGCTTTCTAACTCCTCAAACATGTTGCTGGCACTTTTATTATCCATTGACCATTTATTTTCTCCCTGGAATCCACTCAGCCTGATCTTGGTATTATTTATGGCCCAAAGGTATGTAACAAAACCACATCAAAGTGGTTTCTTTTGTCACACTCACTGGTATGCGTCCTCTTGATCTGAAAGATGCTACTCTCTTTAATTCTTCATCCGGAATGTTTACAGGCACAGCTAGAATGGCAGGGTACGTATCACACAGTTCATAGCGCTCATTAATCTTGGTCAACCTCCAGCTTTCATTGGGAATTCCCTAAAGAGGAAACAACAGCAGGTTAGCAAATGAGTTGCTCTGAGATCTCAGCACAGTCAAACCCCCAGACCTGAAATGCAAGGCAACTTTTGTTAATGAAGGACATTTAGGGCTGGAGCCTGGGACTGCATTATCTTGGTAACTTGCATTTCATGCCTCTTCCCAGAGAGGTAGATGTTTTGCTCAGGTCACTGAGGAACAGGAAAACTAGAAGACTGCAGGCAGGCTCACCTATGGCAAAGGAACTGTGGTGGCTACAGATGTGGCGACACAGGTGATCCCCCTGAAAGCATCTTTAACATACCTCCTGGTATCATCATGGTGCTTATAGGAGAGCCAGGAGCAGGACAGAACAGGTGACCAACAGTCCTCACTCCTCTCTCGGCACTTAGCTCAAACGTGGTGGGTGGAAACTGGGGATGGAAAGTGGAGTTACCAGACAGGATGGAGGGGAAGACAGAAGGGAGAACAGGCAGTAAAACACCCCCAAAAAATCAATCTGTTTTGGGCTTTGTTCAGTGTTTGTGGCACAGCTGTGCAATCCCCTAAAACCACCAAAACCCTAATAATTGTATGTCTCTGGCCGCGTGACTGTATGTGATCTGGACAGTAATGTGCAACTCCCATGTTCCTCTCAGATTAAGCTCTCTGGCTGTACTAGTCTGACTTGGGCTGGGAGAGCAGGGGATCTACACACACACACATCATTGAGCTCAGCACGTCCTGATGGGGAAGCAACTCAACAGCTTCCCAGATGATAACCTCCAGGTAACACCCGAAGCACAATGGGGACGATCCTGACAACCTGCAGACTTAGTTCAGCTGACGCTGGGAGTTAACAGATCAAAACAGTGTGGTTGCTACTGCGTGCCTGCAAGGAGAGATTTAAACAGACACTTGCTGCAGCAGGGCTGAGCACTGACACAAAGCATCTCTGTGGGGAAGACAGATCTACTACAGTGAACATGGCCAGGCTGTTAAGCACAGAGTCTGTTTTAGAGGAACATCAGCTCTTAAAACAATACATGCTTCTGTTCTAATAAACAGTACTTCATTTTAAGGAGGGTGGTGGGACACTGATTACCACTGTCGCGGCTCCCACAGGAAACAAATGACAAATCTAACACAAGTCAGATGAGCTGTGGTAATTGTGGTTGACCCACACAGACAGCAGCCGGTTCCCAGTCAGAGCGGTGAGTCATGCTGTCAAAACAGGTCATGGTTAGAAATCTGAGGAGAGGACAGATCTTCTGTCTAATACCAGCCACACCCTGCTTGTGAACCACCCCTGGTCCTGGGGCCCTCCCTGGGAAGGAAACGTTACTACAAGGAATCAGCAGAGCTGCCAGGATCACAAGAACCCCAAAACCCTAAAGGAAAGCTATTTTTGGCACTGCCTGAAGCCAAAGAGGTGGCAGAAAAAGGCATCAAAAAGTGTGTACGCACAGTCCAAGCTTACTGATGGGTAAAACATGCTCAGAGGTCTACCTGCTGTACGCAGCAAGGACAGAATCTCCTGGGTCCACCAGCTCTGCTGTCAGCCAGGGAATAGCAAGACTCTTGCTCTTAGCTGTCCATCAGCTGTGATCAAACTGCTTACTATCTGGAAGTGAACTAATGGCAAATGACTAAATTGTTCTCAGTCCTGTCCTCGTAAGTACATGACTGCACTGCAATGGATCCATCAGCAACGCCTGGAGATTTCACCTCCCCCACATGTGAATTAAAACTACACTGTCGGCACACTCTTGGCAAGGAAAATGAGAGCTGACAAGCAGTTACATGGAAGAAAAGCTTCTTGTCATTCTACCCTGCAACTCTACCAGTGCTCATTGAGAAGATCAAGCAGTCACTGGCACTGTAAAGCACTCTCTTCACAGTGCTGGGCAGAACTGCTTCAGCACACACTGCTCAGTCCAGAACCGACACCTCCAAAGCTCTAGGTCTTTCAGCTACCACCCTGACAAATTTGAACGAAATTTTTCCTCTGCAATAGCCCAGAGCAGGAAAATCCATGACAAGCCCTCAAAGAAAGAAAAGATGCTGTGTGTCAGCATTCAAATTTCCTTTGAATCACAGGGAATGTCTGCTTTCCCTTGGCACGGGAGCCTTTAATCACAGCACCACCCAAAGAGGGCTTTGGATTCAGATCATGACTTTCTCTAAGGAACTGAAGCAAACAAAGAGGGCTAGAAGAGAAGCTGAATTTGCATCTTCCCAGGACGTTTGCCA
Source organism: Haliaeetus albicilla (assembly GCF_947461875.1). Classification (NCBI taxonomy): domain Eukaryota; kingdom Metazoa; phylum Chordata; class Aves; order Accipitriformes; family Accipitridae; genus Haliaeetus; species Haliaeetus albicilla. The sequence goes on along the minus strand of NC_091502.1, from coordinate 16,242,306 downwards.
TGATGCAGTGTAGCTTCTGCATTTACTCATGCTCCTTCAGATTTGTGCTTTCTCCAGCTGGAATCAATAGAAAAAGCTAAATATGAGGTAAAGCACATTGGTATTTCCTCATATAAGATGCATTTCACTGCTTCCTGGTAAGTTGTAAGCACCCAAAAGCCTACTATCAAACCAACCCAAACTGTTACAGATGTAACTCAAGAAGCCTTTGCAAGCTCAGGACCCGCTCTGGGAGCTGCCTGCCTGTGCACCTGCAGGAGGAACCCAGGCATGACCCGCTAACAGCGGGTAGAGTCCTGAAGCTGCTAGGGAACGTGGCTGCTGGGTGTCCACATTAGGGACCAGAGCTGGCTGCCCTGACTGGTGCACAAGGTCAGTCTTCTCCAGGTAAACCAATGCTGCTAGTAGACCCTGATTTCAGGAGAATTCACGTGTTCAGTGTCTGCCAAAGGGCAAAGTGAGGAAGGCAACGTGGCCACATTTATAGTCATAAACGAAAGGTGCCCATGACTGTTCTCACTGAGACCAGCTGGCACAGTGCACCTCACATCCATACGATTAAACTCATTCATCCTCAAAACAGGGCAGTTTGTTCAAACTGCCTACTGGTGATCCTTGGCTTGTATCAGCCTCTGAACTGTGCCCAGGTTTGGGAGCAGGCAAGCTGGCCTTGCAGCCCTCCCTCTTCTCTACTCCACAAGGGCCTGACTGCCTCTTCAGGTCCCACCTCTGATGTGGCCCAGCTACACCACCGTGGCTCAGAGTGCCAAGGACACTGCAAAGCCATGTGAAAGAGCTGTCTGAAAATCCACAGAAAGGCAAGAAATGTAAAACTGCAGACAGAGGAAGACGAGGTGGGGATTGCTGGTAGCTCAAGATTTCAAGAGGGAAAACAACATCATGAAATGGTATTGCATCCTAAGGGAAAAACTGCGAGTTTAGTAAGTTTAGTCATTGGGTGAGGGCCAACAGCTGGGTCATCTGTGTGCTGGTGTTGACATTGCTGGTGGAAGATGGCAACAACAACCCAACTGAAGGAGGTGCAGAAGCTGATCCTTCTCCTCTCACTGGTGCCTGCCTGGCCAGGAAAGTCTCTCTGCCTTCTCTGAGGTGGTGAGTACTAATGCTCAGCCTAGTAGCTAGTTAAATCTCAGCTATCTTTTCTGTGTGTTAGCCAGTAAATAACTGCTTCATACTCTCAATGTGCATACATCTTGCTGAAAGATTACTCTCATGCATGGCTAAAGATTCTCAAACACTCACTCAAAAGAGGGATGGTAACAGCCTGGACTGAAGCTATGCCTGGAACTCATGATGAAGGTGCCCCACTGCTTGGGAACACTCCTTACGACTGTATCATCTAACCATAGAGACACAGCCTTTGTATCATCTACACACATAAACCAGACTTGGTTTCCTTCTGGGTAGTCATTCATGCCTCACTTTAATGACCCCTGCTCAGTTATCACTTGACCTATGCACGTTGTAGAAGATGGGAGTTTCTTCATTCGCAGGGAAAAACTGTTGAAGACATATCGGCACGGCACTGAAGCCACTACCTTGCAAAGCACATGTTTAAGCTTAAGCACATGAGGATCTTTCACTGACAGGAAAAAAATAATTTCCTTGCTGGAGTTACACATATAATTCATCTCTCTACAGGATCCAGTGGACCGATTCCGAGCTTAGCCGTGCAGGTACACCCTGAGCTGCAGCGGGCAAGGCAGGGAGGGTCCCCAGTTACACACCAGCGGTGCCTCTCTCAAACTTGGCTTGAGCCATGAGATACCAAGCGGCTGAGCACATTAGCTCAGGCGCATCCCTGCACCGACACAGGACACAGCTGCCAGAGCCAAGCTGGTCCCTCTGCCGTGTACTCAGCCCAGGTTGTGTCCACTTAGCACAAGAGAGCTATGATCTGTTTTGCAGTAGAGACATACCTAGCATAAGCAGGACCTCAGTTAAACCATGGGACATTTAACAGTTCAATTCTCATTTTACTCCCCTAAATTACACCCAACATTCCTCTGTAGGGTGCTGTTCTCATGCTCTACCTTTCCCACTCTGCTTGTATACTAATGCTGGGCACTTCTTTTATCCTCGGAACAGGTCAGGTCTTCTTCTGAATTATTAATTTCTATACGTTTTCTCTGAAAGCAGCAACCACAGCCCTATACTGTGGCTGCCTGGTACGTATGACCAGAGCACAGGATTAGACGAGCACGACTTCTGTAGGGAAACACCACACATTTCCAACTTCACAACCCCTTGTAATATTTTCCAAATGCTCCCCACCTTGTTATGGAAAATGAAAGCTTTAAGTTTCTCCAAAGGCATCTCAAGGCCTTTTGGTTTCAACTGAGTCTTATTCACTTTGCAATTCTGTTTTATACTCTGCCAGCCCGCGTGTAATAAAAATCAGGGAGCAATTTCAGTTTTAAATTTCATTTGCCACATGTGATTCCATTTACCAACTAAATCCCAAACCTCTCTGAGTTCCTTTTGTTCTCTACAGGTTGTTTATTACTCCCCATAGTTTTACACAATCACAGATTTTTAGAAGTTACATATTTCCATCTTTCCCAAGAACGCTAACAGAGAAGTCAGGGGTTTACTGAGTATCTTTCCTAATTGCTACAATCTCTATCATATCAACACACTTATATTAATCTGAAAAAAAATTATAGTAAATAAATCACACGACATGCAAACTTGCCATGTCTACCAGTGTAGACAAAGATCCTACCAAGGATCCTATTCTAGAAGTCTTTTCTGGATGCCTGGTAGTTGGCTTCTACTTTCATTCCGCTCCCCTCTCTCTGTGTCCCTGCTCACACAGGGAAATGATTGACCTGGCCTAAGACAGACCAAGTTAATGCCTGGCCATACTGCTGGGCTGCTTATGCCCTAGGCCAGCTCTTCACTAACAGTTTTTAAACCAATTCCAAAAGGTCCTGCAGACAGTGCATATGTCCTGCTTTTCTATTTTTGATCACAATTCATACAGTCAGAGACAGGTAATCCCATTATCTGATTTGATGATGCCCATTTTGTTTCACTGTTAACGAATCCCTGCTGCCATTTCAGGACATAATCCTGATTTACTGTAGTATTTGTTACTGCTTTAACAGAACCTGGCTGGATTAAGAAAAAAGGCTAAGACATTCACACAGATAAATTGAACATCCATAGTTATAAATGCTGAAATTAAATAAACAGACTGAAATACCTAAACGTTTTGGAGAGGACATAAAGCTTCATGCTGCAGGACCTAAATCAATCTCATGAAAGGGATGAAATTCTCCTCCTGGCCAGATCACAACATAAACATCTACTGCAGTATGGTTTGCCTCGTCTTCAGCAGCTGGTGTTGGTCACTTTTGGAGATAAGCTACTGGAACAGATGGATTGCATGATCTGGAATGGGAATGAGTGTGGCTCATCATGGGTAAAATTCAGATAGGCCATGGCTGCAAAAAATCCAGGTTTGGATTAATATTTGCAGTTACCAATGTAAGCAAATGACCAGGGGCTTCCACATATGGACATTAGTTTGATTTCTTGACATAAAAGCAGTCAGGCTAAGTCTTTCCTGTCCGCTCAAAAATGATAGAAAAACAGGTCATAGCAAAAGAAGTACACGTTGCAGCAATGTTTCGATTGTGATATGCTTTACACACAACAGTGCTACCTTGTGTGACCAGAAACAAAGATACCATGGCCCAGAGTCTCATTTTCTTTACAGAAAGGCCATGAAAAGCTGCAAATCACATGCATGTAGATACAGGTATTCTTTCACCATGTAACCAAGCTCCTGCCAAATTTAAGGTACAGCCAATCACAATCTAAAAACTGATATGGACAGAGAAGCTTGTATTCTAAAACCAGACATGCCAGGATTAAGAAATTGGAATAGTCTACCTCCAAATTCTCAAGGGTCACCCTTCCTTCTCTCCAGGTATTGTAAGAATGTCTTTTGTACTTCATCTGTTTTAACTGAAGCTTGGCTAAGTGAATGCTGTGCTCTTCAATGGAGATTATTTTGATAGCACAGGTGTTCTTTAGCCTTTACTCCAAAGTTCTCAGCCCTATCAAGAAGCATCTTGCCCATGCAGCTTGGGCTGCAGATCCTTCTTTATAAACAGATCTTTCCTTAAAATTACTACCAAGAAAGAGGTAAATTCTAAATGAAGAAATAATCACTGCATTATCTGGTCTTATAAATCAAAGTTGACCTTAGATACAATGTGTGTCATTGATTACAAATGATCAGAGTTTGTCTCTACTATGATTTTAGATTGTGGTCTCTCATTGCAAAACATACCCTTTTTGCAATGAAGACAGCGGAGGTAAGATACATCTCACTTTCAATTAGCAGCCTAGAAGCCAGCGATCTATCTTAGGCAGCTATTTTAGGAGGGAACAAATCACCCCCAACAGTGAAGCGCTCTCTCCCCATCTGTTAATGACAGGCCTAGATAACCAATTTAGAAGGCATGCCCAGCTTTTAGAAGACTAAAGCTAGAAAAATTAATCCTTTCCTTACGTTTTGAATGCCAGGAATCAGATGAACTACTAGGCTAGGACGTAGGTCAGGTTTTGTTTCGTTTTATGGGAAAGACCCAAATAAATCTTTAAATTTACTGGCTTAAAATTTCTTAATTTTACAAAGGAAAATTGTTTTTATTCTGGCAGATCTGGATGAGACAGAATTTTACTGTGTCCAGGGCAAATGTGTCACTGAATTGTGCTGTTTCCTCTACTTAAGGATTTTATGAGAAGAGTGATTTCATTATAAAAACCAGAATTCTCCCATCTTTTCCCCCAGGCAGGAACACTCAAGTTTTACCACAGCATTCCTAATTGACAGCCTGCCACTTCACGATCATTAATACCTTTGACCAGTCTACTCTGGACACACTACAACTGTCTGTTCTAAGCTATGGTTAATCACAACACCCTCTAGGCTGATCCCTGTGCTGACTGATTCCCCAAGAAAATGAAGGCATTCTACATTTAATTTTTCTTCCTTCCAAGTTCCTGTCTGAGACAGGAAAAACTGGGAAGAATTAAAACTGATACAAGCGAGAGCTGAGGTGTGAAACTCAATAACGGGACACCTGTACTTGCAAAACGCATCCTCTGTTCCTCACTGCCAACAGTGGCTGATGACTAAGTCAGAGCAAAAGTTTTTTCCACCAAAGCCTAAAGTCAGCTGTCTGCAGCCTGAGTAATGAACTTCATCAGTGGATGCTACTATCTCTAAAGCTGTACTGCTATCATCAGTCACTGCAGTGTGCAGAACAATGTCCTAACCCAGCCTGCACCACATTTGTCAGCAGGATCATTCTCCGCTCTATGCGACCTGTAATTATATTACTGCACAGAGCCTCACTTCTGAAGAGTAGAGAAGATGAGGAAAGACATGGCACAATACCCACCTGTCTTCTGTACTCCCAAGTGGGGTCATACACCTTCCATCCATTTTCTGGGAAAACCTCTTTGTACTCAAATGCAAAAAGTGGCTGAAAGAAAGAAAATTTACCATTAAGAGCCCACTCAGAGCCCATTTCCAGGATGTTTGAGATCTCAAATAGTAACTTATGACTGGTCTTTCTTTTTTCCCACTGCACTACTTTTCTTTTAGGGCTTTGTGAAAAAGATCAACATGCTCGCTGTAGCAGGTAATTAGTACAACAACATACTTTCCTCTATACCCCTGATCTTGCTTGTCTATTACCTAGTACTTCACGGACAAAAGGAGTTTATTATTAAAGACAGAAAGAAAAGACTATTTGGGCAAGAACGCTCTTACATATTTAGAACTAGATCCTTTCAACCAGTATTTGAAGCAACAATTGCAGTGTCGTAACACGACAGAGCAGACAAACTGCATTCCAGATTTGGGGCAGTGCAGTCACCATTAGCTGTTAGGAGGATGTATCAGTAAGTCATTCTCCATGCATGAAGGACTCCAGCCTCACAGTAGCAGACCTTTCCTGTTTTCTATACAATCTAAACTCCTACAGAATTAATTTTAAAACAGATTTAAAACCCAGCATTTCTCCTTCTTCAGCAAAATGCACCCCATGTGAACGCTGTACCAAATAGATGGAACTGAACAAAACAGCTTACTGCCATTCTGTGTCTTTTGGTAAAAACTGAAAAGAAAATACTTACCAGATTATTTGAAACTGGGAAAGCATATTTCATTAGGTTCTCAAATATGGATCGTCTAGTTCTCCCTTCAGGTTTATGAGCAAATCGCAAATTTCGAATATCCTAGGAAAAAAAGAGGGAAATCAAATTGCAGATTTTTGAACCACTTCAAAATCCAAAGAAAATCCAAAAGCCAGCATTCAAAATAGGGTCACATCATGATGTTCTTTCTAGTACTGATTTAATATCGTACTTTGAACATTGTATTGTAACTCTGGGCTTGGTTCAGTAGTCGTCTGCAGCCTCCAACAAAGCTTGCCACAACTGCAGAGGAGCAGAGGGAGCGCACAGGTGCACCTGAGCGCAGCATCTTGCCTTCACGTGAAGCTCTCTACCTGCTGAAAGTCTAGGGGAGGAACAAGCTGACTGACAGGACTTTGTGAGACAGACCTCCTACCTCTTACTGGGCTCTCACGCTGAGCTGTGCCAGAAGACAGCTGGAAGGGACTGCCTCACAAAGGACCTCCAGAGAGCTACTGCACGTAGGGAGCCCAAGTCCAGCCAGTGTGGTGCAAAGCAACCAGTGCCATCTCCCGTTAAAGCTTCCATCTCTCAGTGCACTCAAGAGGATGTCTTGAAACTGAGAACTCCTCCACTTTGCACAGCAGCACAGTTTCCACAAAGAGTGGTAACCCAGGACCTCCCTTCTGTACTCATCTACAAAATCAAATTCGGAAACTAAATAAAGCGTCTCTAAGATGCCAAGATTTTCCAGCCAAGCCTACAAGTCAGACACTTGTAGTAAACAGTTTAAAAGCCACAAGCAGGAAATGAGCTATCAAGTTCAAGCGTATGAAGATGTTACAGCAAGTCAGAGAATGAGATAAACAGCTAAAGACTTAGCTTTCTCACAAAACTGAGATTAGGTAATTGGTCTCAGACAGAACACATTTCAGGATGCAGAAGCCGTATCTGTACTACTCTGTTACTGCACTAAACTGCTCTGCATAGCCCGGGCCAAGCAGGCTGGCCCAAGTTGTATAGGGCCAAGATACTCATCATATAGTTTGTGGCTGGGTTTCCCACCCAGGGAAACAATATAATTCACTCCAAACCTGACCATGTGTGCAAATTTGCATATAGGCAAAATGGCTGAGGACTGGGAATCCAGCTCAAAACAGGGAAAAATTAGCTTGCCAGTACAAGCACCCCTACATTAGCCAGGGAGGATCATGACTGCAATAGGACGAGGGAGCAGCTGGGTGATTTGGTATAGCTTACATCAACTGCTCTTGACTCAGTATGCCCACAGCTTGAGAGTGTGCTTAGCTTCCTGGTGCCTCAAAATCACAGCAGTGACCAGAGCAGTTTCGGACTCCTTTTCATTCCTCCATCTGGCCTTATCCATCAAGCGGCATCCTTGAGGGGGCTCTGACAAGAGCTCTAAGCAGCCCAAGACCTAAAAGGTTCAGAATCCAGCTCTCCCCACACGGCCACTGAGGGAAGCAGAGGGGCCATGCCCTGGGGAACAGCAGAAGTGTAGATTTAGGACTGGAGATGGTGGCTTTATCTACTCTGTGGGTCTACAGTAAGTAGACACATGAGGAGGCGAACTGTTAATTTTTATTGAAGTTTAGATTTTCAATGATTCCAAGGGTTCTTGAGAGGTACATGTGAAATATGTACTGCCTGGAAAGAAATGGAAGAACAGCCTCGAGGATGGAAGGCTATTTGCCAGTCCCTCACCACAAAGCACACCAGCAGGTGGACATAAGCTAATGATTTAGGGAGAAAAATGCCCCTTTCTTGCTCTTGAAGTGAGTGAAAAGCATCCTGTATTTCACCATAACTGGAGTCTAGCTGGAATAGCCTGGTGGGCAACCCTGAGAACTGCATTAGCGGGATGCACGCCTAGGTTTGAAGAAAAGACATTACCTAGCACAAAGCCTGAATAAAGGTTTGGATCTCATCTTGAATGAGTGGAGCTGGAGAATCCTGAAAATTACTTTTAAAATCCAATGTTTTTTGAAGTGTGTGAAGTCATACTGACTGAAATGTTTTGCAGAACTTCCTACAATACTACAATGAAAACCTTTTAAAATATATGTTCCCCTTCCCCTATTGTAAAACAGATAAAAGTTTACCTTGCATACAATCTCCAGCCCATATGAATTCTCACCGCGACTGGAAGCACCTCCAATTTTCTCCACTCTGTTGATTACACCTAAAGATGCATCTAGGACAAAAGGAGGGTCCTGTAGACAGTTCAAATTTGTGAGTTTAAAAAGGGGAGGGGGAAAAATCCCCAGCTCCTGCTCCCTTAAGCCTATATTCCCAAACATATAGCTATGATTCACACAGAATTTCTCTCAAAGCACACCTAGGTCTAAAGATTGAATAGCCAACAAAAGCAGATGGTTTCAAAAGCTTACCCGTTCCATGCTTTTAAAATACAGTCTATAATTGGTAACAGTAAGGGTTCCTCTGATTGCTCCAGTGAAGGGGCAGATGTAAGTAACATCCTTAGCTTAAAAAAAAGAAAAAAAAAAGTTTTTAATTTATGAGAGTAAAATTATGGCAGCAACAATATTTGGGGCTCTACTTTTCAGATCATGAAATGAAAACAAGCTTAATCTGGGTTCTAGCCTAGAACTAACATGAAAGTTTCAGTTCTGTGGAGAAGGCAAGCATTTGGCTATAAATTGAACTCCAGGCAAGTACCATCACCTAGAATTCTACATTTGCACAGAACTGCTACCCCTGTAAAAAAGCTAGTGTTCGGCTGCAAACTGTTTACTCTTACTGAGCAATGCATTGCCAGTAGCTGAGAACACCACGCACGAAAAGAGGAGACGATTCCTGCCTGGATGCGTACGTTTGAAGCTGACAACAATCTGCATAAAAGCTAAGAATCATCTGCAAGCTGGTTTGTGCCACCAAGGACAGGAGAAGGCAGTTCTCCTACATGTGGCTTCTAGGATGCTTGGGTCCTTTGCACACCCTTGTACACAGAGTGAGCCCTGGGATGAAGACCTTCATGCTAAAAGCCAGAGGAACTACAGCAATTTCCAGCAGCTACGAATCTGTATAGCACCCAACTGCCGGTGATTTTAAGTCTGAAGTCAGCGATCAAGTTACTCTGCAACAATTCAATTATTTTTGAGCCTGAGTGATGGTGACTCAAAACAGTCCCCTTCTTAAAAGGCCTCAAACGTTTCTCACTTGTTCCAGCAAAAGGCAAGAGGTGCTGCTGGTTTTCCACAGCAAACACCTCCCCTAACTGCCCTTCTGTTTTACATCAATTAAAAACGCCAACATTTAAGTCATTCCCTCCCCCCCTCACCACCCAGCAGTGACCCATCACGTCTTCTGCCACTGAAGCAGTTGGCCGGCTGTGCCGTGGCAATGGTTTACGCTAGCACCGACAAGTAATGACACCCCTCAAACACACAGAGATCTTTCAGGAGACCCACTGCCCAGAGCTGCCAGATCTATGAAAGAACTCCCTGGACCATCTTAAAAACCTCAAGCCTCCAAACCCTACAGGATCCATTTTGCAAGGGCTGTGTGAAGTCAGGAGGACAGCTTGCCTCCCATCCAGGTGACAGCCACCACGTACGTGAGGTACGAGGCTGCTGCGGTGTTAAGATGGGGACCTGAATTTCTTCTACCTTTATCCCATGAGATTTAGCCTGGAGGGAGGGAGGGAGGAAGAGATACTGCCTTACTCCAGGCCACTGGCAACTCATGCAACTAAATCTCTCTCATGTCAGCTCTGCTTCTGCATAGTCTTCACTGACTCTTGAGATATGGATACGGAGAAGGATCCTTAAAATATCAGAAGTGACTAATTTAGAGCAAAATACGTAGCACAGGCTTTTTGGTTAAAAATAAATAAAATCATACATACACATGCTAGCATTTTCAATATTTATTTATTTATTTATTTTAATTTACATGTGTTTGTTTGAAGGGCAATTAAACACAAAATGCTTCTAGCCAGTTCTAATTAAACCGAGTGTTTCATTATTGGCCAATTCTTAATCACTTCTTTTCAAAGACTAGTTTGACAGAGGTTTGAAAACAGACTCGTGAAGCATAATAAGGGTGAGGGCAGACTGCCTGGATTTTCCACTAGAGTTCCATTATTCAAAATGTAATTTCAAAACGTTTGAAAAAAATAAAAAAAAAAATCTACTAATAAGGGAAGTGTGCATTTACATCTGAAAAGGAACAGGATTTCTGGGTAAAGAGGAAAAGTGCTAGAAAAATGTTTTCCAGGTAAGGAATCCCAGGCATGACCTCAAACACTGGCCTTGCCAGCTTGTAAGCCACATCACCTTTTACATTTGCATTTTATTAGCTTGGTTTCCTACAGAAACAATTTTACTTAATTACACTGCACATGTACACATGTACCTACACACATGGCTTGTCTGACCTTAACCCTATCATGGTTGTATGATTTCAGCAGTCTCTATCTGATAAGTAGGGACCTCCAAGGCATTAAAATGCTAGACTGTTTGTGAGAACGGATGCCAGGTATAATAGAGAGGCAGTACTAGTGTTACTACCAAGGGAAAGTCTAATAAGCTCAGTCTTCACTAGATATAAGAGAATCCATATGGGGGAAAGATACTGGAAACCAGGATTTACTAATTCCCCTGCTTATGGAATTCCTGTCTCATACAGGGCCAATCTTACCCGAGATTATTGGGTTGGCTGAAATAATTTTTCTTCCCTTCCCTGTAAAATGCAAAGAGAATTACATTTGCCTTTCTTGACACTTTTACCAGGAAATAATTATTGCTGATGAATAATAAAGGTTTCTTTTTTGCTGCCTTTAAGTTCTTTCTGGACCAGGCAGCTGCTGTCTGGGCTACTCCAAAAGCCACCCAAACTTAACGTGGCTCATCACATCATTTGTCAACAGATAAAACACTGCTGACTCTGATCCCTTAAACCATTCCCCAGGAACCCTTCGAAATATAGTCTTGCTGTAAGAGCTAACTGTGCCTGTGGAGTGAGTTAGATGTCAGTCTGCAGTGCATGGTCGGAGTACGAGTTCAGAGTCCTTAGGAAAGGAGTAGAGAAAAGGACTGAGCATTGAGGTGGGGTTTTATTTTGGTTTGGTTTTGTTGAGTGTGGTTTTTTGGTCAGGTATTTTCAGTTTTGGTTTGGGGGGGGCTATTTTTAGGACTGCAGTTGCACTCTTCGATATCATTTTAAGAAGAAGGCAACATGTTAAAACTAGTGAATGCAAAATCTTTCACAGAAAATTAATCAAGAGGCTTACTCAAACTTTCAGACTGGAGTGCATCAGCAAACCTGATGCATGTCAGAATGTCTGGATGAAAAAAAAGGAAAAAAGCCCCATCCCCCTATCACAACAAGTTCTCTGCAACAGCGCTGTATCCTCTGCTGCAGTCTGCGATAGAGATTCGACACACAATTGTGCTGTGTCAGCCTAAGAAGCACAACTTGAAATGGTCGATCCATGTGCTCTCAGGAGGCAGCAAATGCAAAGCTGTACAACCTAGCTCATCACTCATGCTCAGATACATTGAATTGCCTTGTATTTGCTACATGCTACTAGGAGACATACAGTTACCTTGGCTCATGTGATGTGCAATAACTCGATTAATGAAACAACCTGACCATGGTTCTCAAAACATAAGCAATTTGCTGCTGTTGGTCAATGACCGCCAAGATATTTTGCTCTAAGAATACCCTATTTGGTCAGCAAACAATAAGGAATTTTCACATACCCATGTCTTTAATGGTTTCTCCTGGTAGCAAAGGTGGCTCTTCCATTTCAGCTAATTTATTGGTCTCCCTCAGGACCTAGGCAAAAGACAGAGGTAGAAAAAGAAATTCATTACGTTTTCATAAGCCGAGAAGCTTACACTTACCTGCAACGGATCAATAATATCAAGGACAACAAACATTCAAAGATCTTGAGGTACTGCCTAGTGTCTCAGCCTCCAAAAGGTCAACACAAAGCATGTGAAAGACCTCCATGCAGTCCTTGAGCATACCATTGGGTCACACACAAGTGTTTAAGCAAGATGTCTGCGATGGAGAAGCTGTTCGAAGCCGGCTCTGTGTTTTGGCAGCACACTTCCCAGGTGGCTGCCTTCCATGCTCCAACCTTCTCCTCCCCAACCGATCAACACGAGTCAAACTCTCTGTTCACAGAGTTACACACAGAACCAAGGGGATTGGCTCCTTTCCCAGCTGAAGTGACCAACTGTTACCATGACGCTATAAACTATTAAGTACAGCAATTTCTAGTTTACTAGTGAGGAAAGTTAAAAGGGACACCTTGTCACACCACTGTCTTCAATGAGGGTCCAACGACTGCAAAGATCCTGATTCGGCTCAGTAGTAGTGACTTGTTACAAAGGTTGTATTTTGATAGGCATGTATAGGAGGTACAGTTTTGATTTTTTTTGGCTGCCAGAGGACCCCTCCTCCACTTTCTCTTGGGATAAACTTATACCACAGGGCATTACTTTTCACAGATATGACTGCATTTACACAGCTGCTATCATGAGCAGATGGACATTTTAGGAAAGCATGGCTGTAACTATGAAAGCATAACCTGAGGTCTAAACCTATGGCAAGAACTAAGGGAAAAGGGCATACGTAAGTGACCAAGATTAAGGCTAAGTCTATATGGCGAAACACAGATGGATTTAATCATATTGTCCATGCCTCAAACCGGCCAAATGACCACAACCACAGCAGCACACCAGTTGCTTGACCTAATAACACAGACAGAGAGCAGGTTAGTTAGTCCAGACCCTGCCTCATGTTGTAGCAACCACAGGACTTTGGGTTGAAAGTTGGTGTGCATCCCACCTGGTAGAGAAAGGCAGAGAGAGCTCAGGTCTGCTCACAACTGAATGTGCAGACTCACCCAAAATGCTTTCTTTATCTTAATGCAATGAAAAAGAATTGTTTTAATTTGATATCAGGAAATCCCTGCAAAGAAAATTCAAAGACATGGCTTAAAGTGGCACTCTAGAACCTGACACATCTGTGGTCAACTTTCATGTAAGATCAAGCCAGAGGGAGAGCCTCAGGGAAGAAAAATTCTCTAAACTATGCAAAAAAATGAAAACAAAACCCAAAGAAACCCCATGCCACAACAAAAGCACGTTCCAGCATTTTCACACAACAGATTGATGTATAGATGAAAAGATTAGCAAGATCAAAGCCTTCTTGAGAACAAGATGTACATTTTAAAAAATGCATTCAAAAGACTCTTAAAAAAAATAATAATAAAAGCAAGCACAGTCTTGGCCTCCTAACAGGAAACTCGCAACTGCACCCGCTTAGGCCAGCTCTTACCGGGGAGGCTGCCAGAGCAGCCAGACTGGGGTCTACAAGATGGGTAAAGGGAGGTCACCATTGACAGAGCTCGCACTGGGAGCACTGAACTTGCAGGAAAGCTTCTCCTCTGCCATGTCAGCAATACCAGTAAAACCAAGGTTTTGCTGGTATAACTAGCAGAAGTCTATGCTGGCGACTTCTTGTCAGCACAGCTGTGCTGGCCAGAGATCACACACCCCATCAAAGCCCTGACTGACGGCCTCCCAAAAGCCTGTGATATAGACCCACTCTCAACTCCTGTGTGTCGATTTTTGCACTTAACAGCCTTGAAATCAGCAGGGCAACATCTGGATTATGCCCAATGAGACGGAGGCTTCTGGCTAATTAGTCCCTAGGTGGTGGTCATCTTTGTGGCCTTTTATCTTGGAAAGACATTAGTAAAAATACACTCTGTGTTCAGGACACGATCACTACTTGTTTGAGAAGGTCCATACCCCAAACGGGCAGCAGCTGCTACCAGGATCACTTTGGTCAACAGTTGGACTTGCTGCTCTCCTGCAGATGTCAGCGGGAGCACGTCCGGCGGTAAACATTTGGAGAACTGGGCTATATCTTAAGCCAAAACAAATATGAGGTAAGATACATAGAAAGCATTTGGTATGACAAACTGCTGCCACGATCACTAGGTGGGCAGTGTTCAGGTGGGTATTAAACACTGTACTGCAGGTGGGGGAGAGAAGGAGGGAAGAGGCAAGCTTCTGAAAGACAAAGACCTCCATGTCAACACCATTCTGTAAAGAAAAGGTTGAAAGCTTTTTCAGTTTAAAAATTGGCTCTTCTAAGTCTAATAAAATCCATCTGCTCACTCACACTCTCTGAAATGTGGAGTCCCCAGGGTCAGAGGGAAGGGTTAGCAATCCAAACCTGCACTCACTTCAACACAGGGCAGTGGACAGATGGCCTTCTGGAAGCACAGCACTTCACAGTTGACAGCTTCTGCCCTCCTTGCCTTCCCCCCTGCTTTTTTTTTTTATTATTATTTCTTTTTCTTTTTTTGTACACATTTGAGGACTAAACTCATTTTCACCATCCCTTAACTGACCGTAACCAAATGACCTACCTCAGGTAACACAGCAGCAGCTGCCTACATGATAATTTCAAAGTCGACGCAAGCACATCACCCATGGATAACAGTTATCTTTCCCAAGAGGCTGAGACGGACCAGGACAAACACTTCTCTGGTGTGCTGGTCTTTGCAGCATCTGCCCAGCTCCAGACCTTGAATAAGGCTTCTGGCTGGAACGTGAACACTTGAAACCCGCCCTGGCAGAAACCGAGAAATGAACAGTAGGCGTTTTCCTGAAATCCACCTCCATCAACGGCTCCTTAAAATTGATTTGGGGAAATGCAATCTGTGTGCAGCTGGCAATGCAGGCAGCAGGCACAGGAGAAGACATCTGGGGCAGCGCTAAAGGACAGGGGGTGGCAGGAGGGAGGAAAAGTGGGTGGATAAGAAAAGAAGAGTTCTGGAAACAGATCAAGGGGGAAGAATGGGATGGGACAATGCACATGGAGCTCTGGGAGGACGCTAACACCATAGGTGGACCCTCTGCCCCTTATATGACTAAGAAGATGACATGAAAAGCCCTTCCATCTTACTGTCATCCTCCCCTTCCCTCCCAAAAACCAAAAAAGGTTCATTAAACTGTGAGAAAAATCTTTTTTTGTCTATTAGCCTATTTTCAAGACTCTAAAAATAACACTGCTGGGCCCAGATTTAGCACTCTGCAAATCTTGCAAAATCAAAGAGCGAGCTCCAGTGAGGCAAGGAAGCAGGTAGGGGAGCCAGGGACATGACTGCGGCAGCCCAGGTGCAGGAGAGTGACAGCTGGCTACGGATGCATTAACACTATTGAGGCAGGTACCATATACATCTGTAAATTAAATGTTCCGCCTCTGCGTGCCTCAGGTTTTTAAACTGTTTGCTGGGAACAAAAACAAAGAGTGCTTAAAGATCTGCAATGAAGGTCACAGCCAGAGCTGGGCAGAATCAGCATTACTTAGGAATAGGACCACCTTGAAGTAGAGCCACACACTGGCTGTATCTGTCACAACCATCACTGAGACCTGGACTTGCGCAAAGCATTTGACACTGTCCCGCACAACATCCTTGTCTCTAAATTGGAGAGACATGGATTTGATGGATGGACCATTTGGTGGATAAAGAATTGGCTGGATGGTCTCACTCAATGAGTTGTGGTCAACTGCTCAATGTCTGAGTGGAGACCTGTGATGAGTGGCATTCTTCAGGGGTCGGTAGTGGGACTGACTCTGCTTAACATCTTTGTCAGGGACATGGACAGTGGGATTGAGTGCATCCTCAGCAAGTTTGCTGATGACACCAAGCTGTGTGGTGTGGTCAACATGCTGGAGGGAAGGGATGCCATCCAGAGGGATGTTGACAGGCTTGAGAGGTGGGCCCATGTGAACCTCATGAAGCTCAACAAGGCCAAGTGCAAGGTCCTGCACATGGGTCGGGGCAATCCCAAGCACAAATACAGGCTGGGCAATGGGTGGATTGAGAGCAGCCCTGCAGAAAAGGACTGGGGGTTGTTGGCTGATGAGAAACTCAATATGACCCAGCAATGTATGCTTGCAGCCCAGAAAGCCAACCATATCCTGGGCTGCATCAAAAGAAGTGTGGCCAGCAGGTGGAGGGAGGTGATTCTCCCCCTCTACTCTGCTCTTGTGAGACCCCATGCAGAGTACTGTGTTCAGCTCTGGGGCCCCCAACATAAGAAGGACATGGACCTGTTGGAGCAAGTCCAGAGGAGGGCCACAAAGATGATGGGGGGCTGGAGCACCTCTCCTGTGAACACAGGCTGAGACAGTTGGGGTTGTTCAGCCTAGAGAAGAGAAGGCTCCAGGGAGACCTTATAGCAGCCTTCCAGCACCTAAAGGGTGCCCAAAAGAAGGCCAGAGAGGGACCTTTTACAAGGCCATGTAGTGATAGGACAAGGGGTAATGGCTTTAAACTGAAAGAGGGTAGATTTAGATTAGATGTGAGGAAGAAGTTCTTCACTATGAGGGTGGTGAGGCACTGGCACAGGTTGCCCAGAGAGGCTGTGGCTGCCCCATCCCTGGCAGTGTTCAAGGCCAGGTTGGATGGGGCTTGGAGCAACCTGGTCTAGTGGAAGGTGTCCCTGCCCACGGCAGGGGGGTTGGAACTGGATGATCTTTAAAGGTCCCTTCCAACCCAAACTGTTCTATGATTCTATGAAGGTGGTTTCTGCAAGAAACAGATACAACCACCGAAAATCAGTGGACTACTTTGCCTTGCCTCTAAGCCAGACAAGGTCTTTATTATCTTTTCCCCACATAAATGTTATGCTTGGTAACTGAATCTCCGGGGGAATGAAGAGTTATAACCTTTATTTCTGTCCTCTTTTACCAAGTAACATCATCTACCCATTCCACCCATCAGCAGCTCTCCCTCTAGATAAAACAGCTCTCTGGGATGCTGAGCATGGGAGTGTACCTTAGCACCTAAACACAAGTCCTGCCTCAGCTCAGAGAGGGTGCGAGGACTTCATGCCACCACCTACCTTTGTTCTCTGCTCAAGCAGCAACTTGGCAGAACAAACCCACACTCGCTACGTTTAACAACTGCTTCCCTTACCCCAGGATCCCACCTTGTGTTAGCTGCAGCCCACTTACGCGTGGCTGAAGGTGCAGAGCTCTCTCACCCCTCCCATGTACAGCACCTGAGGCAGGAGAACCCCAATGCTGTACTGTTGACACAACCTCCAGATCTCAGCAACAAAGCGATCACCTCCTTTCCTTGCAAGTCTGGGGTCAGGGAAAGAGGTTTAGATCCTGCTAAAAAGGTAAGACTGCTCCCCGCCTCATCCCTTACCTCCTCATACTGCGATTCAGGATGCCGCAGTTCTGCCAAGCCTCTCCAACATTGTGTTCACACTGCCTCCCAGCACAGCAGCCAGCATGCTGCTCCAAAAATCCCTCTCCCGACTGATGTCCCTGCACGACTCCTGCACGCAGCTCATCCCTGGCAGCCAGCTCAGGGCGGTACAGGGATACGTTGCACCCTAACTCGAAGTGCGGGGTCTCAGAGGTCTGCGCGTCGCTCAGCGCTGCTCCAGAAGGACCCGAGAGGGTGCACGGAACTCTGTAGCCAGCGTTTGCTTTTGCCTGCGAACAAAACAACTTCTATGTTTTCCTGCTGTATTGCCTGCGAAGCGTTTGCCTACCAGCGGAGCTGCACAGCCAGGATGGCAACACACGTCCTGCGCTGGCTGAGGCCGAGCCAGCATCGCCTCCTCCTACCCAATCTGCCAGCATTGCAATTGCTCCCGTATCTAGCTCAGTCAAGACGCCTGGGTTAGCTTAATAGCTTTTTTAATGGTTGTTTTTCCCGGATCATTTTGCCGGGACTGGCTTGGGGCATGACTACACGAGCAACTCAAGGGGTGTAAACCCAGGGCAAGGGAGGGAGAGCAGCTGGAGTGACTGGGGACAGTAACTTTGTCCCTGGACACTGACATCTGCAGCACAAGCCTCCAGGTAACAAAGACGCATGAAGAGAGCACCTGAGGTTCCTCCCAGCCATTTTCCAGTCACTCTCTTCTATTCTTTCTCCTGGATATTTGAGTCCCGAAACCCACAAAGGTCAGGGCTTTTTGGCTTCATGCAACTTAAGGGGAGACTACAGGTTTGTGTTACCGAATGGCTGTGTAACAATTTTCCCAAGTCTGCATAGATTCTTCTATCCTGAGTCACAGTCAGAATGAACAAAAAGAATCTTTTTTGGTTTAGACAAAATTAAAATGTACCCTTTTTATGATTCCCCCCCCAGAGTTAATCTCTCCTTGGTAACCTCCTACATACTCCAAATAATTTTGCACATTGTGAACAGATTTGTTATGCATAAAGCCACAGCGCTGGTGCGACATGTCCGACCCGACACCATGATCACCTTGCTCCTGCATTATTCCTTTCCTCAAAACCACATCTGCCCCATCTATTCAAAAGACGAGCTCTCCAGGCTTGGAGCTGCTTTTGTTCCAGCTACACACAGTCCTATTCTGTGTTTCCTACAGCAGGAAGCTGGTCTCTTAACTGGTCCCTTGACATAAACATATATAACCTCTCTGCACAGACAAACATTATACTCACACACAAAATCGCTTTGCATCTGCAGCCCCTAAACTCACAGGTTTGGCACATCCACCTCATGAGCACGCACTGGTCATCAGTAACGGCTGGGATATACACGGTGGGGACAAGAATGTGCGTGTTGTACATGTATGTGTGCAACAATATACACCTAGAATTAGTAGACTTTAAAAACATATAGCTTTTCAAATTATGAGTGAAATATGGATTTGAAACTCAACAGCCAAGTGAAAGGTTTTATCTCCTACAGGAGAATATTTGTCTGATACTTCAGATTGTAATGGACTACCTGGGAATATTCTGCTTGTAGTTAACACATCTAAACTTTCCTCCCCTCCCTTTTTTTTTAAATGCCTTTCTCTCAAGGACTGGCACATGATTAAATGGCCTCCTGAATCAGCACTCTTGCCACTCTGCAGGCAGGGTAGTCAGTAAACTGCAGGAATATCCATTTCATCTAAAACTGGAGATCTACATCTGAGCTAGTCACCCTAGGCGCTCTGTTCACTCAGCGGAAAGCAGGAGACCTAGGAGATTCACCTTTAGGATGAGTACCTTTCTTCTCACCGAAGGCTGAGAACTGGGGTAAGTAACTCCAGTGCAGATCTGGTAGGGCGAATCCCATCTCTGGGGCCTCACTGCAGCCAGTGCAGCAGTGCCCAATCGCCTGGACATCCCAATACAACTGAGTAGTCACAACCTGTACTTTGCAGAGAGGTCCAAATTTACTCTGTGCAGAGAGGCAACAGGAGAGGAGCCAGGCCAGATCGCAAAATTGCACGAACTTCATTAAAACTCCAAAGCTTGTAGGATAGGTCTTACGAGCTGAGTTACCAGGGACAGGTTTTGGGTCACAGCTGGCTCCTTTCTGCTGTCTCAGAGAACCACATGAGGAAGTCAGCCCTTCTGCAAAGGCTTAGCCATAGGATTATTTTTACATACTTGATTTTTTTTTTTTAATTTGTTTTCTTTGTAAATCAAAAGCGAAACACATACATTTACGTAACCAATGTTTTTCTCCTTTCAAATGCCTTTTGGTGGTCTCAGACCATGTTCGCCTATTCCTTTCCCTGAATTGCCCTCCCACTCCATCCCTTTCCTCTTTCATGGCTGTCGCTGTAAAAGTCAATCGACAAAGGACAGTGCCACTATGGCAGGTGCATCAAGATTTATCATTACCCCACTGATGGTATAAAAGCCTCTGACACAAAACAGATACAGATGCTCTTTCCATTCACCTCAGAAAAAAACCACGGAGGTCTAATTCTGTCCAGCTGACATTGACAGAAGCTGCAGAACTGACACAAATATGCGCAGAATCAAGATCCGTATGCTTATTTAGGATAATTTTTCATAGGTGCATTTGTTTTTTCTCTAAATGAAACATTTCTTACAACAGAAAAAAGGGCACGTTTTTCCTAGCCTTTTGCTGCTAAGATGCTTCTGTCTTCCCAATGCTCAATCAGAAGGACCACAAAACAGTAGTTATGCTTACTTGCCAGATCCTCCTGTAGACTGCAAATACCGTACTACTTCGGAGGGAATTTCAGCTGCCATTTATGCTATTTCAAGTGTACTTTCAGAAGATTCATGCGCTATGTATTCCTACTGGAAATGCAATAAAACATAAATTGAGCAAGTAAATGGAATTTGTTGATTATTTTTGAATCATTAAGAATAGCACAGCAGAATGACTACGGGAAAGAACAGCAGTATCTCTGCATGACTGAGGCAGGGGACTTTTCTGAGGATTATGACCAGATGGGTTGAAAAACTACGTTAGAGACATTCAGACCAGCATGATATTAATTACAGGGAAATGCTTTGTGTCTTATTCTTTTGGGATATTAGAAGTTCAAAGAGGAAAAGACAAAACGCCACGGACACATGGATCATTTCAGAATAGTACACAGAGAATCAAATATACCGTCCAAAGACCACATCAAGCCCATTCAGCTCCTAAGAGAGCACTCAGCCAAAGAAGGCTTCCTAGCTTGGTTAAAAAACAACAGAAGAGGCATTTCAGTTATCAATAAAATGTTCTGACAACAGACCACCTATTACACTACTCCAAAGACAATAATCACATACAATGTACACTGCAACTGTCTTTTAACTATGCTTTCCTGACACAATTAAAAAAACAGATCACGAACTGTGATCTCTACCTACCATATATATTTTGAGAAAGTATAAAAAGGCTTGAGAAATCACTTGCTTACTTACCACTGTCTTGAAAATCTTTGAAAAGAAGCTGAAGATTAGTGTATTAAAAAAAAAAAAATAGTACAGTCACCAGAGTAATATAAAGGGACTCCTCTGCAGGAGGAAGTAGCCACCATGCAGTGTTTCCCTGGGGTTTTCTGCTTTGTTTTTTCCACGATGTACTTCTCCACTCAGACCCAAGCATCCAGCGATGAACAACAGCCTCTCTGGGCTGGTGAATCTCCTGGGCCCTTGCTGCACAACTACAAGGCAAGGCTCAGAAGCTCAAAGGAACACATTGTTGAGGGACACTCATTCAACCACGGCTGGCTTGTCTCTTCAAGTTTGTATGGCTTGGTGCCTCAAGACAATTCTCTCATTAGGCTCTGACAGAAAGTCATCTTTGACTCAACGCAGCAACACTCCCTGGCACAGAAGGTTGCAGATCTTATCTATTCAGACAAGTCCAACATTTTTTAATACAGAACCTTCTTCAGTGCCAAGGGTTCCACATACATCTCAAATGACAATGGCTCTTTTCTACACTGGCTGCTCAAAACCTTTGGACAGCACATTAGCCTGACTCTATACTTTCTTTATTTTTACTGAATTTTGCTTAGCAAACAATTTATACGGGAAAATAGATTAAAATTTTCAAGGAAAGCATTAAACTAGTTCAGTGAAGTTCATATCATCAGTCTTAAGTAACAGAAAAACACTCTGACCAAAGAGAGAGTTATAAATTCTACCAACTAAAATAAGTCACAGAAAACTGTCTCTGTTACAAAGAATTTCACTTTGGAGTTTAGTGATATATAAGATAAGGATTCAAGATACAATTAATTACATATTTACAATGAGTAAACAATCATACAGAGGGGAACGAAGATGTTTCATTCAGTGCAAAAACATCTACAGAAAATCAAACCTTGGCAGGTACTGCATGCAGTCACAAATCCGCGTGCTCCTTTTAAATACCGCGCTTGTTCATTCCTGCCTGATTTGTGCTTCAATCTACAAAACTATAACTGGGGGGGGGGGGGGGGGGAAGCCACCTCTTACCCGGTTTTACTCGGCAAAAGGAGAATTCTTGCACTTTGTAGCTAGGAGAAATACAGCAGTCAATTAGGAAGAGCTGAAAATATTTTTGAAGAACATATGAAGGCCATTTGCTTATTCTCCTTAGTTTTCCATTCCTAATAGATGGTAATCATAAACGCTTCCAGAGATTTCTTTCACTGTGCATTACTTCATATTCAAACATTCAGGTACCTCTATATAAGAAAAATTAGCAATGCTTGCTGTCTTTGCTCTCTTCTAACTAGATGAGCACTTAGGGAGTATTATTTCCATGTAAAGGAGACAGAAAACTGACTGCATCTGGCTTTCCCCCCATCTAATTTGCATGAAATCAATATTTTGCAACCCAGAAGTTGGCTACTCTGTGTTTTTGTTTCCTGGAAAGGGGGAGGTGCAGAAAAGGACATACCGGGGAGAGGTGCAGGGAGGGGACCAAGATTTTCCATCTCTTAGGACAGTCTAAAAAGAAAAAAATTGTAATTCTCATGAAATATACAGCCTTTACAGTCATGGCAACTGGAGTCCTAGAAAAACATGGCAATGGCAGGGGCAAAATTCCAGTCACTCACAGGGCTGTCCTGGAATGACCATGCATATGGACAAGAGCACCATTCATTCCCCAGAACCAGCCCTTTGTGCCTTTGTTCATCGACAGCTTAATGCTCCAAAGAAGAAAGAAAGACCGTTTCCCACAGACACACACACGCAACTCATACAGCCAAAGTTGGAATTCTGAGATAGTTAAAATATTTTTCCCCAGGAGATTTTCCTAGTTCTCCACTGTTGTTCTTTAAGTCCCTCTGCTTGATACCTTTGATAATGTAAAGCATTGCCTGTTCTTGGATTTGGCCCCGATTTCATCCCTACATGCAAAGGGACCTGTGGAAATACTGCATGCAGATCAGGTAAGGACTACTTCTGCCTGCACAGCTTCTACTCCTGTACACCCACAAAAACGTGAGGTGCACCTCCGTGTGAGAATATCACTGAGCCCAAAGTGATGACACAGAGAAACACATATGGTCAAGTCTTCACGCAGTAACAGTAAAAAGATGAACTGTTTATTTAATTTCACTCTTGTATCACCAGTTCACATCCAGCCAAGTCTTTTGCGACCACAGGTCAATTATCGTCACCATCTGGTGGCTTGTGCAATATGGTCTGTAATTTAATAGCGGTCACAGTCCAGTGCACTGGGAAGGAAAGCTCACACCACAGAAGACATCTTTGCATTTTCTATGAACTAGTCTTCTTACAGGCAGTCCCATGCAAAGAGTCAAGGGCCAGTCCAAAACAGGAATACTTATGCCCATACATCATTAAGTGAGGGTTGGAGCCGACTGGCAGGGCAGAGTCTTCGACTACCCTGGAGGTGCTTAGGCAGAGGTTTTTTTCGTGATTTAGTGCTTCCAAGCTAGCATCATTCACTAACTGAAAAGTCCCTTAAAAGCAAAACTAAAAAACATTGCTTAAATGAGTGCTTGAAGTTTAAAAAGCTATGCCGCTCTCTAAACCCAGCTCTTGTTGAACATGTGTTACACATAACCGAAGCCTGACACACTTCCTGCGTTGGCAGGGAGATAGCAATGGAAAAGCTCACTGAGGCTAGTTTTAGTGATTTACAGCAAAGGATGGGGGGAAAAAAAAAAATCACATCTTTCTTCAATATGTTTTTCTACTAACAATATACATGTTCTACATAGAACTACTCTAAGCCACTTTGCACTAAAACTAGAATGAAGTCACACAAAGGTGGCAAAGTCAGTGGTTGCCATTTCAGTTAATCCAACGTCACTTGAGGGACAGGATTTACTTCAATTATAGAAGTCTACATCTGGAGAAATTACCCTGAACTCTCTTCATAGTCAGAGGAGAAACACAGTAGGTTTTCAAATGAGGCAAAACTGCACCTTTACTGGAGCACAGCTAAAGCTGGGATCTGCTCTGAGAAATCAGTTGCTGTCCCTCAAATAATGCTCACAACATCCTGCAGCAAGGACTTCTCCAGCTCAGGTACACGACGTTCTCACCTAGCATGGACATTTCCTTAAGCCAAGATAAATCAGATCATAAACGACCTATTTCTTTCCATCGATTACAAAGGAATTGTGGTTGGCTAGCTTGAACACAGACTTGCTCAAACAGATTTCATCGAGGAGACCTAAGGAGACAGCGATGGCATCCATTTACTGTCTTGGAAGGAGAAGACCCCTTCAAATACCTTTTGTCATGCATCACTTATGTGTGTTACAAAATAAACCACATGGGCTTTTCTACAGTCTCCAACCATACACTTAATGGATAACAAATTAAGGTTACACAAGCAACTCTGTTTCTTCCTTTTTCTAACCTTCGAGTCCTGGCCACACTATGATAATGTTCTTACAACTGATATATAAAGCCATTGCAAATCCACTGATTCCTCATATATTCAAGGAGAAAACTATTATGGAGAGAGCAACGATCGTGGAGGATGGGACAATGGGGCATACACTTGTACAATATTTTGCTGGACCTCAGAGGAGTATCAGGAATTGTGGATCTTACTGTTGCCCTCAAAGAGGAGAATGGTTTAGTGGTCACAAACAACAACACCAACAACAAAGATTTGAACCACTTTTTCTGAAGGCTGCACAACTAAGCAGGTGACATATGGGTCTGCTGTACTGGTTTCTTCTGTCCACAGAAGGGACTATAAGCAAGAAACAATATAAGAAAGCCAACACAAAAGTTTCCATCCTTTGGTTCAGGCTTTCACTGTATACAATCCAAAACCAAACACAATGGACCTTAACAAATTTTCAGGCAACGGTACTGTTCTTAAGGGAAGTGGCAACAGGCTTGCTGGCCGTATCCACTGCTTCCCAACTGCAGATGGAAAGGATCCAACCCTTTTATGAGAGCTACTCCAAAGCTTTGAACGTGGTAAATTTCAGGCATTATCCTATAAATCAACAGCTAACTCAAAATGAAAGTCCCTACTGATAAAAGCTACAGCATTAGCAAGACTTAAGAGAAGTACTATAATGCACAGACATATCTGCCCATAGGCACAAGAGAAAATACCACCTATAGGACTTAGGAGCAAGAATCTCACTGTACTTTAATAACCACCAAGTTCCCAGATCTGTAAGAGCTATTTATGCACCTCAATCCCTTTGGCAATGTTGTCTTTAAGGTGTTTTTAAAATCTCATCCCAAATTACAAAGTATCTATGTATTTCCAGCTCATTTTCACTTCCAACTACTTCAATTCTGTTCTTGCCTGATCTATAACTTATGTTAAAACATATGGCAGCGTATTTGCTAAAATTCCCTCAAAAAGTGCATTCCCTAAATCAATTCTAAACAGCTTCAGATTTGAGATCAGGAAGGGGGTGGAGGGGAGAACCTAATAGTGCTTTGTTGTCCTTCTGTTGGGTTTGGGGGTTTTTTTCTTCTTGTTTTTCCCCTATGAAGCTAACTGAAGCAGCCATAAGTTATTTAGAGTTAGTTTATGAAGTGAAAATTCTATAAATTTTAGTGGAAAGGCAATTTAATCTTAGTTCCAGATATTGAAATGCTCAATATACATTAAAAAAAAAACAACCCTTCATAAAGGTTATTATTAAATACTTTGGAGAAAGATTTAGGAAAAATACTGCACGTGCATTCGGTAGGAATCCCCAGTAGTTGTCTCATTTACCTCATTACACACATGCACGCACACACACAGAGTGTTAATTGCACTCCAAAAGAAAACTGCAGGCACAGACTGCAAGAAATTATGTGGGTCCTTCCCCTGGTTCCCTCCTCCCAATGGACGCCTACTATTCTTCTAAAAATTCCCCACAGGAAAAGAGAGCGCTAATTGTAGCTATCACAAAGTGTTTTTCCATCGTCACAGAAATTTAATTCCTAAATTTGAGTCAATGCACACGCAGAGGCAGAGACCAAGTAGAGGTAGGAGTGACGATGGATCCATGTAGCAATTCATTGTAGCAGGAAAAATTTAAATACACATCAAGAGCATAATCCCATAATTGGCAGATCCACTTCAAAATCTTGAAAAGCTTATTTTCAGCCTCTTAAAGCTAACTGATGCAACACCTTCCTGTGAGAACACCGTGTAGCCCAGACACTTGTCTCCAGTACCACCGAGTTACCACAAAACGCATTAGTTCCCACTTCAGAGCTTATTCTCTTACATTTTTCCAGGAACAATGTGGGACTTCTTTTTGTCCTCAGAAGTAATAAGGTGCTTAGCTCAAATCTCAGTACCTGTTAAGACTTGGGAGTTTGTGCTTTCTTGGGCCAATCAAAGCTGCACAAGATGCCAGGCAAATGGGTAGAACAGAGAACATGCTCATGCCACGGTATCAGTTAATGGTATAACCTCATCTGCAATATCAAAGGCAAGGCCACATCTCAGAAAGATCAAAGAAAATAGTAAGAACAATCAGGACCTTGAAAAATCTCTCACAGAACTGACTTAAAAAAAAAAACTTGCGGAACTGTCACATGGCAGAGTCGTTAATTCAGAGAAAACTGGACAAAGAATGATAAGCCCAGAGAGAGGGCGTCTGTTCTCCTCAACTCAAGTCCTGAAAGAAATCGGTGTTAGCTGATCACCACTCATAATAAATCTTCTATTTAGGAGCTAGCACTAGGCTCCAAAAGCAAGCCTGGGAGCAAACAGTAATGCGCTAGCACCGACAGCGATTGATTTGAGAACAGGTTGTGGGACTGCAGTTGCACTGGCAATACCAACACAAGAGGCTGTCCACAGGTAGAGGACAGATCTTCATCCCACCTCCCAGGCTTGTTCTCCAGCATCAAACACTCTCAGGAATGAAGAAAGAAATGGTTAACGCATTAATTCCTTTAGGAGAGATAAAGTCAACCTGTACTAGTAGAAACTACCCCTTTCTCCCTGTACCCTAATACAAGCAGAACCATGGGAATGCATTTTCTCTAGGTCTGCTTACCACTGACAAGCAGTCACTCAAGCGTAAAGGCAAGAACTGGCTTTATGCCTACACACAACTGCATCGCAGCCACTCACACCACCTCTGCAAGAACAAGCTTTTGGTGAAGTACCGCAGGCTTATGCTGAATTCAGGCCCCACAGAACTGATGCAGGTTAAGAGCAAGAAGTGTTTTGCCAGCAGAGGCACGTGGTCACGCTTGGCCTGCAGTGCCTTTATTCTAAATAAGTAATTCTCTGCTTTACCATCTCTCCTTAAACACTATTCTAAAATGAAAGGGGAGCAGCATTTGTTCCAACCATGGCAGAACTTTAGTTTGCTTAGAAATAAAAAAAAAAGAAGAGGAGGGCAGGCTGTGAAGAAATCACTCTGCAAATTACAGGAACTGTGGTACAGCAAGGAACTATGGGCTTCTAATGGCCTCCAGTAAACAATACATATGCTTCTTCTGCCTGAAAAATCTATCATGCAGCTAAGCGAACGTTCCTCTGCAGACATTGTTTTTGATTGCTAGTGGGTACAGAGGCCCTGTTGGATTGGGAACCAGACAAGTCCAGGAGCGCTGGAATCCCTGCCCAGACAGCTTACAGTTCACACAGATAAGGTGACAAAGGGGAACTGGGAAAGAAAGACAACCTTGATTCCAGAAAAGAAACATTGCTTCGTTCTCTGCTTCTAAAGGTAATCCCCAAGTGTCACTAAAACTGTGAAAAGGCAGTTGAGTTGTGCATCAAAACTGGAAAAAGAAACCCACTTACACAAACTTCAGTAAAAAAATTAAATAAAAAATAACATAAGTTTGTGTATTTTTTTTTAAATAATATTATACAAACACTTACAGCTGTAGCAGTATTTGAATCACTTAGCCTCAGCCCAAAAACTATGTTTTCTGTACGTTGGAGTAACTGAACACCACAACTTCACAGGGGAAAAAACTTCAGACACATTACAAACTTCCTTTACCCAGGCATGTTATGAAGATTACTTTTTGTATCCATAGGCAAATGGTGTAAACTATCATTAGATTACACATAAACTGCTGATTAATTTTCAAATCTTAGTTTAATATTGGATAATAAGCTGCCTTTAGAAAGAAACATTCATGTTCTTGCCACTTATGAACAGGTAGACTTTCCGTTACTAATATGGACTACTGAGACAACATGGGACAAAAAAATTGTCATGGCTGTCAAAGGAATTAGTTTTGCATTTAGAGGTTTTTAGTTGATTTTACTGTGTTTAGATTTTACAAAGATGCTCAAGAACAGCTGAGAAATGCTAAAAGTCATTACTAGAATGTACCAATACCAACAGTTTTTTATTCAGGGACTTTTTTTTAAAGCAAAGGTATATTAGCAAATACCTTGGTTTCATAAGAGACATACAGCTTTCAAAAATCCTGTGACCCTGAGCTAGAACTTTGAATTTATAATTAACTAATCTAATAACACACTTAAAAGAGCCTTGTTTGGACCTTTTTATGTCAGAGCAATTTATTGTGACAGAAGATTATTTTTATCGGCTTGGAGATAGCAATCTTCCTCTGAAAGAAGATACTTCCAAGGACTCGGTGTTTACAAACAAGCTGGAGTTTTCAAGAGAGAACATCTCTTATATATACAGACAACAGAAAAAAACAGGATATACAACTGGCAGGTTGAGGATTTCACTTACTTAAAGCACTTAAAAGAAAATGGAGTTCCTTTGAAAATTCATCTCCAAGTGTGGGTTGCAGAGTCAGCTTTTTGAAGATTAAACAACTTTATAAAGAAGGAAATAATATGGTAGAGATTAAACTCCAATTTCACCTGTCTGACTTTGGGTCCTTTCATGCACTGGCTACATAAAATTTGGCATTTACCTGAAAGCTGACATCATTTTACCATATCCAAGCTCACAGGAGCAAGAAATGTCCTCTGAAGGAGGCCACTATACATACATATGTGTATATATATTTCTTAGACAGAACATACATACCCTTAAATCTGGAGAGAAGTTGTCTGCTGAGGTGGAGATTGAGTCGGACGATATAGCAGAAGCAGATTTAGTGTGAGCAGAATGGTCCGAGTGAGAAGTGGAAGCGCTATAAAGAGAAACACCACAGTGTATCAAAACCATGCTCAAGAATGCTCAAAAGCCAGCAAGTACGGCCACTCACTTACAGTCATATCAGGCATTTTTCACTATTTCCAGCCTTTCCATTCTCAGTTATTCAGCCCTCAGCAGTGGTTTAAGAGAACCTGTTTTACTCGCCGTTGCCACGGATTACCAAAGCACACACAATTCATTACCAAATTCCAGCTCAGACTGAGCCAATGTTATCACAATCACACACTTGATCAAATCCTAAATCACAGAAACTAAGGGCCTCCATTTCAGGCTTTCAGATGGGAGATATTAGTGCGCTGCAAGGGGATGAAAACAGACAGACTCCTGAACGCACGCCAGCACAACTCCAACCGCAGCTTTACAACGATGGAAGAAACTCAGAATAAAAACTCTTTCCATCACACGTAACTTTCCTCCTTCAGGTATAAGTACAACCCTCAGGAGAATTAAAAAGACTCTCAGCATACCTCTCTGGTGATACAAAGTGCGATTGCTAAATAGCAAAGCAAAACAGTTATTTTCTTTTTCTCTACAGTTTTTCTAGTACAGCTGTAAGCAATTAAAATAAGCTTATTTTACGGCATCTTTATGCTGCGACCTCTCCTACGACCATAATTGCTTAAAATTAGCATTCGATCATAATGCTCTTAAAACCCCAGATGACTGTAAAGAAAGATCCTCTGTGGTACAATGATACTCCCTGAAGCCACGGTACAGCAGCGAACACTACCTGTGCCAATTAATTCCCACATTCTTACTGACCCCAGAAAGGTTTTACCTGGCTGCAAAGACACTCTTAAGGATCAGCTATCAGGCTTGCAAGTCTAGCCTTGGCCGAAGCAGAATACCAGCAGGAATATCACCATTACTATTTGTATTAATTAGACATGTGACAACCTAGAAACAGCTGTATCTGAGCTTCCAAAGGGCCTGGAGATCTGTTAATTGTCTAAAAATTGTTTTGCTGCTGGTAAGCAGCCACCGAAAGGCCAAAATGTTCCATTTTTATTTCTATTCTTTGGAGTTTGGCAAAGCATTGCATAGGCAGTGTTAAAAACATGAAGGACTACAGCAAAATTGGGCTCTTGCTGGGAGTTAGCCCCTTCTCTCCAAGGATTAAAGATTATTGGCAACTCTTTCGTCCTACAAAGTAGAAAGTTAGAAATGGAACCTTTGGGAAAAAATTATTTAAAATAAATTATACTGGTGTGCTAATCAAATAGCACAATTCCACTGAATGCATTTGCTGTAGGCAGTTCAACAGCTGATCGCTCAGCTTTCCTACTTGCTCAACTCTCGCTGTGTTGCCAGGTAAACTCACATAAGTTCGGATGGACAGTGGCACTTGTGCACACAACGCTGCTCACACTGCAGCAGCCCCAAAGTCTCTGTCCCCGGCCGAAAATAATCTTACACTAAAATAACAAGAACTGAATCTGCAAAGCCTCCCATTCTTATGGATCAAACGGCCTCACACATACACTGAATTTGTGTACAGTTTCACATTACAACAAAATTGATACCAAAGTGTCCGCTGCTGCTGAACAGGCTGCTCACTTTCCGCTCTCTTCCTCCTCCTCTCAACCTGGGCTGCACACCACTGCCATCTCCGTTGTGCTGGATGAGCATCACAGGATGCATGGTTCAATTTGCTGATCTGCCAGGGCAGTAAACTATTAATAAATATGAAGAGAGTCTTCTGTTGGATAACAGGGCTGATTGGATTCATTATATGGCTGTATAAATCATGAGATGCAGCACACGGAGAGGGAGGGAATCTGTATCTGGAGATGATGAGGAAGGCTGAGAGCACTTCTGCGACAGCAGCCTGCAGGCATGCTAAATCAGGCTTAGCATTAAACCACTTTTTTACATTACTTTACTTAAACGAGCTCAGACCCCTGGATGTGTTCCCTTGAAACTCCTTTCAGCCCGGTTTCTGCATGGTCAGCCTTCATCTTCCAAGTGTTCATGCTCATGTTTGCAACTGTTTAATTAATTTGATTTTTTAAAAGCGGGGGGAGGGAGGGGAAAAAAAAAGTCACACTGAATTTAACTGTTCCACAAAGCAGCACCAGTTTACTTCACAGCAAGCCATAAGGAAATGGTACTTTTTATCAGCGAAGAGCAAGCAAATACTGAGATGCCTTTATCACTGGGCGACAACCCTGACTGACTTCTGTCCCTGGGTCCCCACCACGCTTTCTCCCACGCCAGCTCCAGCCGGGGGAGCCAGAGGCTCAGAGTAAGCCTCCAGAAGCCATGTCTTCTAGCTCCCTCCCCTTTCAAGGGCCCAGAATTTTGTGTATTTAAACGCATTTTAAAGGTCAGCAGCTCTGCTGCGTTTAGAAGTCATTTAGCACAGGTGTAAATAACTAAGCAAGGGGCACACCAGCAGCTAACCTGGCACATGGGCACCACACAGGACAGCCTACTCACTGAACAACCACCGCTAAATCACTGAGCACAGTAACCTATTAGCAGAAGCATTTGCATCAAGAATTTCACATCCTTTAGTCACAGAAAAG
This sequence comes from Haliaeetus albicilla, assembly GCF_947461875.1. NCBI lineage: Eukaryota > Metazoa > Chordata > Aves > Accipitriformes > Accipitridae > Haliaeetus > Haliaeetus albicilla. The sequence continues at coordinate 16,210,727 of NC_091502.1, read as the reverse complement.
GGAGCTGGAAAGGCTGGAAAGGTTTAATGGAGTGTGCTAGTCTCTCTGCCTCCAAGCTAGGACAAGCTACACCCAAACAACTCCTGAGAGCTGTCTGTCTAACCTGCTCTTAACGGCTCCCAGGGAGGGACAGTGCTAACAAAAGGATCAAAATTTCACCCGTTTTTCTGCTTACACAACTTGTCTGCCTTGGTACATTCCCAGTGTCTACCTAATACACAAGGAGTGATTATCTAATCATTGTAGACCAAAGATTTTTGTGAAATTGTTAATTTCACTTGAGCAAGCTAAGGGGCAAACTGCTTTATGCAGGAAAAAAAAGAGAACCATAATCCACAGCATGTCTGAGCTGTGAAAGTGTTTCGTGTTTGTTGATCACACTTGGCTTCAAGTGGGTTTTAATGAAGGAAAGCATTTGCATTTTAGAAGTGAATTTTCAAAAGCTCCCTCCTCCACCAGCGTCCTTCTGCTCCCGCAGAAACCACCGGTGAAGCCTCCCTCCAGCGACAGCAGTGCAAGCTTTTGGGAAGCACTGCCTGCACACACAGCGAACAATACCGCTTGGATTATGCTGCTCTGCACAGCATGCATAGGTCGCATATGTTTGGCTCGCTGCCTCTGTTCTCCTCATCCATCATTTATAGGGAGCTGGGATGGAACGAAGGAGCAGACAACCGAAACGCTGTTGGCTTGCAGCTCCCTCCTCTTATCGCTGTCAGGCAGTTGCACAGCTCCAGCTCCGCTGCTTAGCGAACTAATTAACCTGATGTCCCTGCATGCACATGAGAAGTTTATTAGCTTCAGTGGTTTAGTCAATCTCTGATGCCAATGCAAAAGAAAAGATCCTCAAACCACGCAGTTTCATACGCCTTTGGGTGGGTGAGAGCAGGAGAGCGTCCTGGGGCCGACATGCAAACTTGGAGTGAGGAGACCAGAGCTCCCTCCACACTTTGCCACCAGCCCTTCTGCATCACCTTGGGCAAATCATTTACTCCTGCTTCTGTCACAGCTTCTGCACATTATCGCAGCTTTTGCCAACGTAAAGCTAAAGCTGTCTTGCACAATACTTTTGGCAGCATGACGGGGTATTTCTGGTATCAGTCTAAAATGCTGAGGACCCCACCAAAGATGCTCTCTTCTCACAGGGACATACCCCAATGTCACCAGTAAGACCACAGAGAGCAAACCTTAGGGATGGCACGGGCACGACGGTCAGATATAACTCCTGGGTTCAGGGGTATCTGACAAACACTTGAGAGCACAGGTAGGTTTGGGCAGATTTCAGCAAGGGTTACAAATCACTGCAGCTGTGCCAATCACTGCTAGCTGAAGGTCTGGTTCAATACAACTTAATAAACGTGCAAAATAATGATATTATCTCTGAACATCATTAAGGTTCTAGGAAACAACATATAGTCAGGTTCACAAAATACTTTGAGCTCTTCCTACAGGAAAGAAAGCCAGTGCAGATGTTCCTGTGAGGAACCTGTGAAGACCAAGGACCTCCTGGAACATTTATCTTCCCATGCTTCAGGCTCAAGCAGCTCCACACAGTCCTTGCTGACGGATGTCTGTGTTAAGTGCAAAAAGAGACCCCTACGAAAGCTCAAAAGCACCTTCAGGGAAAGCACCTTACTCCTGTTACTGCCATCCCTGTTTCTCCTCTCCTTCCTCCCTCCCCATCCAGAAGCAGGAAACAGGTTTAGGATGCAATTAACACTGATCTATGTCTTTCATCTTAGTAATTATTTTTATTATTTAAATGTGTTTCTTATGGCCAGATTTTGAATGATAAATGAGTCCAAATGAGAGCTGTCGGCACAATGATCTTGCACAGTATCTGCACGCAGTATTAACCCCTTGGCTATATGGAATACATATATGCAACTAATAAGAGAATTACAATGGAAACGAAGCACAATGACTCAACTCCTGATAAAGTATTCTTTGTTATTATTAGGACTATCCCACAACATGCCAGATGGTTTTCAAACATAATTCAGACTCAGACAGATGCCCTCCGGTGATTCTTGTTCAGGCAATTGAAAGGTATTACTGCATCCGTAGCAGAACTGAAGGTATGCCTGTGTGCTTAGCTTAAACTGTCAACAAAGATGTAAAGAAGCTGCAAACAGAAGTGTCTGAGACACGCAAACTTACCCTGTTAAAGTATGAAGGTACAGGGGACATATCTTGGGGGAAAGACGTGATAAAGTGTTAGCCACTTCAAAAAGTGCCATTAAATGGCATCTGCCAAAGTCATCCAAGGCAATCTCTACCCCCAGACCCCTGCAATCTAAAAAACACGGTGTATAAGAAAGCCAAGGAAAAGAAATAAAAACTTGCAGTTGCCATTTGTTTCACCAACTGTTACCAAAAGAGTTTGAATATGAAGTTATTGCTTTCCTAGAGCAGGTAAGCAACAGTTTTCCCTGGAAGGAGAAAGCACAAGTATAGCTTCTGAAGATGGCAATTTGACCACATGAGGGTCTGAGCGCGACACAGTGAACTCAGGTCCGGCAGAAGATAAGCACGGAGATGCAAAGGAAGCGCCCAAATCAAACTGTGAAACCCCGCAGCTTTAACCTGATGCAGACAAGTACACCATTTATACAGGACTGAGTTCTCCTCCCTGCATCCTTACCCCTATCATAGGAAATTTAATACAACGTTCTTTGTACTCCAAAAAGAGGGTAGCTTCCTTCCCTTTCCTCACCCTCCACAGGAGGGAAAACTCTTAGGAGATCTCTATGAAGAGCTTTCTATGAACATCAGTCTAAGGACAACCACTCTATACAATCTCTTCTCTCAGGCCATGACCCAAGACGAAAGTCACGACAACCAATTTCACGTATCGCATAAAACTTCACAACAGCTTCTGGCAAAACTTGAGACAAAGGTCGTGACATTACTTTAAGGGATGGTCCAGCTAAACCATCCCAGCTTGTAATTGCTGAGAACGGTCATTTCCAAGCAAGCATCTTAAAGGTGTCCCTCCTTCTGTTCAGCAAGAACATAAAAAACATACACATATATTCCTTCTGCTATACTTCCGTTCAGCAAGAATGTAAAAAGTATACACTTTCTTGCCTTCCTAAAGATAAGAAACAATCCTATGCAGAAAGGGACTGGCTACAACGGGGGTGGCGAGACAGTGGAACAGGTTGCACAGAGAAGCTGTGAACACCCCACCACTGGAAGCATTCAAGGCCAGGTTGGATGGGGTTTTGAGCAACCTGGTCTAGTGGAAGATGTCCCTGACCGTGGCAGGGGGGTTGGAACCAGATGATCTTTAAAGGTCCCCTCCAACCCAAACCATTCTATGATTCTATGGGTAGCAACTCCCTGAGAAACTACTGCTAATTTCTGAAGACACTTGTTCAGACTTTGAAAACTGAGGAAGAAACCTGTTTTTCTTTTTTTGAGCAAGACAAAGACAACAAAAGGGGGAAAAAAATTAAAGTGGAAAAATACCCCCATGACTGGGAACCTGTGTCCAAGTTTAACTCTGAGAACTCTGCAAAAAACTGATGGGACAGGAGGAAAACACATCTCTGGAAAATACACCATTTTTATTAACAGCATATACATAGGGCTCAAAGACATCTATTTTTTTGCACCAGCGTCTTAAAATACTGACCTGGCTCACTCCTACAAGTAACACAACCAAAATTCAGTCAGTGGTGATAGTCACCTCTCCAGCACCTTCTTTATGAATATTCCTTCCCTGCCAGTACAAGTAGCTGCTTCATTGCTTGCAGAGGTGTGACAGTGACTCAGACACTAATTGGCATGAGTTGCTCACACCATTTCTTCTGCATCAAATTGAATGTTTTGTTTCAATAGTCACTGAACTGACACGGAAAACAGGTGATAAAATGCACCACTGGGCAATACAGTTTCAGCCACAGAGGTCATAAATGAGAAAAACACCGCAGAGGGCAAATTTCCATTTCCTCTCTTCCTGTTTTTTTAAGAGTTTCTCATTATGTACATTCCTAAAATTAATCAAGGTGAAAACGGCAAATTAATGAGGACTAGTGGCAAATACAATTTAATTTGGAAGCTTCAGGTGCCAAGAGAGCAGGATCCAATTGGTTCGAATTTACAGCAGGGCCATGAATAGGAGCACCTGCAGCACTTGGGCACTTCTCTTAAAGTATAATGACACAGAGGTTTTGAGCGCTCCCGGCTCACTTCCCAAATTCAAGCCGACAACTCTCCCTCCTCAATACTTTCAACACTCCTGTTTCTTTCAGAGAAGGAAAAAGAAATACTGAAAAACCTTCTGGGTCACATCAGAGCAGAGGGAGACAAACCAGTGCTTGTTCCCCATGAATATGACTTTGTCCTAGCTAGTACTGGCTGAACCGGCCTGGGAAATCCAGCTGCTGCCCACATCAGGCTCTCCCATTTACAGCAGCTCTCTGTGGATCTGTGCTAAGGCTAGGCGGTCCCCATAGTCCTTATCTGTACATATATATCTAAGGGTACTCAGAAGTCCCTCGTACGCCTGTGTTCAGGCAAGCACTTGAGAGCACGGCTGGCATCTGACGGAACCTGGGCCTTGCGGCAGGAGCTGGGCACGCTGGCTTCCACTCTGCCACAGGGCCGTAACAGGCTCTGACACTGTAAATTAAGTTTTAGCGTCTTAACACCATCTCTCCCAGGACAGGAATCCCACAGCGCTTGGCACTGCGCATGCCCTTAATAACAGGCAATCCCTCTCCTGAAGAGCTTACATGGATGGACAAAGCAGTAGGATCTCCAGTGAGCATTCTTGACTGCGAAATAGAAAATCAAAACAGGCTTATCCTACTTAGACAAGTACCAAAGGAAACTACGCAGAGCATACATGAGATGCACCCTTACCCCTTCCGAACACCCAGTACTCTCTTTTTAGGCACACGCAGAATAGACTACTGCTGCATTTCTGAAGTACACAGAACCCACAACTTTTCTAAACATTTAAAGATCCTACTTTAACCTCTGCTTGACCTGTAACAATCTCAGAGGGGAAAAAAAAAAGGCATAAACAAATATTCTTTTGAAGGAAAGAAAAGCACCAACCACCAGGCTTCCTCTGGCATTCAGAGGAGGCAGACAGTTATGTAATATAATAATGTACCCTCTCCATTCAGAAGGGCCTGCAACGTCTGAGCTTAACAACATCTTAAAAAGAAGCCATTTCTGCAAACAAATCATTGTGCATGTGTGTGACAGACCTAAAATAGCCCCCCACGCCACTTGCCTGAATGAAAAAGATTCACTTCTGTTGCCAGGCAAAGCCGGGTCTCAGTCCAACTTCAATGTTCCAAAGGAGGAAAATGTCATTTTTTAAAAGTTGATCCTTCTAAGTAGCATCCTGAGCTGAATATGTAGTACATGTTTTCCCATGAGCCATAAAGAGAATGTCCTATATTTTGACCGTGAACAAGCTTTTCTAGGAATGCAAATTTTGCTCTCAATAGTTACACAATGGACTACAGTGTCACAAGCACCGTTCGTGCTCCATTAGTCATTCTTTTTTTTTTTGAACACAAATTCACAAAAGGCCTACAGTGTGTGTAGAACACTTGCTAAACAATAGGCTGATTGTTTAAAATATTTGCAAGATTCCGAGAATAGAAGGCCAACACCCAAAGACAAACCAATATGCAGCACGTAATTAATAACAGCGAGCAGCCCACAGTATCATACTTTCATGAGTCAAACAATCCAGAAGGTAAAAAAGAGGAAGAACAGCAGCTATCAGAGGCCTGAACCAATATCCTCCGATCAGCACATGGAAGATAACTACAAAATGATCTGTATTCACGAGAGGAACAAAAGGGGAGTTAGGTTTATAAGAAGCTCCAGGCTGGTATGGGATGGTGCTCAGCTACAAGGAACAAAACAGAAGAAAAAAAATAAATTATTTTTCAAGAAGTTGTTAAGACTTCTGCAGGGAACTGACATTTTACCTCTGTTTCACCAACTAAATTTAAGCCCATATCTACGGAGTCCAAAATTAGCTACTACCTCCTGAAAGCAGGCTGATAATCCAGTACTTTGGTCTGATTCCAGTTCCTAATGGAAATGTTTGGCTTGCAAAATCCACCACTAGCACAAGCGCCTTCGCTTGCAGCATTAGGAGTTTGGGCAGCGAGTGGTGGGCAAGGCAAGCAACCCACCTTCCCCAGGTGAGACGCGACGGAAAGGCAGCCTGGTCGTTCTGGCTCTGCCCTCGGGCTTGGGAGAAACGTTCCACAGACTTCCCGGAGATGGTGTGCACATCTGGGTCTGCGCTCCAAAGCTTTGGGGTTTCCAGTCACCAGGACAGACCCTTACCATTGAAAATAAATTAAGACTATAAGGTGAAGAGGGGTTCAAAACACAATCCTGCTTACCATCAACACAAACAAGGTTGCCTGCTAGAACAGTGTTCCCAACCGCTCACCTCTGCGCCTTCCTACACATCAGGTTATTGCTATGCTTTTGGGGATCATTTGGGGTTGTTCAGGAGCTAGAGCCTTTGGTTTCAAATATAAGATGCTGCGGAGGGCAGGACTGAACTAGAAGTGAAGAAGATGCCCCCTCCCCCTGAGAAAATACTATTTCTAGGTCAAAAAAACACAGCTGAGGGAGAGAAGTTCTAGCACCCTAGGCTTCAGATGGTGCAGCACTTGAAGAAGTGCTGCACAGTGACAGAGTGAAAGCCATTAGGAAGATCAGTGATTGACTGGAGGTCTGGCAAGTGATTTCTCCGGCCACGACAAACCGGCACGTGCTGACCTGCAGCTTTCTCCCCGAACAGCCCAGGCTGCAGCCTGGGCAGACCACAGCCACAGGGCTCTCCATGCAGCATGACTGCCTCTAGCACGAAGGCAACTCAAGAATCCAAATCCAAGTGCTTCCTGGTGCTACAAGACCACTCGTGTCTCTTATCCCTGCCTGTGGAAGAAGCTGATTCCAGGGCCCGGGACATTTTGTGGCAGAGAAGTAAGAGACCTTGGTGGTGCTGCCATCTCCTACATCAGAGCAACCTCGTATTTACCACTGCACCCCACAGGAGAAAAAGGGCTGGCAACATCTAACTCTCTCCCCAAGTACTCTGAATGCAGACAAAAGTCATGATGGAAATCCTACGTACAGTTCAAAACCACTCTTGCAGTTCACCAGTATTTATATTTACCATACAAACTTCCACCCCCTTCCTTTAAAATATATTAAGCCAGAGAAAAACATACAAGTAAAAAATTATCAGGATTTTGATGCAAATTCAAACAGTCCCATGCTAAGCTGCAATAACAACTCCAGAGTCTGAGAGCAAGGAGAAGCAGAAAAAATGGAAACCAATACAGGATATCAAATCTTTTGTTTGCTTGTTAATTTTTATTTATTTAGAAAAATATTAACTTGATCAAGGAAAGAAATAGAAATAATACCTACATTAGTAAGTACTCCCTTTAGGACAGAAAGGAGAACTGGATAAAAAGACAGATAAAACTCCTTTTTTACTATTTGTATTCCAGCAGTGCCTTAATTTCTAGCTACATGCTAAGAACCAGTTATGTATAGTTTAACCAAATATATGTATACTTCCCACAGTTCATGTGCTGTCTCAAGTTTTCTTTAGATTCCTACCTATTTCCCTGTTGAAAAAACACCTTGGAATGTAACACATATTGTTAAATGTTCTGATTTTCTTTCAAACACACACCACATAACTCCCTCACCCCAATAAACCAAACACCCACAGGTATTAAAAATACCAGGGATTTACTCATCAATGACATTACTTGTTCCATCCTGGGAAAAAACAAAAGGAATAAAGAATATATAAATGCAGCCAATCTGGAGAGTCTTGCATCACCTAGCAAAACTGATGTAGCGTAACACCTTGATAAGCCTTCACAGACACTACACAGCTCCGTGCTCTGCCAGACTCGGCTCAAAAAAGAATTGGGAACAACTATATTCTGTTGGCAGCCCAGCCCCTGCATGAAATTGGTTCCTAGCAGAGTCTCAAGGCTAAAGTAAGATAGGTGTTCAATAATTTGAGGTCTTTATTTTCCAAAATTCAAGCTAAGACAACACAGGATGTTTTTAGAAACACTGAACGCCTGTATCTTGTCACAACTTCCAGAAAGACCATCATCTTTGAAGATTGTAGTCCATCAGTTGAAGTCCCCAGGTTCAACAGTCATACCTGGGACCAGGTTTCCCCACAAACTCAGTCCTGTTTATTGTCTAAATACAAAGCCCAGTTTCCAAAGTGCTCAGCAGCCACTGATTTCTATCCGGCCCAGATTTGCCAAAGAGCTCTGCAAACTCATTCACCCCACTGGCCAGTTGTAGGGTACACGTTGAAAACAAGGTCTTTCAAATTCTTCCACCTTACAACGAAATGAGGCACATAAATTTTGCAAGCTCATCTGAAGATTTTCAGTAAATCAGTTCTCATGCGCCTGAAATGAGGGCTAATCTAAGATCACCCACAGCCACTTCCTCCTGCCACTTCTGCTTCCTCAAGCAGAAATCAGTGTATGCAAAAACCAAACTCAAACAGGAGTAGGATCAATGAGGCCTGGATGGTTCAGCTCCCGATGGTAGATACCACAGGTGTCCATGCTTCCACTTAGTCAATGGAAACCCAGGGAATGGAGTCTAGACAACAGTTCAGCTCTCCCAGAGTGGGCACTTATCTTGTTCAATTGAATTACTTGTGGAGTGTACTGACTCTGCTAAGGGTAGGGAAGTTTTAGATACCTACTTCACCTGGAGATATTCTACTTCACGTGGATCTGAACTAGATCCTGCCTTAGTTTTCAGAAGATGAATGTCTTGTGGCAGAGAAGTTTGTATTTGCTTTTTGTTTTCAACTGAACACAGCCTTTAGCAGACACCAGAGAAAGCACATGGAAAGAAGGAAATGCAAAAATGGAGAATATAATGTATTTCTCCAACCTGAGAGAAGCCTTGTCCACGAGAATCTGCACATATTTGTGACATCTTTCTCATCTAGGTATTCCCTTATGTTGAAAAAGGAACAAGCTTTTTCTGTAATGGAAAAACTGACGTGGCCTCCCTTCCCATCTCCATCTTTGTTTAAATGCAAAACTTGTCATAAGTTATTACTTTCACTCCTCTGTCAAACACCGTTAAAGTTGTCCAAATGTTACAAAAACTATCAGTGGACAAACTAGACAGGTATACCCACATACATCAAGAAAGGGGGCTTAGGAAACCAGACTAGGAATCTCTGCTTGCTACTCAGTTGCAAACAGATTTAGTTAATATGTCAAAAAGAGGGATGACATGAGTTAAGAAACAGCTCCTTCCTTTTTTGGAGTGGAGAACAACCCAAACTCAATGCACTTTTTACCCCTACCACAAGGATGGGGAGGGAGTTCTGTGTAGGTGGTCACATCTGAATTACTCACTGTAGGCTCTTCTTACAGTCACCGGGGAGAAACTGAGATGACTCACTCTTCCCCATTGTCTACAAAAAGAAACCCAGAGACTAGCAGAGATCTGTATCAATCCAGTCAGATGAGACAAAACTCATCCAGGGTACCTGTATTTTTCTTTATGGAAGGTGGAAGCAGGAGGTGGAATCTAGAATCAGAATATGTTTTAGCAAAAAAAGATAAAACATGTCCCTCCGTGGTGCCAGAGGCAGCACTAATCAGCAGAAGCTGTACCCCACCAGATGGTAACAACCAAAGGCCAAGACTGCTCTGCTGGCACAAGTCCTGAGCACATCTACAAACAGTCTCACCACACTCTTCTTCTCACACCCCAGCGTTTAATGACCATTTTGGCAATACGTTTCTTCACCTTTGAGGAAAAAGTCTTGGGAAGCACTCTCTCATGAGGTGTGGGGGCTCATTTTCAATGTAGAAGTGGTATGTCCGTTCTTAGACTAGAGGACGCAGCCCAAATTTTCAAGAACAGCCCACTCCAAAAGTCAATTTGGGTAAAATGTGAGCAGAAGATCCCACATTTTTAATTTCTTTATCAGAGGTGTTCTATTTACAAATGAGATGCTGATCAGTTTTGATTTGATAAAGGTATCCCATCTGCTGGTTAAACCAACCTCTTCTCTGACAGTCATCCTTCAGCAGCTCATCTCTGGTAGTAGAGGTTTCAGTGACCTGCCCCCACCTTCAGCATCTGCTCTCCACAGCAGCCAGACAGCCCCCATAATCTTCCATATGTAAACAACTCGTTCACAGGCTCCAGCTCTTTCATGGGCAGATTTAGCTGAAACAGTTGATGAGGCTAGTCCTACTACCTATCTGTGCAATCTTTCCCTTCAAGAAGGCCACCATCTTATAGCAGTGATATCGACTGAAATCAACAATAGGATTTATTAACACAGCAATAAAAATAGCACAAATGCTTTATTTTTACTAAAGGCAGGAGGTATGAATGAGGCTGTAGTTCAGGAGCTCAGTAATTCAGGTATTAGTGCTTTTTGTGCCAGGGGAAAAAAAACCAAACCACCAAACACTTTGCTCACAAAACACCAAGCAATGATCAGATGTATACTCACTCCACCAGTTAAATTTTGTTCAGAAAAATACAGCTGGGTTAAACTCTATCCCTGTCATTCAGCACTGCCATTGCTCTTTGTAGGCCATAAGCTTTGCAGTGAATTTTCAAGGCCTCGGGACCAAGGTTTGTTACTCCTGCTTTGCCTGAACTTTTCTTGGCCTCCCTGCAGCTTTGTTTTACTTGGTTTAGTTGTGAATTTCTGCGATTGGCCAGGTGTCTATATCTACTTTGTTTTATTTTTTTTGTGTGTGGTAGCACCACAGTTTTGCACATATAGCAGTAACCAGCAGTTATTCTATATAGAATGAGTTATTTACCACTAATGTAATGACTTCGTATAGAGAAATACAACAGCCCAGTATGAGAGTAGAGGCCTCGAGAAGTGGAGGTGTGCCAGGATGTGGCACAGGCTTGGCACTGGAGACCATGGCTATAAACAACTCACCAATGGTCAGTTAAAGAAACGCAGACTTGGAGCTGGACAAAACTGGTTTTAGGGGTAACAAAGAGAACAAAGAAACAGTATCCAATACCCATAAAAGCAACCATATATAGCAAAAATCAGATGCAATGTGGAATTGCAGACCAAAGAAGAAAGAGATAGGTGTAAAGTTGTTTTACCAAACATACTAAAATGATCCCAGGTGGATCCTACAGTAAGGAAAGAAGAAACCATCAACATGAACCTCATACTTCTCCCAGCAAAGTACTCCAGCTGCTGACATCTTGCCGTAACACCCACCACCACCAGAATAAAACCAGCAACCTTGGGACCCAAAGGAGTAGGGGAGGGGTAAGCATAACACCAGGAAGAGGAGTAGAAACTAAGAACTGTATGTACGACAGTTTTAACCGCATTATTATTCTTCCTTTTTTCTGTAATAACTGCATCTGGACTGATAATGATTAGACTTTCAAAATTTCAGTTACACAACAATAAATTCTTTGCTATATAAAAATGTGCTGCCTTTTTGCCCGTGAACAAGATTTTGAGTGTAACACTTTGTACGGGCATGTAATCTCTTTACATCACAGTAAATAAATCCAGATAAAAATGTTGTTTTATTCTAAACAGGTGTTGCCTGTCTTCCCAGAACAAAGAAAAAAAAAACCCATAAACTTGTGTTTTTCTAACTAGTTCAGCAGAAATATGATCGCATACCCACACCTGACCCAGATCAAATTTGAACCATTGGGTGACCTAACACTAATGATTCTGGAGCCATGGCCAGAAGACTACAGAAAGGCCAGATGTGTACAGTGGGAGCATTTGTACAGAGCTAACAAAATGACTAGAACATCACCTTGAAGGGGTTATGGACTAGAAAACTGCTAACACTTTCTCTTCATCAAATACATCAGGGTTTATAAAGCAACGGAAAAGAATTCATGGAGCAGAGAGGCGAGAGAGAAGCAAGGAAAAGAGCTACCTTGAAATCACTGGAAAATTACTGAGTGAGAACATAGTCTGGCAAAAGAAACTACAGATGGTAGGAAAAGGAAAAACAAATACTTGAAAAGTTCCACTGATTTTTTGTTGTCTTTCACTGACTTTCTTCTTCAATTAGCTCCCAGTTACTGGGGCTATAAAAGAACCAGCTGGTTTTTAGTTAAAAATGAAGACGGGGGTAATTACCGTGACAGTGCCTCTTCTGTATTCTCACTTCCCTGAGTTACCCCAAACACCTCTACAAACCAAGTACTTCGTTACCTTACTGTCACACCCTTTTCTTCATGGTGGAATGGGCTTCCCATGGATAAATAACAAGACCACTTTTTTCAGGTCCTGTTTTACAACTACACCTTTTATATAACACATTATCAGAGCGACCTCTGGAAGGTTTCTGATGCATTTCTAATGTATGCTTGCTGGGTTTTCCCCTCAATTAAGCTTTCTGGTAACATAAGCCCTTTAGTGTATGGATCAGGTCTCTTTTTACGCTACCTGATACCCTCAGCACTGAAAAACCACTAACAGTAAAGCTGGTCATCGGGAAAAGATTCATGAGAAAGAAGATGTGGACTATTGATTCTACTGAGCCATTCAAGAGGTGCTATGACCTTCCCAAATGCAGTTCTTGCCTTTGTACACGAGCTATAAAAGAATTAGCAAAGGAAGGGAGACAATAAAACATCAGAAATAGGTAACAAAATATATTCAAGACAGGTGTTAACCTATAACTGAAGTCATAGCAGGAGTACAATCACGTAACAGATAGGACTTGTGTAATTTGACATTGTCAGATCATCCTCAATCTTAAAATTCAGGTTCTGTAATTGTGTCTCTGTTGTAAATAGCCTGTAGTTAAGGAACTATGTTTAAAACTCAAAACTGTCTAGCAAACGGACTGTTAGTCAACATAACATTACCATCTCTCTTCAGAAAAAGGCAGTGCTTGATGGGACCCAAGAGAGTCGTGTTCTGAGCCTAGCTTTACTCCTCACCAGCTGTCAGATCGTGCCTCATCTCTCCACATCAGTTTTTCATCTCATCCTTAGACTTTCTCACTCTTCACCCAGTCTCTCAGCAAGGAGTCTCAGCACTCGACTGCACATCCAAGAGCTTAGTAAAATTACCCACCAGGCATTAGTAAAAATAGAGTAGTCCTGGCTTAGGCATGTTTAAATAGTTGGTCCCTGGCTCTTCAACGCAGAAATCATCACCTTCTGTATCTGTATAGCAGCTAGAACCATGGTGCCCCAAATTCCTGTGAGGCCTTTAAACAGCAATATAACATTAATTACAATAAATATAACATTAATTACAAGAAACAAGTGAGTGTCAATTTTATTTTTATATTCTCAAATGGAAAATACACTTTAAAAACAAATGCATGCACTTTTATCAAATGGACAGAGCCTGGACAAAGAGACGCATGTCTGCCTGACAGAGGAAAACTTCTATGACTGAAGGTTTCACACTCCAAGAGAAGAATGGTTTCTGCTGAATGCAGGAGCAGAAATGTGCAAGCCAAAGACTGATACTAAAAACAGCTACCGAGTTCTTCAAAGGTAATGGTTTCTCTTCACAAGTCCACGGCATAAATTAAAAGCTCCAAAATCTTTTTGACTGAATGTTATTTTCATTATTTTCTGCCCCAAATCCTCAGACTCTAATAAAAGATTCTCCTCGCTTTGCAAGTGTATATGCAGGCAAAACTGCTCTTTATCTTCACAATATACAGTAGACCAAAAAACTATCTCAGAATGGACTTCAGTTGCAAATAAGTGTTATAAATTATCACTCACATATTAAAATTAATGATAATGAGCCCATCTGGAGTTGCTAATTGGTTCTAGGCATAGCGTTAAGTTTCTCAGATGCAAAAACCAGTTCATTATCAACACTCAGCCAGCAACGTACTTGTCTTTAATGGTAACAACTCTTGAGAAATCCAGCTTCACACATATAAGAAATCAAATGCAAGAAGTGGTCTCAAAGCCCATGAGGAAAATGACAGCTACTCACATTTCACTGAACACCAGACCTGGCAAAAAATCTTCCCTTTCAAACTCTTAACTTCAATGACTCATCACAAAACAACTCAATCAGCAAAGCTCATACATCTGGTAGCAATGTGGTGCTAGCAAACCCTCCTCAGCCAACAGCTTACAGACCCAATTCCTTCCAGCATCAGTCTCACCCATGGGGAAAGAATTCCTTCAATGTAGCCTTATATCAGACCAGGTATTGACAGGACCTTATTTGAGACGAAGGAGGGAGTTCATACCTCATGAAGCTATTGCTTCAACAGACCCTCTTGCACTGATTTACACAGAGTTTATGTTTTCAGAGTTATCCCTGCAAACATAAAGACAAGGAGCATGATTATTCTCATATGCTTCAGTAAAAGTGCAATGCATAGGATCCACTGTGTCTGCAGACCTCTGTGGATGATAACCGCCAGTAGAGAGGTAGTAACAAGCAACCAGAAAGTGGTAACATCAAACATTGCTTGGTCATGCTGGCAGGAAACATCTGCCCACTGCCTTATCTCTTTCTCTCATTTTATACTGAGGTTGAAATATCACTGACATCTCCTACAGCAGTTTGTTTACAGTACAATCACCTCCACACTTTTGCACAGGCAATACAAATTTACCTTCAGCAGATCTAACAGAAAGCCTCTTAGATATCTTATTGGACTGTTGTTCAGACTGGATTGCAATATGCTTTTTCAGATAACATTTCACAGGAATACAAAGAGATACACATTCATTCAAAAACTACGGCACATAATCACACAGATAGCATGAACACAATGCCTAATTGCTTTTAATGAAAAGTAAATATCTGAAATTTGACATCACCTTTTTCCTAAAGTCATGTGTTCTACTAAAGTCATACATGGCTCTATCTGGCTTTCCTTTTACAAAAGGAAAGATTATGGTAGAATTTTGTTGGCTGTTACTTTGAATTCCAAAGGCCAGAGGGTCCAGATGCAACTTCAAATTAAAAAAAACAAAACAAAAAACCCAAAACAAAAACACCACCCACAACTCTACCTACAAATTCATTTTAAGAGTGGTCTTTGAAGAAGTCTGATTAACTAACACAGCTTAAATGTGTTTATCACTCATTCACCCAGGATCCCCAGGCCATATTACAGATATAAAAGCAGTCCATAATACTGAGTAAAGCTTCGTCTTCCGGACATAACCATGCTGTAGCTCATCAAACATTAGAATCAGTGTTTTACCTCACTCCTTTTTCTGTCTCACGGGTTGTTCCTGGCCTGACACTGCAGACACACAAGCGCTCCTTGCAAGCTGCTAGTTAAATACCACCGCAGCTCTTTATGAGTAGTTGGCTCATGGTCGTATGTCTTCCACGAGAACAGGATGCAAGGGGAAAGTCCATCCTAAATACTGACCTTTAGAAACCACAGAGAGCTGCAGAGCCCAGTGCTGTGCCACCCAAAACTAGCACTGGGTGAGACAGCTTAGACCTGAAAAGCAGAATAGCTGTTTCAGCACAACTGTGAGGGCAGCTGAGCTAATTAGCTGTGACCCACTCATTTGAAACTAACAGTATTTCCACATAGACCTGGGGATTTTTTACCATGTACGAACAGCTAGACCGTGAGTCTCAAAGAGTTTTTCTAATATTTTTCTAGTTGAGACAGAAAGTAGGTAACACTTGTTTAGTTATTCCCATGTCTTAGTCAGGGAGCACAGGTACTGCACATTACTAGGGTCTATCAAAATATCAAAGCAACATTCACTGTCAAATGCCATTATTGCCATATCTCATGAGCATTATTAAAAGACAAATAAACGTATATATGTTCTTCAAGGCACTTATTCATGTCAGCAACCTTATGTATAAGTAAACTCTACCAAGCGTGTTTACTTGAGAAGTTAGATCTTAAGTATCTCTACAAATACGAAACTCACTTAACTTCCGAGCTGGAGCTGAAAGAATCCAAAGAATGTGTTGCTGTATACATTTAATACTAGCATCTTTCCAAGTCTTCTAAATTTTGCATAAAACAATTCAGTCAACTACTACTCAATAAGGCTTCACATTGCTAGGTAACCGTGAATCTGGGATGAGTGGCCTTCTACTCATTTTTGTTGTTGTTCCTTTTAAATAAGCCAGATCATAAAAACTGATGACAGCACCCTCACAAGCCATTGTGCTCCTCACATCATCCCCAAAGCTAACTTTTTCTTTTTAAACAAAATCACTTAGTGAAAATGTGTCACATCTCTATATTCATAGGTTAACAATTCAAAGTTGGTCTAGCTACTAGACCACAATCACAGAGATGAAAATAAGTATGTTTCAATGCATACAAATAGTCCCATTAGCTTCAGAGGCATTGTTCTGATGCACAAAATCAGACTGCAGTGCAGCTTTAATGAAAAAAAAAATCTCAAAAAAAAAGCTAAAAATGGATCTACAGTCCAATTCATAGGAAAATTATTTATTTGTGCATAAGTATCACTAGCTTTGCAGGGAAAGCTGGTAATAAACATTCTGAAGGTCACCAGACATCTCTCATTACAAGAACCTCCTTTTACTTTCTTATAATTTTGCCCTAATCTTAACCATTTCAACTAAAAAGTTTCACAGCATACACCAACTCAAGATGAGGGGGTTTTTTATTAATAACTGCAGATGAAAAACATTTATCTATTTCAAACACCCGGCTAGAGAAAAAAATATTTTGTTTGCAATGCATCCAAAAAATTGGCTACCTTTCTTCTACGAGTTCTAGATGTTGGAGCAGAGACTTGAAATTCTGAAAGCTTTTTATATCCCAAGAAATCTGTTCAAGTTTGGGCCTTTTCAGGGCTTGGAGGACATAGCCTTGTACATGCTCAACAGAAACAGATTTATCATCTCAATTTCCCAACGGTTCCATCTGCACAGGGCATGCCGCTGGGAGGCTGAACAGGAGTTTCCTTGTAGGCATCGGCTCTTCTGAGTTAAGCTCTCTTTTGTGTTCATAGGCCTGTGTCTCTTACACTGACTGACCTCCAGATGGGTCCAACTTGCCCAAGCTGATGCAGAGGGAAAAAGAAGAGTATATTGGGTCAGTGAGGTAAGGGGAAAAGAGGCCTGTAGGCATCTGGCAGGGCACAGGTAAACTGCACAAGCAAAGAGATAGGGAGCAGAAAACAGAACAATTTGATGAAGGAGGGTGAAATGAGGATGAGAAGGCAAGAAGGACTCAAGAAGGAAGAAACCTGAGTGCAAACTGGGCACTGCCTGTCTGGGGAGTAGCTTTGCAGGAAAGGCCTTGGGGATCCTGCTGGGGAAAAAACAAGTATGGGAGTACAGACATACTGGCAGCAAAGAGGCCACCAGCACCCTGGGCTGTAAGAACAGAGGCAGAGGCAGGAGATCCAGGGAAAGATCCTCCCTTTACTCTGCACTCATTAGAGCGCTTCTGGAATAGTGCATCCAGGTTTTAGACCGCTGGTGCAGGAAAGACATGGATGAGCTGGAGGGAGTTCAGGGAAGCGCCACCGGGATGGTGAGGCTGGAGCACCTGCCTGTGAGGAGAGGCTGGGGGAGCCTGGAGCAGAGACTGCTTCAGGGGACTGAAAAGCAGCCTCCATGCTTATGTGGAAGGTATCCAGGAGACGGCAATGGGCTGCCCAGAGATGTTGTGCAGTCTCCCATCTTTGTAGGTTTTCAAGACCAGAGTGGGTAAGTCACGAGCCGCCTGATGTGATCCCAGAGCTGTCCCTGCTGTGAGCAGGAGGCTGGACTGAGGGATGCCGAGATCCCTTCAGCCTGAGTTACCCTGCGATCCTGCGACCTGGGCATGGCAAGGGCAGCCAGCGCGGAACAGAATAACCTCCAGCCATCAGGTCATCCTGCTCCCAGGCCTACCACGAAACCCAGGGCCTCCCGCGCCACCAGCCCCATCCATCAGCCAACGTCCTCCCTTGCTGCCCTACCGCACTCCCCTGCGTCCAACGCGCGGCCCAAGCCAGACGCGCTTTTGAGTCACAAAATTCAAACTTCACCAATAGCCTGCGGAGGGTGGGAGGAACAGGAAAATCTCCTTTTGGCTTCTGTGGCTTGAAGACCTTGGAAATTACCCACGTGGCACTAAAGTCATTCAGAACGCAAAGTCAAGCTCTCAGAAAAAGCCGCGAGGACAAAACCACGAACGCTCAACACACCCCAGGAAATTTGTTACTGAAAAAACACAGGGCAAGGCCCAGCTTGGGAACAGCAGCGTGCGGGAAGGCAGCTAACGACCCTGGTGCCCTACCGTGCCCTTCCAGCAAAAGCTGACCCGCACGGCTGATTCCCTACATCCACTCACTGCCCACACCAAAGACGGGCAGCGCGGCTTTGGTGATTTAGAGAGCTTTTATCGAAAGGCTGGCGGGGGCGGCTCCTCCTGCTCTGACCAAGCGCCTACCAAAGAAACCGGCTGGGCCGCAGTCGAGCAGCGCCCGCCAGCCTGCGCCGCCGCCCCAAGCGCAGGGCCAGACCCGGCGGCGGGGAAACGCCGGAGCCCCCCGCCCGCCGAGGGGGAAAATGGCACCGGCTCCATCCCCGCGGCTTCCTCTTCTCCGCCGACCCCTTCCTCGCCGCCTTCCTCCCCTCCCCGCCCCGCGACGGCTCTTGACTGACGAGGGGCCCCTCAAGCCGCCGAGCCCCGCGGCGGTGCGGCAGCGGCAGCCGGGCCCCGGCCCCCCGCGGGCGGCGGCGGGGGGGCGATGGCGCGGCGGCCGTTACCTGGAGAGGGAGTCGCCGCTGGGCGGCCGCGCCGCCGCCGCCGCCGCCCGCCCGGCGCCGAGGCTCTCGCAGCTGGAGCTCTCCTCCATGCCGGGCGGCGGGGCGGCCCCCGGGGCGGGCAGCTGTCTGTCTGTCAGCCGTGCGGCGGGCGCCCGGCGGGGCGGGAGGCGGCCATGTTGGCCCGGCGTGCCGCGCGGGGAGGGCGGGCTGAGGCGGGGCGGCGGGAGGGGGCCGAGCCCGCCGCCGCTGCGGGGAAGGCAGCGGGGGGGGGCGGCGGCGCTTCGCCGGGCTGCTTTCCCCTCAGCCCTCGGTCCCGGCGGGCGGGGAGAGGGGCAGGGGCGCCGCGCAGCCCCTTCCCTCGCCGGGCGGAGCGGGCCGGGCCGGGCCGCGGAGCTCGGGCGCCTGAGGGAGGGGAAGGGGGTTGTGCCCGGCCTCCCCTCAGCGCAGCCCCGCAGGGTGAGCCCGGCCGGGGTCCGCCGGCTGCTCGGGCTCCTCAGCCCGCCCGCCCAGGGAGCGAGAAGGGGGTGGAGAGGCGGGGAGCCGGCCGGCGGGTGGAGGTGTCCGTCCGTGCGGGTGGAGAACCGGCCAGGATCTCCCTTCTTGGCCTCTTGAAGGCCAAGGGAGGGCGGCAGCGCCCGGGTTCCCTCCCCGGGGCACGGTGGTCATTCCCAAGAGCAAGGAAATGGGCTCTCTCGAGGACCCCCCTCGAAGTCACCTTCTTACTTGCGTTGGGCTAGCCTGCCAGAGGCTCTGCCCAGACCCCCTCTTGTGCTGCGTTGTGTACCTGTAATAAAAAACGGTTGTGATCCCGAAATTGTTAATTGCCCGTATCTGTTCAAGAATCCCCCTTGCGTTTACCCCTCAGCTGGACGGGGCAGGAGCTGTGCAACATGGCAGGTCGAAATCACGGGAGTCCGCAGGGCACTGGCGCCCATCTTCTGTGTGCTCGCAGGGAGAGAAGTTACCTGGCTGGCAGCTCGTCTGCACGGGTGACGAGTTGTGCCCGGGAAGCTTTGCAGTCACAGCTCGGTATCGACTGTTCTGCAGGAAGAGCCATGGTACGTTCAGTTCCTTGGAGCGATTCGGTGAGCAGGAGGAAAGCTCTTGGCATTGCCTACGAAGAGGGGGGAATTGCATCTTAAGCCTCCCGTAGCCAGTGCGAAGGCACCTTCCAAATGCACAGCTGTTTTGGCAAAATTCCCACGAGGCAAAGAAGCTGAAACGCTGGGGACGTGTTAGTAGGCAGATGGGTTTCCAGTAAGGCCTGCTCGTTGTTAAAGAGAGCACCCGATCTCAGGAGCATCAGTCCAAATGGACCTCCCCGTTTGAAACACTACCTCAAAACAGCATAAACCCTCTGTCTTCTAAACATCTCAATGCGGCTGTAAAGTGGTTGCTGAAACACCATCATCCCTCTTTGTGCTCCGAGGAGTAAATTAGTTGATGTATCTCTTTCTGTTGTTTCCTGTTTTGTCCCTGTCATCGGAGTGTAACTCCAGTTTAAATCACGCAGAAGCCCATGAACGGGAGCAGGATGCTGGAGCGGGGTTGCAGCAGCCCCGCCTGAGACTGCACGATGCGGCTGTGAAATTGCCTCAGTTGTTCTTTCCTTTAGTGTCTGTCGGCTGCTGTTGAGCAAGGTTGATGTGGGATGGTTGTGAAGCTGGCTTAAACTTGAAAACACGGCTTTGTCGAAGCAGGGTTTTTTCCTGTATTTTTTCTTAATCTTCTGAACTAAAAGTTTATAAATTGGCAAGTGAGTTTGTCTAGTGCTTGGGGGGGGGGGGGAAGTTCAGCATAGAAAATTGAGTTTGTGGAGGCTTTTCTAACATGAAAACTGTTTTCTGGTTAGAAGTGAGATTTTTGTTTTAAAAAATAAGTTAATTTGATATAGAGAACAAACTGCTAATTGCTTAATGATTGTCTCTCTGTAACTTTACATACCAAAGACTGGTGTTCGTCAAGGATTAAGCCTGTCAGAGACTGGTACTTGGGAGTGATGAGCAAGAAGGAACCATGAACAATCACAAAACTTAATTAAATGTTTGATAAATTTACGATCTTGTCGAGAAGGCACAAGTAGAGGCCTTGCTTGAATAGATAGGGCCAGAAAAGATAAGAACTCCTGCCTTTGTTCTCGTCCTTGTAGATAATTTAGCTTAAACTAACCATATGGTTTTACACCACTAATGAAAACTTAGATAATAAGAGCACTAACGAGCACTGATGTATCAAAACATGTAAAAGACCATACTGCGCAGAATCACCTGAGGAGGG
This sequence comes from Haliaeetus albicilla, assembly GCF_947461875.1. NCBI lineage: Eukaryota > Metazoa > Chordata > Aves > Accipitriformes > Accipitridae > Haliaeetus > Haliaeetus albicilla. The sequence goes on along the minus strand of NC_091502.1, from coordinate 16,189,699 downwards.
TCAAATAGCGGACAAGTGAGGAAGACTATGGAAGACCACCAGAGGACTCCTGAAGACCACCAGAGACCTTCAATGCGTCTGCGTAAAGGGCATTTGCATATGCTAATAGTTTCCCGGAAAACTAATTAATATGAATAACATTTCTCGGAAATCTAGTGAATATGTATGTAGAACATGTACTTAACCTGCACAATTAGACCCCACGGTGTGCACGATAGGTGGAGCGATCCCCCGTGCATCCAGCACTGCCAATAAAGAATACCTACTTAATAGTTAATCAAACTATTGAGTCAATTTCTCTGAATCAAATTGCTAGTGTTTTATTGCGCTGTTAAAATCCAAACAAAATGCTTTGACATTATTAAAATGAAAAGATTGATAGACCTGTGCTGATTTTGTTCCAGCTGTAAAATTTTTTTAAATGTTGATTCTTTTTTCCCTCTAGTTAGCGGCAATAAACCTTTCAGAAGTACCATTTACTAGTGGAAAATGAGATGCTCTCTCCCCTCCTCTTCTGTTTAGCTTTCCATCCCCACCTATGTCTGGGCGAGCAGACTGTGTCCTTTTGGAAGACAAGCGGACAGGGGCTGCTGTAGCAGCAGTAGTTTTGCATCTTTGGTAAGCAGTCACGCAGTTCTTGGTAGCCTTTTCCCACTGTTGCGCTCCTTTCCCAGCCTTTCCGAGGATGGAGTTCCTGACGGTAGTAACCCTTGGGAGAGGTCAGCGCTGTACAACTAGCACAGAGCAGTGCGTGTCTCCCTTTCAAATCTTATCAAATAGCCTTGTGGGGAGGTGGTATTACCTCTATTCCCTCTGCTAAGCTTGGTTTGATAGAGGTGCAGTTGTTTAAAAAAAGTCAAGTAGGAATAAAAACAATATATAAACCTCCTTTGCTATGTGAAAGTATTAGAGTGCCTTCCTTTCTTCCTAATTTGCTATTGATGTGGCATCTCTAAGTAGTTTATTGATGAAGTGCTCTATTTGCTTTTCACTGCCCTGTTTTGTTCTTGGCCTTATCCCCAGGGCCTGTGAAACCCTTTAGAAATTCCCACTGGTGCTTTGTAAATGAGAACAAAGCTAATCACCTCCTGGATCTCTCCTGCTGCTGAAAGAAACTAGCAGTCTGCTCAGTGAGTCTTTCTGCTCGACAATACCACACTTTCAAAGTCAGTCAGAATTTTCTCTCTGTGAAGTGAGTTACCTCAGGGCTCTTACAAGTGATGGAGAATTAAATAAAGGCCCTGACATAACCAAAACCAATTAAGGACAATTCACAAGACTGTTTTATAACTGATGCAAAATAAGCGTAGTTCAGTCTGTTAACCTACTTTTGCTTGCCACATTCCTTACCATTATCTTAACAAGTATCATCATTTGTTTTTTTATGAGGGAATGTTAGGCCATTCTGTGATTTGAACACAGGAAACAGTAAAAGAAAATTAACATGATGGATAAGTAATAACATTCTCTGTGTTCAACTTTAATGCCATGTGGCTGAGGTAAATGATATCCCGAAAGAGAGAAAGACAAGGAACTTTCTTGAATCAAGGGTGTGAAAAATTATTTCCAAGTAAAGGACAAGCAGACATTCTCCAATACTTTCTGAAATTGTACGTGGTTGTTAACTTTTCTTTATAGCACATAAGAAGTGTAAAATACATAGCCTGGCTTTCTTAGGTGTTTAGAGGCTGTCAAAGCTGTGGTGAATACAGCACAAAGAGGATAATTTCACGTACCATGTAAAACATGATTAAGTGAGGGGAAGTAAAACTTTTGCCCCAGTCCTTCAGTGTGAAAGGGAGGTAGTATTTGTGTCCGTTGTATTTAAACTACGTGTCTGTTGAGTAAGGGGCTTTCTAGCTCTGTGTGTATGTGTAGTCTATACATCTGGTATATGATAGATGAATGTGCCAGATGTTACAAATCCAGATGTTCTCACCCCTGGAACCTCCCAGCTTTGCTGCTGCACAGCCAAACACAGGCCTGTCATGTCTCGCACTGTGAGCACAGTGCTCCCCAAAACTAGGGACAGTCACACATCCCAGGCATCCCGACACACCGTGCTCATATGGGGTCTTGTGGGGATGTTTGGTCATGGTCTGTGACTCCTTGACTAAATGTACCTGGAGCATCAGGTGCCAGAGCAGAGGAGGAATCACGCTTCTACAGTGGTCAAAGGGTGGACCATGAAGCAGGACCATGCGCTCAAATGATTCTCTCTAAGAAAGCACACTTCCCTGCTGCAGTCTTTGTCCTAACCTGCCCTTACATGGTACAGCTCATCAGACATTCCCCTCCCTCCCCCTCTTCCCCATCACACAACCCAACACGGTTACTTGAAAGGCCTATAAATAACAAGGGAGTGAGAGCCCTAATCCCTTCTGAAAATGGTCACCCTGTCCCCTTCACTCCAGCCCCAACATTAAAATCATACTCCTCCTAAAACTAGCTCTCCTTGCTACAGCTCTACAGATCTCCCATATTTCCCCTGCCATACTCATGCATTCTTGTGCCCCGTTAGCCAGCGCATTAAATAATTCATGGCAATGGCAGCTTCACACACTGTGCCTTCCTCTCTAGTAGTCCACATCAGTGAGTCCAACAAATTTGCAGCATGACTCAGACCCATAATTGTTCTGAAAACCACACAACCAGCGACACCCTCGTCTCCCCCTTTGATTCACTAAAATGGTTCTCAGATTTATTACATTTTCTTGTCTCCTTGATGTACAGCTTAAGGGCAGTGGGCAGCCGATAAAAGATTCTCAGCGCCTTGGGAAGGGCGGATTGTCACTGGCGAGATCCCACTGTGATGTATGATCATCAAATCACACTGGAGGTGGCATGTGTTCCTTTTGTCAAGCTCCATCAGCTGATAAAGTATGAGGTCAGAAACAGCGAGAGCTTTGGCACACACAGAGAGGCTGATGAAGAACAACGTGCTGTGGCTGTGATTCGGAGCTAGAGCTGCTTGTGGTTGCAGGAACATCTGTTACAAGATGGTCATGGGGCACATGCATGGATTTGGTCCTGCAGATGCATGATGCCTGTGCCATCGAAGCTGGAAACTAGTCAAAACCAAAAGAGGGACTTACAGCTACATTTCAATTGTCACCATGTCTCCAAGATTACTGTGCTTGAGGTTAATCTGATCAGAGTGGTCACCTTAGCTCACCCATGATGTGGTTCTTTACTGGCTGTGATGGCACCCTGCCAGTGCTTTTGCCTTGCACCCCCCACGTGTCTGATAGAAGCAGAAGCTAATGATCAATGGGCCTTGATCATTTCGTTTTTTTATGCAGTCACGCACATATGCAAGGTGTTACAGATGTAGAGCTCTGGACTCAACCTGGACCTAATCCTGCACGCTATAGCTTGCTACCTGTTTATAGAGCACTTCTGATGGGCAGAATATTTATTCTGCTTGCTGCTCTGCCTGTGTAGTGCTTCCTTGCCCTCACTCCCACCACCCGCTCATGGCTGCTCGCAGACCAGTGAGGCGTTACATATAAGACAGGCTAATGAGAACGTCAGGATCCATCCCAACGTGTGCTCGGTGTGTACAGACCACTGCCTGGAGTTAGGCATTTCACCCGACTTAATTGCCTTATGCTTTTAATTTTTAATGGCCCCTGCAGATACTGATTTATTGCAATGTACTGTAGCGTGCATTTGCTCATAGCTAAGCAATGATACCAGTGCAGTCCAAGGCTGACGAGGTAAGTACTTTAGTGCTGGAGCGGACTGTGAACTCTGAAGGTGCAGGCACCCTGTTGTGGAGAGCGCGGCTGCCTCACCTGCTGTGTGCTGCATTCCTCCGGCTCCAGGGACAGGACTCCCACTACGTGCCGCAAAACTTATCGTAGTTTTAGAAGATCAATTTTTAGTGTCCCTTCAAATAAAGTAGTATAGTATCTCTCCTTCTGAAGGACTAAATACATCACAGCAGCTGTCTGGCTGTCTACAGGTTTGGACTGCAACACTTCAGCAGCTCCTTGCCATCTGTGTAATGATCTCCAATCTGGCAAACATGAAGTAAGAATTATTCACAGGAGTTAAATTTGAAAGTTCTGGCACTTGTTAAACCACCACTGCTGGAAATAACTGTATTTCCAGAACTTGTAGGGTGATCAGGCAGGAAGGAAGGACATTGGGGCAAGAGTTGGTTTTGATATTGTCAGCTGTTAGGAGGGTGATTTTCTGAGGTCTCAGAACTTGCACTGAGCAGTCTCATTAAGGTGGGGGTAGGTGTTCATATGCAGAGTAAGAGTCTCTGTACCTCTTGGATCTCAAATCTTTATTTTACAGTCCTGATTTATACACCAATTTTCAAGCAAACAGTCATTTTAAATACAGGTAATTTTATGTCTACATTGTCTGAAATAGTACTGTCTTTATATTGTGTATGTGCACACAGACTTCTCAAAGTGAGATCTTAATCTACAGCTGGTGTATTTAATAGCTACAATTAGGGAAATGGTTAAGAATACTTGATTTTATCTCATTTATGCTTCTTTTCCTATTAAGAAAGATGTGCATTTGTGGTAGTGTTTTAATAAAACACAATAAAATGATGGTAAGAGCTGGAGATGATATTAAAAATGAGAAGGACACAGGAAGAATATAAAATACAGCAGGAGTTAATTCCTTTTGGTTTCCCTTTTATTTACCTCGATGGCTCAAATTTCCATGTGGAAGGCTCATACAGTTGTCTGACTTTCTTTTAGAAGCAATAGGTTGTTCAGCTCTAGTGATGAAAGGGCTGGGGAGCGGCAGGCTTAACAGCGAGTGCAATAAAAATGAAGTATTTGAGAGGCATTTGATTATCTGCTCTGTGTAAGTAACCTATCTGCAGTGGGTGAGCTGTGGAAAACGTTCAGGAAGCTACTGAAGACACATTAAGCCCCTGGATCCAATGAGGGAGGAAGCTTCCTGCCATTTCCAATGGTACTATAATTTGGAGATGGCAGATCACAGGGTTGTTAATAATGCTGAATAGGATGCCCAAGGAGCAAATTTAAAGTGCTGGAGCCTTGATTAATCACACTACTTAATTGCTGGCTTACCATCTGAGGTGTGGAGACTGCTTCAACCTGCTGCCTTCAAGGCACTCACATTGCCTTTTCAGATTTACAAACGATCTTGAAGATGGAGCTTGCCCCAGTGATGGCTCTCAAAATGTGGTGTGGGATGGGGCTGTGCCAGGTTGGTCCCTCTGCACCCTGCGCAGCCTCTGGCACGGTGACAGCAAGCTGTGCTTTCTCAAACAGCCCAGTGCTCTCCTGCCGCACCTCCAGATGTGCAAAGCATACTTGTCCTTTGCTGCCATGAAAATACCTGGCTGGTGGGTCTCCCTTTGTAGGAGATATGCTGATCTGAAATAGCCTTCAAAAAAACAAATAACATTTTAGTGCCGTATTGGGGCCAGAGGAGAATGAGGCTCAATATAGCATGGATGTGGCCAGACTGCTCCAGAAGGAACTGGTTCTAGTGTGAGCAGAAGCCAATTTGCTCCACCTGGCTTCATGGCCAGCATCTGTCCCTGACCGCTTTTTATTTAGCAGTGTGGACCTACCCAGGGAGTTGTTTCTCATTGCCTACAAGGCTATTACACATCCAGTATGGGGACGCTGGTCAGTGCTTCTAGGAGCACCAGACAGCTGGAAAGAGGAGCGCGTGCTTCTGCCAACAGGGTGGTAGCGAGTGGCTGGTCAGAGAAGTGCACAACTGCAGGAGTACACAGTGTCCTACAAGTGGTCTCGGACTCTAAAATTTTGGCATGAACTAACTGAAAGGACTGGTTGCTGTTTCTATTCTCATAGACACGAACACCACTTCCCTCCTCTTGAAGCTAGCGATCTTGAGCGTTGACCATGGAAGTAGCAGCCAGCTTGTGCCTATCCTGCCACTTGTTTTGTAGTCAAATCTCTGTTGCATTCAACAAATGAATGCATGAAAGAAATATTTAGGCTGTGATGCCATATGTATCAAAGTTAGGAAATGCCTGTTTTTTCCCGGTATGAGAAAATGGAGTCCCTCTGGAGCCCTCAGTACAGGAAAGACATGGACCTGTTGGAGCGGGTCCAGAGGAGGGCCACAAAAATGATCAGAGGGATGGAACACCTCTCCTGTGGGGAAAGGCTGAGAGAGTTGGGGTTGTTCAGCCTGGAGAAGAGAAGGCTCTGGGGAGACCTTACTGCAGCCTTCCAGTACTTAAAGGGAGCTTAGAAGAAAGATGGGGACAGACTTTTTAGTAGAGCCTGTTGCAATAGAAGGGGTAATGGTTTAAAATGAAAAGAGGGTAGATTTAGACTAGATATAAGGAAGAAATTCTTTACGATGAGGGTGGTGAAACACTGGCACAGGTTTCCCAGAGAGGTGGTCGATGCCCCATCCCTGGAAACATTCAAGGTCAGGTTGGACGGGGCTCTGAGCAACCTGACCTAGTGGAAGATGTCCCTGCTCATTGCAGGGGGACTGGACCAGATGACCTTTAAAGGTCCCTTCCAACCCAAACTATTCTATGATTCTATGATATAACCTGAATGGATACCATTCAGACATCCCATCTATGTGCTGGATGCAGTGAAGGTTCAGGACAAAAAGCCTGATGGGACTGTGTAATTAAAAATCAGTTTAAAGTCTGCACGTAAGTGTGGCTGAATTCAAGTTTCACAAGCCACTCCAAATATGCCATTTCTGGCCATATTCCAGCATTTGGATGTCAACTGCTTCTACCCCACATAGCAAGACTCTGATGTAGTGCTGATATATAAACTCCTGCAATTTGTGAAGGCCAAAACTAAGCATTAATTATCCTATGTGAGTGTAATAAGTCACCTTACTATCATCTGCAGTCAGTGACCCCTGAGCCTTCAGTACTGTAACTCAGAGACTGTGATGGTCCTGATACCCTCATTCCTCGGTGCATGTCTGTGTGGTTTGGGTCTGGGATGGTTGAAAGGGATTGCTGTCTCTTGTGTTTGGCTCAAAAGAAAAGGAGGAGGAGTACAGTCCAGTACACTCTTTCTTGCCCTTGAAAGGCAAGGGCCTCATGTCCCTGCAATTTGTTTGAGCGATTGAGAGGGACATACACTACTGTTGGGGATTTTGTGAAGGAAGATGAGAGCCCTCATTTCTCAGCTGGGGAAATCCTGCCCCCGACAAGGAAGGGGCAGGACGAGAAGTAAGTTTTAGTGCTGGATCTGTTGGCACTACTGCGGAGGGAGAAGAAAGAAGCCTAAGGCAACCTTTCTTTTTTTTTTTCCTGCCTGGGGGTGGCACCCCTCTGTCCATCACGGGGCCCCAGAGTGGTGTGATGGCACTGTGACATGAAGCACAGTCCTCCACCGTCTCCCAGCTGCAGCTGCTCTGGCAGCTCAGCAGTGTCTCCAGGCAGTATCTGCTGCTGTTCTGCCAACAGGTTCAGCCCATCCTCAGCATGCTGATAGACGAGCTCGGGTGGTTCGTGAGCGGAGACAGGTTGGAGGCTGATGCTTTGGCTGGGACACGTTTGCTTTGGCCAACGCTGCTACAAAAGCAGCTGCAGAGAGCAGAGGTGCTTGTGGGGTTGGCAGTGCCTGAAGGCAGCAGGAATTCAGAATGAGCCCTGGCTTGAACCATCAGCGTGTGCCTCACAGCTCCCTCGGATGCTTCAGTCATACTGGAGTGTTGCCAAAATACTTTCCAGCCTAAGGAAACTGAGAAGTGAAATAACAGAGGTTTAACATTAAATGTCTCAACCAAACAAGAGTGGAATTTCCCAGGGCAAAGATACTTCTTTACCCCAAGGGCATTCCCCTGTGCCGAGCACGAATACCTGCTTCCAAAAAATGGAGGTGTGATCCCTTACCAGAGAAGGGTCACAAAAATCCTTTGTAAAGGCAAGGGTTAAGTAACATTAACGTAGGATGGACCAGTGTCCCCAGTAAGAGATATTAATTCACTTTTAGAAAGGAAAAGAAGGAAAGGAGAGAAGTGTCCTTGTTCTGCTCAAACATTTCTTCATGGACAAGATTTAAAGCCTTTGGCTGTATGAATACATTGCTCAATAACCTGAATATCTGTTAGCTCAGTGCCCCTTGTAAAAATGCTTGCATAATATTATACAGAGCACATTTCCACTCTGATTAAACCTAACACAAAACCGAACGCATTTTGAATTTATACTACGGCGACAGTGAAGATGAACAAAGTTATTTTCTTCACTGTGGGGCCTGTGAAGTCACAAGTAATGCAGCTGTGGTAGATGATGGGCAGCTTAGGAAATCAGGGCTGTGTTTGCTCAGAATGAGTATTTGCTGTTACAAAGAATTTTCCTTTATTCTCTAAGGATGATATCAATTGCTGCTAGTGCAAATTATCTGTTTCAGTGATAACATCTTTCAGAGAGAGAGGCTGGAGCAGGAGAGGGGAAAGATATAATGAGCAAGGTTTTCACCTTTGGTCTGCCCCTCCTATATTGAATAAAAGAAGAAGACCAGTGAAGAAGAATCCATAAAAGCCCCACATGCAGCTGGAAGAGATGTTCCCTCATGCAGAAAACAGCCATTGGTCTGCCTTCTAAAGATGCTTTCAGAAGCACTGGACCTGCTATTTTGAGAAGATGATGCTGGAGACAGAAAGGCCCAGAGCAAGAGCACAGCCACAGCGCAGAGCAGAGTGGCTGCCCCAGGCAGAGCTCTGGTGTCCGGAGGGCAGTTGCTGTGGGGTGTGTGCCACAGCTTAGCCAATGTCCCCAAAGTCATCTACGCTATGCAGAATAGCTCGGGATCAGGAACATGCCAAGGTATCTTAAGACCACTTTAGCCCTATTCCTGGAGCTGCAAGTTTCTCAGTTCAGTAAAAACCTGCAAGTTTCTCAGTTCAGTAAAAACCTGATTTAATGTCATATAACCTCTCTGAGAAAGATGTCTCTTTTCCTTTAGAGAGTCTCCATTCCTCCCGTTGCAAGCTAAGGCACTGAATTTCCTCGAATCCTTAAATAAGCCTTCCCCCCAGAAAGCACCCACTGACCTGAGAATCTCGCCAAGAGTGTTTCTGCCTCAGATCTGCTTTTTCCTAAAAGGTTATAAAGTTCCCTATTTGGGAACTTAAGAGCTCTGATTCTAGGTACAAGGCAGATTTAACAGCAGCAGCCGGACTGGTGACCACCCGTAGCTGCCCAAGAGAACTGCTCCTCGGAGAGCCCATGGGAAGCATCGCTCTGCTGCTGGCCCATTAACCCACAGCCCAGCATAGTGGGATAAATTGAAACCACCAGCCAGGATGGTTGCCTTCTGTTTCCCAGAGAGGAATTTTGAGCTGGCTTTTTTGTCCGTGCTGGGGATTGTTCACTGGTATTTTAAATTGTGAACTTTATATCACCGTTTTATACTGTAGAATAGCATGTTCTTCACCCATCTGATAAGAATTGTCCAGCATCTTTGTGTATAAATCTGTTAGGTCATGCCTGCATTTTCCAGCTATTGTTTTAGGAGTCCCCTTCCGGTATTTAAAAAGGGGAAATATCTTCTTTAGTATCGTCTTCCAGCTTTGAAGCTGTGCTGAACAACAAAGACAGACAAACATTTAATTCTCCCCTAATCCTTTAAATATCCTTACAAGCACATGGCGTTCACACACTGTTAAGCCCATCTCCTGTAGCAGCTGTACGTCTTCTTTTAACTCTGCCTTTAAAGCCTGCAGCTTCAACTGGGGCGGAACAGGAGCCCATGATACTTCATCCCATGGTGGCTGTCTTTCTGGGTGGTATGGAGAGGGATGGTTTTCCATAATAAAGCCATCATCTGGATTGAATTGCAGATATCTAATCCTCACACAAGCTACTCCTGTTTGGTTTTGTGAAGTGAACAAAGACATCAACTTAGGCGTGCTCCGGGCTGGATTCGGGTATCTCTGGGACCTTCTGATCATTCCAGCGATTAGCCAGCCTGCCTTGGTAACTTTAACACAAAAGGGAAAGCACAGAATCAAAACCTTTTTCTTCAGGAAAGGGGGCTTAAGTGGAAGATTTCCTTAACTTCACCCCCCAGGAAAAAGACTGAAGGGGCAGGCAAGACAGTTGGGACAAACCCAACTCTCTCAAGGTTCCTGCTGTGTTTTTGTGGTACGGGAGCGGAGTGGGATTCGAGTAGCTGCATTACAGGACGGGGGGTGGGGGGGTGGTGAGCTGATGTTCATATGAATTGGTGAGTATTCATTGATTTAAGCCCTGCAAAACTCTTTACTGATTTTTTTTCTTTTCTTCCTCAACATGAAAACTTTCTGCTTCTTTTCCATAGTTTTTCTGTCTTTCTGTGAGGACCCACAAAGACATTTAGTCCATTCCCCTGGCTGAAAGCAGATAAACCGTACTGGTATCATTTCTGACAGCTGCCTAACCATAGGGGTTAGAACCTGTCTGAGGACCTTCAGACCCCATACCCTCCTCAGACAGTCCATCCTCGTATTAGCCTTCCTTTTAAAAACTTCCACCTGGCATCTATCCTGAACCGGTTATTTCTTGGCCTGTACAAATCAATATAGAAATATATAATCTTTTCCCCTGGCAGCAATGAGTTATCCGTTCAAAGACTCTTTATGCTATCTCCACTCAAACCTCCTGTTCTTTAGGCGAAACAACTTCAGTTCTTTTCTATATATTTTCTAGACTTCTAATCATTTGCATTGCTTATTTCTGCCTGGAGTACACCATATGACCAAGGTGCCCCTATTCTGCAAGCAACAGTGGGGCTAAAATCTGAGGGCCAGACGTAAGCATTTTGATCAGCGTGGGCATGGGAGCCAGACTTTGGGCTCCTTTTCGAAAGTCTTGCCTTTTATCAAAGGCCATAAAAGCCTGGTGTAAGCATTCTCTGATGAAAGCTTAGATAGTTTAATATAAAGTAGCATTTCTGGAGCTAATCTGCCATCCAAATGCTGTGTTGGGGTGTTGGTGGCCATTGGGAGGTTTTTCTTTATTGCACGCTCTCGCTTGCCGAAAGCTAAAACCGATCTAATAGCAGGAGGCTTTGGAGGCACAGCAAAGTGTATAAAAAGGACACTATTAATTTTTTTTTTTTTAAGAAAAATGAAAAAGGAAACCAAAATAGGCCACTGCTGAGGCTTAAAAACACAGGTTTAACAAAAGAATATTTCTGGGGTTTTGTGCTATTTTGTGCACTTGAGTCACTTGCAAAAAACCTATATTCAATGTTGAGAAAGTAATGAAATGTTCTTCAGGGTGGTTTTTTTTCTGGTTTTTTTTATGATTTAATTCTTTAAAAGGCACTATCTTGTCAGCATTTGAAAGCTTCTCTTTGCAACCCTTTAAAATACCCCAGACATTTTCTATGAGAACGTTTTAAACTCCCCAGCATAAACAGATGGTCTGTTGGTATTTGTATGTAAGAAGCCAGCAGATTATATTGTAAAACAGACTAGACTAAGTCTTTGGGGTTGGAGGGAAAGTTAATGAATAAGATTAGCATGCAATGGCTTTACTTTAATAAGATCCACACAATTAATCAAGATCATTGTGGAACATTATAATATAAAGATGCAATGTAAATATGAGGAAACTCCTTTGATTAATGGATTTGTTTCTTAAATGAAGGGAAGGGTTGGCTTTGAGGGAGTGTTATGCATGAAATCCTGATTTTAGCTGTACTAATGCATTTAACTTGTTGCTCACATGTGAATGGGGATACCACGTAGCCCTGCAGCTTTGATCAGCCTTTTGGGAACACACATAGAGTTCCTGCCTCTGCTGTAGACATCCTGTGAGCCTGGTTATCCAAGAGAGCAAGGCTAACATGTTCATACTAAGAAAACCACAGGAGAGAGTACAACAGGTTTCTTTATACCAGTTTTAATTTGGTGTACAGTTCAGTTACTCATAGAGTTACTACGAATAACATTATGCCAGCTAGAAGTCTTGCTGAAGGACAAGTAACATGGAAAAAAAGCACAATCCTTTAAAGAAGAAGGAACTCAAAAAAGGAATAAACCATCATTGGCAAAGTTGTCATGCAGGTTCACAAAGGGTTATTTTGGCCAGTGCATACATTTTTAGACACTCCTCAGTATCTACCTTAAAGACACTGGTAAGTTTGATGAATCAAATAATACAGCACGTGCTTTCTGACACATTTCTCTCTTTAAAAACTACATTTTTGGAAAATCTATCGAATTCCTTCTAAAATAAATTTGAAGAGACACAGCCAACTTGCTGAGACCTCAGATATGCCTTTTCTAGAGAAAGTTAGATGTCCTTCACTGATGGAAATTACATTCATATATGAATTATACTCATATATTAAGCTGACTGGCATGTATGCCCAGTTGTTCATGAGATCAGTTTGCGGAACTAACCCTATGGGAGCTTTCCAAATCAGATCCTCAAATAATAACAAAATAATTTTAATAAAGATTTCTCAGTCAGCTGGTACCCTGGAGCTAGTGCTTTTCAGGCACTAATTTAATTTTTTTAAATTTTTTTGGCCTCTAGAGTTGAACTTCCCTGTTGTACTTAGAGACCAGGTCAGCACAAAAGGCAATTTTAATACATTCCCTGGTTTTGTTCTCACCATGTCACTCCAACATAATGGTGCTAAGGGAAAACTCTGCCCTTACGTAGAATCATAGAATGGTTTGGGTTGGAAGGGACCTTAAAGATCACCTAGTTCCAACCCTGCTGCCATGGGCAGGGACATCTTTCACTAGACCAGGTTGCTCAAAGACCCATCCAACCTTGAACACTTCCAGGGATGGGGCATCCACAACCTCTCTAGGCAACCAGTTCCAGTTCCAGTTCTGGGTTCCAGTTCTGTTCCAGTGTCTCACCATGATGAACATCATCATGTGATTGATGTTCATTGACCTTCACAATGACTAGGAACCTCTCCTTTCATGTCAAATCAATGCTGAGGGATAGATTTTGCTATCAGATCTGTTAACTTGAACATGAGCTGCATGGCTGCACCTACACTCAGCATTTCACCCAAACGCTTAACAGCACCTCAGGATTTTCCCGATGATCCTGGGCACGAAGGATAAAACAGAGCAACTGTGTCCTGTAGAACAAGGCAGACCAGTCAGCCAGAGTGAAAACATCACAGGCAGTCCTCCACAAAACGTAGATAGAGCATCTTCGTTGTCTCAAGCCGTGCAGAGGAATGCACGACACGTCTGGGGAGAGCGAGCTGCACACCAGGCACATGCCAGCGCGGCCAGTGGGGCTTTAACCACGCTGCTCCAGGAGATGTGGACTGGCTCTGCCATCGCACGTCCTGAGGACGACTAAGCAGCTCATCTAACCTTGACGCCCAGGCAGCCGCAACACAAACATCAACACATCTTCACCAGCAACTGCAGGCACTTGCTGGGTGCTTGCTCTTCAGCACAGAAGAGGCTGAATCATTACAGAAGAACCAATCATTTAAGCTTCAACTCTTTTATAGTAGTTTCTTATAATGAAAATGCAAGTTTGGCAAATGCTAGTTTGGGGTTGGTTTTCTTCTTTTTGTTTTAAAACCTAGATTTTTAAGTTCTAAACAGGCTGCTTTTATCAGCTTGCCTGACCTGTTCTGTAGCATATAGATTGGGATTTCATCCTGCCAGTCCTCCAGTAAGACAGTAAATTGTGGCTGAACTAGTTTGTAACAATTTTGTGAACTAGAAGAAAAAAATGAAATAAATTTTATATTTTATTTAAATGAATACTTGCTATATGATTTGGGACCCTATTAAAGGGGCTCTGTCAAAGTAGTCTGCATGACCCAGAATGCCTCATTTAAAAATTAGGTGAGGTAAGCTTTTACTATGGTCTAAGCTTTGACTGCAGCAGGATCCTTTCCATGTCATCTCTGGTTCCTGTGGCTGCCGGACCACCATGCTGCCGTGGGAGGGAGCAGCGCTCTTGGCTGTGCCACTTCTTCAGGCTTGTCCAAGCTTCCCACCAAGTGCTTTGGATGCGGTGGGAAAGGTCAGCCCTCACCCGGATTGGTGCAGTTCCTGCTGTGCTGTGTCTGGCCAGGCAGGGAAAATGTTCGCTGCCACCCGTGTCTCCCACCCCCTCCATGTGGTCTTGCTGGCTCCATCGCCCTGGGCACAGGAGACAGGTCTGGGGACGTTTTCTGGCACATGGCACAGGGTGACTCCTGTCTGTATTATTATACCCTCTTACCCTGCACCCAAAGTGGGAATGGTCGTAGGACCTGTTTGGGAGGGCGGTCATTGCACCCAAGCACTGCCAGGGACCCTCACAGCCTGGTGGCACAGACAACCGCGCTCCAGGGCCTGGGAAGGGTCCCTGGCTGTTCTTCAGCTCACTGATACAGACAAAGCTTCTTCAGCCGGGCAGCAGCCCTGCCTGAGGCTCCCCCATCCCACCTGCCCTGTGGTCTGCCTTTACAGCCGGGGTAGACAGAGGCACCTTTAGGGCATGAGCTTCTTGACCTACTTCAGACGGACTCTCGGATGAGTGGGACTGTCCCCTATTTTCCACCCTTGAGCGCAAGGGGAGCACTGTCTGCCACCTGCACTGGAGATGCTGAAGTGAGGAGAGAGCCACGCGCCTCCTGGGCATCTCCTCGCTTCGGCGTCTCCAGCCGGGACGGGGAGCGCGGGCACAGCCGAAGCGGCGGGACATGGGGCACGTGCCAGCGTCTCTCCCCTCTCCCTCCCCGTGCAGCCCCCGGATGCCATGGAAGGACACAGGACCGAGCAGCACTGGCAAAAAACCAGGAGAGCAGCAGCCAGCAGAGCTGGGGTCATGGGGAGGTGTCTCCCCACTTGCCCCGTGGGGGAAGGTGAGCGGAGGGGGAATAAAAGGGCAGATGCGCTTCATGGCGGTCCCTGAGCATCACCGACAGCGGTGAAGCAGTTAAGGTGTGGGGAGCCCTTTTTCGTTTGCTACATCTGAAAACAGCACAGCGCAGCCTTGGAGCGCAGGCAGCGCTGTGCTGACATTTGTCCCTTGGAAGCGTCCCCTCTGCCACCCCGTGCCACTCAGTTCATGGGGTGGGAAGAGCCATCCACTTGGAGATGGAGCCCGGCTAACGAGGAAAACCTCTTGAGGAATGGGACATCACTTCCTCGGGGCTGGCCTGCTAAAAATAGCGTGGCGGGGATGAATACTTGTGTGAAACAATTTGCAACCCAACGTGATCTGGTACACGCTGGAATTTCTTTAGGCTAAAATGAGGCATAATGTGAGGCAGGCAGGGAGGGAAGGAGGAGAAGCCTGTTGCCTGATTTCTGGCATCTCATTAGGGGTCTCTGCTAGTGAGGAGAGAAGAGCAGGTATCTCCAGGGCATGATCCAGGGCAGGGCATGGGCTTGGGGACCTGGCCAGCCCTCTCGAGGTACCTAGCTCTTGGGGTACCCAGCTCTCTGCTGTAACTTCAGCAGGATCCCCGAGCAAATTGCTGGGCTGCAAGACTACACCAACCCATTCACCAGGAGCTAAAATACCATGTTACTTGTTAACCCTTGCTGGTAATGAAAACATGTCTTCAGTTAGTAGGAAAACATTGCAGCTCTCTTGCAAACAGGCAGTCTGAGCTCCCAGAAGCTGCCAGATGCACATTTTTCTCACGCCCTCCTAAAATATCACTGTAATTTTAATTTACTCAGACGAACGAGCAGTTGACTAAACAGTCATTCATTATAAAATTCATATTAAGAAAAGAGACACTTGGGATAATTTTGATTGATTTACTTGGCAGAGTTTTGATAGCTACTGAAAAACATACTATTCATGTTTAGGTGAAAAATAAATGGAGTCAAATAAGTGTCACTGCATAGTACTAGGAGGTATATACAGCCACATGTAAAAATGCATAAACACAAACATTTCTGTACAGCAACTTTTCCTTTCAGTCTGTATAGAGAAACACTGGTTTATAATATGGGGAAAATATAAAGCAGACATACATGCAACAAGGACATGACAGTTACATAGGTCCCACCTGCCTTCCAAGAGTTACAATAATAATAACAATAATAATAATAATAATAAAAGCCTTTTTCAGGGAAAAAATTTGAAACCTGGAATGTTTTCATGTTGAGGTTTCCGGAGAGCTTCAGATGTCAAACATATCTGAAGGTGATTTAAAGGCTTGATTCAAAGCCCTGTGAAGGCAATGGAAAGACTCCATTGGTTTCAGTGAGCTTGGGGTCAGACCCAGCTATTTAACCACGATCCCATTCTGCCCTCCCCCAAAATCCAAAGTTGAAGTCTGCAGATAAAAATAAACAATCGTATCATACAAAACTTTGTATATAGAATACAAAAGGTAACCGTTGACTTTTTGTATAAAATACAACTTTTTGATAGTATATTTATTTCACATATGTATAAATATAACCCAAATAATATGATTTTTATTATTCCTACCAAAATATTATTACTTTTTGTGTTTTTTTTTTTTTTTTACAAAAGTTTACAAAACAAATAATTCTTTATATTTACAACCCAATACTGCGAAGAGTGCCCGGTCAATGATGAAAAATAGACTATAAGGGTAGTGCACTTACTTAGCCATTGCAAAGAAAGAGAAAAAAGACACTAGCTCCATTCAGATACAAATGTTCTGAAGAAATGACACTGGATTCAAGTTTTGGTTGCAAGAGTCTTTCACAAGCTCACATTTCAAATGCATCAGGCATATCTTTACGGGACTGCAAATGGCCTCTACCTTTGTTGAATTTACTTAATACAGGATGAAATTTTGATCCCGGGGATGGCGCTTACAGCCCACTGTCTTCTCCACTCCAGGCTGAGGCCAACAGGACAAAACTCAGCATTGAATCCACCACTGGCTGACATCTTGAAGTCTTGGGACCAGCTCCTCAGCTGAACAATTTTTTTACATCATTTGAGGATCTGGAAAACAATCTGGTCTTACTACAGAAACCAGTGGTGGCTTTTTCAACGGCATGTGAGGGTAGATGAAGTTACCAGACTTCAGTGCCCATTGCTCATGATGAGACTAACTCAGCCTCGGCCTTAGCGGCATCGCAGTCATCTGTTCCCACCAGAGCTCTGGCAGTCACTGCTGACCTGCTCATGGACGGGGTGTGTGCCTGTGTGTGAGACAGTTGAGCCGAGCTTCACTTTAAACTCATGTAGCTACTATTTTGGTCTAGTTTTGCACAATTTATAGGGGATTCATTTGTTAGACCGCGCCTTTATCTCTTCAAACTTAGGTGGGGCACCAGTGACCTGGGCTGAAAAGCTCTTTAAAGACTTGGAAAAATTTGTACTGGCGTATCAAAGGGACCGCATGCACCCCAGCCAAAATTGGGGAGAAGAGGGAGCTTTCTGGGCAGCTGAGCCACCACGTTACACAATGCAGGGGTGTGCAACGATCATCTGGGCAGCAGAAGGGACGCTTCAGCAGGCTTTCTCGTCCCTCTTATGAAAAACATGTCTGGGAATGAACAGCATCACAGACCAGCCTGCCTCAACTGGCATATCCAGCTAAATGCCCACGTTACACCTTTCCCAGAAGTGCTGGTGCTCGTTTGTGTGACGATGCTTCTTGAAACATCACGAAAAATTGTGCCCACGTGAAATGACAGGGTGAAATGACTGGAAAAGCCTTATTAAAACCTCTCTTGAGAAATAGGTCAGGTAAGTGCAGAGGCTATTGTCAAATAGTCTACTCATCCCACTGCCACTAACAAGGAAGAATAAAGCACTTGCACAGAGCAGAGCAATGCCTCTTGGCGCTGAGGCATGTGAACGTAGGCATTGTATTCCTTTGCCACATCTAGTTTTAGCTAATTCAGAGGAGGCTGTGAAACACGTCGCACCACATCATTTCAAAGAACAGCATCTTCATTTGAATTGCAAGATCTGTTCCCATCTATGAATCCTCTTGTCTGACTCACTACAGAGCTGCTTTATAGTGACATAGCACCTCCTTCTGATGCCCTTATTGACCAAGTCTATAGGAGAAAATTTAACATGGTCAAGACTATTCCCTGGCACCAAGGTCAAGCGGTGTGGAACAACCTGTATCCTTACTGCTCTGCTCTGTTAGCCTCCAAGGCAAGGTGGCTGCAAACTGTCTATGGGAATGTTCCTTGCCCCTGGTTAACTCCCTAGTGATGCACAGAAATTGCTCAGGGAAATGTTAGCTCGGCCATCCCCAAACCCAGAACAGATGATTGAGTCCAGTGCCCAGAAATACTCCCCCAAACTGTTTTGTTTACAAGCACAGATGTGGCTGAATGGAGCCTCTTACCGTGAGTAACCCAGGTGGTTATAACTGATCTGCGTGCTAGTTTCAGGGGCAGAGCCTCTTGTACTCTGCCCGATGGAGGCTGGGGGGACCTGGCCATCACTGAACCTCTTTCAACTCCCGTGATATAGCAAAGGGAAAGCAGGATGGAGCCAAAATGCTGTGCAATCAAAACGGTAGCCTCTCTCCAGACAGAGATGCTGGCATTTCAGCTGGGGTAAACCTGTTCGATAGAAGAGGACCGGGCTGAACTACCTGACACTTGCTATGGGTTAAGATGATCATGCATTTGCCCTCCTCTAAGCTGGACTGGGAAAGTAGTTGGTGAGGGTCAAATCGTGAGCACCCTTCTCACTTACGTTGTCCATTAAGTCACTGGAGTCCCTGGGGTAGGGCATGGTGGCAAAGTGAGAATCCTGAGCTTTGGTGTAATTCATCTCATGTTTCCCTCAATGGCCAAAATGATTGTGCTGCTGGCAGGACAGTAATGTCCTCCGATACTCACTGCAAGCACTGATGAAAGAGAGAAAGCAAATGCTAGAGCGCACTGAGTAACGCACTTGATGATCTGTTTCGTTCTTCCCTTGGACAAGACCACTTACCCTTTTGTGTACTACAAAACATAGAGGATTTAAACCAAAATCATCGGGAAAGCAAATGTGAGTTTGTACTGTGTAGAAATAAACAGTTTTTGTAATGCAATGAGATTTACACAGGGCCTGATGCTGTCAGGGCTGAGTAGTCCGGAGGAAGTTAAGGGCTGTGAACACGATGATTGAAGAGCTCTGGACCGCTTGGGCTCTTACTTGCACTCAGAGAAGTGATGTTCCACAACCCATACCACTGTCTGGTGCTTGCGTGTGTGGGAAGCTAAATACATTTTTCCACGCAGCCCCCATGAGAAGAACTGATGGGTTTGCAATGCTCTGGGCACCGGTGTAGGGAACAGACCCTTCACACGGTCTCACTCCTTTGTGGCAGGCATGAATATCACTTACATTATTGTTTCACCAGGGGAGACTTCAGTTTTGTTCCTAGAGCCAAACAGGGCAGTCGCCCTACATGGTATTTTAAAGGACAGCCCAGTTACTGGAGTGTAAATTAATAAAGCAGGTTGTTGGCATCTAAAGAGAAAGGTAATGTCCTTACTGCCTTTTCATCTGGTTCACCCTTGGTACTGTCACTTACGAGTGGTTCCCCAAAATTTCATCGAGATTGATGTCTTTCATCCAGTCATCGTTACCAGGTTCCGTTTTCAGTAAAGAATCTATAAAGTCTGAGTCACTGTTGAGCGCAGGTCCTATACTGTCACCTTGCTGGTTCAGAAAGTCAAACCCTAGGTCATTACCATGGTCACTTCCTTGGTAAGCCCGAGAGTTTTGGTTGGTAGATGTGAAACTGGTTGATGGCAGAGATGACGGAGGCGTCATACTTGTTCCTGGCTGATTCAAGGTAGGCACGTTCTGTCCTCTCAGCTGGTTAGGTCTTATGTTGAGACCTCGTACTGAGCCAGCAGATTGTCCATTTAGAGTCTGGTGCATTTGGTTTAGAGGAGGCCTCATTTGGACTCCTGCTGTTAACTGATTAGGAGGTGCCAATGCACGCTGAGGAAAATGCTGGTTGCCTACGTTGCGTTGCAAAGACTGGTTAGGATATGGAGTGCCGGTGGGGAAACGGCCCCCTGTGGGTTTCAGTGCATCCTGCTGCTTAACTGCAGCTTCTTGCGGGGCCCAGTTCTGGGCAGTGGCAGTAGCCGCGATCATCACGTTGGCCGGCCTTTGCGCAGGGATACCTGTGGCTCCATGGTTCAAGCTTGGCCTTGCTTGCTGTGAGTTGACCACCGACCCCGTCCCAAAAGCCGCTGCGTTGTTTCCCTGCGTCATGGTTTGCTGTCGAGACATCATGGGGTTATTCTGACTGGGCAGGACTTGATTTTGGTTTCTGTGTGGCTGCATTTGGTTCATTCCTGAAGTCACGTTGTACGTGCTTGGTTGGTTGCAAGGAAGGTTCCCGTAACAGCCCATACTCCGAGCAGCAGGAACAGAAGGCATTCGGGTTCCAGCGGGGGTGGACATGAGGCTGGAGCTCTGTGGCATGATGCTGTGAGTTGAAATTGGGTTGGATAAGGACATGTTGTTGGGGCTCATACTCACAGCTGGCGAACCACCTGGAAAGGAGAAAACAAAAGTGTTAAAACAAACATGAGTGCATCAATGTGTGATGTCATTCAAATGCCAACAAGTTAAAAATCCAGTTTTCTAGCAGCAGAATTTCTTGAAGAAGATACTTTGCTCTTAAGAGGACTTGCATGAACTTGCTCAAGGCCTTAAAGATGCTTGTCATCCAAAGGGTGATTTGGTCTATATGAAGCCATTGGTGGTCTTTCCATCCCTTCGGAAGACATCAGATAAGCCAAAACCGGTGCTCATTGTAAGACAAATAAATATTGGAGCAGGGAAGGACAGATAGACCCACTGGGCAGGAGAGAAGACTTTTCTGCCTTTTTTTACAGAAGCAGTAGACACCTCTGACAGGACAAAGCCTGTCTAAGTGAGCAGAGGCAGAGGAGATCAAGAACTTTTCTTACTTAAGGGCATGGCTCACCTTGGCTCCCTCTAGAGACAATGGGGAGCGATAGGCACTATCATCAGGCCCCTTTTCCACCTTTCTTAGACACCTACAGCAGCAGTATCTATCCCTTCTGGAAGGGCCTGTGCCAGATGACAGCAGGAGCCGAGACTGCATCTCACACATCTGCAGCGCCCAGAGCCTCCCTCCCAGCCAGGAGCTGGGAGAGCAGCTCAGCCCAGTCTGGGACCTGCTTGTCCTCCTGCGTGGTGGCTGAGCAGGCAGGAGGACACGGCTCGGCGCTGTGCCTGGTGAGTGCCACGCACGTGCCCCTTCTAAGCTCGATTCCCAGCTGGGCTGTGGCTGTTTGCCCCTGCAGAAGCTGACTTGCCCGCGAGGGACCCACACAGGATGCCTGATGTGCAGGCATTTGCTGCACACGAACATCACCTTTTGTGCATCGCATCAGAAAACTGGAAGTTATGAGCTGGCACAAATCTAACACTTGTGGCTAATTCTGCCCAGTGGAGGATTTTCCTGTACCTGATATCTGCCAATGAATCACAAGAAGAGAGGTTTCTGTTCTCTTCAGCCTCCAAACCTCGACACAAGCTCACTTCTGTGGCAGATTTGCGGCTTCACAGTCTCTATTTTGAGGCCACAATAAGTCATTTATGCAATGTAGGCTGATTGCTTATGCAGTGCAAGGCTCTGAATTAATCCCTGAGAGACTGGTTGAAGAAGACCAAACATTTTCTAAGCACAGCCAGTGTAGACAGCACTGTGGAGAACCCCCCTCTGCACACAATCAGCTGCTCCACAGCTTAATTCCCTTTGCTACTGTTGCTTCCAGTACAAGCCCTACAAGAAGTGCAGGTAGGAGAAGTTGGGTTCAAGGCAAATGAAAGGAGACGTTTCTTCACACAAGTGGGTCAGCCAAGGAAATCTCTGCCACATGGCACAGCACAAGCTAAATTCTTGTACCACTTTGAGTGGCTCCCAAAGCGTGAGGAAAGCTGTTAAATTCGGTGTTCGAGTCCTGTGTTCAGTTTTGGGCCCCTCACTAGAGGAAAGACATTGAGTTACTGGAGCGTGTCCAGAGAAGGGCAACCAAGTTGGTGAGGGGCCTGGAGCACAAGTCTTATGAGTAGCGGCTGAGGGAGCTGGGGCTGTTTAGTCTGGAGAAAAGGAGGCCGAGGGGAGACCTTATCGCTCTCTACAACCACCTGAAGTGGGGTTGTAGTGAGGTGGGTGTTGGTCTCTTCTGTCAGGTGGCTGGAGATGATAGGACGAGAGGAAATGGCCTCAAGTTGCAGCAAGGGAGATTTAGGTTGGATATTAGGAAAAATTTCTTTACTGAGAGGCTTGTCAGACATTGGAATAGGCTGCCCAGGGAAATGGTTGAGTCACCATCCTTGCAGGTATTCAAAAAGCACGTAGACAAGGTACTCCAGAACATGGTTTAGTGGGTATGGATGATGGTTGGACTCGATGGTCTTGAAGGTCTTTTCCAACCTAAATGATTCTATGATTCTATGATTCTAAATGGGCTTGCTACCAAGGTAGCACCACATTTTGGGAATTCCTTGAGCCTTTCCCAGAGGAGGAACAGAGGAACATACAGCCCTGGAGCTTTGCTATTTCATTGGTAGCAGCTAATAGCAGTTGTTGGACATGGGACACTGCCTTGGTTTGATCCTTCGTACATACAACAAAACCAGACTGAATTTGACTAACTTTGACTTCATCATGAAATCTTATTATATATTAGTCTGTGTGATTAATTGTATTAGTTGGTCCATCACCAATTCCTTCTTATCGCACAGGTGCTTCAGGACTGTGATCATGCCTGCAGCATTCTCCAAATACATCAGTCCCAGTGTGTGGCATGTTTTCCAGTCCTTCGGTCCTTCTCAGCTCTTTTCAGGACTTGATGGTTTTCAACATTTGTTTTCAAGGCTGTACATCACAGCTGGTCACAGTAATAGCTCTTGCACATCTCCAGCATGGATGTAAAGTAAGCTCTTTTTTTCTTGTTCAGCAGCATCTCAGACTGTGTTTGTCCTTTTGATTGCAATCACACAGCCTATTTACAGTGATATCTGGAGACCTATCAGCCATTTCCTTACGTGCTTTGTCAATTTTGTATCACTCTGGTTTCTTAACCAAAATAGACAGTATGAAGTCAGAAGCTTTAAAGGACATTACCTGAACAACTATTATTACCTTTATCGACCAAAGTTGTGGTTTCATTGAAAAAAATACCATGCTAGTTTGAAAAGATTCTTTTACATCAGCCCATGTTGCCTGACATTAATTATATTCCCTTCCTAAATTCTTTATTGTTCAGGCTGTATCAGCTCCCAGCTATTTTTGCTGAGCTCTGCAATAGGTCACAAGGGCTGCACTTACCTACTTACTCTTTTAATTTTTGTCATGGCATTAGCAGTCTTCCTTGGAGTTTCAAGACTAAATAAAAAGTGACATTAAGAATTTGGAGAATGTCTCAGCCAGCTCTTTTAAAACTCTTGAAGACAAATCATGTGCATACATAATTCAAAAGTCTATATTTAGGAACAGCTGTTTAATATACTGCTTCACCACAATGATGTTCAGTTCCCTCAGACTGGAACCCCAGAAAAAATTATGTATTTCTGCCTTTTCTGCATTATTTTTATACATATGCTATTTCCACTTAGGATTGGATGCAAAGAATTCCTTTTTTCCTTAAGTACTTAAAAATAATCTCTTCCCAAATAATTATTAATACTGAGCGTGACTCCACAGCCAAAGTTGCTTGTTCTGAATCAATCTAAACATAGATTAAGAAGCTCACCTTACCCTGGAAGGCAGGCTTTTCCACAAACTGGCTCTGAGCAGGAGACACTTGACTACAGAGAATCTAATTGTCCTAACAATTACATTGCCCTAACGTAAGCACCTAAATTCAGTCCCTGAGCTGGACAGTCCCTGGGACAGGAGATGCTATGGGGAGTGTACCTGGTTTTATCCCCCAAGGACAATCAGATTCTCCTCCATGTCCTCCCAGGGAGCCTCCTAACTGAGTTTAGCTCTGGAAATGAAGAGAAGAAAATCAGTGCTCAGCAGGCAACCTCACGATTAGCCCTGTCTTTGGCTTTGCTAGTGGGTTGTGCATTGCTCACTGCTTTTTGGAACTACTGCAACATATTTTCACAGGGGTGATAGAGATGAGGGCCCTGATTCTTCACTCCCTGATGCCAGTACTGAAGAGGAGAATGGCACAGAAATCAGTGGCATTTCAAAAGACCTGGAACAGCCATCTGGGGAGAGCTGGTTCTCTCCCTCCACCTGAACTACATACAAGTTTGTGGAGTCACTTCACTTGCCGCTGGGATGAAGCCCCTCCCGGGATGACCCTTCCAGCTGTTGAGCAGCCCCTAGGGCTACCATCGCACTGCTCCTGCAAATGCCATGCTCTTTCAAGAGCACAAGTGGTCGGGACATGGGTTGTACTTGTTGTGCGAAAGATGAAGCTTCCTCTTTCTTTGTATTGCTATTTTTATCCTTTTAGTTTTAACGCAAATATTTTCCATTCTGATTTCTTCCAGATGGGAAGAAATGCCTTCCCCGGCAGCACTGCGTACGGCAGCTGGCCACCCCAGGCTACAGTGATTTGGAGAAATGCCTTCACTGCCCGATTCACCTGCTCTTGTCTTGGGGGTTTCTTGCTGTGACATGGCACTATGGGGAAAAGCATAGAGGAATAAAATGCTTCACCCAGTGTCTCCAAGCCCCTGTGTTATTTTATTTAACTTTTTGTCTCTTCTTCCCTGACCTGAGCAAAGCTATTCCCAGAAAAAGGGAACAGATTCCCTGCTGTTACTCCCTTATGCAAGAGTTTCCTAATAGCTCCATCTGGTAGCTTTGCTGTGAGCTCCCAGCACAGCCCTTTCTCCCAGGCTCGCCTGAAAAGCTGCTCTCCTCCTTCGGCTCACTCAGCAGGGACTTGAGATTTGAATGGACAAGTGCTGCCAATCCCACATGTTTCAAACCCAGGAGATGGGACTCCAAATACCATGAGACTGGCAAAGAGTCCATCAGATTAAGAACAACAGGAACAGCCACAAAACAATGGCGATCTACTTATTTTGGAGCCTTTCACAGATGTGGCTGCAGTCATTTCCATTTTCTCTCTCAGGCTAGAAATGGGTTGTTTTTAAGTAAAAGCCAGAATCTCAGTTAATCATTTGATTCCAGGAATGAGCCTTTAAACAACACACCAAATCACAGGATTCCCCAGCAATCTGCCAGGATTGCCAAAGCATTTGTTTTACGAGCGCAGGAGGTACGAAGCCAGGAAGCAGGGCTCTTGCTGTGGCACTGCCCTCACCATGGGTTATTAGGCTGGCATCGGTGATGGTTGTGCAAATTTACTGAAGATGATAAACACTCAGGCCTGTTAGAAAGCAGCAGTTTCCAGACTGCAGCAAGCTTATTGCTGCCAGAACTTGTAAACAAAACAAAAGAGTGCATGAACGTTGCCTGAGCAGTCCAACCTGGCTCTTCCACACGTAGCTGGGCTGTTGGTGCCATGGCCAGCAGGCTGGGCAGAGGGGTAGCTGCACTTGGGAACTCGTTAAAATAGTAATAGAAGCTGAAAAAGTTTTCCTGCAAAGGACAGGTAGGAAGGAAAGACTCAGATCCCTGGCTGAATCTGCAGAGCCAACAGTTACGGAAAAACAAACAAACCAAACCAGCTTTTTTTTCCTCAGTGTGTTGTATACAAAGTTGTACTAGAAGGCAAAGGATCCTTTTTATACTTAAATGCGCAGATGCTTTGCAATATAAAGAACATCCTTTGATCCCATCTGCTGCATTTCCCCCCACCGCCTCTCTCCCCAGCATCTTTTCCTTACTCTGCCTTTTCTCTCAGAACAGCCTCCAGCTAACCAGCAAGGTGAACAGCATGAAAAGACACCAGGCAGTCCTGTGCTCCCAAATCTAGACTCTCCAAGGAGGTGAGGGCACAAGAGCTGAAACAAAGGACTAGTCCTGAAGTGTTGGGCATTTTCTGCCCTGGGCAGTTCTGGCAGAAAGCAGGGGCTTTTACTCTGCTGTTTGACTGATCTGTTTAAATGCTGCTTGTAGAGCAGCACTGAGGCCATGACCATGGCATATGAAACAGACCAAAAATTCAGATGGTAGCTCTGGTTGCCTATGATGGAGTCATGCGAAGTACTTAAAAATCCATATGAGGGTCCTCACGCTGTGCATGAGCTGCCATTCGAAGGGAAGGATGGTTCTCATCTCAGTCTCTGAAGTAAGATGTACCACATACATGACAGAAGCATCTGGATGGAGTGAGGTTGCATAGTCAAGAGGACACATCTGTATCAAGTATTTGGGTGCACATCTGCCCCAGGCAGTGCTAATGGGAGGGATACCAGCCCCTCCTTCACCATGTCTGAGAGACACAGCATCAGCCTGGATGAACCACCAGCTGGTTCTCCAGACCATACATCAGCACTTCCCAGAGGTGGGGGACAGTAAGGTAAATAGCACAGGAGAGCAACAGCCACCACCCACTCCCTCTGTGGTGTTGTAAATGGATACCCACAAAACCAAGCCCCGGTCAACAGTGCATGCATGGCTCTTCTGGATGGTCTTCCAGCTGGAAAGAAGGAAACAGTTTCATTTAGCCCATGGGCACTTACCAGGATATTGGTTTGCTTGTTGCATGTTGACCACGTTCCTTCTTTGGTCTTTATAATCTGGTGGTGGTCGTGTCAAGTGTCTGTTCAGCTGATCTTGTGGAGTTATTTTCTCCTAGAGGATTAGAGTAGAAATCTATTAATTTGCTTTTCTTTATGCTCTCCTGGCTCTGTTTTGCCCACCTCTTTCTTTTCTCAGTGTGTACAAAGCTGAAGCGTTCCTTCCTTTCGCCCCGTCTGGTCCACAGGGGAGGCATCTGTGAACCTGTGCCATCACCCACTGAAGTCTGTATGGAAACATTTCTGCTAGTTGTATTGTGTTTGAATCTGGCCCAACTTTCCTTAAAACCACTGAGAGTTTCTCAGCCTCTGAGAACATCGGCCACGTCTGCACTGCAGTACAAAGTGTCTTCTGATGTCCGCACTGTCTTGCTTATCAGACAGAGGGGCCTGACGGTTCCTCGTGGCTCCCTCCCTGTCTGTGCAGCTGGGTTTGCTTTCAGAGAATCATAGAATCACAGAATGGTTTGGGTTGGAAGGAACCTTAAAGATCATCTAGTTCCACCCCTCTGCCATCGGCAGGGACACAGAGACAGAGCAAACACCCAGGTCTAACCCAAACAGCCGGGATGCAGCTGGGGGGCAACAAGGGTCCAGACTTGCAAGGTCGACACGTGCCCCTTGGCTCTGCCAATGGTCATCAGCCCATTTCACCCATGCAGCCCTCGCAGCGTGCACAGCTGGCAAAGAGGATTTCAGCTTGTCATCCCCATTTGCAGCCATGCCCATCCCTCACTCCCTCCTCTCCTGTGCTGGAGGAGCTCCCACAAAAATCAGCAAAACCCTTGCTTTGTCCTGCCCCATGCCTCTCCTCACCGGGGATGCCAGCAGGACGCATGGCCAGGGTTTAGCAACGACGGTGCTGGGCTGGTTGGTTTTCATGCCACTCACCATTGCCCTGTGCTTCCCCGTACACGTATGTGGTGCTGTCTTTTCTCTTACACTGGGAGTGCAAGCACCGGGGGAAGGACAGCAGGGAAAGATTGCAGAAAAAGCTGATTAGTAGGGGAGATTATTTTGGGCTTGCAGGGACACATCTCTGGTGAAGGGAAGATAGAAATCCAAGTCCTTGAACTGAAATCTGACTAACCGCCCTGTGTTCATAAAGATCTGGAAAGCGCAAGCTGTGGAGTCAATGCCAAATCTCTCATCAGCATCAGTGTGACCTGATGCCTCCAGAGTGCTACTGCACACTCATGAGCAACGACTCCTCAGGATATGTGGCCCCAAGGCAGGAAAATGTGGGTTTGACCACCTCAGTCACTGGTAAGTCATTGCTGGTGCGCACGTGCCTCCCGGAGTCGGGAGCTGCCCTTACTGGGCAGCTGCTGGGAGGGCTTCACCCCTTCTCTGCAACGCACCTGGGTTTTGTGCTCGGCTGCCGGAATGGCAAACGGGCTCGTCAGTGTGAAAGAGTCAGACCCTGCTGGTGATGGGAGTCCATCAGAGTAATTTGGGGATCTTCTGCCCGAAAAGAGCACGCAAATGGACCTTCTCATAAAAAATCTTTTTTCTTCTGCCAGGAGCACTTTAAAACACTGGGAGAAGAGCCTTTCTTGTAGTATTTAGGCATTTCTGTAATGCACTCTGGGAGTGAGGGGTCTGATTAAGATTTCTAAGGCTTGTTTTAACATACTGCTCGACCTGAAGCCTTGTGAAGAAGACAGACAAGTTATCTCCAAGAAAATCCCTGCAATACATGTAAAATCTGTAGGCAGGCTTTGTGTGTATTTCTATGTACACGATACAAAAGCGAAGGCAAGTGGATCAAAAACCACATTCTGTAGAGTGATTTTAATTTTTATTTTATTTTAAAAATTGCTATTTGAGCGATTAACTTTTTGCTCTGCTAAAAATTCTGACAGAAAACTGCAGCACATAGAGCTGACTTGAAACTTCAGTTTTCTTCTGTATAAATTAAAAAGTCAAATATTTCCCTTACAGGACAAATGAAATCCTTAATTTCAAACTCAAGCCTTCTAATTTTATTTTTGGAATGGAAATAAATTTGTAAACAAAAAGATATTCTCTATAAAGAACCAAATCATTTTTGTTTTGAAAACATCCCCACAAAAACATGAATGTTTTTCCACTTCTGTGTTGTTCTTTAATTACTGAATGGCATTCACTAAATGTGTCAGTATTTCTGACTCTACATCTTTATAGAGAAAAGAAAGTTTTGGACTCAGAATGTCAGGCCAGCACGAATGGGTCTGCCCTGTAGGCTGAGAGATGCTGATTGAGGTAAATAAGCCACAGGCTTGGGGTCTGCTGTCATTGCAGCCTGGGGGGAAGCAAAGCAGGTGGTGGTGTCACCTCCATCCTCCCCCAGCACCCTCCCTACAGCCCTTCCCTAGCTGCCGCAGGGCACCCACATTGCTATCGACCGGCCCCAAGGACATGCCAAGCTCAGCTCCTCTTCCAGGACTTCTCTCTTCTCTGTGCTTTGGCAAGCAGACCTACAAAGGGACGGTGAATGTGAGGATGCAGATGGCACATGTTACTGCTCTGGGCAGCTGGGACTGTCCAGCTGTTGCACTGGCCATGGGTGATGGACCATGAAGCACCTTCAGCTGACTCAGTTCATGCAGTATCAATGGCAATGCCAGTTTAGTGGAACTAAATCAGTGGGTTCTAGCACTCATCACTGCTAACAAGAGCACAAATATCCCCCATGCCTCATAAAATGAGCAGAAACTCCCAACTGGTCTCTCAAATACCAAGGGGGAGAGAAGAACTGGCTAAAAATATCTGGAAATGCAAAAAGAGAAACAGAGGAAGGAGGACTCATGTATGATCCCAGCCAAGCACACAAACTTGAGTGGAACACTAAAATCAATGTACCTGATCCTTGTTTACACAGAGGCACTTCATACCATGCTGCCTAGGTTAGAGAGCCTGGAAGTCAACTTTCCTCTGTGGTCGAAGCAGCGTAGCAGTGCACCTTAGCTTATCTTGCAAACAAAACCACTGAATATATTCATATGCCTCAAATTAAGCATAGGCTTACACTGTTCTCATAACGAAACCACAGTAGCTCAGATACTTGAGCTGTTTCATATAAACTGAAGAAGGTTTCAAAAGGGCTTAGCAAAGTGCTGAAAAATATGAGGCACAATCTAGAAGGTCTTGGCATTGCCAAAATGACCTCAAAGCTTTGGGGGCTTTCTTCCCCCTGTCTTAGCTTTCTTTTCTATTGTTTCTATGATAATCTTTTCCATGTAAAATAAGGAATTAGAAAACTTACAGCTTCTGCCAACATCTGCTGCTGTAGAAGGAGTTGTTTTTGCTCCATCATTTGCCGTTGCAGAGCCTGTTTCTTTTCCATCAGTTGCTGATTCAACATTGATTGCTGGGATGAGTTCATGTAACCACTTCCAGTGTTTGGATTTGAGCAAGAACTGGAGCTTGGAGTGGGGCCAGCTCCCTGGCCTACCACAGAGTGTTGATCCTGAAACAGAAGAAATGGCTTGTGAAGGATGAAAATAATAACAAGCATCAAGAAAAGGAAATAATTCTTTTTATGCAATTAGATCAAGTACAGGACACAGCCCACAGACTCCCAGGACAAGTGACCAATACAAAGGCTTTGACAAAATAGAAGGGGATTGAGTAACTTCATCGCGCACGGAAAACTCTGAAAATGTGCCAGGTGGTTCCAGTGGAAAACCTCAATGTTGTACCAGGAGCTTGGGAAACATTAACAGAAGTAACGGAGCTGTCCTGGGGATCTTTCAGGAAACTTGCATTGGGCTGTATGGCAGTTTGTTTGACCACAAGGGAACAAACTCGGCGTCTCCTGGTTCCTACCATCTGGCAAGCAGCAGCGAGAAGTTACAGACTCATTGCTAGAAGTGGCATCTATTCTTAGAAAATACAGAAGCGGTAAGTGGTTACTTCGCAGTGGGGTGAATGGTGCCACTTGCATTTGTCCCGTCACCTCCCCAACAGGAGCAATCTCTGAGAGATTGCTAATTGACTCCCATTAGCGGCAGGATTAAATAGGCTTAGAGTTTATCAACTTCCTTGCTAAAACAAACGTGTAACTGGACAGGACTTTGAAGAGCGCTGTAGGGTCTCCCTGGTCTTTGCGATGGATCTAGATCTGCTTCTTCTTCCCTGTGTGCAGCTTCATGAGGA
Source organism: Haliaeetus albicilla (assembly GCF_947461875.1). Lineage (NCBI taxonomy): Eukaryota > Metazoa > Chordata > Aves > Accipitriformes > Accipitridae > Haliaeetus > Haliaeetus albicilla. Next base: position 16,159,005 of record NC_091502.1, on the reverse strand, counting down.
GGGGATGGCAAAAAGTCATCTCAGAAGGCAATGGGGAAGGTACCTGGGGACTCAAACCATGCACACAGAGGATGCAAATGAACACGGGATGACAATATGCCGCTTGTTTTCTTTTAGTCATGATTTCCCTCGGCAGCGATGTTTTCTGTCTACTTGCTCCACTAGTGTTTGGTGCTTGGGCCTTTACCAAATGTACGAAATAGCTTTCTCAGTCCACACACGAAAATACTCAGCCCATGTTGGATCACTTGATAGTCAAGTATTCCTTAGCCACACAGCTACAAAGAAAACAGGGTGCACTGGAGAGGTCACAACAGTCATGAGAAACATTGGTTCTCTGACTCCACTTTGTTGCAATTCACCATAGGAACCTAACCACGTAATTCTGTATAACCTAACATGCAGCAGCATTTTTGCCCTGCAACAGAGGAATCCACAGCAGGAGTCTGATGCTCCCTGTTATGCAGCAGTTCTCTCAACACCGAGGTGTAGTGCCAGGGTCTGGTCTACCACCTAGGTAAAGCTCTGCTCCATGGCCATTGCCTCCCATCCAGGGAAATATGGACTGACCAACAGGGAAACAAGAACTGGCCAGGCGTAGCCTACCCATGCCCTGAAGACCACGGAGCACTGATGCTCATCGCTTTGCAAACTCCAGAAAAGCTCATTTCTGTGCCTTAGCTTTTGCACACACCCCCCAATAACACACACACACACACACACACACACACACACTACAAACTAATCCAACTTATCTTTCTACCATCTGGCATGGAAGAAACACAATGATTGTTATGGGTATTTCTATTTTAAAATAATTCTGTGGCTTTTAGATGGGGCCACACGAGTGCGTAGCTAGATAGATAAAGTATTTGATGACTGTTACTGAAATAAAACCCATGACTTTCTTCTGGAGCCACCTGCAGCCCCCAAGGCAGTGTTTCAAACCCACCCTTCAAAATTTATTGGGCTCTTACACAATTATATCCCGCACACTTTCTTTCAGTTCCAGAAGGAATCCAAGATTGCTCGGCACTGCCACATTTTTTAGCCCTTATGTTAGCTGCAAGATAGAAAATACCTCCTCTCAACAGACCTGCTTGCCAAGTTGTTGCGCAAACTTTTTTGTCTTTCTTAAAATATTTTGAAAAGAAAAATATGTTACAATAAATTGGCTTTGACTTCTATATTCAAATGACAACTCTAGCTTGAACCCAGCCACATGTTATATCCATTAATAGAATTCATCTGTTGTGTTTTTGCACAGATAATGCAGGCTCCCCCAAATGTGCTTTCATAGTCCTGCGTAAAAAAAAACACAACAAAGCCCAACTTTTTCTCTCCCTCATCCCCTGCCAGCCCATATAAGCTGTGGGGAGGGATTTTGTTTTAAGATAAACCGTGTAGTGTCCATTCACGATACCTATCAAAGAAAGCTCTTCTGTAATAGCAATTGGCACAAAACACCAGCTGTTTGGCAAACAGGCCCTGAGAAAACAGTATAAATCATCAACTTGGAGCCAGTTTGGGGTTTTTTTGCATTTGGTCCTTTCTCTGCTCTTCGTGAAATGTCTGTGTGAGCCTATGAATCTATGATGTGTTACTTCTCCTGCCTGCTGATCCTCCATCGGTGGCGATGAGATGGGAAAAGGAAGAACAGTTTCCTAATTCAGGAGATCGGCTGTGCAGCAGTCTGACCCTTTGTGAACCGGTGCTATCGAGCCTTATTCCCACCCTGCCTTTCCATCACTGCAAATCAGAAGGTAGAAGGGCTACACTTCTGTCAGGGACGTGGGGCTCTGCCCCTGCCCTTGGACAAAGCACACTTTCCGACATCCCTGCTGAGGAAGGACAGATTTGGGTTGGAGCTACCCTGCCCTCATTGAACTGTGTCATCCTGCTCTAAACCTGGCTTTAGTGCAGCATCTTTACTACGACTCCACACATCTAAAGCTGCCAGTGGCCTTCTGAGCTTCATTCCCGGGTTCCCATGCCTGCGGTTTATGCACTTTAACTTTAGAAACCCCTGACCAAAGAAAGCCCGGAGGGGGAACATGAGTGTGCCCTCGCCCAGGGGCATCTCTGCCCAGTAGGCTGCAGGGGCAGCCCAGCATCCCTCCAGCTGGGCAGCCCCATGGACGTGCCTGCAGGGTGACACCGTGCCGTTTCCCTGCATGGGGAAGGTAACCTTCTCTCCACTTTGCCTCCAAGGTGATGCAACTGGGAGCACATCCCTGCAGCCAGCCGGGTGCCAGGGACGGGCTGGAAGCATCACACCTGTGATCGGTACAAGCGTCCATCTGGGTTCGCCCCCAACTCCCGCTCCACTTGCTGGCACCGCTCCTGCATGCCATATCCCTCCAGCCCTGCAGCCTGAGCAGGGCCGTGCCCGGTGCCGGCTGGGGCCGGGGCAGCGGCCGAGGGCTCAGCTAGTGTTCACCAAGCACCACAAACCCCCATCTGCTCCCCTGGTGCCGAAACTCCAGCACAGCGATGCTCTAGGTGCAAAGCAGGTGTGTTGCACCCTGTTCTCTGTGGTTACAGTGAGATACAAAAGCTATGAGGAGCAGAAAGAGAGGCAGAGTCAGTGAAAGCTCCTCAGAGCTGGTAGCACAACTGGGGTTTTGTTCATAAGCGTCACAAAGAACATTATGCTCAAATGTTTAAATTAGCAGTAAATCAAAGCATTTAAGACTGAGTTTGCCTTTCACTGTCTCTGCTGCAGCTGACTTGTGCTCATACAAACGAAGGGAGTTTTTGGCTTCTAACACATATATGGACTTTCTGAAATAGATTTCTTTTCTTTTCTTTTCTTTTCTTTTCTTTTCTTTTCTTTTCTTTTCTTTTCTTTTCTTTTCTTTTCTTTTCTTTTCTTTTCTTTTCTTTTCTCTTTTCTCTTCTCTTTTCTTTTCTCTTCTTTTCTCTTCTTTTCCTCTTTTCTTTTCTTTTCTCTTCTTTTTTCTTTTCTTTTCTCTTCTTTTCCTTTCTTTTCTTTTCTTTTCTCTTTTCTTTTCTTTTCTCTTCTTTTCTCTTCTTTTCTTTTCCTCTTTTCTTTTCTTTTCCTCTTTTATTTTCTTTTCTCTTTTCTTTTTTCTTTTCTTTTTTCTCTTCTCTTCTCTTCTCTTCTCTTCTCTTCCCTTCCCTTCCCTTCCCTTCCCTTCCCTTCCCTTCCCTTCCCTTCCCTTCCCTTCCCTTCCCTTCTCTCCTCTCCTCTCCTCTCCTCTCCTCTCCTCTCCTCTCCTCTCCTCTCCTCTCCAAAGCTTGTCAGGAGCCCCTGAAAGCCTTTTGCAAGCTTGTGGTTCTACATTCCTAGTTCAGAAGTGGTTTAGGGACACTTGGATGGAAAAGGATGTGCAAACCTTTTGCCTCTTTCTCCTGAAAATGCCTTGAGTTGATTAATAATTTTGGTGGGGCAGAAGGGAAACAATGGTCAATTTTTTACTAAACCACAATGCCCGCAGAGGCAGTTCGCTTCCCCGCCAGGAACACTGGCATCTGTGTCACATGATGGGCTTCTTCTTCTTGCAGATTTTCCCTGGAAAGGAGGGGGTGAATTTTTCACCCTTTCTGTTCCTCTGTGGGGCAGCTCATTCTGGGCCCAGTGTTGGTTCAGGAGTGACAGCGCTGACTTTCACTCTCCTTTTGCATTAGTTCTGGCTTGAAGAAACAAAGAACTAAAAGAAAAAAGGAAAAGGCTTCAGATCCATTCACGGAAGCCTGCTCAGCGACAGATGCCTGCCTTACCAAAGACTGCTTCCAGGGGAAGAGCTGTGCAAAGTTCTGTTTGTCTGGTGACGAAACCTATGCATGATGTTCCCCCTCATAAGCAATTTGATTCAGTTGTGTTAATTGGCATCACAGGCTACTTAGAGTGAGGATGGTGGAGATCAAGGCACCTTTGTGGGTTTCTTCAGGGACCAGTGGCTGTCCTGACCCTATGAGCTTCTCAAGGGCATTATGCTTTGGCTGCGAAACACCCTGGACACTGAGCACTTGGAGGAGGAGGACGAGGAGGAGGAAGAGAAGGACTCCAAGGAATGGCTCAACGAAGTCCTGCAATACTGTTCCAGGGTGGTGCAAGGCTGGTGGCAAAGCCCAGACCCCCTGTGACCCCCTGGTGTGAACCTCCACCGCCTCAGCTAGCATGCTGCTTTCCACAGCCAGAAACTGAGGTTCTCCAGCAGCCCCCAGGGCCAAGCACGGGGCAGTACCAGGCTTATTGAGAAGAGCTGATCTCACTTACGCAACTTTAGGAAGCCAAGCACAGGGTGCTCCGTTGAACAGCCAGTCTTAGCACCCACCAGCCCCCTTCTGAGCCACCTCTTTTCTGCTACGTCTAATGCAAGCAGAAATATCCCTTTCTGCTAAACACTGGGGTTTCCATGGACATCTGAACTCCAAGCACTACCTGCTTGTATCCTTGCCTCAGACAAGAAAACAAAACTACAGCAGGACCACGGCAGAGCGCCTATCGAGTAAGAACTCTTCTAGCTACAGTGAAAAAGCTAGAGTTTTCTTATTTTTAGGGATAACTCCCACTCTTGACTGGAGCACAGAGGGCTGCTTTCTGTGCCAGTGTACACTGCAAGAGCCCCAAGTAGTTCCTGAGGTTACACTGATCTGTAACAGCTGAGGATCTGTCTAAGTATCAGGGCTGGAAATAACACAGAAACACAGCCAGCCCAGTTCTCCCTTGCCTTATTGCTTGTTTGGCCCAATGGGGGTGGAAAGCAGCATCTTCCTGAGCACCTCAAACTCATTCAACCTTTTTTCGTATCTGGAACAGACAGCATAAGAGTGAATCTCCTCTAAGTTTAGGTCTCTAACCAAAAGCTTAGATCAGATGCTCTCTAAACTGCCTGCTGGAGCTCTCCATTCACTATACAGAGGGACAGGGCTGTATAATTAGGCTTTAGGTGCCTAATTTAGACAACTAAGTTAGGAGCCCAGATTAGACGATAGGAACATTCCCTTACACTCCTCATTTTAGATGCTTCTAGTCACACTTGAGTAAGATGCCTGGAACAGCGAGTATGAACACCCCTTGATCTGCCAAGCAATAGTGGATCACTTTCTAATGGTGTTGTATAGAGTGACCTAAAAGCCTTGCAAGTTAATCATGCAGAAGATATGGTTATGGGTTGAATTTCTCCTAATACCATGCTAGAGGGTAGTTTTATGCATTCCAGCAAGATTGCTTTCATATGTATAAACAGCATTTGAAAAACCCAAATATTGCAAGATCCCAAGACCTGGTTTTGCTGTGTCTAATATCCAGAGATACAGCTGGGTGAAGACTGCAAAATATTTCCCTTCAGTAGTTTTGTGGAGTGTTTATGAGAAGTTGGCTTAGCCACATGGGACTGTCTTCTGTGTTTTTCTCCTGTGAACATCTGAGCTCTCAGGACAAAAATTTCAGGGCCAGCCATGTTTCCAAGGCACATACACAAGGAATCACAGACACTAGCATTTGCAATTTCACAAGCCCAGGCTGTCTGCCAGAAATACTTGTGCCTTCATCCAACCAGGGAAAAGAAGCAAATACTGTGTCACTCCTCCAACAAAACAAGCGATGGAGCTCGAAGGGGAAATGCGGATGAATCCCTTCAGATACTACAAAGCTGGAAGCAGTCATGACAGTAGGGAGCACAAACCTGATTTCTCCAGCCTCACGGGTGTGAGTCACCTGTTGGAGTGATAGGTTTGGATACCAAGTGATGCAGCAGATACTCAACATGCAAAGGGATAAGTATTTCAGCACACACAACTGCTGCAGCTCTCACTGGGAGAGCCAGGGAGGCCGGGCTTCTTAAAAGGCCAGTTTTTTGGACACACTGAAATTTAGGTGGATGCCAGAACTATTTTCAGAAATAGGTAAATCTACTACTCAGTGTTGCAAAAGTTTATACATAAAAACAGTGGAAAAGGTCACTGTGCACAATCTCCTAGGTAAAAAAGGGTGATCGAATACCTCAAAGGAGCCAATCCCCACTATTGGTGAGAAACCACAAGCAAGAGACTTTGACAGATAGTTAGTTAGTTGTGCAGTTCTTAATAGAACCCTTTTATAGCACTTTGCCTTTTCAGCACCAACAAGGAAGCTGCTCACTCCTGAGATCCTCGTGAACTGATTTTCAGCCGTTAGTGATTTATTCGTAGCCTTGTCGTAATCCCTTGCCGGAAAGCTGCCCAGCCCTATAGTCGCTAGCAGGCACTCTTATAACAACCTTCCCACCCCAACTCCTGAAACTTGGGCAAAGTGGGAGCCGCATCTTGCAGGGTCCGAGGCTCAAACTCAGCGCTTGCACAATCACATAGCAACAGACCCAGGAACAGTGCCTCATTACGAGCCCTGCCTGACAATCAAGTCTTTAACGAGAACAAAGGTTGACAGTGATTAATCATTAAGACATTTCTTGTTCCTTGCTGCACGTGTTGGAGGCAGCCTCCTGCCGAGGCAGTCTGGCAGATTTCCTGTCTGTGCTATACCAGGGCCCGTGTCCGGACACACAGAGATGTCTTTTCCCAAAGCCAAGCGCACAGATGAATGTCTTGTCTCCGTTTCTGAGCACGGCAAATTCGGAATGCATGTGCATTCTGCAAAAATAATAAACCCTCAGCTGTACATCTGATTGCTGTATATTCAGGCGAAACGACCTAAAGGGGATTTGTTCACATCAGAAATTTTCCCAGAGACTTCAAGGATGGATTATCCGTATTTTACCACGTGCACCGTGATGAACTTTTAATGTGATCTTCTGGCATAATGTATATATGAAGGTCTCCATTTTAGAAATATTTTGTTTATTTGTAATGAAAATAACATGCACGTGTTGAAAGTTCAACAGAAGAGGTTATTGTGAAACGTCTGCATCAGAACAGGAATGTTGGCTCCATCGAAGTCGATGGCAAAACTCCAACTGACTTCAGCAGGGCTAGAATTTCCTCCCAGGTCTCCCTCCAGCCACAGGGGCACAGCGGCACTCTTGGCTTGGAGTGACCTCAGCTTACACCTTCTGGACAAGATACCTGGTTCACAGAGGCACCAGCAAAGAGCCTCGACTAATGTACCTGGGCACAGACTATCCTGAGGTCTGTATGGAGCTCTGGTTTTAAATGCCAATAAGCATGAATGATGAAGACTCCCATCAGGTTTTTGACAAGATCAGACACATAAGGATTTGTTCTACTTTAGCATTATCATTTGCAATGGCTGTAATATGCAATATCCACATTGCAACAAGCCAAGCCCTTTAGTTTCTCACCACACAATTGCAGGAAACCAAATTAGAGAGGTTTAAGAAACTGCCACTCCTCTAGCTAGAACAAGAGCTGGTGCGAGTGGACCTGTTTTGCATCGTACTTCAGGACAAGGTACGTGCATGCTTGCAGGCTCTGTGCCTCTGCTAAGGAGTGCTAATTTTCAGCTGAGGCAGTGAAAACTTCCTAAACTGAATTCCTAATTGAATTAAACACTTGTGATTATCTGTCTGTATCTTTAGTGTGGGCATATATTATCTGTCTATAAGTATATCTTATTCACCTAAATGTCCTTGTCTCATTGCCATATGTTTATTATCTTTCCCCAAAATTATCTACCCTGAGGTTGATACAGAGCATGGAAAATTTCAGCCCACTTAGGAAGCAATCAAAACCAGGGTCTTGTAAGAGGAAGCAGTGGATGAATTCGGTAATAGGTGGCACTCTCATACGTACGTGCTTATATTTAAATGTGCAGTTTACAAAGCAGTGCTAAAAATGACACTGAAGTCTTAGATATAACAGGCTTACATATAACGTGTCTTTTTTGGCATGTCAACCTCATGCCTCATCCTCATGTTCACCCCCCACCCCGTAGCGACTCTGACAGTCCTACTAACCCAAGGGCATATGGGCACCATAGAGGGGCGTGCGGTCCAGAGGTCCCTGAGCGTGTGGAGACCTGGGCTGCTAAGATTGCATGGAGCAGTGCCAAGCGAACTAGCAAAGTGTGGAATATTTATTCTCAGAGGCCACTATTTGTTCTCAAAGATAAACCATGCTAAGGGACATTGAGCTGAGGGACATTTAGCTTAGGAGGACGCTGCATGAATGCAGACATCTTCCAGACCTGAACCTGCCCAGTGTTGTCACTGTAAGATCAAGTCAACACTGGTGCTGCATTTGCAAAACTATTACTTTCTAACAGATCTAATGGAAATAGAATAAAACAGTCTGTGCCTTTTCTTCTTGATCATAAACACTAATGCAAAATTCTATAGGAAATTACTGTATTTTTTTAATCCTCTTGATTTCTATGCTATTTTTTAGTTTCCTCAGCTTTTCCCGCTGGCATTTATCTAGGTTTTCTTTGCATCTTCCCTATCCCTCCTCATATAGGATCCACCCTCCCTATTAATTGTCTATAGTTTAAACACATTTGTGTCACTTCTAAATAACAACCACACACCAAAAAAAAAAAAAGGGATGATGACATAATGTGAAATTTTCCTCAGGCAATAAAACAAAGCAAAGCAAACACCGTAAAATGCCAGTTTTTCTGTGGGAGGTTATGGGGGAGCGGGCAACCTGTACGAAATATTTAATGAAGAGAGAAAAAAATAATTAAACACAAAGAACAACAACAACAACAGAAAAACCACATCACTGGGACCAAACACTTGAATACAAATGGGCACAACATGGGTGACATGACTGTCAGAGACACATATTAAGATCAAAGCCCTCCTGCTGAGAATACACAGCAAGAACATGAGCATCCTTAAACCAGAGCCTCCTGGGATCTGCTTTCTAAACCAACAGCTCTGAACTCTCATGGAAAACAATGCCGAATACTGAAAAGCAACGTGTGAAGAATGGCTCTGACCTGCGTCTCCATGCGCTGATTAAAGCCGCGGGTGGGACACGCGGTGGGACAGGACCTCTTTGTTCCAAGTTACCCGTCCTGGAACAATGACTGATGCTAACTGAAATCAGCATCTGGGGTTGGGGGCCAAGTGTCACTGGGCACAGAAGGGGTGGGGGACACAACAAATCATTCCCCCACTGTGACAGCCCACGACACTGGTGTGAGTGCACAATGCGGGGTTCAATGGAGCAGATCTAACTGCCCATCTACTCGCTTTGAAATGAGTCCCTAGCACACAACCCCAACTGCGGTCTTCCCTCTTCTTGCCAAAGGACCTTCTCCTTCCTTTATAACATTCACTGTCTTTGTTATAAAGCAACTTAATTTGATGGGTGTTAATTTGCAGGAATTGACATAAACCTTAGGCTCCTGCCATCCCCTCGCTCTCTTGATGAGTGGGATAAAACGGTGCCAGTGGCCGCAGCAGCCTGAGAGTTTGACAAATCTACCTATCCTTCATCTGTCTGTGCCAACAGCAATTTCATTAAAATGTGAAAACACCAGGTTTCCTAAAGAGCATTTCCGGGATTTGCCTCATTTTTCACTATGAACTGAAGGTGTAGGAAGCAATGTGGTTTTATTGGGTATCCCAGCAGCTCTGAATACTTCTTCTCTGGGTCTGGCAAAAGCGAAGCCAGGACCCCGAATTTTAGAAAAGCAAAATTCCAGCAGTTCAAGGAGTTAGCCAATAGGACCCCATGGAAACTTCCCTCAGGGACAAGGGAGCAGAACAGGGATGGCAGACCTTTAAGGATGCTTTCCATAGAGCGCAAGAGCTCTCGATCCCCAGGTGTAAGAAATCAGGAAAGGAATGCAAGAGACTGGCATGGATGAGTGGAGACCTGCTGGTCAAACTAAAGGGCAAGAAGGAAATGCACAGATGGTGGAAGCAGGGACAGGTATCCTGGGAAGAGTATAGGGATGCTGCCCGGTTATGTAGGGATTGGGTCAGGAAGGCCAAGGTGTGGCTGGAGCTCAACTTGTCAAGGGACACAAAGAATAATAAGAAGGGCCCCTACAGGTATGTCAGCCAGAAAAGGAAGGTCAAAGAAAGCATATCCTCCCTGATGAGCAAGACTGGCGAAATGGTAACAATAGGTGAGGAGAAGGCTGAGGTACTCGACAAACTTTTTGTCTCAGTCTTCACTGGCAACCTCTTTTCCCACACCTCTCGAGTGGATGGACTGCAAGACAGGGACTGAGGGAGCAAAGTTCCTCCCACTGTAAGAGAAGATCAGGTTCACGACCACCTGGGGAACCTGAACATACAGAATTCTATGGGACCTGACAAGATGCATCCCAGAGTCTTGAAGGAATTGGCTGATGTAGTTGCCAAGCCACTCTCCATGGTGTTTGAAAAGTCATGGCAGTTAGGTGAAGTCCCTGGTAACTGGAAAAAGGGAAATATTGCACCCATTTTTAAAAGGGTAGCAAGCAGGACCCTGGGAACTACGAATTTGTCAGTCTCACCTCTGTGCCTGGGGAGATCAGGGAACAGATCCTCCTAGAAGCTCTGCTAAGGCACATGGAGGACAGGGAGGTGATTTGAGACAGCCAGCGTGGCTTCACCAAGGGCAGGTCCTACCTGACCAACCTAGTGGCCTTCTATGATGGGGTGACTGCATCAGTGGACAAGGGAAGAGCTATGGATGTCACCTATCTGGACTTCTGTAAGGCCTTTGACACGGTCCCCCACAACATCCTTCTCTCTAAATTGGAGAGATATGGATTTGATGGATGGACTGTTCGGTGGATGAAGAATTGGTTGGATGGTCGCATCCAGAGGGTTGTGGTCAACAGCTCAATGTCCAGACGGAGTTCAGTGACAAGTGGTGTCCCTCAGGGGTCCGTACTGGGACCAGCAGTGTTTAATATCTTCAGCAGTGACACAAACAGTGGGATCGAGTGCACCCTCAGCAAGTTTGCAGGTGACACCAAGCTGAGTGGCACAGTTGACACACCTGAGGGATGAGATGCCATCCAGAGGGACCTGGACAAGCTTGAGAAGTGGGTCCGTGTGAACCTCATGAACTTCAACAAGGCCAAGTGCAAGGTCCTGCACATGGGTCAGGACAACACCTGGTATCAGTACAGGCTGGGGGATAAAGGGATTGAGAGCAGCCCTGCCAAGGACTTGGGGGAATTCGTGGATGAAAAACCAAATAGGAGCCAGTAATATGCACTCGCAGCCCAGAAAGCCAACAATATCCTGGGCTGCATAAAAAGAAGCGTGGCCAGCAGGTGGAGGGAGGTGATTCTGCCCCTCTGCTCTGCTCTCCTGAGACCCCACCTGGAGCGCTGCATGCAGCTCTGGGGTCCTCAGCACAGGAAAGACATGGACCTGTTGGAGCGGGTCCAGAGGAGGGCCACAAAAATGATCAGAGGGATGGAACACCTCTCCTATGGGGAAAGGCTGAGACAGTTGGGGTTGTTCAGCCTGGAGAAGAGAAGGCTCTGGGGAGACCTTATTGCAGCCTTCCAGTACTTAAAGGGGACTTAGAAGAAAGATGGGGACAGACTTTTTAGTAGAGCCTGTTGCGATAGGACAAGGGGTAATTAATAGTTTTAAACTAAAAGAGGGTAGATTCAGACTAGATATAAAGAAGAAATGTTTTACAAAGAGGGTGGTGAAACACTAGCGCAGGTTTCCCAGAGAGGTGGTCGATGCCCCATCCCTGGAAACATTCCAGGCCAGGCTGGACGGGGCTTTGAGCAACCTGACCTAGTTGAAGATGTCCCTGCCCATAGCAGGGGGGTTTGGACTAGATGACCTTTAAAGGTCCCTTCCAACCCAAACTATTCTATGATTCTATGATTCTATGATCCTTCTCTAAGGTGTAACAGGGTTAGACAGAGCTCACCCATTTCTGCTTTCAGTCCTGCAGAGTTTAGCTCTTTGCCTGGCCAGGATCCCCATCATGGGAGTTTATCTGTTGCCTCACTGCTACTACTGGTAGCAGTACTGGACATGACAATGCCGCATGGTGTTTACTTTTTTTATCTGGCTTCAGAAAAAAAAAGGTTAATCAAAGATGACAGAGGGCCACTACAACTGTATAATGGCACAGGCCCTTCAAGGAGAGCCTGGCATCTCACCAAGCTCAAAGAAAGGTGCAACAGTACTTGGATGTAGTGTGTTGTTTCTTCTGTTCTTTATCTCCAACCTTTAGAAAGCTGAAATGGAGCCAGCTACAGAGGTCAGAATAGCTCGATCCACCAGGGACTAGTCCTGCCTTGGACAGCATGCCTGGGAGGAATTATCTGAGGAAACGTTTCCTTAAATCAGATGAAGTCAAAAAGAATTATACTTCTGGCATTTGTTTAAACTATTTACTGCCCAGATCTTGCAGTGTGGGAAAGAATAACAGGCTATCCAGGGCCTGCCATATTCCAGCTATCAGATAACGTGCGACTCCAGAGAATGGGAAGGTTGGTGCCAACGAAAACCTTCTTGGACTTCTTCTGCTCATTTTGCGTTATTCTTGTGCAAGAGCAGTGAAAACCTGTTTTGCATCCCTGTTTTTAAATAGACCTACTCACATATGAAAAAGAACAGGTGAACAGGGTATCACTATACTGTTTTCTTTCTCTGAGCAAGGGAAAGCGCAAATGCAATTGCCTGTGTCTACAAACCATCCTGAAATTATGCTGTGGTGTTTTCCACATTTAGGAAACAGCAAAGGTCAGTATCCCACAGTGCAAGCACTAGGGGACTCTGGTTAACCTGTTACACCCATGCTGTCTCCCTTGCCAGACAAGCCCTGGGCTTTCCTATGGGGGAGACAGTGTTGTCTTCTGGCAAGGCCTTTGAAGAGGCATCAGGCTGATTCAAGTTCTGCCCCCATCTTCTCGGGGAGGTGGAACTTGGTCTGCAGCTTGAAGAGTGAGCTGACCTCTCTTTTTTTCTCATCCTTTTGTCTAACGTGACTTCTTAATTAAGTTACCACGAGTGCTAGTGAGCACATCCTGGCAGCAACAGGTTCTCTTTTCTGCAGCTAAACGTGGACATAGCTAAATGTTTTGCTTCAGTTTTCCATTTTTCCTGCTATTCTGTCTGGAGAGGTCCTTAGGTCCTTGTTTCGTGTATCAGCAAAAACGCAGATGAAGGAAACTTCACTGTGAACTTTGCTTTCTTGAATGTATAGCCTGGCTTCGACTGGCATTCAGCCTCTAATGCCTGTGCGGAGGAATTATTTCAGTGCCCTCCCCACTGCCATTGTATTCCCTACACCACCCCTTTCCTCAGTCTCACAGCACATACTAAAAATATATAAGTAGTATCATCTTTAGAGGCAACTAATATAGAAATCCTTTGTCAACATTACATTTCTCAGCTTTTCTCCAACAATTTGGAGACCTTGAATACAATTCATGAACAAAACAGCAAGCAGACTTGAGAATGAAGATGTTCAGCACCCTGATGGTCACAGCCACACGATTTAATAAACACATAAACCAAGAAAGGACTCAATTCATTGGTATCAGGCTTTTCAGGGGACAGAGTATACCCTTCTCACTATCTGGTGGCAGAGCTGAGGAGATAAAAGTACAGTAAGGAACCTTTCATAGGCATCTGCAATGCCTGTTGAGATGTGTTGGACCAGACAGTTCAGACAAAACACTGAAGTAGAAACATCCTGCTGACTACGTAACTGTGCTTATGAGGAGAGAAGGCAAAAGAAGGAACCAGCTGAAATAAATGAACTATGTGGAGTTGTACTACATTCTATAAATACTTGGTTAGACAGCACAGAGGTAAACAAGAGGAGTTGGTTTGATTTGATTTGGCTTGGCCTGTAGAGGTCATCCCTTTGCACCCCTGAGAGCTGGACAGCAATATAGGACAAGAGAGAAGTGTTCATTTATTGCAAGCTTGGATTTTTTTGGATTTTAGATATTCTAAACCTGCATATTTGCTCTACTGACAAAATATCTTGATCTGTGACATCCGTTTCCTTGTCCTAAAAAGCAAAAGTTGGATTCACTCTTGGGCAACAGACAGTATATGTCTTAACTTCAAAGTAAGGTTGGCTTACTTGTTTGTACTATCTATCTTGCACAAAATAAATCTTAGCCAAAGGCTGCTTTGCAGGCTGCTCCTGCAAGCTGCTCCTGCAAGCGACCTTCCCTAGGGGGCCACATAAAAGTTTCTGCTAAGTTTTTTAGATGTTACAGGCAGGAGAAGCCTACCAGGCTGGAGACTGTGTGGATTCAAACAACAGGAGGAGACTCTGACACAGAAGAATTTACTTGCATTTGTTAATTAGGGGAAGGGCAAAAATCTTGTGATGTGTCAAACTGTGGGTTCAGACTATTCCGAATATCATGATAAAGGTTTGATACTGGGTAGCAAGGAGTCCTGATGTGACATTTGCAGGATTTGACACCAAAACTCTTGATAAATGGTACTGAAGTTACTAGGACTCTGGATAAAACATCTCTAAAATACTGTGTCCCTCTTGTTATTATAAATAGAGAAGTGATATGATGGGAAATAATGTGAGTTTTAGCCAATGGCATAAAATACCTCAAATGTGTGTTGAAACATGTATGATTATGTAAATTAGATCACTTGGGATGTGTAGGGCTACAAAGGGCAGGTTTATGAAGTAGTTGCTTAGCGTGGTAAAGAGCTCTTTCCAAGTTCATCTTGTTCTCCAGACCAAAGAGGTGTTAAATTCAGGGAATAACCCCTTGCTAGCAAGGTCTTGCTCTGTAAAAATGCTTCCTTGATTTTAATAATAAGAATGTTAGCTGTGCCTCCTGATTTCTGCCATGTTTCTCCGGAATAATTTTTGTGTGACTAATCAGAGTTGAATCTAACAAAAATAAAGTGTTAATTAAGCTTTATCTAATCTCAATCTAATCTGACAGCAGCAACCCACATCTGCTGCTCTGCTGTGCACTCCTATTTGGACCACCTACTATACATGGATAATTAGGTGTCGCAACTACTATAGCATCTAAATTGAAGAGAGTGCTGAGTGATTCAGACAGCCATATTAATAGCCAGACCCACCAGTCCCTGCCTTCCTAGATATGCAATGGACAGGACTTAGTGTATCGTCTCATCTGGGAGACAGAAACGGATTCATTTCATGTCATTAGAAAGGTAGCTATCTAATCAAGCCATCCAGGCTCTCCCTGCCATTCATGGAGTGAAGGCAAGTCATTGCCTCCAGAGGGTTACTGGTCAAGTCTGACCTCTGAAATGGATGGGATGAGTCTGGAGGTAACTGGGACATGAGACTGTACGTTGAAATGAGACAATTCTCACCTGATGGTAAAAAATCTGAATAAGAAATTGCACGGGCACCAAGTCTGTAGTAACAGATTTAAGAGCCAAATGCAAATGCATTGGAAAGATAGCACTAGGCTTTGGACCAGGCTCTGTCATAAAGACAAGTTTTTATCTGCTGTGGTACACTCAAGGGGAATCAGGCCAAAGGATGCACAAAAATACTGCACACCTTCTCATCACATAAAGAAGGAAAGCAAATGAAATGTAGAGAAGAGGTGCTTTGTGGCAATACCCTTGCATGCATTATCCTCACTTGCAAAGCTTCTTTGTCATGCTATTCCTTCATTCTAGCTGTGGTAGAAAAAGATAATATAATGTAATGCCACTGATTAGAAAAAGGCTGGTTTTAACTTAAAAAAAAAAAAAGTAAAATGGCACTTTGTTACCCTGCTTCCATGTGTGTCAAAGTTAGCAATCAAGACCATGACTCAACAACATGTTTAAGTTTCTTAATTCCCTCAGCCTGATATCAGTGGGATATCACTGCAATCCAAAGAGCTATTCATAATTACACTTAGAATACTGTTTTTCACAGTTCTTGGTATTTTCATTGTGTTCACATAAAGACATTTCCCATATTTGCAGTAAAGTCGTTTTTCCCAGCTATGAGGATGAGCTGAAGTTTATTCTGTTTGGGATGGTCTGGTTGAAAAGCAGTTAGACTTTGGAAGTGAGGAAGACTAGTGTCTTGGAGAATCTGGGCCAAAATATCAACTTTTTTCTGCCTTTGATTTCCACAAGGCCTACACAGCCAACACCATTACTGGAGAAGAGGGCTGAATGGTATTATCCTTTTGAGTTATCCACATACAATATTCCATCCCTTCTGCTTTTGAAAACGTTAACTTGTTAACAGGACAACAAATGTGTCATTAATAGCTTCATTTAGCCTGCAGAAACTCTGGTGCTGGCAACAAACATTGGGAATGTGGGGACCCAACCTCCTGCAGAGCTTAAGCTGTGGAAGCATGGCTGCAGGGGAATAAAGTGTTTCTTTGTGGACAATACAGAGATTTCCAGGCTTCATTGGCCATTGGGGCAGGGTACATTTGACCTGGAAGGACAGAGACACAGTTATGGAGCAGCCAGGTGGCATTTTGAATGCGAGGAAGTGTACTTTAGAAAACTCATATTACACCAAAAGGAATGGAGGGGAATGCTTGCAATAAAATATTGTTCAGGTGGGGACCTTAGTAGTAATTTACATGCCTTTAGACATTAAACTGAATGTGTTCCTTGTTCATTACTCCTGTCTTTAATGAGCTTTTGTTTTGTGGCCTGTCTCCTTGTGGCTGGTGCTGTTAGTAAGTGAGGGGACGAAGAGCGATGGGCAGAGAACTCCAAATCCAAACACCCTCACAGAGAGACGTGTTTGCTTCTGGCCTGCACTTCTTGAGCTCTTCTGGGGGAATTACTCTGACTTATGACCGTCTTGTACATACAGTCATTTTGCAAGGATAAGGGATGATCTAATGTATTTTCCTCCTTTGCTCAGATCAGACTTATCTAGTCTTTGTCCACACACACTGCATGACCTGATTTTCCTCTCTGAGATAAGTCTTCCTAAGCTGCTAAAAGCTGGTCTGAAAAGCCAGCTCAGAGGTCAAGTGAGCAGGATTTCATGATTTCACTGGATATCTTTAAGGAGAAAATGAAAGCTTTGGGTTACACCGCTAGTCTGCCAGCATTAGACATAAGCTGAGTCCAATGAAATCTTGCAGCGCTCAGTCCACCGGTGGAAAGCACATCCACCTTGAGATACCAGTGGTCCCCTAGCCAGGGCAGCTATGAGTTTAGGTAAATAAAAACAAATGAAAGGGAAAAAAAAACATTAACAAATTCGTAAGGGCCGGGCTGATACCTTACAACTGGTTGTAAGTAAAGGTCTCCAGAGAGTGACCACAAAGACTTTGCCTTTTCTTTGCTCTGTGAGCTCTGGCAGAGAGAAATTCTCTGCTGAAATTAGGGCCAAAACTCCCAGAAACTTAAGCGGGGCCATGGTCTCCCCAAGAGTTTGCACAGCTCTGCATGCATAAGGATCCCTGGCCTCTGCAAGGAGCAGCCATTTAAAGGCATGGCATACTGAAAATATGTGGTATAAATGGCACAATGGTTATATAGATAAGCAGACAGCAGCTGATATACTCCTTCCTAACAAAGAAGGACAGCCCTCTTTACAGCTGAGAGACCTATCAGCATCTTTGATATCATTGTTCTTGGGGGAACTGCTGAATAAAGGGTCTCTGTCTTTTTGAGCATAATTATAACTGATTTTTTTTCCTGATAAAGAATGTAGTCATTGAGCCATAATGACATTATTTGATGACTTAAATTCATCCTCTAATCCCTCCAAAATGGTATAAATTATTGAATAAGTCACTCAACCCTATAAAAGCACTTTAAAAACATTTTGTTCAGCACGATAATGATCAGACAGAATGCAGCAAGAGTTACAGTAAATTAGACTCATGCTCCAAGTTGGCTGCCACTCAATATACTCATAGCTAAATTCTCACCTACTGAGTAAGACACTCTGCCATGGATAAATTAAGACATAGTCAGTTCTAAAGTGTGTTGGCAAGGACCTTTAGTTCCTTCCCATTTTTAACAGAGCACATCCATGTGATTTCTGGAGGTACTATCAGCGCGTTGCACAATGTTATGCCTTAGAGAGACGCTGTGGTACCCCTGAGCAAACTCAGAAACAAGGAAAATTAGTTTGGGTAAAGCTAATGTTTCCAGCACACCATTTCCAGCATGTAGATCAACTTCTCAGACACTGGCAGTTTCTCTGCTGCCAGCCTCAAGCAGAGCCCCAAGTTAACCCTAAGGTGCCTACACCTCACCAGAGGTGAACGTCCCTGCTTAGGAAACCACATCCACCAGCATCAGAGCCACTCCTGTAGCCTTCTTGTGCTGGGAGGAAACAGATCTACCCCAAATCCAAGACCACCATCAATGAAAGCCTTATTGCGTGCACCCTGTCTCATCCTACCACTTCCCGTCTCTTACATGGCAATGGTGATGCCCCAGTAAGGCGAGTCCTCACAATGTTGTGATACTGGGGTAGCGAAGTGGGATCCTTATCTGAACTGAGGTCCCTCACGAAAATGATGATCACTTATCATTGGTGATAAAATAACAACTATAGATAAGATACCTGAAACACTCAGCTGAGAACACAGTTTGACAACACTAGTAATCATACAAAATTTGTTAGTTTTTATTAGTATCAGTGTGACAAAACAATTATTCATGATGTTCCTTAACAAAGGGCATGTTAACTGTTTGACTGTTACCAGTGATGACGACAGATGCATACCGATAATTACAGCAACACTGCTGTAATTTCTGCATTTCTCTGAATTGTTGATAGATAGCTAACAACTTTATAAAGCCGAAATGCCTTCACTAAGCATCACCATGTGATTCCCTTTGCTCCTGCCTAGTAGAGTTGCTACAACCCTTAGACTTGAGGCACAGCCATGGACTAGCAGATACTTTTGAATCAGGTCCATTCTGAGGAATTTGACTCGTCTTACAAAACACTGCCTAGGTTTGTTCCTGTGCTGGAACGGAGAGCCAGTGTGCTTGGGAGCCAAGCCAAAGCACTAATTCTGCCCAGTTGCCAATGTATTCTGGGAAATTTCTGCCCACAAGCTAAACTTCGGCTTGTTTCTTTTCATCATAACTGATGCCTCAGCAGAAACCCTGGCCTGACCTTCTCTGCTGCTCTTAATACTGTGCAAAAATCAGTGATGTGTCCACAATACAGCAAAATCCAATACAAGTTTCCCATATGAATTACAGTTGGTTGTTACAGCTTTCTCCTATCCCAGATTCGATTCTATTCTATTCTATTCTATTCTAAATAGAAGAGTGTAAGAACTAGCAAACAGCTCCAGTCGTCTGAGCATCCTGTTTCCAACTGCAGCTGATAATAAATACCTGGAGTACAGGGAACAGAGTGCAAAGAGTGTGTTTGTCCCCCTCATATACCTTGTCCATGTCATTCACACCTGTATGCCTCTGTCAGGCCCTCCCAGATTTCTCTTGTTCAAGCTGAAGAGTACTGGACTATTTAATCTGCTTGCAACTGGAGGCCATTCATACCTCTTGATCATCTTTGCTGCCTTTCTCTGATCGTCTTCTAGGGAGAATGGAACTGCAATGCAGCAGTCAAAATGTGGGTGAATCATGGGTTGAAACATTGGGATAATGATGTTTTCTAGTCTGCTTTCTATTCCCTTTCTAATACTTTGTACCTGCTATTTGCCTTTCCGATAACTGTTGATCCTGATATTTTCAGAGAACTACTCACAATAAGTCAATATATCTCTCCTGAGCACTGGCAGCTAAATCAGAGCTCATGATTTTGTGTATATACACAGAATTCTTTCTTTTAACCCTGTCCGTTACTCTGTATTTATAGACATTCACCATTTCATATAGTCATTCAGTTTTCCAAAGCATTTTCTCCACTTTTTGCAGCTGGTGTTTGGTTTTACACTGAATAATTTATGTTATGAACAAACTTTATCACTCTGTTACCCCATTTTCTAGATCTATGTGTCTGTTGCACATCAAAGGTTCTGGCTTTAATCCCAATGATAAAACTCCTTTATTACGAAACTGACCATTTATCCCCACAGTTTCTTTCCTAACTTGATCTGACTTTCTCTCTTAGCCCGTTGATAGTCCGAACTTTGTCAGATAAGAGTCTCCACATCTCCTTACTTACATAACAGAACTGAAAGGAAATGCGAGTTCCCTTTAAGCAAGATGGGGAGCAGAAAACAGGTATCTGCTAAAACAGACCCAAAATCCATCCATGCTGGCACTCCCAAATTACATTCTTGGCTGTACTTTCTGTAACCAACCAGCAGACCACTTCCAAAACCCAGGATAAAACCCAAGGATCCCAATATCCTACATTTTGGCATTTAGAGATGCCAAAACAATCCTATATGTGAGCTAAAGCATCTTGAAGTCTGTTCTAACCTATGCCAGCTAGAATGGTCCTGCAGGGACTACTGTCTCTGGCCAAGACCCTCCTTGCGTGATGGTCCCTGTGCCTACAGAGCAGTGGAAAGTATAAATCTGATTATGCTGGCTTTCTGGCTACTTGGGGATGCCTGTACCTGAAAAATCTCAGGTGCCCTTTGAGGACAAATGTCCATAGCTTTCATAGCATTGGAGTGACACACTTAATAATCTCTACCCTCATCTTCTACCTTGGAAGCCAACATGTGAGGTGCTGACACAATAGACACGATCCCAATGTTTGTATCTTGGGGAGAAATAAAGCTACCACATTTGGATTACTACCTTAAGATTTGGATTACTACCTGAGGTTCCTTACTATCACAGGCATGTTTTGAGAAGTGAGAAAAACGTAAAGATCATTGAGAAATTCCTGTCATCATAACCTCTCCTGCAATCCTCTGGGGACCAAATGAAGCATACAGCTGGTATCTCTGCAGGGCAGATATGGACTGGAGACTGAATCAGGGTCACTTCCATAAGCTCTGAGAATATAAAGACTCATATGGGCTTTTTTCTCATATGAGAAAATATGAGATATGTCAGGCTGGAGCATCATTCCATTAAGAGGAAGAGGTGAAAAAAGAGAGTACAGATTTGTAGGAGATGTGGAAAGATTCGGAATCCAAGCTTCTGCCTCCTGGAGAAATAATCGTTCAAAGAAAGCATTCAGTGACAGTAATACATGGGGAAACTTCCTGATCTGCTTTCTAAGACATCCCTGAGCTTTTCCTCAGAAGACAGTGTTCCATATTTCAATTCCACCATGAGACCAAACAGCATTGTTTTACTCAAGGCCAAGGTAAACCTGACAGACAATCGTACCAGAGATGCCCAGCATAGAAGTCTGCGTGACCATTGGGCCTTTCTACTCGTTGACAGACAGCTCATTCAGAAAGCTTTGCTAAATGGCTCTGCCAAACTCTGTAACCAGCAATGTGAGCCATCAGAACTATACTTTTTCTCTTCCGTGGCTTTTCCTGGAGTTGTGTTGTCCCTGGCTGATGTTTTGACTTGGCAAGGAACAAACTTTCTTTTCATTCCTTCTCTGATCTTTTGAGATTCCCATCAGTAATGCTGGGAGAGCAGAGCGTGAATCATATGAAGCAGGGCTGGAAAACTGGCTGAACGTCTCCTGGAGAAGACAGAAGTCAGCCGACCCGCTGTGCTCATCACTGCTTTCCACCTCCCACCCGACATCCTCTCCCTGATCCTCTCTTGCTCTACTCTGTCGAGTTTTGAACAGGCTTCACATTTAGATGGGAGAGGATCTGTCCGGTGGGATATTCCCTGAAAACTGGCCTTTGCTAAGGTCCTCCTCTGTACAGCAGCAGCAATCCCTCCCTTTTGTAATGACTCAGATGAGTAGGCCCAATGACTCAGTGCTTTGGAGAGCTTAAATATCAAGGGACTATTGACAATAGCCTTCCTTAGCTTGAGTAAGGATTACAAATCTCAGTGCTTTGGGGTTGAAAGATTCTCTCAGCACCCTCTCAGCTCTTTAAGTTGTTTGTACCCTCCCTCCTCTGTATTGCAAAGGCATAATCAGGCAGTACTCTGATGAGAAATTGGAAATAAAACTTCCTTCTTTCCTGTGGTTGCTTAGGTGTCACACTGGGGTCTTCAGGGAATGGAGTCAGCGTGAAGAGACCAGCGTTATCCCACAGTTTATGACCTCACAAGACCCAGAGGTGTTTTAGCATTTTCTCAAACTGCACCTTCTCTGTCTCTTTTCGTGTTTTAGCGTTTTCTCAAACTGCACCGTCTCTGTCTCTTTCCTCCAAGAAAAGGGAATATAAGCATCTAAAATTGTTGCCGTATTTCTACTAAAATGGAAAGGACCCAATTGCCAGAAAGCCTCTGGACTAACTGGCGATGGAAGTCTGAAAGCTGGAGATGAGAGCAGCCTCCCTTGTCTGCATGCCAGGTCCTCCCTCCTGTCCACCACAACGAATGCACCTGGCAGCATTAGGCTGTGCTAGCAAACAGTAGGCAGCAGAAAACCAGACATTTCCAGGAGCTGGAACAGTCTGAAAAGCACAAAATGGGAGATGAGAGACTGAGCAAAAAGAAAGAGAGAGGTTGCTAAATGGATGAGAGAAAAAAAAATTGTAAAGATGTATTATTGATTTGCCTGACTGTCCCTTTCCATATACACATAGGAAGCACCCAGAACCACAGTGACCAAAATAAAGATGCCATCCGGATAAGTATGTGTTTACATGTTTGCTTTGATGTAGGTTAACAATATGGAGTAGAGGAGATGAAAACATTCTCAAATAATCATACTCTTAAGAGATTACATTAAGCTTTGATACCCTGTTGATACGTACAGGCAGGAAGAAAAGATTATTTAAACTGAATGTGATTTTTACATATGTAAGTAATTTTATTTGTGCACATTTTTGTTCTACTTTCTCGGGGAAGGAAAATGTGATGTGCTGTGAGTGCCTAAAAACTTCATCTTGACATTTATCTCATTTGTTGAAAACAGATCCCTCTGAATTGATTTAATAAAAGCTTCAAGTGCCAAGTTTCCTGCTTGGAGCAATTGTTTTAAATAGTGAATGAAGGTATTTCAGTACCCTTCCCCCTTTTTTTGTTCCAGCTCCACAAAACCACCATTTTTTTTACTTCCAAATGTTCACTCTTTTCATTATTTCTTAAAAATTTTCAAGCTTGACAATGAGATTGTGGCTACTTTTTGTTTTGCCCTAAATCCTGTCAATTCCTTCTCCTGCCAAATCGATAAGCAAGCAAGCAAAGAGGGAAAAGAATTAATACCAAACTTTGTTGGAGGTACTTAGCTTTTTGGCGGTGTGCATGTTCAAACACATTAAAAGCAAACAGAACATTTGCTTGTACACATTTGCAAAAAGCTATCAAGTTTTATGACAATAAGAAGGCAGCTGCTTAACTACTCCCCTGGTGTTCCAGATAGGATTTCAGAGTGCTAGGACTGACTCACATGTCATTTGGCACATTTTGTAGAGGGACAGCGTACTTTATTTTTCACCAGGAGGGAGAAGCAGCATTGCAGCACTGAGAACAGCAACGTTGCTCATGGATCCGGGTACATGTAGAATTCCTCAAACAGTAGGATTTAAAACCTCCCTTCTTACTCTGGCTACTATTATTATTGGAGTTGTTATTAGTATTGTACTAGTTTAATTTAATTACATTGGGTGTATTATTGCATTCTGACAAAGAAGTCCTCTGGTGTTATTGTCTTCTATGGTCTTAAAATCTTGGGACAAGCACAAAGAAAACTTTTCAGATATAAAAACTAAATTCCGGAAGCTTGGAGAGCTTTGAATTTCAGTAGTAGTCCTCCCTCCCCTTCCCAGCAATCCAATTCTTTTCTCTTAACTGGAACAACCCCTAAGCTTCCCATGGTGCTGCTATTTGAAGCCCACGTAAAACTCATTGGTGGCAGGGATGGCATAAATGGTCTTTTTCTCCCATCTTCATGTTGTTGGGAGAAATCACACAAATGATGTCTCCTTGGTTTTGAGAGGAGCTGGCAATGATGCTTCCAATAGCATGGATTCCCTCTGAAGAAGGAGGTCCATCCACTCACCTCGACCAGAGGAGTAGGTGAGCCCATGCCCAAGGGTGAGGCACCTCGTGGAGTGACCCCTCATGGACACCTGCGTAAGAGCCCCCACAAACTGCAAAACCTTCAGTGGCCAGTTTCAGGATCCAGGTCAGGGAGAAAAGATTTGAACTTTCAAGCAAATGAAACACAGGTCATCCAAAGGTCATTTTCTTAAATCCCTGGCCAGTTGGTCGGCTGGTTAGCCATCTACACACCCATCTAGCCAGCTGCCTGTGTGACTGCCTATTATTTTTCATCACCATTATATCTTAACTCCTCCAGATCTTTGAGATACAGTCTTTGAGGAGCTTTGAAGATTAAACCTTACAAGTCTCTAACGGTTCACAGTTTTGCAAGTCATTACTATGAGCTATTGATTGTTGTCAGTGCAAGGAAGACATGGAGCTTCTGAGTTGAATTAATAGATATATGATGCACCTACATTTCTGCTCTCTCCTTTCTCTGTTTGCAATCCCTCTCCCACTCTTGTCTTCTTTACCCTGGCCATCCTCTTTCTACTCCTCAGCTCCAAGATCCACCTAAGGATGGTGCCAAGGCTTCCTGTTGCTAAAGCAAGACCCATGGTTCACAGCTCCCAAGGGTTTAATGCTGGACTTAGAGTCAGTGGGAGCATCTACTGGCACATGCCCATTCCCATCCTCTCCAACAGGAGCAGAAGCCTGCTGAACCTATCCATTTTTAATGCCTCCCTACGTAAGGCTCTGAGCCCGACCTCAGGTAGCATATGAAAGCGAAAGCCCACAGCAATATACATTTTTATATGTTCGAACTCTGACTCTAAAGGATTCTTGATCCTATTATTTTTAATTCCTATCAATATGTGCTGTGAGGTATCATTTCTCCTTTTCCATGACAAACTGACACAGGTATCTTTGTTACTGTCAGCTCATCCAACTCCAGTTTACAGAGAACTTCTCTCATGACTGCTGCTCAATGAATCTTATTCAGATGGGCTCCCATGTGTGCTGTGCTTGTTTTCTTTCTCTTTTTTAATCAGCTGGCATAGCCCCAGATATTTCCTGATAAATCATATCTAATGTCTGCCTTGTGGTTTTCTGATGTGAACAACAACAACAACAAAATAAAAAATCAAAGTGGTAAAAAGCAATATTAAAAACACATTTAGTGCAATCACACACAGGGGGGAAATGAAGAAAGCACTAAGCTCTACCTACTTCTGTACAACCACCTTGAAAGTTTGAAAGTTACAGTGAAAGCACAGTGGGTTGTAGAGTGAAGCAGTAATGAGAATCAGAGGATTAAATCAAAAAACAATTAACAGTTTTATTCTTGACATGCTGTTTCCTGCTTTTGGTTTAATTTTATCTTTATCATTCAAGCATTTGCATAAGTGCTTAACTAAGGTGTTAGTAGCATTACTCAGTGAAGTTCAACATTTTGCTGGATTAGAGACACACATTTATTAGTCCCCATTGATGACAATTATTGTTATTGCGGTTCCCACTATTAAAAGCTTTCCTTTCCAAGGCTTCTGTAGGCTCATTTTTCTTCCCACTTACATTTCCAGATTTTTAACCTTGTATTGTCCTTTATTCTTTACCCACTCCTACTGATTGTCCCAAACCTTTCTATTTGACCTCTTTCTCCCTTCCCCTCCACACGCTCCTTCCCAGCCTCATGCAACCGCAAACAGCGGTGACGGCCGTGATTCCGTAGCTGCTCGGCCAAGAAGGGCCGGACAACCATCCCACCGGGAGGAGAGCGGCAGCTCCAGCGCTCCAAGCTGCGGAGAAAGCGGGAGATGGGATTCACCCCTAGCTAGTGGCTACTCATGGATGTAGAGCGTTAATTTAATCTTCCGTATCATTTGCTCACAGCTGCTTTCGACTCTGCTTCTCCTTCTGACGATGTCCAAAAGTTCCAGCAGATGGCATCTCCTCCTAACGTCTACCTAAGCTCACCACGTGCCCAAAGACAGAGCCTGCAACTGCTGCCTTCTGAACCAACCAATTTTACATTCTATCTGTGCAGGAAATGTGCTGAAGGAAAGGGCAAAGAGGAATGAATCTACACCATTACACGTTCATTTTACAGCTTGAGCTAATAGGTTTCTCTCAATGTTCAGACAATTATGGGTTTTTGACCGCTGGAGAAGAATCAATGTTTATTTGCAAGTCAGCTCAAAAAAAGCAACCAAACAGTGCAGATCATTTGCATCTATTATGACGAGCTCTAAAATGGAGTATAATCTATTACTTAACAAAA
The DNA here is from genome assembly GCF_947461875.1 of Haliaeetus albicilla. Taxonomy (NCBI): domain Eukaryota; kingdom Metazoa; phylum Chordata; class Aves; order Accipitriformes; family Accipitridae; genus Haliaeetus; species Haliaeetus albicilla. Next base: position 16,132,908 of record NC_091502.1, on the reverse strand, counting down.
CCAAATGGAAGCAACAATAACAAAGGCAATGAGGCTGATGTACAAGACCTTCCCTTCTTAAGCACCAGCTGTAGAGCTGGAGCAGCTGCAACCCTCAGCCCTCAGCCAGATACTGCACCAACACATGCAGCAGGAGAACGCTCCCCCGTGCCCCCCTGTGTAGCTGCATACTGTGTTTTCATTCCACCTCTAAGGACAATGTGAGCGCCACTGAGTGACACCCAAGAAGTTTGTCCCAATGGTTTGATAAGTTTAGATAGGCGGGATTTGGATCAAGCTTTGACTAGCACAGCCACAGCAGCACTGCCAGCTTTGTACATCTGCGGATCCATCTCCAGATGCTCCTTAGAGCCTAATTCCTTTGTAGGTCTTGAAAGAAACAGGGAGGGAGAGGGGACAGAAACTTGAGGAGGGGAGTTTTGGAGGAGGATGGTGGGAGAAGCATTTAGGAAAAATGTGAAGGACATATTGATGGGATGCACTGAAAGAAAAATTTAGGACACTACCTCTTCTTGGGACACCATGCTGACTAAGTCCAGCTCTGTCCTATCTCCAGTTGGCATTGCTTCACTGACCAGTGAAAACCAGTATACTGGAGGAATACAGATCTTTTCTTTACAAACTTAGCTGTTATGGCTGTCAAATGAACAAAAAGGAATGATGCTACTGGGCTGGTGTGACCACACGTAATTAACTATCATAATTCAACCATGAAATGCTAACAGAGAATTCTTCATGAACAGTCCAAAGTTTAAAAACATGCCCCTGGATAAAACAAAGCAATGCAATTATCTGAATATCAGGAATTTACATCGATGGCCCACAAACAGAAAATGAGAGTAAGTATATAGAGTAAATGAGCCACTTTCTCAGGTCTAACTTTTGACAAGATGGTCTCCCTGAATGCAATCCGCTGAGAATACCAGTGAGTCACATTCATAATTGGATTTAAGAAGTACATAAAACAACAGTCACAGAAATGATAGTAAATAAGAGGAGCTGCATTAAAATGGGGTTTTTTTTCTGCATTAAGACTAAAAAAGCCTTCTCATATGAAATGTGATTAGCACTGGCACGCTTCTCATATTTGTTACATTTATTATTGTTATTAAATTGCACCACTTGTGTGCACAATTCTGCAAGGATGATGATCTTAGAGTGCTTTCAGCTGCAAGTTGACCTAAGGCTTTTACAATCTGAAGCCTCCCTCTTAGAAAGGCAGACAAAGCCAAGCCAGAAACTGAAGATGGAAAAAAAAAAATCATTTAGTTCAAAATCCTGTGTAAATAAAAATGGATCTCTATAACATGCTTGCTGGTACTCCACTCGGTCATGTTTCTAGATAATGAGTGAGAATTAATAAAAGTTTTCAGCCAGAGTCTGTTCCCGTTGCAATCACTGGTTATTTTTTTAGTTGAAGAGGGGCAGATAAACTAAAGTTGTGTGTTTTTGAAATTACCACCCTGTCATTTAACTGGAGCAGTTATTTCCTTTAACAATTTGGACATGAATTCCATTCCCAAAGAGAGAGCAGCTCAATGGCAAGAGTTGCTAATGCAACACGTGCCAGTTTCAGAGCATCTACAGTAGTTCATTTAAAGTGGCCATCTAAAATCCCCTGAATTTCTGGGGAAACTGTCTTGGTGGGGACTTTTAAAACATAACCAAAATTATTATTTCAGTTATAACATGGCTTTTTCTCTTCCTTAAATGCCTTGTTTGAATTCTAATTGCTCTTACCTTTCTGATTTCAAGCACATAGTAAATGGGCAGGAGGACACACATTTCCTGCGCAGCAGATTTCCCCCACCCCAAAGGCAGTTTGGTGCCTTTGGAAAAAGTCAGAGGGGAAGATTAGTGCACCACGGGACCCTTTTTGATCCCCCAGCAGCACAGCAGGAGGTGGTGACCTGGCCTGGGTCCCCGAGGGGAAGGCAGGCTGCAGCAAGGACCTTCGGGAAAAGAGACGTCGGGGAGGTTTAACAGAGAAGGCTACAGTGCCCAAGACCCTAGGGAGCAATCACGGAATATAAACAGCGCTTGGTTTGGGCTTTTATGGGACACTGAGAAGACTCCTGCCCTGGACTGGCACCAGGCTGAGCAGCTTAAGCAGGAGACGTGGTAGCGGGAGTCTCCAAATCCAAGGGATGCCAAACTCAAGCCAGGGGCTCAAGTGAGACAGCAGCTGCTGAGCAAGGGATGACAGACATGGCCGAACTGAAGTCCTATCTGCTATTTATGCAAATATGTGGGGCCACAGGATGCTCTCGGTTCCTCACTGAGGGGACAACTGAAAGCAGAGCTGTGTGGGTGCATGTGTGGGCTGCAACCGGCACACGCTCAGCATCTTCCCCTCCCCGAGACAGGTTTGGCATGGTCTGGAGGGCTCCGGGAGGAAGGATCCTCCCAGAATCACAGTCTCTTTTTTTCCCCAAGCACCAGCTAAAATCCAAAAAGACACAGGTTCGCCTTCACTTGCAGATGTGGTGGAGACCACGGAGTATTTCAGTCCTGGACAGCTAAGATCCCTTTCTGCCTATTCACTAAGGACACAGGCTGCTCTGAGAAATGCCTTTGTGCTGGGCTTGTAAGGGGCAGCCTTAATTATTCCCGTTCCTCTTAAATCGTCTCTTTGTGCTATGGGCTCAGTCGTGATGATTTTTCATTTGAGAGGATTGCATCACATCAGACACGGGGCTATAAATCCCCCAGAATGAGCAGACTAGTGACAGCACTGGCCTGTTTTACAGCAGGGAAGTGTAAAGTTTATTGTCATTTCTAGAAGTCAAATGATTTTAAAATGACATAATCTTAAAGAAAAAAACCCTCTCACACTAAAAGCAACATTGCAGAAAGTTAATGTCTTCCCCAAACAAAGTGACCAGGTTATGGGAAGGGGTGGGAATGGGTGTGTTGGTGGAAGTGGCCAGAGATGAATGAAAACAGGAAAGGATAGTAGCTCTGGTGTGGCTGTGATGGCCCAAACACCTTAACCCTTTGCTGTCACTTTCTGACAGTCCTGTGGCTTCGGGCTGCCTTGCCTCAAAAGATGTTCCGACCCGTGAGTGTGTTCCATCTACGGAAAGGATAGATGAGCTCAACCATCCCCTACGGACCTGCATCCTGGGCACATCCCTCCCAGGCTGTCCCTTTCCTTTCCTGGGGACAGCCAGCTGTGGGCACATAAGACACCCGAGAGGCCCTGGGATCACGCTTTATTTTGACAAAATGTTTGGAAAGGACATACAGAGATTTGGAGGGAGAGATAGCAAAGCGCAGCCCAAAGATGTGGCTTGGCATGTGCTGGTGCAGCGTTTCAAACGTAGAGGGGGAGCATTTTTCCCATGTGCTCTGTACTGGCCTCATGCTGCTCCTCTGAAGCCAACAGTGCCCACCCCACGCTGAGAACTTCAAAAGCCCCAACCTGGGGTTTTCAGTTGTTGTCGCCCAGCCCCACTGGATGGGAGCACCTCTGCTGTTACGTGGGATTTGCTGAGCTACCAAAGTGGGGAAAGAAGAGCCCTAAGGAAAGGCAGGGGATACAGGGAGAGGAACCGAGCCCTGCTCTGCACGCCCCAGCGTCACCTTTAGCAGTAACTTCTGTCCTTTGCTGGAAAAGGATGCAAAGGCTCTCTTCTCCTCCTATAAAAGCTGTGTCTAACACTCAAAGCCCCTTTGTGACCAAGACACGAGAGCAAAGCAGGACTGAACACTCCCAAGGAGTGCATTAGCAGCCAGAAAAATGCAGACAGGCAGCCCTGGAGGGGGTCAGTCTGAATTAGCAGAGCAAGGCTGGGAGATCTGCGGGGAGCCCTACAGCCCAAAGCCTCCCAAGCAGTATTTGAAGCTAATGATGGTTATCACAAAGGAGCCTGTACTCTGTGTGTCCAGAGAGATGGAGCTCCGGCACGGAAATATTTCCAAACCCTACTCTCGGGGACAGCCCATGCCAGTTGACCACATAACGCCACTGCGCTCCTGCAAATCAAGCTCCTCGCTTGGTGCCATTACATCAGTTAGCAGTGTCCAAAAGCCAGCTTTTCTTATATATCCAGCCTCCAGTCCGCAAGTGTTGGGTTGCATTTTCAATTCAAAAGGGCTTACGAAGTCAGGTCCCTTCACAGCGCGCCAGCCCCAGTGTCTCCAGAGGCTACGGCGTCTCGTGAGCCTAACAAAAGGCAGTGTATGTCCTCCCCAAAAGGCCTGACTTCCACACTCAGAGCAAGCGTTTCAGTAAGTTACAAGGGACATTTCTGTTCAGACAAACCCATTTCTGCAGCCAGCTGCAAATCCATCTAACAGTAATGTTTCTATTTCAGTAGGCAAGTCTATTATGTCAGAAACCGTCTAGCCACAATCGTTCAGAACACAAAAGCAATCGCATAATCCCCTTACTCTGTGAGAGATAAGCAAGGCTCCAATAAATGGAGCACTTCTTCTCTTGAGGATTTAATCCCCATTTGAGTTTTTTTTTATTGTTATTATTATCCTTTTTAATCACCCAGGAGTAAGCAAGGATTACAAATGAAAACTGCCCCTGAAGATTTCCATCTTTATATGCATGTATGTAAATATAACAAATATGCATGCATGTATACACACACATACACATAATTTGCATACACATATCACTGCATTCACTCAAAAGATTCACAAGAACTTCTTTTATTCTGATTCCCCCTTCCCAGCAGAAATATGAAGTGCCGCAGCTCCGTGCCAGTGGTTTCAAGTTGCAGGCTTTAAGCTTTCTCTGACCTTTGTACAGAATTTTAATTCTTTCTTTTCTTCCTTGCATTTCTAGCTCCAGGGTGATGAAGGAGTCCTACCAACTGAAAGGGGTCCCATCGCCCCAAAAAGCAACTGAAAAGAATAAAAGTTGTGAGCTTCATAGGAATTGTCACCCAGCCAGCAAGGTAAGTAATAAAACAAACTTTACGGAAAATAATCACCAGATCTCTCTTCTGTTTTGACAGTAAAAGGAGAGACCAGCTCTTTTTCTTAAGTAACAAGACATTTGCAACCAGGGAAAGACATCATCATCTCCCCACTTCTGAAGCAGGTCGTAGGCTTGAACAGCATCTGTCCCTGTTGGGACTCTGTCCCCGACACTCAGTAGCAAGTTTCTGGACTCAGTTGTCCTGGCTGCAGGCCTGGGAGAAGGAAAAAGCAGCTTCATACCATTTCCTTTGGCCTGGAAAGAACTGTTTTCAGGATAAGTAGCAGATTGCTGCTTCAAATGAGGAGTGAGATATAGAAGAATAAAAATTCTAGAGATGAGACAGTGAATCAAGTTTACAAGAAACCTCTTGGTCATGAATCATTAAGTGAAAAGATATTCCTCCCTGTACTAATGCCTCACAATTAATGCAGCATTTAAAGGATACTTAAGAGCTGATATATATGAAACAGATCTTAGTGGGACTGCTTTGTCTTGGGCTCAGCCTTCAAAGCCTGACATAGCTTTGGTTATGCGTACACGGCTGGCAAGAAGACCCTGCTCCCTCATCACAGCAAAAATATGAAAGAACAAAAGTTTATACCAAAAAAATGCAAAACACTGAGAGCTACAGAGAGCCTGGGATCACTTCTGGTACTAAAAGCAGCAATGCAAAATGTGGGTAAGCAAAACCAAATCATTCAAGCTTTTTCCTGTAGCTTGGGACACACAGATGCCAGAGAGGGTATGGCAATGGCAGGGAAGTGCCCTAAAGATCTTCTGGTTAGGCCACAGGCAGAGAGTAGCAAGGGATCAACTTGGTGCTATTTAAGAAGTCAGTGTCCCCTCTACTTGAATGCCACCTCAACATTGGTTTTAATGAAGCAATTTTATTTTGCATTGCAGACTCCCAGTGGAGATTCTGGGCTCGTGGAGTTACTAAACACCAGCTGAGAGGTCAGGCTGGAGATGTAAAAATGCTATTTCAAAACTGAAAAGTATCAACCTTGAAATTTGGCTGAAGATTAAATAATTTAAAGCTGGTGAAGAGCAATCTTTGAAACTGTTCTGACTCGTCTTGTAGCTTTGTACAGGTAAAAAGTAATAGCAACTGTTTTGGGATAGGTAACAAAAATGCTTTTGCGGCACTTTGCACTAAAGCAATATATGTGTGAGTAGTTCAGATTATTATATACATAGGAAATATCACAACGACACATCACAGTTTAAAAATGAGTCAAAGAACATGTACAATTTTTAGTGCACAGACTGCCATTTACTTTATCACTGAGTGCACTGAGGACAACACGTCTGTGATCTGGCTTGCCTTTATCTGTTTTTACAATAGAAGTGTGAAATAACCTGCAATAATTACTTCTAGTCATATTGTGAACCAAAAAATTCTGATGGTAGTTGGATTATTATTATTATGAGTAAAATTAGGCAAGTGTATAAATATTAGCATGAAGGTATTATATAGCTTCCAGCCTATGTGCAGTGATCCATGATTCAGTGATGTCAATGGGAGAGATGAGTGTCTTGCCAGATTTTGGGCTGCTACAAAAATAAAAGCGCTACTGGCGTAGGAGTAAGGATGCACATTTTGAAAGGGTCAAGCATATTGTTTTCAAATCATCAGTGTTTTGTGGAGACATTGATATTTCAAAATGGTTTTTTGTTGAGGGCTTTGTTTCAGTAGTTTTGGGGCAGGTCTCTAGTCTAAATACTTAACATTGAAATGCAGCAAAAGTACAGAGGGAAATTTTAAATTCTAGTTCTGATAGAAAGGAATTTTTCCTTCATTTCTGCTACATATTAAAGTTGCCTCCACATTTGATAACCATTAGGAGAGCTCAGACTTCATGGATGTTTCATTTAGTTTGATGACAGAATTAAGTCCTTCATTGAAACATGACTTTTAAAAGGTATAGTTAGCATTAGATCTAAATTCAGAAAGCAAGAGATGTTTTTTTCCTATGCCAGAAATCTTTAATACAACTAAATAAATTAAATAAATACAATTAGAAAAATTATTTTATAGAACCAAAGTCACTGAAGGGTTCCCGTTGACTCCAATGGGTCTGTAGGATAATAGTGCAGATTTCAGTGCATTTAACTGAATTAATTAAAACCTTTCTGTTAGCTAAATTAAATAATTCACAAGGCAAATCCCACCCTTCAAAGGGACCTACCTAAAGAGTAGGAGATTCGCCCGAGGTTCATTTCTAACTGATTCTTCAAGGAGCTACTGGAAGCCTCTTCCCTCAAACTGTTAATTCAATGGATGCACAGCATGAATCCTCCCATCCCTCCTCGCTCCACTGCCAGAGGTCTGGCATTAGCTGAGGAGGAACCACGAGACAATAATAGTGACAGGAAATGATAAATGCTTTTTGTCTCCATCCCTCTTTTTGCCTCAAGGGCAAAACTTTTTATTGCAGCCTGGTGGTTTCACCTCTGCTATGTGCTGGCAGCATGCTTGAGAGCAACCTCCATTGGAAGCGCTTCCTAGTGAGTGTAAGTAAGTGTACATAGCACACACGTGAACAGCTTTGTAGAAACTGGAGGGAAAAAAGATTGCTGGCACCAATATCCACCCACATATAAGAAACTTATGGAAAGCTGAAATGACAGAGGTAGGAAAATGGGTATAGGCATAAGGTTCAGGCAAAATTGGCACCTACTAGCCCAGCTTATTTCCCTGGTTAAATGGAATCTGTTTTGGCTAGCAACAAACATAAGAGACAGATTCAACAGTGCGAAATACATTGCCATAATCCCAGTTTAGCTGCCCTGTTTGGTTAAATCTTGTTTTCCAACACTGGAAACAGGCTGGAGCATTTGGCCCTTAGGCTGTTAATGCAGAGTCATGGCACACATAGGATACTGAACAGGACTTTCTTGGCATGAACCTCCTCAGCTGACAAGTCAACTGACCGGTTACTTTATCATTCACAAAATCATTTGCATGGCCCAAGTCCAGCTATGGAGATTTTCCTGGGGAGGGAAAAGAGGTCATCCTCCCACACCACGTCCCAGCTAGTGATGCCTGATGTGCTGAATGGACACCTGGTCTTGAGACAGTAAACCCCCTGGTTTCTATATGGCCTCCTGCTGTGCCCCACTGCCTTCCCTTTCAGGTTTGTTTCTGCCCACCCAAGCCCACACGTCTGTCCTCAAAAAGGGCATGGACTGGCTTAGGGTTTACTAAGGGTACGACTTGTCCCACAGTCTTCTTTTTTCAAGCAGTCTCTTGATCTGTCTGGGCGTTTTATACAGCCATGCTTTTGCGTAGTATCTGCTGTGAATGTGGACGCTCAGAGGGCTGGGGTCCCATTTTCTTTCCATTGCAAAATCCCTTATTTGTGTCTTCTAGCTGCTAGGACTGTGAACGCTACCTGAGGCCTGAAAGTTGGGCTGTGTTCCTCTAGCCTGTGCATCATCACAGCAATAAAAACATAGTTAACTCTTCCGTTGGTGATCTGAGAGCCAGAGTATGATCCAGTCAGTCCTCCCTTAGCTGTCAGTGCTGTGTTGCTAATAGAAAGGGAAAAAAAGAGTAAAAACTTGTTTCTGTTAGTGAAATAAGCAGATGTGACTCATAATGCACACCAGGGACTGATCAGTTGAGTAAGAAGGTATCTTTTAATTCCCTTCCTTTCTGTCCGTAACTAGTGATGCTTTGGCCTCAAAATGAGTATCGCAATAGAGCTACATATAGTTAAAAGTTTATTTTGGATGTTTTTCTCCAAAAAAACGAGAAGTTGGAAAGCAAATGGAAATTTAGATGACAGATATTCACTTTATTCTCCTTGTCCTTTATTTTACCTACTTTCTTCTTCCTATACTTCCAGCAGATCTGTGTCTAACTAGAAAGGATACAGTCATTCCTCCTTCCAGGTGTGACTGTATTGGATTTTGATAGAGACCTGCTGCCAAGGGCTGGAATCAAATTCTGTTTCAACTTCAAGATTCCCGTCAGCTGAACTTTTCTAGCTGACGGAATCAGCCAATAGTCCAAACACCTCTCTGAAGGGACTTCAGTGAGGTCTAAACTGAGTGCTCAGGCAGCAGCAAGTAGTCTGTAGCTAAGGTCTCTGTAGCAGTTCTGTTACATGAACCAATCATTCATCCACCCTTTGAAACTGTAGCTACTCGACATCAAACCTGGGATGACAGCCATCAGCAGCCCTGGATTAGCTTTCCAAAATCCCCCATTTTTTAGTTTTGGCACCAATGTCTTTGGAAGACGTGGATATGGCAGGTGCGTGCTGACTGCTAAAATCAAGTTACATGCATCTGAGAGACAGCTGTCAAGTGAAGAGCTCTAGAAAACCTGACCTCCAGCTTGCCTAAGCATCTTCATCAAAAAAAATGTACTGGCTGAGTTCTCATTTTTGCAGCCTTTCAACATGCAACAGCTCTCACGTCTTGCTCCTGCCATCATTAGGCAGCTCCATAGAGCTGAGTCAGGCAGGACTCATCTGGTGTATTTGTCATGTGCCTGAGTCACACGGAGGGAGATGATGGCTCACAGCACCAACCCTGGCCACAGAGATGGCTCACAGCACCGACCTTGGCCATGGAGACGGCTCACAGCACCAACCCAGGCCACAGAGATGGCTCACAGCACCAACCTAGGCCATGGCGTGGCCTCTGACCAGGTTGCTGGAGCAGGCAAGCCCACAGCGAGCACATAGCGTGTTGCGTCCCCAGCAGCAGAGCTTCCCCATGGCTTGGTTTCTGCCCCAGACCCTCTGGCCCACAGTGCATACAGCTCTTGAGGGATCACAGATCTATCCAAGAAGCTTTGCCAGGCATGGGGTCTCCTGAGACATGGCAGAGGCCACCACACTTCCTGAAATGGAGGCCTGCCTCCAGGGAGGCATGACAAAGAAGCTCGTGAGAATCACGAGGGCTGAATTTGGGCATCTCTATGATGCTGGTGAGATGCTGGAAGTGCCGTGACCCAGCTGCCTGTATTGCTCCAGTGAGGAGTCCTGTCATCCCAGGATGGATTGGGTCCTAGGCAGGCATTTGGCAGCTCCATTGCATGGCTTCAGAAGATGCTGAGCACTTCTGGAGATCTGGCCGCAGCCATGCACGCTGAGGGCTTCGGAAGACTAGCCACACTTCGGCTGACTTGGACATATGCTAAGATACCTTCAAATCCCTCTGTTGTGTAAAAAAGAACTTACACAGAGGGTGATGATGCTCCAAAGCTCCTTCAGGATAGCAGAAGGAGACCCAGGCTTGTCCCCACCAGGACGTTTCCATCACAGCAGACACCCTGGCATAGCCCCCAGTGGAGATGCACCGTATGCTGACAGGAGTCCTTCTGCTGGCAGCTTTATTGTTGCTCAATGACAAACTAAGCTGATAATAATGCTTGTCTGTCAGCACAGATGTATCCACTCCAGTGCTTCAGCCAGCACTGTGACCAGCAAGAAGGGGAAGGGGTGGTGGTAAATACCCACTTCTGCAGCTGGCATTACCGCGCTGGTCTCCGTGAAACTGGGGGTCAGGCCACTGTGTATCTGAATTTCATGGGACTGGGCTTTATTTAACCTGTAATGCATTTATATCACTCTGGGAGCATCAAGAGCTTTAAGATGAGGAGTGTCTGTGATTTCTACAACTTGTACAAGGATTTAATGTCCTTGTACATGGCCACTGTGGCAGCATCAATAAGAATCCAGCTGGGCACATTCCTGAGTCATGGCTTTATGTCACGACACTGACAAGTTTGGATCACCTGTGTAAAGTTCTCGGGTTACAGCCAGCAGTAAGATAAACAAAGACAAATTCTCATCCTTCCTCTCTGCTTATGATAAGGGAAGCATGCCTTTTCTCCAGTAAAAAGTGGAATTTCCCACTAGGAGGAGAGTTTTCATGTGTGTGAATATTTCGCACAGCTTTACTAGCTGTCAACTGTACAAGCTAATCAAACTCACCTTCATAATGAAAATTATTTTTTAATTGCATGAAAATTATAAATTTTCATGATGAATGAGGAATCATACTGCAAAAGAGACAGAACTTTCAAAACATCATTTTAGGTCTCATCCTGCTCCAGCATCTTTATTCCTTGTGTCTTCCATGAACCTAAGGTCTTCAATTTTCCCCCAAACACATGGTCACTGGGCTGCAAATGGGACCTGGTGCAGCTCCAGCTGGCCTTCTGCCATCTACATCTATGGGAGCAGAAACAGCCCTATTCGTGACCGTGTTTGAATGCAAGAGATACAGTATAGTATAATTAGAAAAGATTAACACATCACTCAATCCTAAAGGGTCATATAATCATTTAGGACATGGGAACAGTGTCAGTTCCTGATTTAGAGGCCTCAGTTACAGATATGACACGCTAGCCATAAAGTAGCAGAAAAAAACCTCACAGTGCAATCTATCTTGTTTTCTGAACCAAAACTGCCAGTAGGTACACACTGAAATGTCCACCAGAACACGTAAAATGAATCTTCACCAGATCACACTAGGGTCCAGTGCTTTGACTGTGTTGCAGTTTCATTTCAGTTATTTGTAACAATACAGCCCAAAGGCCACCCCGACTGCTGTTACAGCAGTACTGAACTAAGGGCAAAAAAGGATTTTTCCCATACCCTGCAAGCGAGGTAAGGATTTTTTTTTTTTCCGTCTCCAAAGACAATGTGGTCAGAGGAATGTTTAGAAGAGCTATACTTTTCTGGCAGATGTAACCTTTCTCCTTCAGATCTCTTAAATCCATAGTTTTCAGCGTAAGATCAGATGCCTGGGAGTCCACAGATTACTTCTGAGGGTCAAAAGGTAACTAAGAAAAGCAAGGTTTCTATTTGCTGTACTGGGTCTGCGGATTTCCTTGAAATAATGTGGGAAGAGGTTGAAGAGCAGCGTCCTGAGCAGCCTGTCAGAAAGCTAGAAGCTGGAGGAAAGTCACAGAAAAGAATTTCAGATTTTAAAATTTTGTCCGCCCTAAGCAATATCTGTATCTCCAGGCTAAATGTTAGCAAATGCATCTCTTCAGGATGTTCTTTTGGCATGAAATAGGCAAACAGAAATTTCCCTCATTCCTTATATCCAGTCCACAGAAACTGGTGGTGAATCATAAACAAAGTGGGTGGTAAAGGAAAGAAGACAGAAAGAGAAAAGAAGGAAATGTAACAGTCTGCATTGGATCTGTTATCCATGAGTAATAAAGGCAGTTAAGGAGAAAAAAATGTTTATCCCTTGTAATTACTAAGTTTACCTTTCATCTTGATCACAAAACTTTGGTAATGAGATTATACCATTTGGCTGTGAAAAACATAATTTTAGCTCTACAGTATCCTCTCCCCAAGGATTTGTGCAAACATTACCTCAAACATCAAACATGCATATTTTAATGAACTGTATTAGTCTGCCTTCCCTTAAACTACAGTTCAAAACACCAGTGTTAATGAGTTCTCCCCACTCCTGATAAAATAAAAATAGCTAGGAAAAAAATTACTTTTTGCTGACAGGGGGAGTTTGAAATGAGCTGTGTTTAACAAGTCAAACAAAGCTAGTCTTATTTTTACATTCATTTTTACTCTACAGCTTCGGGGATGAAGCTCAGTGCTGCCATCAGTGAAGCCTTTCTGATTTTCCCCTGCAGGAACCAGCCAGTTTGCTGTGCTGTCTTGTGTCTGCAGGTCAAACTCTGCCCTGTCATAGCACCCTGCAAAGTGTAAGTGGGTTTCAGTGCAACTACTTCGGATTTGCACCCGGGTGTAAAGGAGAGCAACACCTAAGCGCCGGAAGAAGCAAGCAGTGGTTCGGGGCGTATTTTCTGGGCTGCAAGGGCAGGGATACCGGGCCGATCTGCCGGCCTCAGCCCATGAAATGCTCGCTGCATCGGCCAGCGAGCGCTGAGCTGCTCCTCTGTCTTTACAAAGAGGCTGCCACAAATGCACGACCGTTCCTGCTATCTGCTCTGACTGCTCAAGAGGCTTCCTCCCCTCCTTCCAAACTAGGATGCAGTCCCACGGGGAAGCTGAGGCATCTCATTTTTGGCAAAGAACCTCATTCCCATGAAAGTAAGCGCAGCTTTTACACCACCGTTTAATAACATGGCAACATTCTCATGCATTAGACTCATTTCCTTGCTGCCATGACTTGAGAAATAAATACTGCCGTAAAGCAAGCTTCCGGAAAGCGAAGCAATTTCTCAAGCTTGCCTTCTCCTCCGAGACGATGTTTTAAAAAATACTCAAACACACTTTTGTCCACACGGTTTAGTGTCGGTGCAGACTTTGTACCCTTCCACAGTATACACTAGACAACGTCAACCAGCTTATCTAGAGAGGAAAGATTTCTGAAAAGCGACTTCAGTTTATGTGAGCACGGCCGAGGCTGCACGCACATTCGCTTAGCCTTGGCTGCAACAGAAGAGTGGGTGTGAAAACGTGAACGGAGTGATACAACAGCGCAGCCGCGGGACAGAATGCAGGGAGTGTGCGTGCAAAGTTTTGTCCTGGTCAAAGCTCACAGCCAAAAGCGGAAAGAGCTCACACAGATAAAGACGAACCAAATTGCAAGAGTCAAACCTCGGCTTAAAAGACTGCGCCCACTGACCGCGGTCAGAGCTGCAGTTTGAAAGCAGCCTGGGAAGTACCAGGCTGAGGTGGTTACGTAGTCTGTGCCGGCTGCCCGCGTCTAAATTTCTCCTCTGCCTGTGCCGGAACGGGATGGTTTGAGACCAAACTCTCGATGCTCATTGCTGGTTGCTTAAAGGCCAGGACTGTACTCGCAGCCTGGCCCCACAGCTGAGCTCATGCCTGCCTGCACTCCGCCTCGACGGGGGCATCCCCCCACCCGCCTCCAGCTCTGCGGAGTGGGGTGAGCCCCAGCCCCCCCGGCTCTGCCCCCAGCACACGTCACACCACCCCTCCTGGGCACCTCCTGGGGGACAGCCGGGCGTTCCGTGGACCTCCCTGCCTCTCCATTGACAGCTGAGGTAAGGGGGATTGCAAGCGTAAGCAAGAAGCATCGTTTTTAGATAAGTATAGTCCAGCGAGGCAGCTGGGAACCTGAGTGATTAGTAGGTAAAATTCTTCCTCCAGGCCTTTTATATCATAGTCCTGAAATGCAGGAAACGCCAAAAGAGACCTTCACTTGTGGAGATGAAAAAGCACTGCGTTTAGGTTCCTACAGCACCAGACCTTTCTGTCACTATTACAGTGTATTAACAATTTTTAGTGATTTTTATATGTATGGCATATAAAATTAACAAACATAATTTATTGCCCTCTCACACCGTAGCTGACTGTTTTACACAGAGGACCTATTCATCACTCTCTAACTAGTGCAAACAAACAGGGTTCCACAGTGTTGATTGATGGATATATCGGGTTTCTTTGCTGCTGCTGCTGCTCATACTGCTCTTGAATTAATAACTCGGAGTTTACTTTGCACATTGTTGTCTCTTTTTTTAAAGAGCATTTGGAACACCTAAAGCCTGATTCTTATTAACACTAAGTCCCTGTTACACCTAAGTGGCCTGAATAGGTAATTAAATTTTTCTTCGATTAAAGGCTCCTTTCTATGGTCATAATGACATAAGGGGGATCTCAGCCTGAATAAGAATCAGACACAAAATTTTTGCTTAGGAACTTGCAATAGCAGGGAAGAGTAAACAAGTTTCGTTGTCACTGTTTCCACAGATGATCCCAGTAATCGGCAGAAGTCTTTTGAATGTAATGTAAAAAGCAGGCATTAATGTTATGGGGGCTTTACATACTCTGCTTGAAAGGGATCCTGCAATAATTAGTTTAGAAATTTAATTTCCTCCATTTTTTGCAAGAAACTTCTGGAAGTGAGCAAGCTAGTACTTTGACACTATTGCTTTTGGCTTTTCCATGAAATGCCATTCCAGCTTGGATCAGTTATAAATGGCTGAAAATCACCATTTCCCTTCCATTGCTTGTGTTCCTCAGGACATTTCTGCCACCCTGTGAAAGCGATCATTAAACTTGCCTTGAAGGCAGCAACAGGAGGAGCACATACGCCAGTAGAAACTGCTGGGGCCTGCTAAGCTCTCCTACAGCTGCCATCTTTAAAAAACCCCTTTCCAAGAGGCATGGCTCACGATCACATCGCTGTGCCTGCTCTCACAGCTGAAAAGCAAACAGTGGATCCACTTTCACGAGCCCTGGGGCTGCTGGGCCAAAATGAGACCCGTCAACTGGCAAAAATACTACCACGATGAAGGGCTGGTAGGTTAGGTGATCCTACACTTCATTGGGGAAGACACGACTAAGATGAATTCCCCCAAACCAGGCACCGTTTCTGGCACTCTTTGTATTAATAACCTTTCCTGCTATAATCAAGCAGCACTATTTCTGTGGCTCCAAACAGAACTGTGTGTTACAGTGGTCACCTTCAGAGTCACCAAGACATGTTCAGAGACTATAGAAACAGAGCCACTCTATGCTGGGACTGCATCCAATATATCTTCCAGCTTCTGCCATTTAGGCATTCTGAGCGCAACTTTGCATCTACATCATACTGTCTGGCTGTCCTTCACAAATATTTCTTCTGAATTTGCCCAAATCCAGTTTTGAATCCATGCTTACTTTTGGTACCCACAATGTTGTGCAGCAAAGATGCCTACAGAAAGTGCTCCCTGGTGTTAGGTACAAGATGCCTTCCTCTTGCTTGTTTTGCTGCCTGATGATTTCAATAGGTGCCTACAACTTTCCTGCTAAGAGAAACAGTGATTAATCCTTCCCTGTTTGTCTTCCCCATGTCACTCATGATCTCTATCTATATCTCCTCTCATACCTTCTCGCTGTCCGAAAAGTCTCAAATTAAAAGGATGCTGTGTCTTCCCTTCCATATGGTACCCGAGATGGATGCACAGATTGCAGGTGGTGTTTGGGATGCAAACGCCTAGTGGTACGGTGGCATTATCCCGTATGTACGTACACAGGTGTGTGTGTGTGGGCACGTGCTCCCCACTTCCACCACAGTGAGTCCTACCGTTCTCTTCGCTGTTTTGAGCAAACTTGGTGAGGGTATTTCAGGTGAGTGCAGACCTCGTTTCCTTCTCATTCCCTGCAGGACTTGCCCTGTGTTTCTCACAGGACCTCAGTAACACTCTGAACTGATGGACAAGAAGGAAGACCTCAGTCTGAACAAGGAACAAAACCCCGCTTTTCCCAATCTTTGAGAGCATTGTTTTGAAACTTAAAATATTTAAATGTACCCTTTTTTTTTTTACTGTTGTTTATGTAACATAGCAATTACGAACAATATTTTGATTACTATATCAATAAGGACAGAGTTGCCCTCTGCATCATCATACATGAAAACATTTTTGCCTTTTGTGCAAATGGACATATAGAAAGTAGCTGAGATGCAAATTCAGAAGCCTTGGTGTGAAATCAGTTTCTCCTGTGATCTGCCTTTGAAAGTGTAGATCTTACCTTGCATCTGTTCGCCATTTTGTGAAGTGTTAAGATGCTACTCTAGCATACATGAGCTCATTTTGATCACACATGAGTATTGACATATACAGCCCCCCTCAGCATGGAATGTAAACCTCTGGATTTTTAAACTGGTTTAAGCTATATATATTTAATTATTAATGAAATTAAATTCTGACTGCTTTGGTTGCTGAAGCCTCTAAATCTTTAAAAGGCAGTTTCCTGAAAATACTCATTGACATTTGTAGGAATCTTTGCCTATCTGAATTTTTGACGGGGGAGTGCTTGGTCAAAAAATTTTAATTTGAAAAATTTATAAAAACTGCAAAGTTTATGCTGATTCTGAATCCGACCCTATTTTGGGGACTAAAATTAAAGCCATATTTATGCATTTAAATAGATGGCCTGTTTTCACAAGTACTGATCTACTTCATCTCTCCTTGACTCAGTCACTTTGTACCAAGACACCTATTTAGATGCACTGCATGTATTTCTAATGCTTTAACTTCACCAACTGTGTTAGAAAAAAGTGTTGATCTCACCATCTTAATTTTTAGCCTTCACAGAACAGTTAATAGTTACTGACTTCACAGAGGCTTTATGGATGAATTAGTGTGTAGAAAACAATTAGCATATATTACATAATTTCATTACTTCTGCTATCACTACTGTCTCAGTGTTCCTACTTAATTTGGTTTAGTTTTTGCTCGTAGCATTTGCGTGGCTAAAATAACACAAAATCTGGGCCTTCTACATCTTTTTTGTTCACTAACATTTATAGCATAATTCCAGGTCCTGCATTGTTTTGTTGCCACAAAAAGACCAGAGATGTAAGAAAAATTTGGGAAAAGCACAATAAAGACTATCCCAAATATTTACACTGGGGGATGCAAGAGACCCCTTGAAAACAGCATTTGAGAGGACACGGGGCAGCAGCCATTTGTTTGCTTCTTGCCCTGAGAGTAACATACTATGCTGTCCAGATCCATAGGCTCAAATGCAAATATCAAGACAAAGCTATCTAATTAGCAGCCTCACAATTGCCTCTGGGTTTTGTATGTTGTTTTTGTCAGGCTTGGTTTTGCATAGTAGTTTTCCTCTGTTTGAAAGACTATAATGAAGGTGATTAAAACGATTCATTAACATTGTGCCTGTTTGAGCAAACAGTCCAAACATTTCTATATTCCCTGGTATCAAGTGCAGTGATCTTCACACAAATGTCCAAAGGTCTTTTAGCCTTTTTAATTTTTTCCACAGCTTGACTTTAATTAATGATTCATGTGCAAATTTATATACAATTACTGTACTAACTGACTAGCTTTCGATTTGCTTTGGATTCTTTGGGAGGAAGAGAGGGAAAATATCCACAGAGCTCATAACAGCAGTAGACCATATATTTAAATGGATGCTACAATTAAATGTCTGTAAGTATATCTGGTGTCCCTAGCCAAGCTATCTACTCCACTTTGCTTAGTAGTGGCCCACACAGCTCCCCACTTGGTTCCTTCAAAGAAAGGGCCACATGAGGCGACAGCCATAGGACTATTTTGTATTTTGCTATGAAAGCAGAGGAGTAGGAAGGGATCCCATTTTTAAACTGAGTGCCTTGCTGTCACATACCATCTAACATTTATTCTAAATTTTATCTTAAAAGCAGTTAGGTTTTTGGCCACCAGCACTTTCCTTGGGAAAGTCAAACAATTTCTCCAATTGCTGGGAATGTGCTGCTAATTTCCAGCCTAAATTTACTTATGGCCAATTTCAAAGGTGGTTACTAGGTGCACTGGTTGGAAAACTTGTCAGAAGAAAAACAGGGTCGGATATGTTAAAGCTATATGGTTTTTGGACTGACATTCTCTAGATCTGCATAAATAATTTGGCTATGGACACATAAGTCCTAGTCTGCAGCTTTAAAAAGCTCAGGCTTAATAGGGAGATGAATGATTGTATCTCCACAAACCAAATTTCATTAGTATTTTCAGGTGGTGAGACCAATGCTCCAGAAAGCATTTCAGGAGGATTAAAAATCTGAAGAATTTTTTTTTAATGCAGTATATATATCGCTATGGAAAACCCTTCTGAAGAACTGTTCCAACGCTTCCCAGGGCTCTGGAGCTTGGCCCACAGAGAAGTGCTGCTTCTGAAAAAGGCCGCCCTTGATAGGACTTTGAATGCAAAACAAGATTTTGACAACACAGCTGTACTTAGCCTATGAAGTAGATTTCATGTTTACCAGAGAGGCCTGTAATTTGTGGATCAAGAGTTATTTACTTCTTTTAAAAATAAAACTCAGCAGTGAAAACCCTACATGAAGAAAAGAAGATGTCAAAATCAAGGACTATGGCACGTTTGGGTCTCCTGCATTGGTGCGATGGATACTGCTGCTTTCTCGCTGTGTTCAGCAGCCCATGTGGCTGTGAGATGTTTCTCCACGGTGTTTCAGCTCCCCCGAGTTGGGTGCTGAAGAGGAACCAGGGCTGAGAAGGTACAGTCGCTGGGATGGAAGTGTGAAAGGAGGGCTGCGGGATTAAAAGTAATGATAGGGCTGAGAGGAAGACAGCAAAGGAAGACTTTGCACCCTCCTTGTGCCATAAGGCTGGCATTGCACAACAGGCCAAAATGGAAGAGGAATTTAGGTTTCAAGTACCTTTGGCTTTTTTTAGGAAACCCTAGGCAAAGACAAAAAAAAGCCAGTCTGTATGCTGTTGGTAGAAATATGTTAGTGAAACGAGTGAGCTGGTCATGCAAACAACTTGTCCGACAGAAAGCAAAGAAAGTGGAGAAAGTCAGGTGAAGTACAACAGCTATGACTGGAAATGACACACCCAGATTGTTTTGAATTTGCTCTGGTTCAGTCGATGCAGCAGATAAACAGTTAATGAAGCCATTACAGAACAAATGGCAACAATCAAAAACCAACAGGAAAAGGCCATCTCTTGCCATAATGTGAGTGAAACTACTGCACTGAACACCCTCCCTGCTGGGAAGTGGCAACACCAGATAAAAGCAAAGGGAAAAAAGAAATATTTTGGAAAAAACCTCTCCCTGCCCCAAACCTGTTTCTTCCTGCTGGAAATTTTTGAAGTCCAGTTATTACTGTTTAGCCAGTTTTGTTCACAGGAAAAACAGAGGATGATAGAGCTGAAGAGAGGCTCAATTCTCAGCCTGTGAAATGCTCATAAGACCCACTTTAGAGTTTGTTCATCCCATGCGTAACAAGGCCCATGGACTCTGCTATAGGGAGAAAATGCTGGAGAGAAACAGGCAGGTTCATACTTGGCATGCTGCAGAAAGGGTTAAAAGTGGTCAGTTCGTCACTCTTCTGTGCAGTGCCTTGGAAGTTTTCACAACACCAGATGTGTGAAAAAAAAAAGAAGAAAGAAAAGCGAACACTAGTAGACATCCTGGTGCCCTGGAAGCAGTTAAATTAACACCCAGCAGGGACAAATTTGCAGCTTTGGGAACAAGCTTAAAGTTAGTCTGTTTTCATTCCTGGAGTGAATTTGCAAGTGTATGACAGTGAAGTATAGCCTGGGAAGAGCAGGCAGCTTTGGATTAAGGATGGATAGCCAGAACTCACTCCTACCCTCCTTCCTCCCACTCTATTTTGCACTTAGGCTGTGAAGCTCCCAATACTTCTGCTAATCCCTATGTCTTCCCATGTCTTTTACCAGTTCCAGTAGGGAAAAAAAAAAAGCCATTCTTTTCTTTTTTTTCCATTCTAGCTGAAACCAGACAAGACTGGAGTCACCCCAGCAAAGCCTGCTTTAGCTGGGACTGCAGTTTACAGTCATTTGGAGAAATCTAGTTCTGCAATGGATAAAGTTGGATGCTTTTCCAACCAGAACCAAAGCACTAAATCTTTTAGTCATTCATCACTCACTTGGAGCCAGGCTGTGGCCCAGCTTGCAACCACTGCAAATTATAGAAAGGACTGGAAAAAGAAAAGACTGTGAGAGTACATCTAACCCATCTTTACAGAATTACGGAAAGCCCTCAGAGTCTCTCTCCCTCTTACAGGTTACAGGACAAATTGGCTCCACAGAAATACCATCCTTCTTCATTTTCACACCTTGGTCATTGCAAGTGTTTTGGTATCAGTCAATTATGGGGAACTTTTCATCCAAGGTGGACTACACAGCTTCTTATGAAGGCCTGAGAGGACCATTCAATAGCCATCATTCTTCCTCATGTGCATCTTTTGCAAGGCAGGAAGAAACTTCAAACCCTGCAACACGCTTCCTAAAGAGGTGGCCGATGTCCCAAGCCTGTCAGTGTTTAAGGAGCATTTGGGCAATGCCTTTAATAATATGCTTTAACTTTTTGTCAGGCAGTTGCACTAGGTTATCGTCGTAGGTCCCTTCCAATTGAACCATTCTATTCTATTCTATTCTATTTTATCCATGTTGGTTATTCAATGGCTACTTGCAGGCGGGGATGGTAGAAGAGCTGTAGGGTCCCCTGAAGGCAGAAAACTAGAGAACAGGATGTATTAATTTTTTTCCAGTGGGACAAATACGCTGCTTATTCTGTCTCCCTCACTGATAGAGGCTGGCAGGATGAATAGCCAGCCTGAAATATGTAGTGTGTCCTTTCAGCTGGCAATTTGAAGGGCTCAGAGTGAGGCAGGTCTGGAAAGCTGTGTTTCCTGCCCTGTCCTGAAGACTTCCTGCAGATGCTTTGGCAACTACTGGACAACAAGCCCCTTATGCCCCTACGCTTATTCCTGGCATAGGATACAGAAACAGTTAGTTTTTAAGTGTTACCAGTCTTGCACTTCCCCGTTGCAAAGACCGTAGGTGCTTGTCCCCTGTGCATCAGTCGCTCCTGTTCTGCCCCATTTCCTCCCACACTATCTCCCACCCTCGGATCCCCTGTCCTCCTCTGCCTGCGTGCAGGCTCACTCTCAGCCTCCTCCTCCTGAGCTCCCAATCCTTCTCCCTCATTCACCCTTGCCCAATCCCAATTCTCACTCTCTATTACCACCTTCCAGGCTTTTTCCTGCCCTCAGACCCTCACCCTCCCTGCACTTTACTCCTTCACCACCTCCTCTCCCAGTCTCTGTCCGCCCCATCACATTTGTCCTACTTGGGATCTAGTTCCACCTAGCTGTTTCTTTCCCTTGCACTAAACTTTCTGCTCCCTGACTCTCTCCGGCCCTCAGTTCCCGTCCTTCCACACCCAGGCTCCCTCTTGCAGTCAGTTGTCCACCTTCCACCCCCTCTCCAGCCACCCCCGTAGCTGAGGTTCCCCAGCACCAGCCACCTGAGTTGATTTTAACAACTTGCTGCTGCTGGCAGGAGCCTTCCCACCTCCGCTTCTTGCCTCCAGCTACGTGCTCCTGCCACTTTCCTTGTGCCAGTGTTGGCTTTGCCTGACCCCACAAGCTGGAGAAAGTCACTGGAAGAGGAGGAAACCAACACAGAGAGAAAAAGGATAGTTTTCTGCCAGTTTTGTGAGAGCTCAGACGAGTGGCAGAACTGGTGCCAGAGGAAGGAGTGGACATGGGGCTGGGGTGGGGGAGGACTCCTTGTCCCTTTCTGAAGCTCCTAGCCATCATCAGCTCTGCCATCCATTGAATCCTCACCTAAGAGTGTTCAAAGCCCCTCGTCCTCCCCTTCCTTTGACATACTGGCACGCAACTCAATGCACTGTAGTTTCGGTCTGTGTGCGTCTTGCACGCAGAGCGGCACAGCTGGGCTCACGGACGCGGAGAGTCTTCTGCGGCGAGGTTATGCCCTACGTATGTGTCTGATTTAGGTACTCTGAGCTGCGCCTTCCTCACTGGTTACATAGGAAGCTTAGGGGGTTAACTTTAAATACAGATAACTGGTACGATGGAGAGGGATAAATATCCCTCCTTTTACGTGATTTCTGCCTTTTCTACTGATTCACAATATGATGTGGAGCTCACATAAATCCTCACCTCTTCCTATGAAATTGGAGAATCATTCAACTCTCATGTTTCCACAGCTATGTCAAGGCTAAGTATTACTATTAAAAGACTGGCTTGGTCTTTCAGACGGACCAACTGCTTCAGGCACTCAGCCCCCCTCCAAATTCCAGCTGGGGCTTGACAAAACAGAGCTTCGTCAGAGGGGAGAGGGAAGTGAGGAGCAGTTTTGAAGAGATGACGCAAACTTGGCATGGTTGGCCTGTTCAGTGCGGTGTGAGGCTGCCCTCAAGCCTCCACCCCTTCCTCACACACAAGGTGGCAAGCAGAATCTCAGGCATAGCCAGGGCATGTCCACCCATGCACGGGTGTCTCAAAGGCCCATTGGAGAGTTGGCAAGCCACTGGATGCACCTCGATGGGCTGTTTAACATCAATCTATAGGTACAAAGGGAAAAAGAAGCATCAAACACTGTTGTAACTCCTCCAGAGGTCTCCTTTGGGGGACTGCACAGGCTCTGAAGGCTCAGAGCTGTCGATGCTGGGTCTATAGAGAACACTCTCAGACCAAGGGGCAAGAGGCAGTGAGGTCTAGATGAGCAGATGTGGGCTGATAGGTTCAGGCACTATTCTGGGACACAAAGATAGTGTCTCTGAGACTGACACTGGGTCTGGTTCAACTCCAGACTCTGCCAGAGGATTTCTCTGTGACGGTAAATGTGTCCTTATCCAGTAACTCTAGTGGATTGATTGCAACGGTTTTGAATGAGATCTTCCTTCTCTCTTTCCCCAAATATATAATAATATATAAAATATACAGTGACATTTCCTTCTTCTCAAGGTTTGGCTGGCTTGCTTATTTAGATTATAAATTCTTCAGGGCAAAAGTTGTCTCTTACACTGTGTGTGTGCATTACCAGAAACAGGCATGCAGCAAATGAAGCAAGCAGATGGTTCTGGAACAGTTCTGTTGGAGCATCTGGCTGATTTTCTGGATCAGCATCACATACAAATGGTAAATTCACCCGCGAAAACTCACATTAAAGGAACGTTACTAGGCCTGTTGCTGTCTTAATGACAGTCATCTGTGGCCTGGAGCAGGTCTCCACCATAAAAACACCAGCAGTAAAAGTGGCTGAGTGGATGAATAAATATTTGCCATTAAAATATTCCTTCATTTTGGACCCCTAGAGAGACAAATTACTGGGACTTGCTCTTGAGGACTTTGGGGAATTAAAATAATAGGAAGACTCTAGGGAGAGAAATGGGAGCTGGGGCTTGTTAAAATTTTTTTGTTCCTTGACTTCTTGAGGTATTCATAAATTGCCTACAAACAAGCAAAAACTTACAGGAAAGGGTTTTTCACCATGCCAGCTCCAAATGGCTGTGGAATTATATTGTTTTTCCAGGCTGCCTTTCCAAAATCCCTGCAGGAAGTTGACTCAGGGCTTGACTCTGGCCTCAGATGCACACACAGCAATAGCAGAAATCCTCACTCAACCAGGTAAGAAGGCCTTATGGATATCTCAGCTTTATTGACAAGATCACAGGTCAAGACAGATTAACTTGCTTAGTAGCAGAGAACCAGTCCTGAAACATCCCCGGTCCCTTTCCTCCTGGTCAGCATCGCATCTTCACAGTTTCTTATCCCAGTCTTGTCCTATTACACCGTCTTTCCAGTTAATCTAATAAGCACAAACTCATGTCCTGTCTTTGGTGATGGCTCCCTACTTTACTCCACCACCCCAGGCCTGTAAACTGTAATCTCAGCCACCAGCACTGTGGATCTACTCACCTGCCCTTTCCTCCTTGCAGCCACCATCATCTTCTCTTATGTACTCAGCAGGCACCTTGGCTGTCCCTCTGCTTCCCTACCCTAGCCCATGTCTTCCAGGTGACAGTGGAGTAAAATCAGAGGACTGAAGCAGCTAGCACCCTTACTGTGCCTCCTGTCTCCAACAGCATTTTTTTTCCGCATGGCAAAGACAACTGGCTGGCTCATGAAGTGCCTCCTGGATCACTGCAGTCCTCAGATCAGCATCTCTAGACATGCAGGTGGGTAGAAGCTGATATCCTTCAAATTCCTTCTGTAAGACTCATCTTTTCTCTGATTCTTACAGAAGCCAGATCAACACTGTCCCTTTGAGACAGGTGCCATTTTTAATCCGAGTTTATACAGTTCTTCACAGAATGACATTTTGCCTTATCAGTGGACCTCCCAGGCCACTGGGCCACTTTCACAATGCTAACAAATAGTAAGTAAGACTTCAGGTGTGCTGACATTAGCAAAGAACTCATCCAGGCAAGTGCAATGATGTTTTTTATTGGTATCTTCAGGGAAGTACCTTCAAAAAGCAGTCTAAATGAGACAACAGGGGCTATCTCAGCCACCTCCCAAATCCCCAGACCCAGAAACATTTGACCTAGGCTAATATTCCACTATTCTACCAGTGTAAATACTTTATGTAAAGAGTTCAAGAAACCTTATGGAATGGGTGATGTCTCTGAGCATTTTAATTACAATTTCCTCAGGGACTGACCATCCACAGTGTGATTCTCTCTATATATCATTCAGCAAACTGAGCATGAATGATATAAAGCACTACCAAGACAACTGTCCACCACGACAATACAGGAACTTGTGACATTTTCTCTCTGGTTTCGTATTCATGAATCAGCTATGACCCTGCAATCGATGGTGGTTATTGGGACATACTCAAGTTTTTATCCAGAATAGTTAATTCAGAAATCCTTGCATGAAGGAATGCGACCAAAATGGAGCTATCAAGAAAAGCCGTCATCCAAATATTATTTTTATAGCGAGCATTGAAAGAAAGGTCACATTGTTATTTTCTTACACTATGGAACAGTTTCTATTATTGCAGATTCCAAAAGCCTGGAATCGTTGTTATTTATGATCTAAGTCAAATTTAAGTCCTGGTTTGTACCAATTACCACAAGCCACTCTAGGTTTTCTCTCTTCATTTCACAAATATTTGCAAAATAATTCCTTCACACTTGAAAACAGAGAGGTTGCCTCACCAAAATGTGCTCTTCTTTTCTTCTTTAGTGGTAAACACAAAGGTCTAGGAAAATATTGTTTTGATATGAATCATCCTAAGAAGCCACATTTTCTTTGAGAAATGTCAGAGGCTAAATTAGAGGTGTAAGTTATCGCTCAGCAGTGAATGATAACAAGAGAGTTTTTATATCTGCACTTTCAAAAAAGCCATTCGATCTTTTGCTCCTGGTGCTTCTTCCTCACACAGCACTCTAACAATCTGACAGTTTAACATACACTTCTTATTAAATCCATATGGTGCCCATGTTTTAAAAAAAAAAGGTAGAAGGCTGTATCCTGCTGCTTACTATACTGCTGCAAGTCCAATTACCGTCTCTTGAAAATAAATGAGATTACCCTGGGTTTACACTGGAGGAAATGAGAGGAGAATCTGTCTCAGCATCTTTGCAGAGCTGCCAGGTTAGTTGAAATACCGTCTCTGTCCCTTGGAGATATTTAAGAGCGATGCACATACATCAGTTAAGCACTGATTTTCTGGGCATTTGAAGGGCTGGTGTAACAGAAGGGGCCTCCAAGGGGGGGTCACCTCAGCACCTGGAGCTCCTCTGAGCACGAGCTCCTCGCTGGTGGCACATCCCTTGGTGCAGTGCCGCACGGCGGCCTTTCTCCAGCCAAATGCAGCCATGCTGTGTCCCTGGGTCATGGAGCACCTGAAGGACCATTGGCTCCAAAATACAAAGCCTTCCTGTGGGAGAGCATGAGGCAAGAGACACGTATGGGGCACTCATGCTTGGAGCAGTGTCGTGGTTTAACCCCAGCCAGCAACTAAGCACCACGCAGCTGCTCACTCCCCCCCCATCCAGTGGGATGGGGGAGAAAATCAGGAAAAGAAGTAAAACTCCTGAGTTGAGATAAGAACGATTTAATAGAACAGAAAAGAAGAAACTAATAATGATAATGATAACACTAATAAAATGACAACAGTAGTAATAAAAGGACTGGAATGTACAAATGATGCGCAGGGCAATTGCTCACCACCCGCCGACCGACACCCAGCCAGTCCCCGAGCGGCGAATCCCTCCCCCCGCCACTTCCCAGTTCCTAAACTAGATGGGACGTCCCATGGTATGGAATACACTGTTGGCCAGTTTGGGTCAGGTGCCCTGGCTGGGCATGAGAAGCTGAAAAATCCTTGACTCTAGTCTAAACACTACTGAGCAACAACTGAAAACATCAGTGTTATCAACATTCTTCGCATGCTGAACTCAAAACATAGCACTGTACCAGCTACTGGGAAGACAGTTAACTACATCCCAGCTGAAACCAGGACAAGCAGGTACCAGAGAAGGGACTGCTCAGTATTCAGTAGGAAGGGAGGCTGGGTGGATGTAAAAGGAGCCTGTTAAGACGTGGTGAGGGAAATTATCTAAGGCATGCCCCAGTTAGGGCAAGTAAGGGCAAAAAGAGCCCCAAACTGCAACTAATCACACCACATTCCTGAGTTCTTAGGGGGAAAAAAAAAAAAAAGAGAAAAGAAAGAAAGAAGAAGATGATCCCATCCTCAAAGTGATTATAAAGGATCAAGGACTAACAAGGCCCTGAGCTCTGCACAAGGAAACACTGTCATGGGTTGTAACTACATAGACAACACGGACGCTTTCAGAGCCTGGTTGTTCATGTAAAGTGGGGGCTGAAGCTCTCACGATCTCTTCTGTTACCCTTGCCCCCAAAGCCAAGGCTAAACAGGGCCCATGCCCACATGTAGCAGATAGAGTGGCCTTGCTGCATTAGAGTTCCCGTTCTCATGAGCTCAGACTTCTTTTCTCCCCTCCCTTGAGTCAATGAAGTTGAATAAAAAAAATTGGAGAAGAAGTCAGCTTGAAAGCTTTGAGTTTAATTTGGCTTTAGGTCAAAAGCAGAAGGGGATGACTAGTATTTTATTTAGTAGATACAGGCTTTTTCTTTCTTTTAATTGTTTTTTTGAATTCTGCACAGAAGACTAATGGATCTTACTGAACAAGTCTTATGGCTGCTCAAAAACTTTGAAAATATGTGTGGAATTTCTTAGACGTTAAAAACATCAAGTTTTTTGTTCAAAAACCTTAAGTCTTACTTCAGAAGCATCTTTCACTGACTGGACTACATTTCTTTTCTACAAGGGGAAAGTTAGACTCCAAACTTCTACCCAGGCCCAGTTGCAGATTTTCCCCACATCAGCCCAGGTTCTGTATAAGTATTGCAAACCTGATTAAACTTGTGCAGAATTTGGAGCTTCTCATTATGCCATAAACAAAGAGACTGTTCAACTTCTAAGAGTTTTTTCCTGACGGTGCATATGTTGCATCCTGATAGACAATGGAAAGGTGAATCTTTCCCACAACAATGGAGAATAAAACAGAGAAGAAAACAAACCCTTCATTCAGATCAACCTTCAGGGAAACTGAGATGATTTCCATCATTTTTATGACTTTTCCCTAGAGGCAAAAGACATCTAATTAGCAAATCCCACTACAAGTTTGCTCCGATTTGACAGAAAGTGAATGTGACAAGCAGAGAAATTATAAGCCTTACATTTCCAGTTAGCCAGCTTGGGCTGATAAAGCTAAGTTCAAATGGGTTTGGGGGATCTTAAAGCTTGGGGAGTAAAAATCCAGAGGGTGAGCTGGTTCAGCTAAAAATGTGAATTTATAGTGTTCCAGTCAGTGTTATCTGATGGCAATGTCACAGCAGCCCTTTCTGAATGTGCACTCACATTTCCAGCTACAAAGCATTCCAGCCAGTTCTGAGATGGTCCCTGCAGTCCACACCTGAGGAGGAGTTGAATGATACCAAACAGAATCAAACCTTGATTTCTCATGAAGAAATAGGGCATGAGTAAAACAAATATTAATTGTGAATTTAATTAGTCAATGCTGGTAATTAATCATGCATTACTGTTAATGATGTGTAGGAATCCTCAGAGGTGGGAGATGATCCTCCAGGAAAGAAGACTGCGCAGCCTAAATGAGGTGATGTCCCCATTGCTAAAATCAGCAAGAGTTGACCCACGAGGTTGCTTTGTTGTCTTTACTGGAAGATAATACTAGCGGTGTCTCCTCCCACTCTGATTTAATATTCAGACTGGACTTATGGGGCAAGCAGGCCCTGACCAAGGGGTTGGTGGGCTCTTGCAGCTGCGCAGGCAGACACTAAGGGAGTCCACAGAACTCATAAATACTGCCAGGTGAACGGTTATGTTTGAACCTTTCCAAAACTCTGCAATTTATAGACCAATTGTATTTCTAAGTATTCTTCCAGCAGCTACAGAATACTCTACTGAGAGAGACCTACCTGATTTTCTGAACTTCAGCAGAACCTTGGAACAACTGCTAAGGATCTCTAAAAAAAATCCAGTTATCTCTCTAGAGCATAGAAAAAACAGCATTCTTGCTGCAAAAGCCCTGTAATCTGTGTCTACAAAGCTTCTAAGCTTCTCAGCTGTGCTGTGGGTCAGGTAGCCATGTCCTGCAGACATAACTGTGGAGAGTGGTCAGATAACAAGAAACTTTGGAAAGCTACTTGCAGAAGTCTGTGATGATAGGCAAAACTCCTTCCTTGGTGTAATAGAGTTTGGCACTCAGCAAAGTTCATTTAGGGCAAGTTTCCTAAGCCAAAAGATCTTGTGGCTGCACAGGTGAGAGTTCCCACCACACTCATGATAAATCTTGCAAGTACTACTACAGCCAAGTTGCCAAGTACCATCTCGTTGGCTTCCCTCCCTGAGCAGCAGCCCAAAAGGACACCAAGCAAGGAGCTACCATTGCCTCAAGCAGAGTTGCTCTCAGTGTTTTCATTCCTTTCCAGAATGTGACTTTGCATATGTTTTTTCAGAAAAATAGTAACGTTTACAAAAGTCCTGCCTTTCTCCCCTGTGCTGACAGATTGCTGGAAGCTTCATCATGGCTGGATGAAGGAACTGTTAAAATTCATCTGCCTGCCAGTCTATTAAGAGAATGGGGAAATGCGCCTAAGAAGAGAGCACACAGTGGCCCAACAAGGAGAGGAACAGCCAGCAGAGACCTCCCATAAAACAGCAAACCTGTGCCAACACTCGTTCTCCAGCATCTTCCAACGAAGCAACGTCTCCCCACCCAAAGCTGCCCATAGGTTTCACCTAATACCTCTTGCTAAGGGATTTTCTGTTGGAGAAAGTCATGGTTAGTTGGTCAGGGAATTTAAAAGAGTTAAAAGGAGAAAGGTGTCCATGCATACAACTATATTTACTTTTTTTTCAAAACATCAGACTGTTCACCCAAACAGTCTGGCGAAGAAACTCCAGTTCTGAATGATTCATTCACAATGCTGCTTCTCTGGGACTTTATGGAAGACTTAGGCTTTCACTTTTCAGTAGTTTCTTTTAGCTATTTTTCACATCCACAAATGATCTTCACACCTATATTGCCATTCCATACCTTCCAATGTGTTGAGCCCAAGTCCCACTAAAACTACTCAGAGTGGCTTAGATGTCCCAAGGTGAAATAGGTTTTACTTGTTTTGCTCCTGGTTTCCAGTTTCTAGGGTACAGTGAGGTTACATAGTCAAACTTCAATTGGCAGGTCTGAAATTTGGGGTCCTGGTGTACAGTGACTTGACATAGCATAACTGAGCTGTAACAACTGATTTTGTCAGAGCACTGTTTCATGATAACACAGTGGAAGCTGGCCATGTGGTTTATAATTGTAGATATATCTGTGGCAACCTTCACCTTCATATCTAAGCATGCATTTTATCCACAGAATATTCCCAGAAGTGTGCTGGGTGTTTATAAAGCTCACAGATAAGTCTTAGATTTTCTTTGCCAAACAGGTAACAAATGTGCAAACAGTATTTTTGTCATGTCAGTCAAAAGATATCTAAAACCAGAATTTCCTAATCCTGCCTCCCCGAGGAAAATGATGGCATAAAAGTTAACGTTGTAAAATACACTATCTGAGATAACATAGGAATTCATTAAAATTTTGCCATTCAAAAGGGCCTAAACTTTTGTAAGCTAGAAAACTGAGATAGGGGTCCAAAATAAGCTTGCATCTGCCCTACTATTTCAACTTTCTGACAAGTATCTACATAATGTATAGCAGTGACATATTCACTCTATTGGGTTAAGAAAAAAGTGTTACAAACATGTTTTTCTTGAAATTCTTATAAACGTGCATCCATGATATACCTGAACAGGCACTAAACGTGCCATCACCAGCTCTGTGGAAGTATGTGCTGAGATGGTCATTATCTGCCACCAGTACACATCTCTTGGAGGAATGAGGCCAGACTGGAAAAGCCTTTTTACTAATCAGACCAGAATGATTCTGTAACAAATAAGGAGGAATTTGCCTTACCTGTCTATGCTGCTGAGAGACTGGATACTGCAAACCTGAGATTTGCTGGCTTTGCTGCATTTTCTGAAGCATCATTTTTTGCTGCATTGCTAGGGGTACATTAGGTGGCCTTTGAAGAGAATGGTTTGGGAGAGGTTGAGCAGGTTGCGGCTGCGGCTGTTGTTGCTGCTGTGGCTGCGGCTGTTGCACGGGGGCTGAACCCTGTGCCTGCTGCGTGTAGTGCAGAAGGGCAGGCTTGTTTTGGGAGCCCAAAACTGAAGGCATCTGCTGGTTTGTTTGCTCTGAGTTAAAGTGAAACAAAGGCTTCGTGTTGCCATGATGCTGCTCTAGTGGTGGCTGAGCGCTGCTGATAAAGTTTCTGTTGAGGTCCTGAGGCTTCTGTTGCATGATTATGTCCATGGGATTGCTCTGGGGAGTGGTTGGTTTATAAACGTAGTTGTTCATCCCTTTCGACTGGTTTCCATTCACTGGTACCCCAAGCATTGCTGAGCTTTGTGGGCTGAACTGCTGCTGGCGAAAAGAAGGGCTGGGGATTTTCTCTTGCACGAAGGGTCCAGGGGAAGGTCCTGATGGAGACAGATTGGACCAGTTGGCTGTCTGGTTCTGCTGCTGCTGTTGCTGCTGAATCAAGGCATGCTGCTGCCGGTTGGCTGCGATCTGTTTGAGCTGCTGTGCATGAGACACCTCCTGCCAGTTAGGTAATGGCCGACTGGATGCAGAAGAAACCTGTGATACCTGTGTTTGACTCTGAGGCACCGAAGGAATGGGTGAAGAGGTGGACATGGCAGTGGTGGCCATAGTGAAGGCTGGACCTGTAGAAGAAGGCCTCATCTGTGGGGAGCCCACAGGAGCTTGATTCATGCCTGGTGCATATTCACTTTTTATCACCATCTTATCCATCTGCAGAGATCTCACAGGTCCCCTCTGGCTCTGCTGCCCAAGGTCAATGTTGAATGGCTCGTCTTGTTTTATCGTGGCATTTATCATATTCTCTAGCTCAAGATCACTCATTGGCGGCACTGATATGTTAGTCAGTTCATTAAATAGTTCCTGAAGCTCCAGATCCATCATTTGTTCCCACGAGTCTTCCCCATATCTGTTAGGGAACATGTTCTCATGGGACATCTGGCCATCTAAGTGTTTGCTGCAGGACATCGTTTCTCCTGGTTCTTTCTTTACCTCTTTCAAAGTCATGTTAAACATGCCATTCCCACTAGCATGTGTATTGTTTGCTAGGTTGCTGGCCTTTCTTTGTGGTCCTTGCCCCACAGACATAGTTCCTGACATTGACTGGCTTTGGCAATTGTTAACATGTTGCCCACCTTGTCCCACTGAGATATTATCACCCACTCTTATCCTCTTAATGTCAAGGAAAGAGCTCTCTGAAACACCATTGGGCCTCTTGTTGTTGACAGGCGACAGATTTACCACCAACTTTCTCTTCAAGGAGCCTTGGAGCTGAAAGAAGCAGAGACAAAAAAAAAATGATCATTAGATGACTCTGAAGAAACAATCTGTAGTCTACTTGCTAGAAGGATCTTGAAAGGCAACAGGCAAGTAAGCATTGCTTAGTACAGAAAGCTACTCTGTGCTTTCTCAGTCAATGAAACTATGCAGAACTGTAGGAAAATATGTTGTAAGTGAGGTATCTCCCTGCCACCACCCCTGTCCTTGTAGCCACCAGCATTTTTCAAGCACTGCTGCCTCCTGTTGATCACAGACCTCCTTTCCCCCATGGGTGTGAGTGGAGGGAGGTGGCCGGACCTGTAGCTGGCAAAGCCTAGGGCGTATCTGCCCCAGATTTGCTCCCATCTAACTGTGCCAGACAGACTGAAAGTATTTTTAGATAGCAGAGACTAATGCAGTCATGAAATCTGCCCTTGTGCCTATCCAGGGCTGCAGGATTTTACTCTCATGATTTTGGTATGTGATCCAAAGACCATTTTTGACTGCTGTAGAGGCCAAAGGTCCTAGGAGACTTTTTAAAGGCACATGCAAGATCCAGGCATCCCAATCTCACATAGGTTTATACTGGCCAGAGATGTGTATGATAAAGATGTTAGATGTTAACTTGTTCAAAACTGAAAATGAAGCCACTGGAGCCACGTCAGGTTATGTCAGCCAAGGGTCTGGCCCATGATGTACTGCTGGATTATTTTCCAGAGATGTCTATTAATACATTAATCCCTAATTGTTTATGTCCTGAAACATCTGCTATAAAACACACAGTCCACACAACACTGCTCTGAGAACTGTAAGTCTATTTCCTTTTCCTTGAATACTTACAGCAATACTTTCATCTGCTCACAAGCCCTGTGGGCCTGCCGAAGGAAAAGACGTTCACGGCTCTGTCCACCTTATCTACACTCATCTGCCATGGTTGTACACACAAATTCCCACCCCACGCACACAAAACAAAGATGTAGTCCCACAAGCTGAAAAGTTTGGACTTGGTGCATATGCCCTCAAGTAAGGTGCAGATACCCTCAAGTAGAGTTAATCTGAGCACGATTCATAAAAGAACAGATCACTTTTAAACAAGTGCAGCTGTCATATCTTTAGCTCTGTACATTAAAGGTGCACACACCAAGCAGCGAACACACACTCATGCAGTCCTCGCTCAGTTGACACACACGCTGTCGCTGTTTCAGCTGTGAGCAATGTCAGGAAACCCCGCAGGGAAACATGGCTCATCTTCTGCCTTTCTGTGCCTGAGCAGGAGTGCACCGGCCTCGGAGGCAACAGGACAATCTTATCTGACAAATACCTGTGTGTGCCAGTGAGAAAACGGCGCCTGTACAAACTGTGATACCTTGGGAGGCTGTGATGGGCAGAGGGAACACTGAGAACTCTGATTTTCCAGTTAGGTGAGGAAGGATGATTCATGAAATCTTCCAAACACATTATTTGTATCATGCTGTTTCATGTACAGAAGTCCATGGGCACGCAATACTCTGTTGTGGCCCCCATTCCCCTCAACTCCAGGCTTATCTATAGGTAAGAGCTCTTCCCAGATAACTCCAGGTGTGAACACTTTTATTCTGGTGTGAATACCAGTGAGTTGCTTGGGAAGAGCTCAAGTAACAAATACATATTTCCTCCGTACCCACCTATCCTTCCATTGCATCAGCAGGTCACTAAGTTTAGCCCTCAAAAATAAAGCTTGTAACTTCTCTCTCTGACACCGAAAATCTCATCTCATCTCTCAAGTTAAGTTTCCAGCATAGCTTTTGAATCACAGATTCATGTTTTCACTCCATAATGACAGACATGTTGGTGCCTAGTTGTACAAGTCCACAGACCTTGTGCCTTCAAGAGTAACTAATTGTCATTAGGTGTCCCCAGGCGGGGAGTTTTGGGTGGTCACTTGCAAACTGTGCAGACTGCCTTTGGTTAGTGTGTTCCTTCTAACACATGAGTCACTGTACTTTCCTTTGCAAAAAAAAAAAAGGTAAGCTGCACTTCCTTTTCCCATCAGTTTTGCTGTCAGTGTGTTTATTAGAAATCATTCTTGTGCCCCCAAACTCATCTTCCCGGGAAATGGGGAAGTCCCCATGTTATCAGAATACATGACTTGGCAGCGCGTCTTTCTTTCAGATGTTCTGCTGACAGAAAGGCTGAACAGATAATGAAAAATATATCCTCTGCATATGTATATGCTTTACGTAGTTAATATGCCTTTCTGAGTTAATTTTGCTTTTGCTTGACATTTTGAATCAGAGGGAGCTGTTTAAAATGTCTTCACATTTTCAGAGCACCTGCACCAGGCTTTCTGATACAATTAAAAACACAGGTGTTGCACCGCGCTGTACGTAGCAGCTGCTTTTCTTCTGCATTTGAACTAGCTGCTAGCAGATGGGGGTGAGCTGGGAAGTGGTTCGCCTGGTGACGCGCACAAGTCAGCAGCAGAGCCAGGGACAGCACCACGACCTCCAGACACATCCCTTAACCAAGCGCTCCCTCCCTCGACATGAGCCCGAGGACTCCTGGCTTCATGACACCTGCTCTGCTAAAGTGCCCACCAAAAAAGGCACCATGCATTTCTAAAGAAGAAGTAACAAGTGCTGGCTTACCACATCTCCCCCAAACCTTGCAAACATTGCTCTCTGAATGCTGACAACACCTTGGTCAATAGACGTCCCCACCTTAAAGCAGTAATGAGAGCCAGCGAGGCTGCAAAGGTGCAGGGGGACTCTCGGGGGACTTCACTGAGGCTGCTGAAAAATCCTGCTTTCCTAAACCCCACGAGTTTGGGATGTGGAGGGCGAGGGCAGGGGGAGGATGCGGCAGCCCACAGGGGTGAAGCCCCCTCTCCCTCCTCGCACTGAGCTGTTACCAGTTATGTGTCGGGGTGGTTTGTGGGGGACCGGTCTGTGTTTGTTCGGTGAGATGAGCAGTGTCCACCACCAGCCTCTCTGTCTTGTTATTTCATCTGACCGCTGCCTTCTACGGGGCACTGCTGCCCCAGCACTACGCCTGGTTTTTTTTATGAAGGGAACAGAGCAGGGTTCGATTACTCAAATCTTTGCAGTTTTCTAGCAATCCCATTTTTCAACTACTGATTGAAAGCCAGTACTCGAGCTCTTTTTCCCCAAGCAAAGCACAGACTCTCCAGGGGGTGAAAAAAGAGCTTGCCAGATTTCAAGCTCCATCTCTTCCAATTTGCAAGCCAGGATTGATTTGGGTCAGTAAACGTAAAGCAAAAGTTCCTATACCACACAGGCACATTCCTCAGATCAAACGGGCTCGCGATTACACATCTCAAACTGCTTGAAGTGCGTAATACTGAAAGGCTCCGTGATGGGAAATGAGTGACATGACAGTAAGCGGGAGAGGAGGAAGCCCTCCGTGCACCGCTCCATCCCACAGGTAGGTGGGCAGCCCTGTACGAACCACCAAAGAGTACTTGCATTTCCTGGCAGCCCGTGTTATTGCAAGACCTTTTGCTGAGCAGGCTCTGGTGAGTCAGCATGAGTTCACGCACTTACAGCGAGGGAGTGCTGGATGCATTGATTTTCTGAAGTTAAAACTGCACGGGCTAAGCCTCCGGAGATCACGTTCGCGAGATAGCGCAGTGCTGTTACTGGCCGCGCTGCTCAGGGACGTTAACAGCAGAGGGCAAAACTCTAGAGATGACTTCGTCTAAACGACCCAGTGTGACCACGTCCTGTGCAGAGGGACAATTAATTTCTATTGAAAACTTATTCTGAGGCATAAAAGGGATTTAAGAGAGGCAGCTTCTTCTCTAATTCTCCCTGACACCAGGCCAAATCAGCAGGAGTTCCACCGAGCTAATAATTAGGGCTCATCAAAATCTGGTATCAAATTATTTCTCTTTTGGGGGAAAAAAAAAAAAAAAAAAGGCTTTTTCTTCACCTTTCTTTTGGTTGAAATTTTTTACTACATGTAAAACTAGAGGACTTTCATGAAAATGGATTATTTTTTTATGGCTCAAAAGTTTTTTCGAAAATGGAAACAAAAACTTACTTGGCGCAAAAGCACAATCTGTCAATAAGAAATTTTAGAGATTGTTTTCTCAAAAATATCCATATTTAACAATATTTTTATCACATCTTTGATCCATTTCTGACATTACCCATGTGCATTCACCTTGTATTCCTTTCCAAAGGGACTGTCCAATATGGCCAAGAAAAGAATTTGTCTGTGGCAGCAGGAAATTATAGGGACTATCTGGTTTCACTTTCATTGAAAGTCTTATTTTTTTGCGCGCTCCATGCAGCTTCTTCAGTTGGACTTCCTCTAGAATTTACTTTTTATTTCATTTAACAATGTGTAGGAGCACAGCGCTTGACACAAGTCCTAGGTTAACCATCCAGCAGTCTTGAGTTTCACAGCTCTCAGGACAAGTAAAACAGCCCGTTGCTCTGACTTGCCCAAGTGTCTCCATAGTGCCTGCAGATCTCCCCAAAAAATTCATTTCCCAGTGCAACCCATCCCTGGCCTGGTACAGATATGTTAGTACCATATCTGACTGTCATCTCAAAATGTTTATAGCTAGACATTTAAGACTGGACCAAGCCATCAAAATGCTCCAAGCAAACTACAGAGAAAATATCAGAGTGTGATAGTTTTAAGTCTCCACTAAACCTTGTTAGCTGAAGATGTAAAAGGAAGCATCTCCTGCCATCTTTGTTCTCCCATCTCTCATATTTTCCTACTAAGGTCTGCAGCTTTTTTAGCTTGTGTGGTGGAACAACGGGGACGAAACTCGTAATGTGCTGCTAACTTAAACCCCAAGCGATTATCACACTTTGTTTGTGAAGCAGGCAGCACGGCAGTGTTAGTGATTCATGTGGAGTAATACTTCTGATGTTAAAAAAGCAGCTTTGGATTTTATGCTTTTAATATAGAAGCAGCAGACAAATCCACTTTAAAAGGTCCCTTTTGGAATTCCTAGACTGTCTCACAATATGTGCTGACTGTATCTATGACTGCACTGTAAACAGAATCCTTCACGTATCTGGAGAGGGGAAGGGTTAAAGGAATTACATGAAAAATACAGAAAATATTCAAACAATGAAAGTGGCCAAAAAAAAAAAAAAAAGAGAGAGAGAGTTCATTCCAAAGGAGGAAAACATGCTGAATGCTACTTCTTATTTATGCTGTGAAAGCACCTTTGCATCCCAGGGCTGGACCCAGCGAGCCAGCCCTGGGACTTGGGGCCTGATCCTGAATGACAGCAGCTCTCATTTTCTAAACGGTGGTTCGCAGCGTTTGCTGCCAGCCCGCTGCAGTGCCACCTCCTGCAGCGGCCAGAGCTGAGCTGAGCTGGGGAGCGTCTCTCCAGGCAGGGACTGGGGTGCACCAGTGCAGAGCCTCCCTGCTGCAGGCATCTCCCCAGCGTGCAGGAGGACCGGGAGCCCCTCTCCTTGCTTTCTTACCCCTTCGGCCAGACACGATGGCCACGGTGACTCGCACCACGGCCAGCTGCAGAGCCACTGATGCACCCGGGGGCTGGCACAAGGATGAGGAGGGGCCACTGCCCTGAGCTGCCACCTCCGGGGCCACCACAGCTCCTAACGCCATGATCACACATGCGCCCTCATGGACCATTCCTGACTACAGACGCACTTTTTAGGCACAGGCAAAAGGATTCCCATTACCGCTTTTTCTACGTATCTCCTGAAATCTGGTGGCTCTGGCTGTTCCCACTCTTCCCCACGCCCAGGGTTCACCCTGGTTCACCCTGACGTCTCTCCTGAAGATCTCAATAGCATGGTCCTCTCCTGAGCACCTCTCCCCAGGCTCTCTGCTCTGCACTTTCTCTGCACGGCAACAGGACATTTATTTTTAATCTTCTGTCTTCATTTGCAACTTCTACCTGACATGGATGAGAATGCAAGCGTGACAGTTGTCTTCAGAGAGATTTTAGCACTCCAGGTTCAGAAAGTCCAATCTGCTGGATGATGCCGATCTTGGAAACAACATTAATTTTTCATGCAGGACTGAGTGACAGAGCGGAGGCCCTGGGCGCGCCGCACAACGGGGAGCAGCGCAGAGAGCTGGTGTGTCCTCACAGCACCGCACAGCACCCTGGTTGGGTCAGGGCAGTCCTACCGTGGTTGCAAAGGGCTGCGCAAGAGTAGCAGATGCTGTTTCCCACTCCAGCCCGGTTTGCACGGGCTCAGCTCCAGGCGCCTCCTCCCGCCTGCTCGGTGTCCACAGAAAGGGGACCAACCTCTCTCTGAGCAGTGAGGAGGAGGAGGCGCATGTGCCTTCGGCCCAGCGCTGTTGGTGAGCGTGACAGCTCGAGGCAGCACACCTCCACCCCGCCTCGCTCCTCTCCCATTTGGCTAACCAGCTCCTGAGACCACTCCGATCACAAGGAGCAAGGTTTGCTGCCATAAGGTTTTTGCTCTACACATCCCAAACCTTCTCACCTCCCACCCCTGTCTTTCTGAACATAAGCTCTTTGGGAAGATGCTCGGTGTCTATACAGGGCCTCTTGCACCGGTGTCCTAGCTCTGGTTGATCCTTAGGCATAAACACCGCTGACAATAATAATGCTGACTGAGAGGTAACACAAGTTTTTCTCCCTATTTACTGTAATAAGTGCCACTAAAACTGAATTTATAGTAACAAATAAGGATGTTCCTCGGCTGAAAAGTATTCACTTAATTCTCATTAGCTGGGAACAAGGCTGGAATAGTAATCAGTATGTTAGAAATCCCACAATTTACCTGGGCTTATGGAAAAATTGCATACCTTGCCAACTGAACATACCAACCTAAAAATGCATCCATATTATTCACAGTGTACTGCCTAGAAATATAACGTCAGGGCTTTGGTCCAAGTTGCTGAAGCACAATAATTATATTTTTTATGCAGATTTTACATCTGATGGATTATAAAATATCATGTCTAGCCACAGTCTTTTAGAAGAATAGGAACACAGAGAAACAATAGGACTTTAACTAGGTCAAGATTGCTAATCAGAATGTAGCAGTCACTACTGTGTGCAAAACAAATAGGCATGAAAGATCTGTATTTCTTATCCTGCAAGCTGTCTATTTGTCTTCTGGAGAAGTCTTCTCTGTTCTTTTTTTTTCTTTTTGTTTTTAAGATCCTTTTCAACCATGAATAAATTAACAATCACTTTATGCGAAATCTACAGAAATTTATGTCAACGTTTATTACCATGAAATGTGGAACAAAGCATAATGCAACCTGAGCTTTGGGAAATGCGACTGCTTAGCTGGTCCTATCCTGATGAGAAGGAAATATCAAATGCATTATAAATGTTGACAAGATGATCAGGCATGTAAAAGAGGTCATCCAACGCCACCCTCCACATTGTTTACCAGTTTTGTAAGTCAGCTTAAAGTATTACAAACACATACTGTCTTGCACAGGAAGCTCCTAATCCTTAAAACCATGGCTGATGTTATTTGATTTGCCTTTTAGAGATCAATAGCATAGCAGATTTCACCTAAGGAAAGCCCGCCGAGAGCAGTCTGGTCCTGGTTTTCTGCCCAGCATCGCTTCCAAACTGGCTGCGCGAAGGGTGTGTAGCTTCATTAAAGCACATATCCATGCCCACACATGGGCTTTTATTCCCTATCTAAGCACCTATCTCCTCTGCAACACTCTGTATCAAAAGCTCAATCAATGGAGAAAGACAGCAGCCAGCCATCCAGCCTTGGAAAATAAGGAAATATTCAGGCTGTTTCTCTCTTCCTGCAAATCAATGTGTCGCACAGGACACTCACGCCAACTGTTTGGCCTTGAGGTCTTCTGCAGAGTAAGTTATAGTTCACAGGAGATACAGTCATCACTTGTCAATTGGAAAAAAAAGATCCCTTCAGTATATTACCCAGTCATCCTTCCAGGATCAGACTCTATCAGCCAGGAAAAGGAGGGCCTGCTTCAATCAGAACTGCCTTCCATCACTGCATCAACTAAGACTCTTAATGAGCAACTGGAAAAATGGCTTCTTGTTAGGAGGAAGGAATCCTGATACTCTGCCAAAAACTTCAATGGAGAAGTGATATTTAGGATCAAATCCAGGCCTGTGGTAAGAGAACATCTCTAACAAGGTTGCTGCACTTCCTTGATGGCTGGGTTTGACCTGTATTGGCATCTTCCTCCTGCCTCTCCCCATCATGCATGTTCACCCCATTAAGAAGGACATAAAGTAAAAGCAGTACACTTAATAGCCATTTCCAAAACCTTCAGCTTAAACATGCAGGGTCAGGACAGGCCAAGTGCACCCCATCAATAGTTTGACCTATATGGGCAGAATAGGCAAAAATTTAGAGGGTTTTGGAGACAAGTAACAGCAATGATTTAAGAGCTTTGAAGATACTCCTATGAAGAGAACAGACAACAGAAGGGACAAACAAAACAGAAAATTATGAAAGTTTCTATAATAAGACTCTAACATTAACTGCAGATCAAGAAGGCATTTAGCAAACTTGAACAGCAGTAAATTCAATCCCAATGAAATGATAAACTTTGTCTTCCAACGTGGATAGAGTCTAAGGAACTACATGACAGAACCAAAGCTCAGCAAGATCTAAAGAGGGACTGAGCACTTGTTTGGAAATAGGAAGATCCTGACTTACGAAAGGTGATGATAAAATATTTAGAAGGGGATGTGAAATACTGAACACCAAGATTCAAACCAGTCTACGGTTCATGGGGACCGGCTACAGTTGTCAGTGGGCAGGGGAGAAAGAGGTAAGGGGGAGGACTGGTGGTTTTTGCAGGCCTATCAAGGTGATTGTGTATCTTCCCCTGATATATTTCTCATTGCTATCGATGAGATGCTCCAAGGGTTTAGAAAGAACACGTCTGGCCATGTTTCACAACTCCTGTATTTCCAACACTTTAGAAGTCTGGAAGAAAACTCTAAAAATGGGAGTCATTTGGCAGGTATCTAAATGTTTACTACTAATTGTACCCCTGAGTTTCAGTTTTAGCCTGAACACACAGACAGAATGACAGAAAGAATGAATAGTAAAAATCGATCTGAGACAATGGGAGATCATTAGCAGGTTACAGGAGTTCTGAATGCCTTGTTGTCTTGGAATACCACAAGTTGCCATTCAGGTGATTTTTCATTATTTGGTCTTTCTTTGAGTACCATCTTGATGATATTTTATGAAAGGGTTGAAAGAATCCAAACCCAAGAATATGGCTAGAAAGGGTGAATGGAAAGGTTTGGAAACAAGCCAACACCCAGGAAGGAAGGCTCCAGGAGCTGGAGAAGGCCAGTGCGGATAGAGGGGACCAGGAGCAGCCTAGGGTAAGAAAAAGGCACCTACAAGCTAAAAAAAAAAAACCCCAAAATTCAGGTAGTGAAAAGCTTGT
This sequence comes from Haliaeetus albicilla, assembly GCF_947461875.1. Classification (NCBI taxonomy): domain Eukaryota; kingdom Metazoa; phylum Chordata; class Aves; order Accipitriformes; family Accipitridae; genus Haliaeetus; species Haliaeetus albicilla. The sequence continues at coordinate 16,091,412 of NC_091502.1, read as the reverse complement.
GAGATTGTGCTGAAAAGGAATGTAAGAAATGACAAGCAGAGTGGAGAGGATGAGTGAAAGATGTCTGCACAAGTAGACAAGTCAAATGCATGGAGATATCTCTGAAGAAAGCGAAGATAAGTTTTCTGGCTTTCTTTTTCTCTCTGATTAGCAAAGACAAAATTTGATAGTACAGAGCATCTAGCAAAAGCTTGGTTTTTGCAAAAAGATGTGCTTTGGCAAAAGGAGGTGACATTGCAGCAAGGTTCACGTGTCTCAAGAGCTGTTGATTCTGCACCAGATGCCATCATCACATGTTTTAAAAATGTAACACTGAACAGCATTACACTGGTCACTGGAGAGGTAGGAAGAGTATGCGAAGACCCGATGTGGTGCAGGGAAGGGATGGAAGAGGGTAAGAAAACGTGAGAGCCGTGCCTTGGCCTGTCTGTGGGAGACAGGCTCCATGGCGGTGCCGTCCCTCAGCAGCCCTGACGGACCGAGGAGAGGCTCGCGGAGACAGCGCCAAGGCCGGACTTGCAAACCTCCCCAGCGATGAGGGGACGCAGTTCGCACACCGCAGCCGTTCAGCTCGTTTGTCCTGCCCCTCCGGGGCGAAGCCCTGCTGCTGAGCACACACCGTGGTTTGTGGCTTGGAGCGGCAATGCCAGTGACTAAGACTGTCAGTGCAATCCCCCGCTGCGGACGGTCACATCTCTGCAGCCACCCAGTCTCCTAGGAGCCTTTGTACTGAATGACATTATCCCAACTACAGCTTTCTTCGAGGGGATCGTTGGTCCTAGACTCATCACCGAGTCCCGTGAGACACAGTGGGACGTTAAGCAGCTGATGAAGATGCTCCTGGTAGTTCTGGACAGGAGCCCATCCCCGCCAGATATGCATTACATCTCCTGTGGTGGTAAACCACGAAGGGTCACCACAAAACTTTCAGGTATTTTTGGCCACTATGGCAGTTTTCAGTGAATGGGACAGAAGTGGATTCATTACAACTGATGCTTCCTATATGCCGTATTTCCTATCTGCACCTATCACTTGTTGAGGGAATTCATACAAATAGGAACAGCACTGAAAAATGGCCAGTTCTAGGCCTCTCAAAGATAACAGCCATTCTCAAAGTCATATTTTCCTCCACAGCGGCCTTGAGTCTGTTTCTAGAGACAATTGTAATCGCTGGCTTTGAAGATTCAAAATCAGAAAAATTCCCTGTTTAGCAATGATTGAGTGGAATAGCATCTCCTTCCTGACACAACACACTGTGATGAGGGGACACACTCCTGCAAGACTGGACGCAGGTACCACAACCATCATAAGAAACAGCATTCCTTTGGCTACACAGTGAAAATGGGTCAGCCAAGGACTCTAAGGATCCCTCAACTACAATCAAGCTTTGTTGCATCAGTGCTGCCTCACTTTTGTAGTCTATACACTGACAATGCACCAGGTGTGGCCAGAAGCAGAACTGTTCAGCTGCTCTGCTGACTTGGATAAGGGAGTCCATGCACCTTGAGTAAGTCCCCACCAAGAGCCATGCAGTGGAAAACCTCTACAGTCATATAGCTCCATAGCTGGGTCTCTTAAATTCCATCTCTGCAGACCACTAACACAGTAGAAAGAAAGCTCACTTACTACTTTTCCATTTACCATGTTATTCACAGAAAGAAAATAAAAGTATTGTGGCAAGGGCCTTAGTGGAGAGTTCCGTAGAAGACCTTTAGGATCATAAAATGACATAGCTCCGAAGGGACCTCTGGACATCAAGTGGTCCAGGCCCTGCTGAAAGCAGAGCTACCTTCAAAGTTACATCAGATTCCTCAGGACATTGTCGAGGCAAGTGTTGAACACATGCAAGGATGAAGACTCCACAACCTCTCCGGGCGCAAATCCAGCTCCCCTTTTTTTTTTCCTTATGTCTAGTTAGCAACTTGTGTTCCTTGCCTCTCATCCTTTTGTCCTTCACTTCTAAGACAGATCTGGTATATAAATGGAAAACTTTGAATGTAGGGTGAATGGAGGAAATGTATAAATTTGACTTGTCTCCAAGTCAACGATATATACGATGAGGGAGGAGGAAGAGATGAAAGCCATAAATGACAATGCACTTGAGAAATGTCAATCTCTGTTTCTATGCAGATTCCTTCAGGGAAAGCATCAGATCAGTAGCTTTTAAATGCCATAAACAATCAAAGGGTTGACCAAGCAAACTGATTCTGCATCAGATGAATTCAAGTAGCTAAATGATGCTTTTTCTTAAGCCCGATCTAAAGCCCATTGAGATATCCAAGTCTTTAAATGGACTTTGCTGGACTTTGTTTCTCACTCCTTGATTATAAGGTTCCATGACAAGGACTTGATCTCTATATATTTTTCTGAAAAATACTCTTCATGCATTTAGACACTGTCAAACACATTAATAACGCGCCCTGCTTTCCAGCTAAATTCCAAAAGACACCAATGCACATTCAGCACCTCTGAAAAGCAGACATCTATTTAGGTGTCAAAATATGGATCCCAATATACTTTCAAAAATACTAGACTGGATAAAAAATAATTTTCTATTTTGATAACTAATGTGAAACCTTTCACCTTTACAGCACCAGTTAATGGTTACTAGAAATCAGTACAGCTGAAGGGCTGCAGAGCAAACTGCTATACATGAAGCTCTGCAGGTATCAGGCCAGTTCCTAGTGGACAAATGACCACATCATTCTTGGTGCTAATTAGTTCCTTTCGCCCTTTGTATGCTTCCTTTTCTTTCACAAGCCTTAGCTAGGAAGCTCTGGGTCAAATATGCTCAGAGGTCACTCACCAAATTTCCACTCTCAGAAAGACTGACCAAAAACTCAGGGTTATCAAAGCACTTCGGTGAAACTTTGCTTGCATATTACTTAGACTAGACTTGCTTTGGTAGATACATATTTATTCTCATTTATGGTGTGGGAATACACATTTTATAGCCTATTAAAATAGCTGCAAAAATTCAAAGAGACCTTTGTCTAGAAAAAAAGTCTTACTTTGTTTGCACATAGACTTCTGCCTATGGTGGTCTGTACTTAGCAGAAGCCTTTGGAAAGGCAGGCTGGGAAGTGTTGCTTGGGACATGGACCAAATCTGAGCGGTCTCCAGGGCAGTTGTTGCTCTGGTGGGCATGGATGTGTTAAGTCTTTAGGTCATCAATCAGGCACCTTTCACAGGCACTTTAAGAAACAGAGATAGGAAAGTGTTTTGCCACGTTCCCCAAGTGGAATTCAGATTCCAGGGACCCCATATATGCTGATATTTGTCTGCATACATGTCCTTGTCTATGAATCTGTACTGAAGCCTGATGCAACAGTGAACCAAATTTTCTGTTGCTGTAAACAGATGTAGCTACACTGACCTGTATCAGTGTTTTAGTAAGAACCAGCCCTGGAGCCCGAAATCTGGATTATGAACCAACATTTACTGGCAGTGCGGATTGCAGCAGGAACTTTTGTTGGATGTCTATTGCAACAGACTCCTTGCTTCTTTTTAAAGTGCCTCTAGTGTTGCAGGCTTTTACTAAGGGAACACAATGGAGCTGGCAGAAAAGCAACAGCTCTTCACTATCTCAGAAGAGCAAAAAAACCCCAGCAGTCCTTAAGGATACAGCACTGCTAGGTAACTGGGACAATGAATTAACAAGGGCTGACTTTTCCCTCCCTCTCTTTTCAAGGATAGCAAGTAACAAAATCTGGCAGGCTGAAAAGCCCCTGCTCGGAGGAGAGAGACAAAGAGGCAGGGCTGAAATTCATCGTGTCAGTTTAAAAAGGCAGAGTTTTGCATTTACACAATATGCCCATTCTTGTTCTCCTTGACTCATGGAAAAATATTGAACATCGGACAAGAATGTAGGAATGTGTCTGGTGTCTGATCTCCACAAAAATCTAAATGCCGTTTGCATTCACGTAAGAAATAAAGAGCGGCTGTCCAGGCTCCCCTGATGTGTTAAGAAAATAACAGTAGTGATAGCAATATCACTATAATAACAGCAGTAATATAATTTTTAAAACTGGCTGTGTAACTAGTACAAATAAAGCACGAACCCAGGCGCTCCTAGTCCTTAATCCCAAACACAGCTCAGCCGAGCTTTCTAGGCTATTTGCCCGTCACAAGCATCGCAAAGGCTTCTCTCCACCAACTGCATCTGAAACCACTGTTTGTTTTCCCGGATAGTAGAGGTTAAAGCTTTTTATTGCGTTTTTGACTTTAGATGCCATAATAGTTGCAGTGCCTATATTACCATCTATGGCAGACAGTCTGCGTGTCTGCCAACTGTCAGGCAGCCTATTCATCTCCAGTTGCCTTTTGCCTACTTTCTGCAGCAGAAGAATTTCCCTCCACTTGATTTCATGTGCTGGAGTTCTGTTCCTGCCGACGTTTCTGCTTGTTCGTTTTTAAACACAGCCTGGCTTCAAGCCTGGGGGGCATGGGAGCCCGCAGCCCCCTGGAACCTGTGGCTCCTACGTTGTGTGCAGCTTGCCAGCTGGCCATCTGTGGCCCTGGGTCTGGGCAACATCATATAACCAGCAGTATGGGACTGGGGATGCTGGATAAACCCAATCGTTGACTGGAGGAAGAGGCAAGCTATGGGGTCACCATGGCCTGCGCTGATGGGCTACTCTAGGATCCCCGAAAACAGGCACCCTCTGCTTGTCCCATGGCAGAGCTGTGGAACCTGGCTACTTATCTTCTGCCTAAAACCCCCTCTTCTTTCCCCAGTTCTTCTCATCTGTCCAAGGCATGTGGTCTGTGTGGTGAGGATATTGGTACATGTCATGTTTGGCCACTCCTGACCCAGGTGTTGCTGAAAATCCCTTCAGTTACCTGCCAGCATCTTTAGGCACTAGCATGTCTCTAAAACATTCAATACTGTGGTATTTAAACATTTTACCAAAGCCTGCTTAGCAAGTAGGACTGTGCAGGAAGACAGGATGGGCAGGTCCCCAGGCCATAAAGTCCAGACCCTACAATCACAGCCCTATGCTATATCATCCTTTGCCTAAATAAATCATGATCCTGTTTAAGAGAGCCCCTGAAATCAAGAGAGGCAATGCTGATTGCTGGTTGCCTCTTTTTGCTCCCCAGTACGTTAGTGATCTGAAAACCTGCAGCCCTGCATGTGTCCTGACCCATGGCATGAGCTAGTAACTCACAGGAGGTGAAGGGAGGATGAACAGCTCTGCCAGACCCAGTGACAGCAGTAAAACTGATCACTCAGTTGCATGAGGCTTGTCAAATTGCTGTGTTTATTTTAATTTTTCCTAGGTGTGACCCAGCTCGTGGCCACCTTACCCAGGCTGTGAGAAGCCTCTTAAAATTTCCCTTAAAACCCTAACCCGAATGGATCAGTCTCATAGTTCACAATTACCAAGCCCCGAGTGATGGGTTGCTCTTCCTGCCATTACTGCTTTATGAAATTGCCTGCAGAAAAGAAATGGCACCTTAAAAAACCCTCCCTCACACACCCCAGCCAGGAAGCCCACAGCCAGAGGCATTTGCCTACCTCCCTGCTCCCTGAGGAGCCCCAGTCTCGAGCTCCTGAAGTCAACAGAAAGACTGTTGTAGACATCAGTGTGTCTTGGATCAGGCCCCAGCTACCCAAGTGAAGAGATGGGCTTTGCAGCCCATCCAGATGGTTAACAGCTTTAACATACAACCGCTGCCTTATTAAATCTACAGTAAATTAAATGAACACTTAAGATACTCAGCTGAAAGTGCTATTGACTGTGGTAATTAAATCGAAATTCCCAATTAACCACACCAGAATAGGAAATGAATATATCATGGGGCACCACTCTGTAGTGTCTGAGATAATCAGATGTTGTCTACACCTTAATTTGGGCTGAAATAATTTTTAAAGGCAGTTTATGATTATTTAGAGATGTGTTTATATAGCACATGCATATATATGTCTATATATGTGTGTGTGTATATATATATACAGACACATATTATACTATTATATTTAAGTCTTCTGTCTGGGCTCTTAGTCTTACATTGGCAGAGCCATACTTTTAATTCCAGGTCAGCCACCATCTTCCAAGATAAACTCGCACGTTATTAAAACATCTAAATCAGAAGGATTACAAATGTCCCGCAGCTGACTTTTTTTTTTTCTTTATTAAGAACATTTACATGAAGGTGTCTGCAGTTTCAAAGCCATTTCAGACTGAGGCCAAAGTGAATGCTTGGGAAAAAAAAAAAAAAAGAAAGAAAGAGCCTTTTTTCTCTCTGTTTAGCCTGTGCTGTCAGGTCTCTGCCTGCTGCTCTAACCACAGCCACCCCAAAGTAAAGTTTACCTTTAATTAAGACATCTAAGCATTAGGATTCTTAGGCTCTGAACCTCTCTCCCTTTCCTCCCCCTCCTTTTTTCAGTCAGGAGTGGAAACTTTATCTCACCTACAAAGGTACACTTTGCCCAGATGTTGATAGATTGCGGTGATAAACCTTCACTTCTTCACTCCAGGCGAGTCTCCCGGTGGAAGGTGCTCAGCCACCCCAGGGACAGAGCCGCCCCCCCCCCCAGTGGTTTCAGGGGTGCCTCAGCTCGGAGGGGACCCGGGCACGGCCACCGCACCCCGCTCTCCCAGAGATGTGCACCAGGCCCTGGCTCTGGTTTGGCCGTTGTTTGGAGGGGAATTTGCTCTCCACAAATCGCAAAACTGCAGCCTTGTATTAGCAGCACTCAGAATGACAAAAGGCCAAATCGGGTTACAGTCACTCAACCCTGCTGAGTTATTTGGGTAGTGGCAAGAGGAGTTATTTTTAACGACTTCACGTCCCAGTCTCATAGACAATAACCAGATAGTGTCTATGAGCCTGCAAGCCTTAATCTTCAGCTCAGGATTCAGCAGATCCTGAGAAAACAGAGATGTGACAGGGTGGAAGACTTGGGGTTTTGAGTAGGGAACACATTTTCTTCCATTTCCTCAGCCATCCTACTCATCCTGGCATTGCCCCTGGCTTGCCCTGGGTTGGTGATCAGGTCCCATTCCTGCCTGGCGCTCCTAATGGCTTCAGTGTCTTGACATGCAATGGGCAAAGCTGAGGCAGATGGCTCTCCTTGATGGAGCTGGACCCTGCATCCCTGTGGGATTACATTCAGAGGGTCCAAACTGCTGTCCTCCACCCAGGCTGCGGAGCTGGGGAAGGCAGAGGTGACCCTACCATGGTTCTGTAGCATTTCGGAGGGGCGATACAGGTACCATTTCTGTAGGTCTTCTCTTTGCTTTGGTCACGCCTCCGTTCTGGCCGCTTCCATATGTTTTCTGGACCAAACTGATCTCTTATTGTTCCTCTCCTCATAAGTGGAATTGCAGCCCCTGTGGCCCTCTGCCACTGTTTATGCTGGCAGAGACCCGTGGATATTGGCAGGCAAACTTGGATGGGATTCCCACAGTGAGAGGGCAGGGAGGGAAGAAAGGGCACACTGTGGCCCTCAGTGCCTTCGCTTGCCTTGCAGAGTGGATGCCCACAGATAGAGAGAAAGGAGGTCACAGGTGGGGTGAGAGCTCTCCTCGCTGGTCAGGAGACTGGGCTGAGGCAGGTTTTGAAATGCTTAGATCTGAACGGTACTTCAGATCTTGTTAGGTATCTGCAAGACCTATTCCCTCTCTGTGGAAGATGCTCAGCTGGCCCCAGAAGTTTTCTTCGGTGTATCTGACAACACTTCTGAATATATCATGCTGCCCACCCTGCCTTGTGAAGGAGAGGTCATGTAGCCATGTACAACGCGTGTGCTGGAACAGAGATGCCTCAGGCTTCAAAATGCGTGGACAAGCTCGAGCAGCAGGGCAAAGCTGTGCTGCTGGGGCCATCCCTTCTTCACCTACCGCAGAGAGAGGCAGGAGAAACAAGGCCACCAAGATGCCCACCTTTATGCATGTGAGATGCCCAATTAAACCAACTCGGACTGAAGGCAACAGAAAACTCATATCGGGCCCCGAGGCCGGTCCTTGCTGCATCAGAGCCTAAAAGAAGAACCTGGCCCAGAGTGCCTGGCTGCTATTCAAAACGGCTCATAGTTATAAAGAACAAATTGTAAGTTCTCATGTAATGTCCCTGGCAGAATCCAAACTTGTAAAAGAAAAGCCTGTAAACATCATTCCCACTCAGGAACTGTGTTATTTTCTGACCCCGATGCACTTTGACATATCGCAGAACTACTCAGGTTGAATCTCACCCTGCCGGTCCTGAATGACAAATTTCAAAAGGTTTCTCTCCTTTTCTTTCCCTCGCTGCCTAATACAAAGAAACATCTCATTTCGCTCATGTAGATCTAAAATGATGACATACAGCTTAGAAATGACTTGAAGTACAACAGGGAGATTACGAGCAAAAGCAGTTTGCGAGCTCCAATTCTGCGTTTACCTGCTGGGAAACGAGCAGCAAGGAGCGGGTCCCTGAGCCCCCCACCCTCCGCCAAGCCCTGGGGGTGTGCGTGAGGGATTTGTTTACATGCCGGAGGAACAAAGTCATGTCATGGAAATTCTGCAAGTGGCTTTGCTGAATTTTACTTTTGCATTTTCCAGCTCTTAGTTGAAAGGAAGCACAGCTTCTCTGAACCTGAATTCTCCTCTGCTGGCGGATTATTTATTAAACAGCGATGGTAGGCTGGAGCTGTTTTCACTTAAGAACAGTTCGTTCAAAGCCTAATGGAGAAGCAGAGTTGCCATAGTTACCTGAGCAAGCCCTCAGCACAGCACAGCTCCTTCCTACAACCCAAGAGTTTAGGTCAACTTGCAAGTTTGTCAGACAAAGCTTAATGATTTGCTATTTCACGCAAGTGAATTGCATTTATCAAGCGAGAAGGTGGCATGCAAACCACGGACAGGATTGCCCCCCACCCGTTTTTTTTGCTGGTCCAAGAAGCCTGTGGGGTTCACACCAGCTGGAAATTCTGCAGGGTATCTGGGCAGCTGGGGAGGAGTTTGGAGTAAAACCACATTTAGATCTTGGCACTGGTTTTGGTCATCCAATCCAGCCCATCATTAACAGCTTCTGTACAGCACTGCTCTTCCTCTAGGGGCTGTAAAAATGAACAAACCCCTTGTTCAACCTAAACTTCCTTTCCTTGTCTGCTGTTCCTGCAGACTTTCCATTCTAGTGGTCCTATTGTTTCACTTGGAAATGTCAGAGAGCTGCACAGCATGCCCATTTTATAAGGAATATGTTCCATTTTAGGAAGCCAAAATTGTACACTGTGTTGTTCCACAATTAATTTACTTGAAACTTGCTTGGGCTCACTATGGTTTGTCTGAAATGGCCTTCTTTCTTTCTCTCTTTTTTTTTTTTAATTTCATTTTTTTAGGCCCCTGCATCTGTATTTAGGTTGGTAGCTACTGCAGGCACTAGCTTTGCACCTGAACAAATAGGCTTGCCGAAGACAAGATTAGCTCCTTTGTGCCGTCTGATTTGGACACTGGGCATCTCAATGAATGGGCATTTTGCTTTTGAACATCCCTTACTGGAAGCGGCAAAAAAAGAGTAAATACCCTGATTGTATCATCTGTTAAGTGGGTCATTCCTACAAAGGGGACTGGAAAATCTGCCTTCCTACTCACAGTTTCCTTCAGTTCTCCTTGCTGTAGTGCTGGAGAGAGCAAAAGGGAGAAGAATGTGCGTAGAGACTTAATTCTCCTGAGAACCTGGTAGAATTGGGCAATCCACAAACTGGCAGTCCTACATCACCACAGTGCCTAGGTTTCCATATTGCTCCATCCTTTTCCCCTCTCAGTCTCTTCCCCTAGCAGTTTTTTATGGTTTCAGGTGTAAGCACATCCCCACCAATCAGCACAACTGCAATTTAATTAGGAAGCAGGTGATGTGAGCACAGCGAAAAGTGGCCACATACGCTGTCCACTTCTGTCGTTAAGTTTTGTGAGACCACATTGGTGGGTCTTGATAAGGGGTTGTGATGTGGGATGGATAAAGTTGCTGACCTAGGACCAGAGACTCAGATGGATTTAGGCGCCTAAATCCTACTCAAAATCAATGGGGATTAAGTGTCAAAGCTGAGCAGCTGTCTAAACTCCCCTGGAAGATCTAAGGCTGAGTTATAAGGTGCCCACTCAGGCAGTCCTGCTTGCATCCACTTCCCTTTCTGACCAATACAGTTGACATGCATTTTAGAAGGCATGAGTTCATGCAGGCATGGTGCAATTCAAGTAGAAGGTAGCAAGAGGAACAGAGGTCAGAGAATAAAAAAGTAAATGATGAAGCAGGGAGATAAGGATGAGAAGGAAACATGACGGGTAGAAAAGCAGAGAGAAAAGAGAAGATGATTGGAAGGTTGAACAAGGAAGGAAAAGGAACAATCTAAAGGACATGGAAAAAGAAGGGAATGACCCATCTGAGAGAATGAGGAAGGGAAGAATGACAGTGTATGATTTCGTCTGAGGAATATCAGCAAGAATAACAGAATAACAGAAAACATTGAAGGAAGAGATCTGCAGCAAGATCCCCGAGAACTAAAAAAGAACGAAAGAGTGAATGAAGCAAAGGAATAAAGGATGGCAGGCCCAGAGAGGTTGTTTCTCTGTATTGTGGAGGCAGGTCTTCACTGCCCTCAAGTTGTAAGGGGCAGCTCATATGTGAAGTAGTTGTCATCAGTGAACCTTTGCAGGACGCACCCATGTTATGATCTACTTTTAAGTATGATGGTTATATTAAAATAGCATGTTCCTGGCTGGATGATTGGCACAGGAGACACTTGCTTTCCAGAGACAATAAGCATGGAAGAGCACCATGCCACTGGAGTTTTGGTTGCTTGGGGTCTGCGTTCCCCTCCTCTCCCTGCCAAGACTGAGCCAATTCCAGTCAGATTTGACAGACTGGCAGGAGTCTCAGAGAAGCAAAGCTCTTACACATTGCATGAAAACTAGCGGCTGGGAAGAGGAGAACGTCCAACCTGGGGCACAGACAAGGGAGGCGCTGGGTGAACTCAGCCGTATTTGTTCAGCAGAGGCTGGCACAGTTACAAATTGACCCAGCTGGCATCTAACGTCTTTTGCCTGGTGAGGATGTTAGAGGACGCAGGAGGAGGAGCTGGGTGCACTGTGGTTGGTAAGGAAAGGGAATGTAAAGGGACAATGATTCAAATCTGTAAGAAACCCAGCTTCTTTTTCTGTTTCTTTACTGTCTCAATTTTCAGAGGTAAATTACCCTGGATGATTTAGGTCATAAAAGCTTTTGAGTCATCTTTGCTATTTAGCTGTGAAAGATGAGACAGTTCAGTTCAAATCACTCGTCTGAAGACATGTTAAATAATTAACAGTATATGGTCTGCAATGCTATTTACCGTCCCACGGGGCTGCTAGTCCTCTGACCTCATAACAGCCGTATTTCATAAACAACGCTCCGCAGGACTGCACACTGACAAAACTTCTTAAAACAAGGAACTGTAATTCAATATCAGCCTAATCAATATGTGTGGAGGAGCAGGTAGTTTGTGCCGGTTCTTTTGGGCCTCAAGTAAATAGAGTGAGTTAAACAATAGTCAAAACTGCAGAGGAAAGAAAGGGAATGCAGTATACACCAGTGCCAAAGCTTGAATACATTCATACGATGTAGTAAACTAAGGTCACTGCCTTTGTTAAGAAAATCTTGGCAAACTGCATCTGCTGTAGAGGTCAGGCAATTATGTTCACAAGGAAACACAAACTTGCACGTTATTTAACGTTTCCAGCCTCTGTAGCACAGTCCTACGTCAGTTTAAATATACAACATCCCCGATGAGTAACAGATACTGCTGAACACGCTGCTTTCTTACAAGCTCGGTTCTAACAGTGGTAGAAACGTTTACAGCAAATTTGTGTTTTCACTGAGAAGAGTGAACTCTTTGAAATGGAAAAATGTTGAGAATGACTCAAAATAAAATTAAGTGCTTTATTTTGCCTCTTTCCAAGTTTTTTATTTTATGCTATTTTTTTATTTAACTTTGTTTCAGGTTTACTGTTCCTTTTTTTTGTGTTCATGATTTCATTTCAGGTTTCCCAGTGCTCTCAGCACAGGTCAGCCTCTCTAGTCTCTGACTGGCCAAGTATCCTTTATCACAATATTTGTCAAATAGTGAAAAGATAAACTAGCAGATAATCACTAAATGTTATGGGTTGACATTAGCAGCAAACTAAAATGCCAGGTCATTCAGAATCTTGCAAAACTAAACTCTTTTCCAAGAAACAAAAAGATCTTTATTTTTTTCTACTTTTATCTTGGTTCAGCTGAACTGCTAACTAAAGTGTGCAGCTTTTGGCTGAAAATTATCTCGGCATCAGAAAACTAGAAGGTGGCAAATATGGCACCAATTTTTAAAAAGGTTCTAGTGAAAATGCTTATACCAGGCAAAATGTACATATAAAAAAATTCTAAAGAATAGCTTTAGGTGGCACCTGGATAAATAGGGTATACTGGAGAAGTCCAGCTCAGCTTTTGTAAAGGCAAATTGTACTTCACAACTCTAGTAAGGTTTTTTTGAAGGAGATAACAAGCATGTGAACAAGAAGAATTCAGTCGACATAGTTTAACTGGAAAGCTTGTGCCCAAAGATGCTCAGCAAGATCACTTGTTAGAGATGCTTAAAGAAACTAAGCTGTTGTGGGGTAAGAGGGAAGCTCTTCACATCAGTTAAAAGCCAGAATGGAAGGCTAAAAGCAAATGATCAGTTTTCACAGTGAAGGGAGGTTACCAGCAACTAGGTGATAGAAGAACAGATGAAATTCAATAAAGACAAATATAAAATCCAGCATATGGGAGACAGTCCTTACTCTACCTACAGTGATGGGCCCTAAACTCAGTCTTACGCCCTGGGAATGAGATCCCAAGGTCAAAATAGTACTATAAACACCATCTCAGTGCTCAGAAGTGCAAGTACTCAGACAGCAAGCCAAATGCCAGTAAAGGAATAGAGAGCAAAGTAAAGACACATCATGCTGGTGCTGTTTGAATCCACCCCCTGTCTCAAAAAGAACACAGTAGAAAGAAAAATATACAGAGAAGGGCAAAAAGGACAGTCAAAGGGAAAAAAATGCTTCCACAGAGGAACCAGTTAAATAGACTAAGACTTTTCAGCCCAGGAAAGGAAAAATTGCAGGGGGAATATGACGCAAATGTATAAAACATGTTGCATGGAGTAGGTGAGCAGAGATCGATGAATCTTCCAATGCAAGAGTTGGAGGACATCATGTAAAATGAGCACATGGCAAGGTAAAAGCAGACAAGGAGGTCCTTATGTGAGGCACAGCTATGGAGCTATTTTAAGAAAGATGTCATACATGCTGTAAGTTTGAATGGGTTCAGAAAGCAACTGGATAAATTCATTGAGGAAAAATCCATTCAAGCTATTAAATGCAAATACACCACTTCCTGATGCTTAGCCAAAGATGGTTGGATGCTGGGAGAGCATCCTGGGGAAGGCTAATGTATGCTTATCTGGTTATTATGCTCTTCTACTAATGACCACTAAGAGTGATCACATACAGAACCAGACAACATTCAGTCTTAGCCTGTCCAGACGTATCTGTGCTTGCTCTGAGACTTAAATCACAACATTTTGATGTGTGTATAAAATGAAATGAAAAAATTGCCCTTTTTTTTTCCCGCTAGCCCTGTTCATCTCAAACTGCTCTCAGTTTGGGGGTGAGTATTTAGAAAATACATTGAAAAGGAACACAGGAAATTTTTTAAGGTCTCATGTCTTCTGCCCTGCAAATGACATTTGTTATATATATGTTCATATAATAGCCAGAAAAATGGAGCTTTCATGTGGTAGAGATCATTGGGTGCTGATGTAATATAACAAACACTAACGAATGCTAACAAAGGGAGCTGTTTCTGCAGACATGGGTGATTCTATTCCATACTGTTTAAAAGGAAGCTTCCAAACTCCTCCCTCATCACTAAGCCCAAATTTATCCATTACAGCGTTGAAACAAACCGCTAGAAAATGTAAGGATCAGTTTGTCAGAAGCATCTCCCTACGCAGCTCCAAGGCTGAATCCATGGTGCTGCAGACTTCACCTTTTAGAGATCAACTCAGCCGTGACTTTCAGAATAAGCTGGAATGTTATTTCCCTTGGGTGAAATCTGTTGAAACTGATGGATATGTTGTTATTGGAAATCCCAGAGGGGCTGAGATTTTACTTCCAGTGCTTAAGTTTTGAGAGCAACAAATGATTTAGTTGTAGTTGTGTAATCCTGAACTGGAAGCAGGGAATGGATGATCTAAGAACAGGTCCATCATCTCCAGCTACTAAATAACGACAGGTTAAAACTTTCATTTAAACACAAAGCATGGAGGAAAACATAGTAGTGTTCTGCACTAAAAATGAGCAAGTAGCTTGACCCAGGGGGGATGGGTGTTCTAGCCCAACCCAGTCCTTGGACCTGACATCGTTTTTCTGGTCCCGGTCCCTCCACTTGCCTCATGTTTTCATCCTTTGCGCTCCCTGTTTCTCCTGATAAAGCTAACAATGCCGCAGTTGTTTTGCTCCTTGCTGCCGCTGAGGGCTCTATTTTTAATCACAATTAATGCAGGGGCCAAAACAAAGCAAAACTTATCTCTCGCCCGCATTGTTTGTGAAGGGGCTGTTTAGTCTGAGGCCACGGGGCATGCCTCTCGCCGGGCAGCTTCACGGCCTCCGCCGAAGTCGGGCGATGCTCAGGGCCTGCGTGACCCCTGGCAACGAACGCTGCCTGGCAGGTTTGCTTCATACACTACGGTTTTCCATCATTTGAGGCCTTCTAAACATTCCCTGCAGCCTCACGCTCTCGGTGCGGGTGTGCGGCGTGGTGTGGATGGATGCTGGGGAGACAGCGCTGTTTCTTGGCCGGTCTGTCACCGCTGTGACCATCTGGGACCTTTTGGGCAAGATTCCATTTGGGAGTAAAGATGTCTTACACAGACCTCGGCAGCTCCTCTCCTGACCGTGCGTTATTTCGGCCAGAATCAGGCCATCTTGACCACCGAGGACTTCACGTACCTGACCAAGAGGGATGCAGATGGATTATCTAAAGCAATATAACTCATGATGGTGCCTGAAACCAACAGCGCATGCTCCTGAGAGCCCATTTCCTTGGGTACCAAAGGCTTATGAACATGCCCCAAAGCATCCTAGCCTATACAGAGAAGCAGAGATCTCATTAGGGGGGACTTCAACTTTCTGTAGTTCAGTACAGAGCTCCTTTCAGATAACGTGTTCAAGCCTTCCTCATCTACCTGAACAGTTTTGAATGTAACACAAGAAATGGTCTAGCTATGGCAAACAGCCTCCGTAGTCCTTCAGAGGTCACCGTGTAGGCAGGCAGCTTTGGTACTGCATCACCTGAGTGGGCAGCTGCGGTATGCCCTATGGCAACCTCAGGAGAATAATATTATTTTCTTTGGATCTTTTCGTAGGATTAATTCCTAAACTGCTTATTTATCTAATTTACAGGAACTGGTTATATTCCAATTTTGCACACAAAGAAATAATAAAACCATCTTAATTTCAAAAGACTTTGCTTATCAAATGCATTTTTCATAGACAAGATATTTGTTGAGCATTAGTGTATCAAGGCAGTTTTCTGTGCCTGTGCCAACAGCCAGTTTTCCCTGTAGAACTGAATGTATTTAAAATATTTTGAACCCCCACTTTCTGCTTCACTTGCTAAATAATTTCACATTTCTTCCAAAAGCTGATCTTCTTTCATCAGATAGCAGTCCATATTATTGCAACCTCCTGGAACAGAGGAAAGCTACTGACAGAATTAATATTTAGGTACAGAAGTAATTTTATTTTTTGCTTATTTTACTGCAGGAAAATGCTAAATTTGCACATTTCTAACTAGCATATGTGTAGATGCACTTTTAGCTTAAGCCGTCCAACCCAGGTTATGTTCTACAAGCATACTTAACTCGTCCTCAGGGTTATTTTTTCCTACTTGCTGTTAACGTACCAACAGCCAACAATTCAACTGAAGGTCAGCTTTAACAAACTTCCATGCATTCAACTTTCCATGCATTCAGGGAACCTTATGTCCATCACTAGCAGATTCTAAAGGCATGCAGAAGGGAAATTTTATTAAAGGATGCCTATATTATTAACTGCTTGCAGCTGCCCTATTAAGAAACTACATTATCAGTCTCAGAAATACTGAAGCTGGTTACTAAAATGGTTAGGGACTAAGCTGTCTACTTAGTTTGAGTATATGTCTTATTTGAGCAAATGAAGTGAATAAGCATGTGTGCAAATGATCAGACATGCTGATTTGTGTGTGATTACTCAAGTCAAATGTTTAATTTGCATAACTGAATGCAAATTAGGTACAGAACTGCAGGCTAATGTGAAGCATGCCATTTGGCGCCTGACAGTTTTAAAAATCAGACTCAAAACCTCCATGCTTAGTGTAACTAAATCAGAGCGGTGGAATTCAGCACAGCAGATATCTATCATTTGATTCTGCTTACAATTATTTGCCAATAAGGGAGGCTAACATGTAAACAAGCAGCAGAACTGCAACTCTGCTTCATTTTCTATCTCGCCAAGAGAAACTGCTATTCTGAGCTACTAGCATATTCTTTCTTACCTTATATTTTAAATAGAAATCTCTGACAGAGAAAAACCTACAACTGTGCAAGGGCTCCCTTAGAATAGCTGTTTGGTGGTTTTTTGGGAAGTGGAAGTTTTCCACTGTACATGGTCCTCAAATTATTTTTAGCTTTGTTTGTTTACAGTCTGGAATGACATATTCAATGTGATTTGATGTTTCCTAGTATTCTTGATCCACACTTTTCCAAGGGAAGCAGTGGAAAGTCTATGACGTAGCAAACTGAATGCAAGACTTCGTACAAGGGAAATATTTGTAGAGAACAATCTGACACGGATCGGGAACTTAATTGGATGATCTAATGGGCATTACATTGCTGGAGTCTAATGATTCATAGTAGCAAAATGGCAAAATGGCAATTCTAATGCTATTTAAAAGTACAGCGAGTAGGGTTTTTTGGTGTATTTGAAATTCTGGCTAACTGTAATGCGCAAGAAAGCACATAAACTCTGCTCAGGTTGTCTTTTTATAATGTCTATAGGTTGGTTATAAACGCAAACATTTCATAAGCTAGGCTTGAGAGCAGAAGAATAGCCAGGAGATCAAAATGTGGCTGAAGACATCCCAAACTCCAGCCTACATATATATCCCAATTTGCTGCCTTACATTTGAAGATGCAGTCCAGCTGAGACTGCTGCTGAACATGGAACTACTGCCTGTTTAAACTGGGAGCTACAAAAGAAAGGCACCCAAAGCTCCTACAACCTAGGAGGCAAAAGTTACAGAGTTAAAAACCACAACAGCCCTAACAGCCCCAAATGACATGATGTTGCTTGCCCAATTAATGATTTATGAGTGACCGAAGTTGGCAACACTGAGGAACTGACTCATGAATGCTCTGCTTTCTCCATCAAGGAAAAAACAAGCCGAGGGAAATGTCAGAGCTGCCCTTTGGTTGTCTTCCCCACAGTGGGCAGAGCCTCCTGCAACTCCGTAGTGTGGTGCATTGGGGACCAGGACTGCAGCAGCCCGGTGGAGGGCACTGGTCCCGGAGAAACACACTTGGCCTTAGAAAACTGCCAATTTACCGTCTACGTGGAAACTGAAGCTCTGTGCATGTGCCTTGTCCAGATGATGGCTCTGGTTGTGCAACTGCTAGAGGAGCAAGCATGAAGGAACTTTGGACAAAGGCATTCTCACTTCTCCTGCTGGACTATCTCAAGTCCCGTGTACAAATCTTCTGAGATAAAACCCAAACACTGAAGATAGAAATAAGCTCTATTTATTCAAACATACTAAAAATATCTTTTACCACCATCCTGCATAACGTAAAAACCTGGAAGAGAGGCAAGTATTGATCATGTGTGATGGCCTGGTAGAAGAAAGATTTTCCAGTGAGCTCTGTGAGCCTGACGCACATACATTCACAATTTCTGGGAACACACTGTATGTTAGCCTGCAAATCCCACTGCTTTACTCTAGGTGAAAGAGAGCTAACATCAAGGACAAGGATTGTTTTTCAAGGGCAATGAGTAAGCAAGTCTGTTCCTGAAGAACCAAGATATTAACAACTGTGAGAGACATGCAGGTATGTCAGGGAACAGCTGAAATTAATGGAATCACACTTCATTATAATTCAACTAAGAATTTGACCCTCTGTCGATACAAGTTCACTGGTAGATTCATAAAGATCAATTTATATCTACATATACATCACACTCGACCTGTAGATTGATTTGTCTGAATTCAGCTTCCAGCTATTAAAGCCCATTCTAGTTCTGTCTGTGTGGCTGCAGGCCTTTCTACTCATCTGTGGTACCTCATGCATCAACACGCAAGATGAACAAAGTCAGTCCTTACCCTTCTCTTTCATAAAAGAAACAGGCTGAGATACCAAAATTCAATTCAGGAGCAGTTCCTTCAATTTTGTGAGACCCAGTACAGATGTGCTGGTTCTCCTCCAGTAGACTATATCCATATGAGTTCAGACCGATACATAATTCAGCTCCCGCAGCTTGACGTGTTGGCATGTGTCAGCTCAGTCATGGCAGCTCCGCGTGTGTGTGTGCACATGTGTTCATAGTCCCTAACAAATGGGATATAACTCAAGTAATCATAACCTAAATGATACTTCAATGACAGTGGGCTATGCTAAGTTACATTTCCATGTATCTGTCAGGAACTGAGAGTGTGCACATGGACAGTTACCACTGGAAATCGGAAGAGCACAATTACTGAAGTTCCGGTAACCTAATGGAGAGTCTGAGCTCTATGTACGTACAGGCTGTGGAAGAGGTGTTGGTTGATACAGGTCAGATTTCCCTGCCTTTTCTTGACGACTACTTTGTTCCTTTTTCAGTGATACTACACAGGTCTTCAGCAGTTGCCAAATATAAAGCGCCGATTGTAACCTCGCTTACAGAAAAAACCAATTCTTTTGGCCAGGAACTGCTTACTGAAAGAGCTCGATGACTTCAGTGTACTTTGTTAGGATTTATAATCTCCAGAGAAAAACACAATCAGCATTCGCAATGCAATGTAAGTATACAAAAAAGCAAGTAGAAATAGGAATATTCGCCAAGCCAAGAATTCTTGCAGACTGGATCTGCTGATGTGCTGGCTGCTGCAGGGGCTTACAGGCAAGGGGCTTGCAGAAGAGCATGTAGGATGTCTAAGCTGTTAGGGTGGGAACTGACAGACAGCCTAGGAGGCTTAGTAAGGGCAGGGTACCCATCCTGGCATTTTCAAGTCTTAGGTTGTGGCTCTGTAGGGAAACTCTTCTGATTTAAACCACAGCCGCCACTGAAAGTGGTCCTGCTCCTCTCCTCCCACTCTTCCTTGTGCACTGGCATTTTTCTGGACTAAGATGAGCTGGGCTGGAGATCTGAGCCAGCTGATAGCTCTCTGCTCATTCCTGTAGGGTTACTTTTCTGCTGATTTAGCTTTCTGAACAGGTTTGCTGGTGGGGGCAGAAAATTGTCAGTGCCAACAGAAGGGGAGCGGCGGGGGGCACAGGCAGGGGAAGGGAAAGAAGCAGAGCCCTCCTTGGCTGCAGCAGCTGAGCGTTAAGTCCACTTAGTAGCATCAAAGTATGACACCGTTAGCATTCCTGCCCCAGAAAGGAAGAACAATCAATTCGACTTTAATTCTTAGGGCTTCAGTCTGATTTTTCTAGCAAATAGTTTGATGATGAGCTACTTTGCTTACTACAAGCAGTGCTGGCAGATGATGCTGAAACGGGACAGCGTTTCGAACCTTTCTTTTCCCTGAATCCTCCCAAACGCAAACTGTCCCTGGCCACATGTGTGCAAGCCTGCTGGCAACAGGGTGTTGTAGGGGGGAGACCAGCAGCCACTGCCACACGTGGATGCATTTGGGTGCCTTGGCCCTGGGCAGGTGGGCCCAGGGCTTTGTTGAGATAGGCTGAGCACAGCCCAGACCACCACAGAGAAGGACGAGGAGGGGAAGGAGGACACGGGCAAGGGGAGGGATGGGGCCAGGGGACTGTGATGGGAACTCAGGCATCCCGACTGCCGGCAACGCGCCCCGGCCGACGCGTTCTAGGGATTCACCGCAGACCGGGCATTCCCTCGAATGCAAAGGAGCTGCACTGTGGACCTGTCATCTCTCGGCAACAGTGACCCCGGAAGGCTGTTTGTATGGAGTCTGACCCCCTCAGCCCAAACACTGCTTTACACGGGTCCAAACAGCACAGAGAGTGGGCCAAAGCTAACCAAAACCAACCAGGCGGTAACCATCATTCACCCCTTCCTCAGGCTAAACCAATGTAAATGCTTTCTAATTGAATTTCCAGATGTCTAATACAAAATAAACACCAAAAACCAGCCTCAGAATCATAAAGGCTGCAAGTGACGCGAGGCATGTGGAGTTCAGGTTTACGCTGCTCTCCTCCCCGTGCTGCCATGCTGTCCTGGTCTCACCCCAGCGTGCACGCGGTCACTTTGGGGGTGCCAAGACCAATCCATTAGTGCTGCAAGATGTATGTGGAGTGGTTTCAACAGGGTGAACTGAGAGAACATAAATCATCCCTGACACAGCAGCTAATTAGGCCAGAGAGAGCCAAACAGCCTCAGCGATGAACCATAAGAAGAACCCAGTCTTACTTTGACACTCCAGGCTTGTGAGGTCTCCTCGGCTTCTAAAAGCCTCCTTAGCTCAACAGATTTTACACAGAGCAAATGGCACATCAGTTCTCCCATACCTAACACATACAAAACTGGAGAATTGAAAGGTCCCAAATCTCCAGTCTGCGCTTTTATTCTCCCTCTATTCTCCCCCCCTTAGACTTTAATACTATTTTTTGTTATCATCTGGTAATTTGCTGACCTCTCAATTCTTCCCAACAGCTGCAGCTTACAGACTTTGTCTAACATTATTCCAATGAAAGTTTAATGAGATCTTTGCTTTAAATAACCTAATGAAATAAGGGTACCAATTAATCCCTTTGGGCCAAAGTCAGTTCCTCTTTATTTTTGTTCTCTAAAAGAGGCTGTAAAAGTCCCTCCTGCAGAGGGTGGTCCTGTGGAACTTCATGGAGATTAACCCATGATGTTCGACGGGAACTGTGTGATGGGGAGTTGGAAATTTTCAGTCAAAAAGAATTTTCCACTGCAGAAATGCTGATTTGTCAAAGCCAATGTATTTTATGGAAAGTATTTCCAAAGAAAAAAGCATTACAGAATTTCAGTGCTACAGGAAACCGAAGAAGTCTTCCGAAGTAAAATGAAGCCAAATGTTAAAATATCAAAATTCACCATGACATGGAAATCCTGAGTTTCAGCTGGTTTAGCAGAAACTTTCAACTATGCGAATAGCTTGACCCTCTGGAGTACTTCTCAACAGGTCCTCAACAGCATCCACTTTACGCAGCTGCGCAGAATTCCTAAAGCTAGAAGGCGACCTTAATGCAAGATCTGTCTACATCTATGTGCAAAGCGAGACACAGCATGCCACTCCCTAATTTCAACATTCCTCGATGAGATGTTGCAATATTAGCTATGCTTGCTCTTGAGTACTCTGACATGGGCTATGCCTCCACTGCAGATCGTGGGTCAAGCACTGGGGTATTCGGTGAGGTTAAATGCTCTCTGGACAGCTGGGAATGGCTGGGCTGCAGTAGCACAGACCTCTGGGCAGGCTCTTTTATTCTACTGAGCTAAATCAATCTGGGATCTCCCTACCACTGCTGTCAGATGGCTTCTGCTCTCTGAATTAGCTCATTTAACGTTCATGTATCTCAACACTGTGCTGCGATCTGCAGTGTAGACAGAGCATTATTTCTAATCTAAATTTATCCAGCTTCAGTTTTCAGCCACTGGATCCTGTTATGTCTCTGTCTATCCATTCTAAAAAACCTTCTATTATTAGAAATAAGCTACAGAGTTGAACAGATCACATCCATCATCGTGTTGTGATCCTCCCACTGTTTTCCTCACTTCTAAACCACAGTCTCCTTTCTCCACATTCGGGTCTCCTTGCCTCAGCCTCTGTTTTAAGTGGGGAAGCAAGCACAAGGCTGCGAGCGTGGCACTGGCTGGGGATGCAGCTCTCGCTGGAAGAGGGCAATCAGAGGGCAGAAAGTACTGGCAAGTGCATCTGTTGTGTTGCTGGGTACAGCATCACTGCAGGCATGCTTGCAGTTTGTCAGGGTTTCACATGGTTGGTGGTGCCTGAAAGATTATTCTGGCGTTGGCTTGATTTCTCACCTGATAGGTATTCAGCTTCTGTCATGCCCTGCTTTGTTCTAACAGTTATACACCAATAAAACTACCTTCTCTTCTCCCCCGAACTGTCCTCCAAACCTTTAAGTAAAGCACGCTACATAAAACAGGCTCCGTCATTCTCCTGGCTGTCAAATCACGACTGGTTTTGGGGAGAGCTCAGATACGGATCTCATCGTGCGAGATCAGGTTCATCCACGGGGACGAGGAGAATCCTTTGTCTGCAAAAAGCAGTTTGCAAAGTTCAGTGCAAGTTTCCTGCACGGTCGTGACGTTTGTGCTCTGCCCACACAACCGAACTGAACAATGAACTGTGGGAAACATTCCTCTGCCGCTCTCGCCGAGCTGCCAGAGCGGGATGCAAAGCTTGGATTTATAGAGTTAAGAATTACACAAGGTTATACGGCTATATAAAATGCAATTAAGATGCAAAGAATATTTTATAGCCTGACTGCATCAGTGTCATAGAATTTCATAGCTGACTGTGTGTTTTTCCATTTCCTAGAGCACTCTTTAAAAGCTGAAGGAAATGTATTAAAAGCCAACGAGATTAAATTATACATAGTTCCTATTACTTTGCTCTTATAAAAGGACCTCACATGGACACCTCAACCTGAAACACAGGAATGATGAGGTTATTTTTGCCATAAGCCAAACATATGTCCTTTAGGTTATGTAAGAAATATTTGTGGTCCCTGCTGGTGTTGTCAGAACGTACATCATATATTAGATTCCCAAATACACAGAAATACCCTGCTATTAAAGCTAAACAAAAGGGTTTTAACGGGTTGGACTAATGAATTTCAGGAACTGATTATCCATGGCAGTATGATACTGGCTGACGTGTTAAAAACAGTGAAATAATGTAGGACCTTGCCTAAATAAGATTTATACACAGTGCCAGCTAGCTGGTAAAAAATAGCAATAACCTTTTAAAACATTAATTTAGGCTTTTATTAGAATACAAAGAACCTCCAGTTTTTGAAAGCAGGCATTGTCTCCCCTTTTAATTTCAACAGCACCATGGCTTGAATACAACACAGCAGGGTGTGTGTTTTCTAAAGTTGGGTTATTATCAGAGTGCTCAATGCAGTTTGCCAATAAGCCTTTATTTGGCAAAGCTTAAAACTGCTGACAAATGAGATTCTTCCTACCGCAGTAAAACAAGGCACAGTTAAATATGCCTAATTACAAAAACACACTGAGAACCACTATAAGGTATGTAGATTGCCGAAAAATCAAATGATCTCTGCATCACAACTGAGGGGCTGGCATCCCAACGCCACCTAATCACACGGATTAAAAATATATAAACCCAAAAGATCTGGGGACAAGCTCCTGCCTGGCTTACGCCTGATGCAATCCCGTCGCACCCAACAGCCCCGTCCTGCCCTCACTCAGACTGCAGTGACCCGCTCCCGCCAGCCACGCTGCCTCTGCTCCCGCAGTCGTGCTGGCTTTAGGAGCTGTCTAACCACAGTGAAATGAGTGCCCCGTAGGATTGGAAGTGAGTTTAAGCATGCAGAGGGAGAAACCCGAAAAAAAATTCTCATCTTGAACCATAAGTTCAATCAATTGATTGTTTGCCTACAAAAGTATGGCAGCGCTTATTCTTCTGGACCTCTGCTACTTTCTCTCCATTGGTGTGAACTGATAGAGAGATGAGAGTGGAATTAAAACCTTGAAACTAAATAAAAAAATAAATCTGTTTCAAGCAAGGTAGTTCTTCATATCTTTCTCCAAGGTAAGACTGGGTCACTAACGAACTTGTTTCTTTTCTCTAATAGTGTAGGATAATATGCACTTTGAGTTCAGATGTGAATCTCACTCCAAGACAATTATACACAGCACTGATGAACTCTATTCTAACTCCAAGGAAATTACTAGTGTTTTGTGGGAGATTAATTTTTGCCTCCTTGGGCTAAGGGTTGTTTCTAATATACCTTTTTCTTAATGTACCTTTCATGCAGCAGCATTTCAGTAGCTATCTGTGAGGAACATTCTCTGATGAGAGAATATAAGTAAGTAATGAAGAACCACAGTGAACACGACTGAGAAACAGAAAATTATTAATAATTGCATTTTGATTGAGGAACAGAGTCCATTTAGTTGACACAGTATAAAACTTTCAAGCAGAAAACTCTCTTGACCTCAGTTTCAGGACATTTAATAGTATTCCCAGGCAAAACTCAAGACAAACAGGAGTAAATCAGTATAGCTATAGGCAACATTGCCGTTTCATGTCTATGCTGTATTTTTTGCATATTTTAAAGATTTCATATTTACTAGAAACATTTATAAAAACACATTAGGAACCACAAAGACAAGTAGCCCATTACAGCAAAGGCAAGTACGCAGTAAAAATGCCAGAGCCTCAAATAAAATGTCCTATAATATAATGGAGTCTCTTCTTCATTACTGTGTCCTGTCGCTTCCTTCAGCTACACTGAGCGTCCCTGAATGGGGATTTACAGCAGCTGCCACAGTGTATCTCAGTCACTTAGACTGAGACTTATATAAGACAGAACTTAAGGGTTTCATGTTTATTCTCACTACTTTCAGGATCAAATTGTCTTAGTTTCCAGCATAAGTCTTCTGAGCATTACACCCCTAAACTCAAATTTTAGTTTGAAAATTAAACTGGGTACTTTCCCAGTTATGTGCTAGCTGAGGTCTGATACATTTGTGCCTCAAGAACATTAGCAATCTTGTCAGAAATGCCTGAAATGCCTGAGGAACCCCAACTTCCCTTTTCAAAAGCATTTAAATCATAAGGGAGCACCAATTTAATAGAGAATCAATTCACTTAGGCTCCCGAGTGCACCAAGTCACTTTTGAAAATAAGCCCCAGCCTTTAAGGTCATGTAAGTGCTTTTGAAAACTTTACACGCCAGCTCAAATTCACCTTAATTGTATTAATAATAGAGTTCAGGCTGAAACAGGATTCCTGGGAATGATGTGTAACCAAAAAAAGATCCCAGGTTAGACTTGCAGAGCTAGCAGGGAGAAGAGAGGAGCTTTTCATTGATCATATGTGATCTGTAGACAATTGAGACACAACAACAGAGCTCTAGATGCGTATCTTTCTGAAAAGGGCAGTTGTTAAAAGGATAGGGGGAAACTTTAGGAGAACAATACACAATTACGTTAGTCTGGAAATTAACAGCTGCCCTTAGTGGAATCAGTATTAGACATGTGGAAAGTGCACTGTTCAGGTCACTCAAAGCTATGCTCATACCTAAAACTAAACTCCTGTTTATGATGTGCTCATAAAGGCTGCGATGTGAGCACATGGAGGAGTGTGCTGCGATCCCCAACGCCAGAGGAGTGGGGAAACTGCAGGAAATTCAGAAGGCAGCAGCAAAAGAGATGAGGCAGATGGAAGGACCAATGTATGAGAAAGGATTAAGAGTTAACTATGTACAGCCTGCCTGAGCACTGAATTAAAGTGCCCAGCCCATATAAATGCCCTGGGAGTGGAGTTATTATTTACAGGGGTGTTTTAAACCAGGGAACATCAGGGATGGATTTAAAAATGTGGACACATGTACGGCATACATCAGTTGGCAAGTTAGTGTGTGTCAGCAGAGCCACGGTAACTCTTTACCTGTGCCCTTTTAGCATAAAAGCTCATTTGCCCTAAACTGCCCTGAAGTAGGTTAGAGCTAAGGTGCATTTGTTGTGTGCTAGGAGGGCGCACAGATATTACCACCAGAGCTGAGCTCAGCTGGGGTAACTTGTTTGTGAGGCCAATGCTAAGGAAAAAACAACAAAAAAATGTTCTGGATATCAGCAAAAAAATTCCTGACTCTGAGATCTACTGGCTTTTATTGTTGTGTCTCTGGGAAGAAGTGGAAGGCTTATTGCTTGGGTTTTTTAAAAGTAGACTCACAAAAACAAGACAGTGTACTACAAGGAATAACTCTGAACCAGCAAGGAGATAAGTTAGATGTCCCAATGGTCAGGACAGCTTTCTTCGTCTTTTTTTCTGTAACTTTCAGGTTACTTTCTGTAGAGTATTGGGTGAAAGAGTCTAAATAGAACAAAAGCCCCTCAATTTCCCTTTTGTTCCAGGATTCAGTTTACTGGACCACTTTTTTAATCTCTCTGATGTTGGAATAAATGTTTTCCCACTTGCTGTCTGAAATTGGGAGTGACAAAATACCCCGAGAAAAGATGTTCTCATAGCATTTCCAGCTGGGACAAGACGTAAAGGTTGCCAAAAATCTCATGAGAAAGTTTATTATCAAGAGATTTCCGACCCCATCTTTCAAAGCTCTGCTCAGCGCTACAATATTGCCAAAACTGACTCAAAGCTCTGCTTCTCCTGAAAGCTGTCCATCACTCCCTGCTGCAGTTTTAGACACAACTACAACATCTGCAAGAAGTGAGGCTGCTGGCCAGTGCCAGCGTGGGTACTGGAAGGGGCAGATCTTCCCCAGAAGGCAGTGGGGGGCTCGGTGCGGGGAGCAGGCAGGTCGAGACACCCCTCAGCCCTGCTCTGCCTTTGCAGCATGGAAGCCCATGGTTTAGCCCATGTGACTGCAGAAGACTTAGTCCAAAGCAAAACACCTCACAACACGTATGGGTGTAGACCGGCGGCCCTTGGCACCCATGGAGCCCTTCTGCCCTGCCACATCTCCTGCTAATCCTTGCTAACAGCCTGATCACTTGCATTTCTGCTCATGCAAGCACCTCCGTGATGCTACCCCTCTCTGTCTTACTTCATGGACTTTAATGAGTGCAGTGCTTCCCCACCAGATACAGTCTTAAAGATTGCCTTCATGGCAAGTGCCTTGAGTTCTTCAAACAAAAGACATCCTGCAAAATATCACAGAAAGACTGCAATTAGTACTGAAGTGCCTCAGGAGCCTAGGATTGTCTCACCTCTACAATATTCCTTACAAATATATATATATATATATATAAAACTCCAAAAGGAAAGTATTATCTCCCAAATGTTCTCATGTTCAGTAGAATAACAAAGCTCTTTTTTTTTCAACATGAAATGGAGAAGGCTTTTGGTCTTCACAGGTTTCTTCTCACCCTCCTTTCATAGAGATAACATGGAAAAAAAAAGAAAGGGAAAAAATAGAGGATGAAGAAGTTTCATTTATCAGCTTCAGTTTTTTCACTTTTTATCTTTTCATCCAAATTAGAACATGTAAACATCAAACTTTCTGGTAAGTTTTTCACTTCTGCAAAAGAACTTTCTCCTAAAAGATTAGCATATACGTTAAAAAAAATGAGCTATGTACAACATACAGCCAAAGCCTTGGCCTTGGGGCTGCACAGATTTTAGTTTACAAGCATGGGAAGTTTAAATACAAGACTGTAAATGTTCTTTGATACTGGACTGATTGGAAAAATCCCCAAAGCCTTGAAGTAGAGAGGAAAGATGTATATTTAGAATTAGCAAGGAAAATAGCAATTAAATAAAGTAAACAATAATTAAAATATTGCAATATAAAGACTAGGATGTTGAAAACTTGCATCGACTAAAGCTCATATGAAAAGAGTGCTTTTTTTGGCTTAAACCACAATGCCCAAGATATCATTAAAGTTAGACAGGACAATGTGGAAGAAAACTGTTTTATACTCATCTTACCCTAACTTCATGACAGTGTAGTGATTTAGTTGTAACTGATTTCAGTGGAAATGTAGTGGCTTAAAGCTAGGGGAATGGTAAATCAGGACCTTTTAGGTTTTATTTCCTGATAAGAAAGCATCTGACATTTTAAAAGTGTGATGGGCCTGATCCTTGACTCTATGGGTTCATTCTGACTTAAGAGGACCTGCAAATCCTGCCCAGTATACTTTGTATCACTTGAATTTAATCAGAGGCTGAAAAGGTCATGATCCATGTGACTGAGGCAAACAGAAAAGTTATCTACAGAAAAATCTGAGAAAACCCAAACTCCCCAAATCTATTTGAACTTACACATTTGGCAACAAAAAATAAAATAGATGCTCTCAGCTCCGGGCCATGCAGCTTTTGATTGCCAGCCATGGGAATGTGCAGTGGTAAATCACCCAGGGCAGGGCTGCCCCACGGCTCCCTTTGGGCAAACCCCTGCTCTTTGATCCCTCCCCTGACCTCAGTGGGAGTTCCCCCCTTTCCCTGGGTCCGGGCGGACCACGGGAACTGGAAATGTTCTCTCTGAAGATGAAATCCGTCTCACAGATCCCATATCTTAGCCCCCCCCACCTCCATATGAGTGAGTTGGAGAGTGGAGAACAAGGACTTCCCCATTTTTCCAGAGGCGAAACATGGCATCTGTCCAAACGCTTGGAGAGCGACGTGCCATGGACGGGCAGTGGGAAGGAGATGTCTGGGTTACCTGTGCGGTGCAGACCAAGACAGACAGTGACATAAACTGTCACGGGCTGGCTGTGGGCTTCGTTGTAGGTCATACACACCTTTTATCACCGCTCTTCCCCGAGACGATACCTGCATTTCAAAGGCTTGGACATAAACTTTGATTTGATGGATTCTCCTAATGTGTACGTATATGTTGCCGCGCTCGCCAAACAGCAGCATTTTTTGGGAAAGTACCTTGCAATGTTATATGGCAACTTTATTGCAGCCTTTGAAAGAGTCCAGATCCGCCTTCCCTGTAGGCTTGTGCAGATCACTACAGGGATTAGACTCACACTGCTGTAGCACCCATTTACACTACAATGGAAGTCAAATTAAGACTGCCTTTACAGTATATCTACTTGAAGAAATTTAGAGGAGTGAGTACATTTGCTACTGCCATAAGTTGTCAGAGATGCCATGTGGGCACAGCATGTCCAAACGGGAGTCAGGAATACAGAAAGAAAAAAAAAACAAACATGTTGTTACAAGCTTTTACAGAGACCAGCAAGTCAACACCACGGGCTCAGCACCTAAGGTCAAGGTGCTCAAAGGACATGGATCAGAAACCCAGAAATGTCACTGAGCAGTAGTCTGTATGGACAACACAGGTGTCCGTGGTAAAGGTGAGGCCCGTCTATGCCAGATACAGGACATGGTGTGGGATTGACCAAGTCTATGGGATGGGCTCTCTGGAACCTCTGAAGACCAACTCTTTGTCCCATTTCTCTTTCACACAATAAGGGTGCAGCACCAGCTGCAAAAAATGTATCTCCAAAAATGTAAAAAATCTGAAATAACTAATTGCTCAAGGAGGAAGACATTCACCTATGTTATGGGCTATTGCCATTGCTTAAGTTGCTCAGAGTATCACAAAGACCGTATAGCATGAAAACCTGGGATGGAGAAGAGGAAACAGAGAAGGAGACGGGGGAAGAAAAATAAAACCTAGCTATTTCTACATACTTTGGAAATTTTAATATTATGCCCATTTTTGTGCTGATAATTAGGAGACAAATGCAGGCGTGTTAATTCCAGCCCATGAGAGGGCAAAGAAGTCAGGAATATGAGCATCAGTTTTCATCTGTGATCTTCAAACAAGTTTGATGCCTGTCACTTAGAACAAGAATACTGAATGCTGACCTGAATCCACTAGTTTTTTTTCTTATCTTTTAATTCTTGTTCCTCTGAATTGTAAAGAAGAACAGAATCAGAGTCTTGTATCTCTGAATGTGGCATATTCTATAGTGATTTATTCAGCGGCTTAATTCTGCTGTGACACTACAACGTGAATAAATGTGGGTACATGTTAAAGCATTCAACACAAAGTACCTTTTGGCAGGCTCACTCATAACTGTCTACCCTGAAGGTTACTCGGTTTGTTTGTTTGCACCTTTTCCTGTAATACCTCCAATAATCACTGTCATGGAGAGGATGTTTCGGTAAATGAATGTTCCCCTGAATTATTAGGTTAATTTCTAGGCAGTAGGAAATGTTCTGATAAACGTTCAATCGTCACCACAGCACTAGCAAATGACAGCAGCAAAAAAAGCCAGATAAACTATGCAGCCAAAGACCCTGGAGTATTTTAGAAGAGAGTTGAAAACCTACTGGGCCAGATCCTCCTCTCTCATTTACATTCACACAGCAAACCACATCCTGTCATTGAGAACTTGGTGAAAGCGAAAGTTCGCTGAGCAGAAGAGCGGCGTGCAATCATTAACAGCTCCGAACGAGGACGTTATGCAGCTCCTGCCTGAGCTGGAGAAGGGAGAAATAAAATGCTCTTAGGTGCACGAGACGGGTTACAAGTTGCTACCTCGAGACCAAAGCTGCCCTCAGGTAGGATAGCTTGAATGTGGGAGAAGACTAGAAATACTTTTTTTTGATACTTTGAACAACAGAAAAACTTTTTTGATGTTTGGAACACATCCCCAGCAGGGAATAACGTCAAAATAGCAAGGCAAACCACAGGCAAAGGGATCGATCTGCAAATGGTATAAACTGATAGAGTTGCGAGAACCCGGGTGACTGATGCTTTGGAGCTACCTGGGCCTTTTATTTCATTTTACTGAGAAATTTACTAATTATCACATAGTTTAGTGAGGAAATTTTTCTGCCTTCCTCTTCCTCCTCCAGCAAATCAGACCTGGATGACACACAAAGGATTTGTATACACAGGAAACTAAGCCAAATTACAGACGTGAATTTAAAGTAGATTAGTTAAAGCACATTAAATCCTTATATGGAAGGTTTCATTCAGAAATAAAGTAACTGTAATTTGCTTTAGGAATGAATCAAGCAAACTAAAGGCTCCTTTATGTCTGAATAAAAGCATCCACCCAGGGGTTTAATAGGTTTTACCTCAAACACTTTAAATTCACATTTTAGTTATTTTGCTCTATCTTCCATGCAGATAAGCCCAGGCAGTACCACTTTAACTGAGGTTTTGTTTCAGGTGCCAGCTTAACCTCTGCAACCACTCTTAAACCGAAATACGGGTATCTATACAGGGCTTTGCACTAGCTTTCCTAAATTGGTTTACAAAATAAACCTAATTCAGCTTCTGTGTGGAGATAAGGCCTAAATAGCTGAAAGAATGGGATTTATAGATAAATGAGGAGGGATGCCATAAAAGCTCCATTGATTTCTGGCTGTGCTTCTGTTCTAAATCCCATTCTCTCCAAGTCTGCTGCCTCTGTTGAAGACTGTTGGATCTTTCTTTCTTTCTTTAAAACTTCAGCTGAGTTTCAACTTGCTTCACCAGACTGACAATGAAGACTTAATCCCTCTTGGAATTTGCAAGATGTAAAAGGCTGTGAGTTAGCCTGGCTTGACAGGACTCTGATTGGGAAATTGCAAGCGCTGTTTGCTGGTACAAGTTGTTCCCATTCATTGGAGCCATCCCCACCTTCAGCCAGGACTCTGCAGAGTCAAGGCCATTAAAAAACAGGGTGGTAGTGCGTGGGGCAACAAAATCCTCCCCTTTGCACACGAATCCAATCTCATTTCAGCTTCTGGCTAGATGCAGACTTCCATACGGCCACAATTTCACTCCATGGTTTGCACGCTCTGTGTTGTTCAGGAAAAGACTCCAGATTGACACCACACGCTTTTGGTTTGTTTTTAATCAGTAGAATAAAGACACTAGGAAAAAACAATCCGATCCCATTCAGCTGCTTTGGTCGTGCTTGGTAGAGATGGAGTCCTCATTATGAATGACACCACGGCTGGTAAAGCATTTAGAAGATTCTAACGGCTAACGACAGTGACAAGCATCTTTTAGGAGGACATAATTTGCAATCAAGTAAGGCAAATATTTATACAAGCCATTATCACTTCCTGGCGGGATTATTGTAATCCGTTATTTGCAGGCTTCCATGCTACCGTACTTCCTTCAGGGATTTGAATTTTTGCAGAACTGTGGCTCCGAAATGCTCATCCCAGCCAAGATTCATTACTCGCATTACAGGGAAAGCTGCACTGGCTTCCTCTGCAGCACAGAACTGACTTGAAAGACTTTTTGCTTATATGCGGAATAAAACGGTGATTAATCCATCACACCTATAGTGCAAAACTAGTTTGGGTCTGAATTCCAAAGTTATGCCATAAATTGCTGTCATTTTACAGAGCATCTGAGGGTTTACTCACAATCTAAACATATTAAGGACCAAAATCGATGTTGGTAACACAAAAGCATCTTCGCTAGTTATGGCTGTAAAAAGTGTCCAGAGCCTTTTCAAGGGACTTGATTAACTGAGAAGTAATTACATTCTGAAAATTGGTGAGTAATTTCACATTTGTGGCACTTAGAGACCAGCCTCTGTTCTCTTTTGCCTTAGTGCAGATAAATGCTAACCCCATGAGTTTCCAGTGATGTCAGGGGTTGCTGCTCAGCACTCTGGGAGATCACGCTGCTCCCCGAGGTGCAGTTGCGTGCAATTTCAGAGCCAAGAGGCTTTGAGTCACAGCCACTCAGCGCACGGTAGCAGGAGTTTCAAGACGCTGCCACCCGCTTTTCTTTTTCCTCAGCCACAAACTCCCGTCTCCACCACAAAGCCGGCAGACAGGACCACGGGAGGGGTGTTCAGCCTGAAAGGCAAATGAACGCTGGTCTTACCCAGCCGCTGCGAGCCAGAGGCTCCATCCTGCCAGCGCTGAGCCGGGGCTGGTAATCCCAGGACAGGAGTCAGCAGAGAGCTGCAAGCGGGAGATAATTTAATTTTTGCAGTGAACTTCGTCAGGGTTTTGTCTGTCAGCACCTTGATTTTTGCAGACCTCAGCCTACAGGAATAGCCAGCTGATATTGAGCAAGACAGCCCTGAACTTCCAGCCTCCTCGGCACCCCCCGAGCCCCGCGGTACCACCTCACCACCCCCCAGGAGCGGCTTTGACAGGGCACCCTGCGAGCTAAACAAGGAGGGGTTAATTTCCAGGCAACCTCCAGAGACAAATACGAAGCTGTCATCAGCTCAGTGCTAAGCAGATGACTCTGAACACCTTAACAAGAAGACACTATTTCTGCAACATTGGCAGGGAGATAATAGTATAAAGAGATCACCTTTCAACTGTAAAACATACATGACAAACACAACAGCTTTTGGAGCATCCTCGCTGGCATTAGCTAAACTGGGATGAAAACAACATCACTCATTATAACAAATTTTGACTGACAGTCCCAAAGCCCATCACTCCTGAAGAATACATAATTTTGAGGCTGAGTAATCATTAGAGCACAGCAATGTGATAAACAAAGCTCTTCAGTGCAGTCGCTGCTGCCAGCTCTGCACCGCGGAGCAGCTTTGCGTGGAGTGCGGGTCTTAGGGTGAAACCGAGCCCTTCTGACAACTTTATTCCTCTGCAAGACGCAGCTCCTTGCACAAGCACATCTGAGCAGGAGACAGCACGTACTCCAGGTCCAGTCCACGGGGTGATACAAACCCTCCCAGCAATTATCAAGTATCACAGACCTCACCACCGTCTGCTCCACGGGCAGAATGCCATTCTTCAACCTAATTTTGGAAGGATGTTTAATGTACGTGTTGGCACGCACATTTAACAAACATGTAATTAAGCTCCCTTCCAAGCTCTCAGCCACTGACACTTCTCATCTCCTGGAAGAGGCTGGCAGAACAAATGGCGTGCGACCAAGGGACAGTCCCCTTTGCACAACACGCTACTCAGAGGTGGTCAGACGTGACAGCAATGAGCACGCAACTGGTAAGAAGTGAGCAGAGGCAAAGATGGAGCCGAACTAATTTGCAAGCGGTAGCGATGCTTTGGCATTTTTCAAAGTCTAGCTCAGGTCCATATCTTTCTTCAAAAGAAAGGAGGGAGACAGACTAAGATGCCCAAGGGCTAATGTTACTGGGAAAGAAAGATGGAGCTGTAATAAAGCTGACTCTAGCAGCATGGAGAGCTGCATAACCGCCTCTGTTTTCTACATAGACAGAAAAGGTCAGATTTCTAGCTACTAATCAGTAGCTAGAAAGCAGCCTCAGGATTTGGTCTTGGCATCATTTCTGGAAAAGGTTAAGAAGTCAAAGTTTATTATTGTGACATTCTCAAATAATTAACTTATGAACGAGACATGATTTTTTATCAAGTGTAAACTTAAAAGGCATTTTCTCGTACACTCAGCAACCCAGAAGTCATAGAAAAGTCTGGGAAATAGTTTCTACTGCCTTGGTGTATCAATCTGAGACCATGAGAAAGTGAGGAGAAGGAAAGAGGCAAGGTGCCTCCTGATACCTGAAGAAATAACAAACTGGTGGAAGCCGTAAAAGAGAAATCTCTCTCCAGAAGGTGGAGACAGTTTGCAGATGCCCTTTTCCCTGAAGAAGGCACTAGGGCAGGCCCTAGGGAGAAATGATTCCTTTTTGAAGGCCGGAATTGGTGAATAAGACTTCAAACCTCTCACCCCGAGGGAGTGCAACTTTGGTTCATACTTAGATGAGCTAAGTAGCCTGCGATGGAGAAAGGACACCAGACATGGTGGCAGATCTTAGCTCAGACAGCAGGAAAGAAACCAGTGGCTGTAAGAGGGATTTGGTGTAGGAGTGACAGGCTGCGTTGCTTGGATGTTGTTGCTCTGAGTCCTTTTTGTCACCCTAAAAGCTTCCTCTGCATTCCTAGGAGCAATTTGGAAATGGGACTCTGGCCATACCGATACCTAGCATTTCACCAAAGCCAGTATTTCCTCCTTGTTTCAACAGCATAGCTTGAGATTTGGGGCTATTTTAGCAACTTCTGCATGCCATCCTGATGTGTATTGCATGCATCTTATCTAAGGCAGAACTCAGCCGCTGGGCTTGGGGTAAATAAGATTTGAATGTGTCTTCATAAGCCTGTTTCACCCATGACTATCCGGCATACCAATGACAAGGAGGTCTTTAATCATTACTTCTGGTTGCTGTCATTGCTGTAGTCAGTGACTCAAATTTTCTCCTAGGTGAAACCTGACAGCAAAGCAAGTTGAAGAATGATTTTTGTGTGGAAAACAGTAGGGGGGCATAGAGTAAGGTTGTGTATCACATAACATTAAATCATCTCCTGGTGGCAGACAGTGACTCTGTCTCATGTAATAACAGTCCATTTGGTCTTAAACCTCGATGAAGCAGTCAGCTGTGCTGACAGAAAAACAAAAAAACAGGAGGGCAGGTGGGGCAAAGCAAAAGTTCCTCTGACCGCCTGAAAATGAAGCCCGTGTTTCATGAAGGCAACACGAACAGTTAACACACCAGCATCACTTCCTTCTCCCTGTCGCTCTTGACCTGGTAGCCAAAAAACACAGCACACATGTGGCGAATTTGATCTCTAGATAACTGCACTCAGTAGAATTGTAACAGTGCATTAGCATGAAAAATAACATACTGCACAGCTGCGTGAAAGTGGATCTGGTGCTTGTCACATATATTTTAATAGAAGATGCCTAGAAGGTGATCTCAGAACAAACATGTCACAAGGCAAAAGACAGAAAGGAGAAAAAAACACCCCCAGATCTCAATATGTTCTTAAAGGGGTTTTGACATACGAAGTGTAGGTTTACAAGAGTTGAAATAAAATTGTTTCAAGCTAGAAATCTCTGTAATCCTTTTTATACAGTGAACCTCAGACACCGAGGGCTTCGGCAGATGGGCTGCAGTGAACCTTGCTGGGGTGACGTAAGAGAAGAGCCTCCCTGGCACCCCATCCCTGTCCTCCACCAGCCGATGGATGGGAATATGGGTTGGTGCCTTGGCTACCTTCCCCATGGTCTGGTATCGTGGGCTAAGCTCACCTTCATTGGGGCACTGGGGGCAGGAGGTGGGAGAAGATTCTCCCTTCTGCAGACCTGGTTCCCAGGCAGGACAACCTCCCCAGGGCAGTGGGGTGGGTGGCTGAGGTGGCAGCAACTTACCATCCCAGCAAGATTTACCAGAGACTATTAACACACTTAGAGAAACAAACCCACTGGACTACCTTGGTTTAGACCAGATTTAGGCAGCAACCTTAAATGTGCAGCGTTTTCTGTGAGTCCCTAATCAGAGCCATCTATATATGAGGTTTTATTTCAAATTCTTGCAAAGCGATTCCTCCCTTGTAAAAGAAAGAGGGATGGTAGCTACATGCAAATAATAAATATTGCTGTGCCTGCTTATCTTTGGAAGGTTTCAAACCTAACCTCCTCCAAGGTCTTCCCAGCAAATATTTTAGAGCTGTATCTTCCCTGCAAAACCCTGCATTCCTGAACTGTTTATTGTCCACATGCTGATAACCTTGACAGTCCATTTTTACAAGGTCTCAGCTAACACTTGGAGGGAGGTTGGCGAGCTGTGTGAGCTTCCCAAAACCGTTGTCTTCCACACTCATCCATTTTCCAGCATAACAAATCACCAACTCTTTAAAAATCCCTTGTCATTAGTATTTTGGCATGTTTCACTTCAAGAAGACGACAAGCCAAGAAAATTCAGTGATGATGTTATTAAGCTAGACAGGGAGCACCTGAGGATTTCAGCTCCTCTGCAGTATTAGGAGAGATTTTATTTTATTGAATGCCATGAGTGTATTAGGATGAATACCTCTGTTTGCATCCTAGAAAGCTCCCTTAACTACCAGACTATTGGGTAAAACAAAGGCTTTATCTGGCAACTTTAACTCAAGCCCCAGTAAATATTTTTTCATGGATAGAAAACTAAGCGTAAATGACAGATTTAGCTCAGGGGAGTTATGGTCAGGCCTGAACTGCACTGACAGAGCTCTGCTGGGAAGCCTGAATGCAGCCCGCATATCGCCAATATAATCAGCCCTGTGACCTTCTCGGTTCCTAGCATTTGACAAAGGGAAGAAAGTACTGCATGAAAAGCAAATCTCTAAAAACAAACCCAGTTCGCTCTTCCTAGGGTGTGCATGACCAGGTACCTCTATTTGGTGGGATAACAGCTGCCCCAGGTGGTTTTTCCCAGGGATGCACATTCAGACACTGCGGTGACGGGTGACCTCTTTAAAAAAAAAAAAAAAGCGCAATAACCCCCAAGTCTGAGGTCATTTAGCCCCCTTTTTACTGTTGCCCAAAAGGGCCTGATGATTTCCCCTTGCTCAGGAAGATGGAGGGGAGAGGAACTTCTCCCGAGGGCCGGGGCTCCCTTGCAGAGGACAGGAGGGAGAAATGCCGCATGGCCCCCAAACTTTTCTTTTTTCCAACAGGGAGAGGCTGCAGCCACCGATACTTCCATGAGGAGAGAAAAAAGACCTCCAGAGCAGTGTTTGCGAGGCGGGATGAGGCATCAGCAAGAGATGACGTGGGGAAGGAAGGAGGCAGCATCCCCTGCCTGTACCTGCAGTTGTCCCCCTTTGGGGAGGTCCAGCCCCCCCGTCAGACTGTCAACACAATTAGGGCTGTCACGACGGCTGCGTGAGAGCTGGCAGTGCTGAGCAGCGTGCGAGCCCTGCCAAACCTATGCCACCCCCCGGGCACGAAGCATCGGAAAGCTGGACGGAGCCCACACGTCAGAGTGGGAAGGCCCCATCCTGCACGGTGTGGAGAGGAGCTGGGCAGCCTCCACGAGGATTTTGCTCTTTGGAAATTGGACTTTCATGAGGGGTTTGGAAGGAAAGCCTACACTTTTCAAAATGCTCCAGGAGAGGGACTGGAGCTGGGCTGTGGGGCTGGCCGGGATTCATGGCCTCGGATAGCCCGGGAGAGCTGGCTCTGTCCGGGACGCTGGCGAAGCGGGGGAATGAAAGGGGAGAAGGCAGGGAGTCCACCACACTCCAGCAGAACCGTGCCGAAATCAAAGCCTCTCTGCGAGGCTGCTCGGATGTGCTGAGTCAGCAAATTCCAGCAGAAAAGCACCGTTTCCTGCACTTTCTTCTGACCCGGCCCGGTGCCGAGCTCCCTCACCCAAGATGAAAGTCCCGCTCAGGCCGTGGAGTGGGGAACATAGTGCAGAAAAAACAACCAGGAGAGAGTGTGGGAAGAAGAGGGCATGGGCATTGTGGAAAGAGTTGGCACGGGGGTAAAGCCAAAGAGATGAGTGGTACTGCTGGAAAATCAGACTACTGAGGGCCTTGCTCCTGGTTCACATGCTCATCCCTTCCTTACACAAGGAACGCAGCCGATGCCAATGACCACCACAAGTTGCCCAAGTGAGCAAAATTCATCATAAAATGAACTGCAAAGTCTTACGCCGTGCACAGCCATGGCTGTGCAGGGAAACCCTGCGCTCTGCTTAACGGCAGAGCATGGGAGCCTCTGTGAGAGCTGGGGGACCGATTCCCCCGGCCCTGAGGAAACCCACAGCATACAACACGAGAGCGCAAATCTGCGGGGCAGGTCCTCCTGGCAACTCGGACTCACTGCAATCATAAACAAGACACCTTAGCCTCCAAAACCGAACCTCAGCTACTGCAAAGCAACAGTTATTTTACATGTTAAAGCCTTTATATGATTGCCTTGTCTCCCCCTTCATTTAAATGTCTTGATTTCTTTTCAGAAGGCAGCAGGGAATCCTAGATGTGTATGTGATGGCCAGTGTGCTGGAACTGAGCTCATTTGGAAGACAGGGGTGATTTCAAAATCAGGCTTCACATTAAGCAATAGCATTGATGAAGGACAAGGTGTGGGAGAAGGGGTCGTATCTGTGTTTGCTGAACATGCCAACTAAAGTGATGTTTGCTGAGGAGCTCCAGGGCTCAGAACCTGAACTCAGCTCTGCTAAAGTTCATTCCTGCTCCAGTTCAAGAGAGGAAGGGGTCAGGAGCCCAGCAAGAGCAGGTCTAGCTGTCTGCACAAAGTGGGACACATTCCTACGTTGCACGTGCACTTTTGGAAATGTGCCACCCCAGAAGACACCTGGAGCCCAACCCTGCAGACCTTACTCAGGCAAGAAATTCCTCGCAGCTCAGCAGCACACTGACTGATGGGCAAAATTTTGCAGAAGCAGCTCCTGCAGCATTAAGGGGCATCTACAGTTACCATGCAGCTATCATGTAGTTGAGTAACAAATCATTTAATTTCAGAATG
This sequence comes from Haliaeetus albicilla, assembly GCF_947461875.1. Lineage (NCBI taxonomy): Eukaryota > Metazoa > Chordata > Aves > Accipitriformes > Accipitridae > Haliaeetus > Haliaeetus albicilla. The sequence goes on along the minus strand of NC_091502.1, from coordinate 16,052,267 downwards.
AATGCAGAAACTGTTTCTGGAAAACCCAGACTCATATCCTGGTGTAGGACATCCCATTGACTTCAATGGGAGAAGGATCGAGCCCTTCTGAGCATTTATCCCCCTCACAAACTGTATGAGCAGGCCGTGCCAGCCCCAAGGAGATGTTGGTTTTTGTAGTTCTTCCTCCCATCAGCGACCACTGCCCCATCTCTGCATCGCAGGGGCTGCCTGCCTGGCTGCAGGCAGCACAGACAGCATCAGCGGGCTAAGTGTTACTGTGCCTGATGAAGGGCTCACCAAAGTCATCTCACAAAAACTCATTAAGCTTGGCTCAGTTTATTTACAAATGAGGAACTGACTGCGGAGACCTTCAGATCTCTCAGATAGCATAAATCAGCCCCCCACTTGAACAAGCTGGAGGTCTAGCTCCCAGATTTTTAGGAGCCTAAGCAAAAAAGGCAGCGGAGCCATGGTAGAAATTGGGTGAAGGATGTCATAGTACCATCACCTCGCACATGCCGGGACTGGCAAACCGCTGCTGACTACCAGGCTGCTCACCAGCGCGACCGCACAGATCAACACGGCTGCTGGGACCAACGGCAGGTCTGCTAAGCCCATGGAGATCGGTGTGGACGTTACTTTTCAGCAGCTTGACCATCCCGCAGGTAATGAGATAGCTCCCCCAGCCCCCTAAAATGGTCCCCATGCGTGCTAGCACTTTCCTGCCACAGACAGAAATAGTTTTTATTTAAACGAAATGGGATTGCAACGATTTCTGAGACAAAATAGAGAATAAGTGCAAGACAGCACCCAACTCCAAAGTAAATTAAGTCATTCCAGCTGCTTCTTGCTCGTGGTAGTTTAAATTGGGGCTGCATTTTAAAGTTATTCTGTAATTAGTAATAAATTTGAAAGTGACCCAGAAAAACGGATAAGTTAATCTCCTCTCTTAAAGTGTGGGAGAAGGGTATCAAGTTCTGGGATTTTCACGTTTTCTTTTTCTTCTTGTCACCTTATTTCGTTCAAAAGTGATAGCTTTAAAACACAGCGATGAAAAAGTTATGTTGTTCTGGTGTCTTCTAAAATAAATTTCACATGAAATACAGTATGTGTTAAAGGCATTTGGATTCCCAGGGAATGTGGGTATACATTTCACTTGTCCTGTTACAACTTCCTATGAATTTACTCAGCTGGCTTCAATAAAAAAAAAAAAGAAAGGAAAAATCTGTGGGAATCTTTCTGTGTGTACATTACGAAGCTCCTAGGCCTTTACACTGATAATTTAACACCAGCTAAGCACATGTGCACAGATGGGAAAATCTGAGTAATTTGGTTTCATGTGCTTTCCAGCTTCTTGCTGGAGAGATGGCTGCGGAGCCCTGCCTGAACGCTGAACTCCTAAGTACCTCTGCAGGGCTGGCAGCCTCCTTCCAGGGACTTAGTGTGGTGCTTGCAGAAGATGAAGCCAGGCTATGGGCGTGCGTAGTGCTTTACGCTCTCATGGCAGGACCCTTCTAGGTAAGGAACCCATAGGTGGAAAGCTGCTGCTAAGGTGTATTTCCTTCAAAGGCACCAGCCAAATGCCTGGTGGAGGTGCACAACTGAAAGCCGTTTCCCTGGCAGTGCCCGCCAGCGGTATTTTGCTCTTGCTCTCAGATGATTTTTCCAGCAAGGGAGCCGTCGGTGCTCGCCGTGATGAGGAGCATCCCTGCTCGCCGTGCTCTGGGAGGAAGCTAGCCCGTGTCCAAGGGGAGTAAGGCCCCTTTTGTGAGACCCAGCCAAGCGGCCTGAGTTTAACATTACAGAAGCTGCTGAGTGCTGTAGAAGCTGATGTCCCATTTGCAAAAGGACCTTCCAGCTTTGAGTCATAAACTCTGATAATTTGTGCAGGGCTAATTTAGCACAGCCAACTGTCTGCACGTCCCCTGAGTCAATGGCTGTGGCTCTGGAGCAGCACTGGTGTGCATGCCATGCAACAAGCCCCTGCTCAGCCCAGGGTGTTCAGCTACCCTGGAGTTCACTTTACACTAATATATGGGCAAGGGAGCTGGTGCACGGTCTAGGTTGGGTTTAGCCTGAATGGCTGAAGGAGTGACAGTGCCCTGCTTTGCTAGTCAGAGCTGCTCTCCAACCATTTCTGCTAAGTCAGATAGGTATCGTGAATGATATCCCTCAGGCGCAGAGGGTCAGGCTTCAAAAAGATGTGGGAACCTGCAATGTAAATAGGCGACTGCACCCAAAGAGGTGTTTACTCTGCTAGTCTGGTGTCCATGTCCCATTGGCTTCAACAGACTTGGTCTTTACGAAAGCTCCATGCCAGCTGGCACCTAGATCCCCTTGGTGTCAACAGGATTTGGCTAAAGACCTCTTAATCCTTAGTTGCTCTCTACGCCTTTAGGAAACTAAACCTCATTGCAGATCTAGGCTGGAGGAGGTTAAATCTCGTTGAAGGGGAGTCCAATTGGCTGTGGAGCCGATGTGGCTAGGACACACCAAATTCTCTGGCTGGTGGCAGGCGGGAGTGCTGTGGTTAGCATCACGTCGAATGGCAGCCGATTCTCCGCTCCTAATAAGGAGGTGCAGCTGGGTTAATTGGAGGCAGCTTTCAGCACCGAACAATGCTTGAACGTGCTCCATGGTAGCTGCAGCGAGACAGCACAACTGCTCTGCCCCACGCCATACTCTGTGTGGGAGAGAGGGATTATTAATATTAATGTTAGGAAAAGTGGTCAGCCTGTTACAGGACCGGGTGACGGGCGTTTCTGTGGAAGCTGCCACCTTGCCAGCACACCGAGGACCACAGACCTCCAGAGATGAAACTGGGAGGCAGTAACGCTGTGAGCCAACAGACTGAGCGTCTTCTTGCGGTGGGAGCAGCCTCATATGGAAACCTACAGCACATACCATCCTGGCAGTACGCTGGCAATGTTCTGTAATGCCCTCTAGTAACGTGCTCACAAGGGGTGAAAGCACATCTGTAAAATGTACCTCCTCTGGTTCTGTGCTGTGGTCCAAAACAAGCTGTTGAGCAGCTGGAGCTCTTGAATGGAGCTGTTAAGCTGGAGCTTAAGCTGGAGTACTTAACCAGGTACTAAGCTCTCCTTTAATAATTTTTCAGGCCTTAAAAATCTATTTATAGATCTCCCATTTACCAAATGTATGATTTCACTACATAGTGTGGCATCCATTGGTTGCATTACCATTCTCAACAAACTCTTTTGATATCTACAGCTGTTTTTTCAGCCCTAAACCCTCACAGAGGGACTCATCTAAGCTCGGGCAGTAGGAAGGTCATTCCACTTCCTCTGCTGTTGCTGCAATATTCATGAAATCTCTACTCTTTTCGGCACTTGCCCTCCATTTGGGGAGTGTAGGAATCTGAGAGCCTCCCAAACTGTGCTTTTGGAGGTGGCATCATTGCTTCTTGAAAAAAAAAAAAAATCAGCTTGTGAGCCTCAATTACAATTTTTTAACATCTTAGTGAATTACATGCAAGGCTTATGTTGGCTTTTTTAATTAACATGTACATTAGTAAGAAGACCTCACATGCCCCAAAGTAAATGACTCCCAAACCTTCAGATCTGCTAATTTCTACAAGGAAGCTTCTTCTCCCTTTTTAAACATGGAACTACTCAACAGAATAGTAATAGCCTTTTTCTCCAAAAATAATATAAAGAAATCACCAAGAATACTTACTGTCCATAAAGCACCTTTCTGAAAAAAATTGTATGCATTTTTCAGCCCTGTTTAACAACTTATGGAAATAATAGGAATTGGTCTTCCATACAGCTCTGTCTTTCTGAAGCCCTTACAGTGTTTTAGCTGTTATTTGCTGAATTGAAAACATAGGCTTTGACCAGAGGCTGGGTGGTGTCATTTGTCTGGCTGCAGTTGTCACAGCAGGGGCCAGATTTTCACTACATTACCACAACACAGTTCAAACTGCATCTAATTAGTGGGTACCAAACACTGCTGCCCGCCTTCTCTTAAAATCCCAAGAAATAGCCATGGGTAAACGTTTCACTAAAGCAGCACATGATGAAGCTGAGTTTTCATCAGCTACCTCGGCTGGTCCCTCTCAGCACCCTGCACCAACGTCTGGGCCAGCTGCATACCCTTCCCTGGTGCTGGGACGAGAGCCGCGGTAGCCAGGCTGAATGTGATGGGCACAAACCAGTGGGGTCGCTCAACAATTTTGTTTTTCCTAGCTCTCTGAGTGGCAGCTCTTCCTCCCCTGTGGTGTCAGAGAATGAAGAAGCTACAGTGGCAATTTGAAGATGTTTGATGGTCCCTTCCTTCCACAAACACCATGTGCTGCCTTGCAACCTCCATGTATCTCCAGCCTCCCCCGGGAATGTGTTCACGTCAAATTGTGAATACTTCTGGGGCTTGCGAAATGGCAGCAATGATTTTGGTGACCTGAAGCTTTGCAGAACAGTGAGCAAGGTTAAGCCATGTTATGCTAACCATGTTAACAAGCCATCATATATCGTCCCCCTCCCTCAACTGCAAGAAGTGTGTCGCGTGAAATCCCCAGCAGAACAACCGAAACAGGGCCATGGATTACTTTTAAAAGGTAACATCTCTCTGACCTGGGAAGCCATTCCCTTGCCCCACATGTGGAGGAAGCTGCAGGAGGGAGGGGACAAGTGAACAGACACGCGGATACAAGGAAAGGGCAACAAGGTGGACAAAAAGATGGAAAGGACGGAAACTGATGTTCTTAAGCTTGGGAAGAGAGGACTGAGGGGGTATGTCTGCCAACAGTGTCAGCAAATGGGGTTGGGGAAGGCAGGACAGATATCGTTTTAGTATGTTGGGGTTTGATAACATAGATAGTGCTAGAGCTAAAAGGCTGTTAACGTTGAGGATATATTTTTATTTAAGTAAAAAACTAAAAGCAGCAGCAAGAGTTTTCTCTGGGGCTTAACAATTGCTGAAGCCTCACCCAAGGTATCTCGCTACTGGCTAAAACTCCCGGAGCTGTTTCTGCAGGCCCCTGTGAGCACCTCCTTCTGCAGCAGCTTCCCTGGCACACTCCTCTTCAGGAGGTGCAGCCTTCCTCATCCCCCCTCCAGCTACATCCTCCACAGTCTCCTTCCCATCACTGCTGGTTCTCACAGAAGTCCTGTTCCCAAAAGACAACCTCTGCCCTTGAAAGACTTCTTCCCAACACCAGACTTTCATTTTGGGTCAATAAAAGCTTGGTCCATGCTAAGTAGGAGTAGGAGTCCTCGAAATAATCATCACCAGCTGCAGAGCTGACACAGCCCGAAAGCCGCTTTCACAGGATCCTATCGAAGCACAGCCATCAGGGGATGCGTCCTCAATGTCCTGAGCACATAGCTGATGGTTTCCTGAAGAGGAGACCATTCAATCCCAGGCTTACCAACATAGCAGGGCTGATGGTGAGTCCAGGAGCCTTAAGAAAAAGAATGGCAGATGCTGGCAGAGGGTGCTGAAGGGGTTTTTGGGTAACCTGAAATTTCATGGTAACCACAAGAGGACCGAATCCTCTGAACACCTCCTCATCAAAATCCAAAGATAGTTCAAAAAACTCCAATGAAGGGAAAATGAGTAACTTCATATATTCCTAATCAGAACCTGCTTTCGTGTCAGTGCTAATTAAAAAAAGGTGTGGGGTTTCCCAATTACAATGCCACAGTAGTAATTTAAGATAACTGTATGCACAGCCCTACAATAATGTATGTAGAACTACAGCAAACACAGCTACCTACTCACAGTATAATATCAGCATAAGTTTCATAAAAGTTGGTGATCTGAAAATCTGCCACCCAGGGCTGTTGCAAGCCTTAATTTAACCCTTGAAAGGCCTCAGAGGAAAGAGGCTTCACAGCGTTTTCATCTCTTTAGACATAAAAGTGGGAAAAAAAACCCCAAACCACCAACAGTGCAAATCAACCAAATAGTAGTCAAGTCATCACCTAACGTTTTCATTTGGAGGTGAAACCATTTAGATTTTTATCTGTCACGCATGTGCAAGACAAATAACACTATGTATGTATACTGCCCCTTCAGCGAATTAATAAATCCCCAGAACACCTTACAATGCTCAGCCCTGTGGAAATGATACTATAAATTGTAACAGCAAAGACATGTATCAGCCATCTTTATGAGAAATAAAACTAAGTAACAGTGCACAATGTGGGTTTGGTTATTTAGTTAATCTGTCTGCAATTGACCAATTTTCTGCCCCTGAATAAGAAACATACAACTATCTTTAAGTCAAACATTAACAATTGGGGCTACCTTATATTATGGGTGGGAAGAAAACAGATCAGTTTTTAAACAGAGAAAATAAGAAACTCATGTTTCAGTCGCATTGTGACTCAAAGCCAAGAGAAGCCAAGAAATTCAAAGATATTGGCTAACTCCCACAGAACTGCTTGAAAAGCCAACTTTTAGCCCCAAGTGAATTTCTTCAGTGAGTTATAAGTCCCTAAACTTGGCTTTTAAACGTTACTTGCTGACACAACCTTAATCACAATGCTGCAAAAGCTGTATGTACATAATAATAATGTTAAACTAAATGTTTCCAGTGTTCAGAACTTTTCAGGACTCCCGCAGATACCCGCACCTGAAATAAAATGTTTAGGGAAGAGCAATTTAACTTGGATATGATCACTAAAGTTAGTATATGCAGCACTGGTTCTGTCTGAATATCAAATAAAAAATTCAAAGGTCAAAACACATAGAATAAGAACTCAATTCTGAGGAGATGAGAATAAATATTTGTCCATCTGCGATGCTCTGTCAGTTAAATGTTAGTGCTCAAAGCAAGGACCATGTACGATAACTCTTGGGGTCTTTGTCTCAGTCTCACACAGGTCTGTTCCCAGCACTGGAAATTATTATAAAATGCTCTGAAACCCCTGCTTGAATGGTCCTACTACAAAGCATTACTGGGATAGACTGACTTTTTAAAAACCGTAAGAGATTTCCCCCAAACAAGGAGATTGTCAGGCCAAGATTTTCTCCTTGTCTGAATAGGACTGAAAAACCTGCACTCCATTACACTGACAGAGCTGGGATTTGCACGGGCATACAACTAGGGAAAGACTTTGCACCCCAGCGCTGACTATTTTCTGAGCACTTTCAGACCCCTGGGACTTTACTAGGGTCCTGTTTCCCAAATACTTCTGAAAATGAGGCTTCTTTTTAATTGTACTATAGCATTTCTCATGCCAAAAACATCTGGGAAAGGCAAGAGCTGACAAAAAAGCACCAACTTTTTTTTTTTTTCTCTCTTGTACATTGTTTGAAAAAGGTTTAAAGCTAAAATAAACTCCTCTGAAGCAACGCACAGTTCACAGACAATGGCAGCAGCTGCAGATAGCAGAGGTTCATTCCTGTTTATTATATTCATTAAAACTGAAGGGAGAACTGTGGCAGCACCAACTTAATGGTCATCTGAACGTAATTATTAAGAGAGCATTGTTCTTTAGAAAGATGCAAAGTGTCAGACGGAACTTCACACCCTTGTCATAAAAACTCCACTTATTTCCTACCCTTAATTGGATAAAACGGGCATTGTAGGATCGGAGGTGGAGGGAAATGGGTTAATGAGTGTGCGTAGGAGGCAAATGACACTGGAAACTCGGTTGTCTACAGAGAGTGGGCAGAGGAAATAAAATCAGATGTGAGCAAATTTCTGGAAGGGAATCGGGTCGGCAAAACTCATGAGACAGCACTTTGTGTTCTGATCATCCTTGAACAGTATGAAAAGCAAAACTCTGGCCAGTTTGCACATGTGTTTCAAACAACAAGTCGAGAGAGAAACAAAACCAGCCATGAATCAAGGGACTGTATCGACAGCCACAAAGCAAACTCCTTTTGGAACCCAGCCACATCCTTGCATCCTACAGCGTGCGCCGTGCAGGCGTTCACGTGGTGCCTTTTGCTGCCATGAAACTCCCCCCACCTGGCTAAAAGCTGGGGCAATTCCTCTCCGGGAGCCCCAGTGATCCCCCTCAGTCTGTCTTTTCTTTAGTTGTCTTTCTCCTTTCCAAATTGACATTGACTGCCTTGCAATGGCTGTCTGATATTAAATGTGGACTTAGTTTTCGCCACTCCCCGTAAGCAGGCTCGATGCCAAGAGCAGCACGTGGGTTGGACTCCATCCCCATCCCCACATGCAGGCTGTGGGCAGAGCTGCTCTTCAAGCTCTTTGGGGTCTGTGTGTGAGCTTCAGTGGCTGTGCCTGAAATCTGAGTGTCCCTCCATGGGCAGGCATGGATGGTAAAAGATTTCTGAGTCTATTGGCCACCCCTCAGCTCTTCCACCAGCCAGTGCTCTCCAATAGGCATGGTGGGCATATCCACGGGGCAGCAGTATGGGAATGCACATCCAGACCAAGTGCAACACCATTAGTCTGTACAGACCATCACACACCACCTCCCATGGTTCAGGATCTGTACATGAACCATAAAGCCCATCTCATGCCCTTGCCTGCCCAAGCGCAGATCTGCAGCACATTTCATGCCAGAGCGTTGTATGGGGCTACAAGCTCAACCAGGAACTCTGCTCCCTTCTCAGCCAGGACCCCCACTGATTTCTGTGAATGTTTTATGCTTCAGGGAAGGAACTGTTGAGTTGTTCCTGGGCTGTAAAACTTATTTTCCTTAGCTACTAAAAAAAAAAAATGGTCTTCAGACTTGAGCTGGCCAACACCAACCCCCATTCCATAGCTATTCCCAATGTTCATTGGTATATAACTGCAAAGGCAAATTATTGGACCCTTTGGAAAAATACATTCTACCTTTCAGCAGAAAGAACAGTGATTCTTTAACAAAATGTACTCCCTTTTTCTGAGACTGACCTTCCTTTGTACAAAGCAGTGAGTCTTTTCCTGTAAGTACCAGGGATTTTTGGTACAAGGATAATTAGTCTCACCTTTCACTCTTACATTAGCTGGTAAGTTTTTTTTGTTTAAATTTACTCCTGCTAGTCCTCACGCACAACCACTTTGTGCATCTAAGTCAAAGACATCCCAAACTCACTTCTTCAGCCTGGTCTCCCACTGGAATGATGTTTATATGACTGTGCTGCCCGCCTGCCTGTCTAATTGGCTTCTCATCCCTTCCAGGAGTTTCAGAGCAGTTGGATAATTTCAGCTTAATGGGGGGTTGGAATCTCAGAGGTCACAGCTGAAGCTCTAGGAGGGCTTCCAAGTCCCTCTGAATGACCATCGTGGCCCCTCCTGACATATTGCACTGAGACAAAACGTAGGCATCCACCATTCCTCCCTTTGCTGCTAATCCCCCGGCTCCACTGGAAGGGCAATAGGCTGTCCCCAAACAGGTCCCCCAGCAGATGGCTAGAGAGCCAGGACTGTAGGTTGGCACCTTAGGCGCTTCAGAAAACCTGACCAAATATAACTTTCGAGTCTACATTTGATTTGGTTTTATCTCATGCAGCAGTTCAGACTGCACCGACAAAACTCTGTTTGCTCCAGCAAAGTGCGGGAGGAGGATGCATTCCTCCACTCAGCTGGAGTTACAGGGAACCTAGCCGTAGTTGCTACTTTTGGCCTTCTCACTAGATCTCAGGAAGTCATTATATGTTATCCAAGTAATTAACTGTGCTACAAATGCTGGGTGATCCGTAATTCCTTGCTGCCTTTTGCCTACTGGGTTGGGTGTTGACAGTACTTGGAGCAAGAGACCCACACATAGAGTGTAAAATTAAACCAAAAGCTCTGGTTAAGGTTCAGATTTGAGGAAATTTTAGATTGCGGTCCAAAATTTTGTGCTTTGAGTTGCTCTGTAGTCTGTGTGTTTCACAGTGCAGGGGAATAAGAGTTCTTTTGCTGTTATTCTTTCATACATGAAGAAGTAGGAAATTCACCCCTCAGTCCTTTTGAAAACACACTCCGTGCTCAATGCGCTGATTAGCACTTCTGAAGGCAGCAGTAATGCTGGAAAATTGCCAGTCAGACTCAGAGAAGGGCATCACTTATAAAACAATTTCAAGGTGACCAAAGCTTGCTGGAGTAGATATGTACCCGTCCTCCCAGCCAAATGCCATTCTCAGATTGCATGTTATGGTCTCCATCAAAATTAATGCAAGTTCTTCAGTGGCGTCCAAAAATCTCTCAATGACATTGTGAAAAGTAGAAATTTATCATGTTTATTTTATACCATTTAAACCGCCTTGCTCACAAACTAACTAAATTGTGTGCAGAGTTGAATGGGAACTTACTGCCAAAAGAAGAAGTGAGTTCAAAAAGCGGACAAGTTCATAGGGGATCTGGTCTCGCTACGTTGGTGACTACTGCAAACTGGCAATGTTTACCAGGTGAATGATCATCTAATTTCCTGCACTCTGGTCTAAATACCCATTCCTGGTCATTACTAGACACAGGGACCAGCTTAGATGGACCTTTTGCTTGCTACCTCTAGGGATATCCTTGTGTGCAGTGAAGTGAGCCCCACTGGATGTTGTCTTAGTCAGATGAGTTCATGACTTCTTACCAGACAAAAAATCAACAAAAAATCTGAATTTAGGGTTCACTTTCAGCACAGGTAGTGAGGGGAATGTTCTTCCAACTATCGTCTGAATCCCCTCCAGTAAAATTAATAACAGTTTAAATTTTATTTTTTTTATTTTTTCTACATGTCAAAGCCAAGAGGACTCTGTGTACTTCAAAAACTGAATTAAAATTTTAATAATGTATTAATGAATTGAGTAAAGGAGATGATACAAAATTCTTCAGTAACTCACACATTCCTTGTATTGACTTAAGTAAAAAAGGACTACATTTTAAAGAATAATTTCAAGAAAAATGTTATTTCATTCTCTTTTCTAAAGGGAATGTGTGGGTTATTTTGTATCTTTATCATTCAGTTTATTCAGACAGTAGTGCTATTTTAATCCAATTTAAATACAGTGTGTTTTTCTTTAAGAATAAACCTGTTTATATTACATTTAAAATCTTGACAGCTTTTATGTGAAACTCAAGCAATCTATTTCTATAATTTAAATTAAACACAAATAGTATTCAGACAGTGCATGCTGTTACTGAAGTTTTAAGAAAGTAAAACAACAGGCTTCGGGGAAGTCACTTGCTAAGCACCTGGAACAAGAATTTGCTGAAGTGATAAACCAGCTCTTGACAGCTGCAACTTGTTCTGCAGGTGCAGAAAGCACTTCTTCCTCTCAGTTCCTTCAGCTTAGTTCAGTTCAGTAATTACTTCACTCAATGCTAAGACACCACTTCAGAATTAAAAAAAAAAAAAGCAAACCAAGTTTCCCTCTCTAGTCTAGGAATAAAAACTATGTACAAGATGTTTTCACCCAATAGTTTGAAACTGAAGGACAAGATGACCTGAAATAATATGTCCAATCCTGTTGCTAAAGATGGGTTTCCTATTGTTTAATACATCAAGTAGTTTTTTTAAAAAAGATTAGTTTTAACATACATATTCTTGAATTATCTATCATATTCAGTTAATAACAGGCAACTTAATATCATGGTGTTCTAAATTAATTTTTGTATTCCAACTCCGTGCACATGCAATTTGATACAAATTACTAGAAAAAATTCAATAATAAAAATGGCTTCATCTCCTAATGTTATCTATGATAAATAACATTAAAATTTGAATATATATGTGGTAAAGTATGCTATGGCTTCATTGTGTATCTATTAAATATCCTCTAAATCATTAAAACCACCCCAATTTTAGTGTAAAATCCATTTTTAGCTGCAAATCAATATATTTTCAATGTTATGAAACAATAACTTCAACTTTTCCTTTGGAAAATATCTAAATTATACAAAGCAAACCAAGACTTAAAAGGATTATTTAAATTAAAGTTATTCACTTGCTGATTTAAGCCACAATTGTGACCAGTACTTTAGCTCATTCTGTCTTACATGTATACATTAATAATGGCATACCTTTAGCTCATAAATGAGACCCAATTTCCAGTGCAGCCAACAAATATATAAGATTAAATTTATAAAAAAGCCAACAAACTGAGCTCAAAAATGTTGTGTCTTACTTTCTACCACTGGCTATGAAAGAAATCTTTGAAGGAATTAATTTATGGTAATACTGGAAAATATATGAAGAATAAAAATTATACATTGATTCTATATTAAAAGTTTAAAAAATGAAAATGCAGAAGAGGGGAAAACAATGTTTTCAGATGTATTTGGGGAAGGCGGGGATGCTGGGGTAAGGAAAAAAAGCTCTACATGGACTTTGCTTCTGTTGCATAGTATCGAGAGTCAACTCACACGGGAAGAAGAAAAGGTGGGGATTTTAAAAATTATTTCCCCACCAAAAAGCTTTATAATCTAGAAATACGTGCATGAGAATTTAAAGCTGTTACATCTTTCTCTTTCACTCTTTCACAAATTGCTTGGCTCTGATCTCACAAATACTTCTTGCTTCCTTACAACTCGCAGCACTTTTTTTTTCACTGCAGCTGCAAAATCTGTAACTCCAAAGCCATCGAGGCGCTGTGCTTTGAGGGGCGAGGGGGAGGAGGGACGGGGGAATCCGTTCGCTTTGAAGCCCCGTGCTCCAGAGGATGTCATCCCAGTTCCTCGCTGGCCTATCTCTTAAGCCTGTTAAAGGGTACTAAAAGAACTGTCAAAACTTCCAGTGCAGCGCGGCAGCACTTACTCCAAATCCCATGAAAGTAACTGGTCTGGTGTGATAAAACAAGCTAGAGACAAAAATGCTCTTAGTTAAATTGAGCTGAGGTTGATGACGCTTCACGCTGGCCCATTTCCAGGCCACAAACATACCACCCTTTCCTGCAAGTGCTGGTGATTATAAAGACGACTCTTGAATCACCTAGTTTGATCTTCTGTTTCATCATTGCCCAGATCCTCCTGCACTGACTCCAAAGATTTCAGTTCATCGGTGTCCTCAGGAGAGACCGGCGTGTGCGCCAGGTGGAGGACAGAAGAAAGTCAGATGCTGCTGGTGGTGACTCCTGAAATGACACCTTCCCCCGGGACTGCATGATTCAAAAAGCCACTTGTACCTTCTGAGGCTTGAGCATCGAGTCTGAATGTCATAGTATCATTTTCATCCATCTCCTCATCTCTGCCACAATGTCACATAGACATCATGGTCACGAGTTTGCAAGGCGGTCCCTAGAGCACTCAGGAGGTACACCCATCTAGCAGACAGATACAGCTCAGGGTTAGAAATAAAACACGGCATCAAGAACGAGCAGTGTCTAGCAGCACCATGGAAAAATACATCACAAGGGAAAAGATACCCATTGCATAGGTTAAAAGCGGGAAAACATTTCCTCTTCCAAACACATACCCAGAGCTGCCAGCAGGAATGCAGGAGAAGAAATGCATGGGCAACTGCAAACATTCACAAGGCAAAGGATAAAGCCCCAAAAGTCACAAAAATATGTAGAAAACCAAAGGTAGCTGCAGCACAACCGATCTGGGATTTTTTTACTGGCCTCCTGGGATGTGTTTGCACAAAGATCAAGTTTAGGTCAAATTTTGCCTCCTTTTTCTGCTCAAAACTTACAGCTACAATGACAGGCAGAAATCAAACGCTTCACGGCATGCTTTGTAAATGCAAGATTCAACTCCAGTTTACAGAGTCAGGGTTTAGTAGGTTCCCTTTGCTGCTCACACCTCCCTCTGGCACCTCCAGATTAGATAACAGCAGACTACGCTAACGAGAGGCTGACTTAAAGGTCAGGTGAAGACGCAGCATTGCTTGTGTTACAACACCCAGCGCAGCACAACGACGAATTCAGTGCATTTGGGGAATTCAAAGCCTCAGTTTCTCATGGCATCGCTCCAGGGACTGGAGCAAAATGCAATGGGCTTTGAGATTAAGTCCTGGCTGCCGACAACACCAGCATCCAACCTCACTCAGGAGTGTTCGGCAGAGCTCCTCAGAAAGCCGTGGGATCACCACCGCTCTCCTCCGGTAGCATGTAGACCTCTTTCAGCCCCCATTAAAAACCAAACGCAATTATACGCTCTCCATAGCATGTTGTTCCTCCTCCCATTAAACGACACTTTAGGCAATAAACATTTGGTGCTCGCCGGTTGCTGGGTTAAAGCCAGCCGGCAGACTTCCACCTCGAGCAGCAGGCAGCAAGGCACGCTTGGGGATGCGGCAGGCCACACCTCAGCACAGTGGGGCTTTCGGTCGTAAAGTGAAATTAAATTAGCTAATTGAGGAGGCACTTTGTTTCGTTTCATGGAAATTTAGCAGGCACCTCAGCCTTCCGCAAAGATGGAAGTATGTTCATAACAGGGACAGTGCCAGTATCCCCATATTAAACAGCGTATTGGCCATAAAACAAAGAAATCAATGCATCCTCCATCTTTTTTATAGGGGAAGCAGAAGTCTCTTAAAAGTGTAGTTAGAGTTGTTGTGGGGAGGGAAGGAGGGCGGTTTCACCACTGATGTCATTGCCAGCATAAGCCTTTTATGGTCATGACTTAATAGTTGTCTCTCTGCTTCAAAATCAACAAAGAGCACAGAAAAAAGACTCACTTCCTCCTTGGGAAATGGTGTACGTTCAGGGAGGAAGCTGTCTTCCTGTTTTCTCCATAATTGCATGGTTTTAGCAAGTTCCACAACTTTAAGCCTCTTCCATATGGAACGTGTTCCTCTAAACATCTGGCTCCTTTTTTATTGCAGTGATAAAACAGATTTATTTTCTACAAACCATATAAAATATTACTTTCTCAGTGTATGATCTACTGTGCCTTTAAAAGTAAAAAATATACAAAGAGATCAATAGACTCGCATGTTTTTCTCTTACTAGTGACAAAATCCTTTTCTAAAGACAACTCAAGGATTAATTCTGAAACTGGAAAGGAAGAAAATCTGGACACCTACATTTATTATCTCCATGTTTCTTGATGCAAACCAATGATACAAACTCAGATCTAAAATGAACTATAAATCCAGCCAAAGTACATGTCTTAGATCCAGGTCAGATTCAAACGTGTCTCTCTCACACTGGTTCTCAGCCTATATGCATCATCTTGTAACTATCACTGGAAGAGAACGAAATGCTTTGATCGGTTTAGAAGTCATCTTTCTAATTTGCCTGGATGATATTAGAAAAGAATGGCTCGTGCCAAGAAATTCAGAGGGCTATACAGTAACAAAGAGAACAGCATTCGTTGATTATCTAATGGCAGTCTGGCTGCAATGTCAAATTTCAGTGGGCAGGGCACTCAAGCAATAAACCAGGAAAAAAGCCATTATAAATCAACAGATCGTCTTGGCTTCCCGTTCCATTAGCTGTTATTTTTAGATGTACCGCATGCATGGCTAAGCAACAATGCTGCAGAGTGCTCCTCCAGAAGTTTTAATCTTTTTCTCTCTTCAGTATTTCACCTGCTGCTGCCTGAAATGACACAAGCATTCACTGCATGCAACAAACCTAAAAATGAGCTATAAACAATATTGTGAAAGATTTGGCCAACACTTGCTACAGGGATGTAGTCCAACAGTGGCTTCTTTAGAGAACTGGAAAAAAATAAATGAGTCATTTTCTAGATGCTTTGACAAATCCTGAATTGAGCAAAGTCTGGCTTCGTGCATCAAAAAATGGTGGTGCTTTATATCTCAGCCTGTAGCTGTACACCATTTCCAGACTTTCACTGCCTGCAAAGCCCATCTGCCCTTGTGGGAAGGGCCCAATGAGGGGAAAAGTAACTAGGGTCGTGTTGTTTATTTGGGAGAAGAGTGGGGATGAGAAACGAGTGATGAAAAGGAGGGTCAAGAAATGGGAAAAGGCTTCATGAGGCATGCAAGCTGTGTGAGTGGTGCATCCCTGTGCCTGACCACCACAGCCTACATCAGGACAATAAACCAACTGGCTGTCCTCGCCATTCCACACATGCCAGACTTGCTCCTGTGGTCAGCAGGACCAGGGCTGGGGTGCCCCTCACCAGCAGGACAACACCTGGATGGGACAGGTCGAGCATCCTGGTACCACCCTGTCAGTGCCCTTTCCAGGTCCTCCAGCACTTTCCTAACAGAAAGTTTGCTGCAACATGTTAAGGACAGAGAACACAGCTCTTCGTTTAAATGAAGACTGCATCCTTGAACACGCAACGGTTAAATCTGCATCTTGTGGGTCTACCTACAGTCAAAGCCCAATCTGGGCCACCCAGGCTAGAGACTGACTGGAAGCTGAAGTGAAATCAACTGCTCTGTGCCGCTGCTCAACCCAAGAGAGGAATAGCTGTAACCCTAAAACCAGCTCAGGAAGGGCTAAATCCTGTGAGTGGCACAGGTCCTATCACTGCGGCTGAACCAAGGGTCTGCCTGCACATCAGATGGGGGTCTCTGCATTTTTAGGGCCTGATGGTGGCACAGCCACAAGTCACCAGTGCTCCTCAGCCCTGCCTGCTCTCGCTGCCCTACTGAAGGGTGGACACAGGGCAGAGACTTGGCTTTGCTCCTCCATCATCACATGCCAAGGAGGATCCTCGATGACAGATACGGACCTGCAGCCACTTATGTCCTGCCTGGAGGGGTCACAGTCTCCCTCCTGTATTTCTGATCAATAATTAACTCCCAGCCTAAATGAAGATAAAGAAGTTTTCTTGCAAATACTTCTTATTTTTTTGGTGCCTATTAGTGCCTGTGTAATGCAGCAGGATAATGTGAAAAGTAATTCATTTGGAGTAAATAACACCTCTTTCTCCTTAAAAAGGCATTTGCTACCTTCTCCACATAACTAGCTTTCTTGCAAGATGAATGTATATATTGCGTGAAAGACTTAGTGAAAACCATTAGATATCCTCCTACAAAACACACCCATTTTTAAAACTACCTCAAGTTTACTTAATTTTGGATTACAGTCCAGGAGGCTGCTTGTGGAAAATTACCAGACATGGAGAGACCTCATTACAAAGTTTACACCTATATTTGTCATAAACACTTTAGATATCAATGCTACTTTTTCTGATGTCCACTGTACCTTCTGATAAAGGTAAATGCAGGCTATCCAGAAAAAACCACCCCTATACCTTAATGGTTTTGAATCACCAATGCTTAGAGCCTTGTTTCCATGTGAAAAAAGTGAATGAGTAAAATCACTCATAAAATTACTCTCTGAAATGTAATATCCTATAACTTCTTTGAATCTGGTCCCAAGCCACCAAAGGACTGTAACACAGTAAGTACCGTAGGACAGGCTGCCTTTGGAGGATGAGCAATCTCGTTGTTAGAGGGACAGGCTATACAAGTACCTGATTCAGAAGTTGACCGTCCCACTCTGAGATAAGATGGGAGAAGTTGGAGTTGGGCCTCCTCTTGAGGTCCTTTCCAAGCCCACCTTCTATTATTCTAGGTGAGCAGCTCTGTTTAGGTTGATAAAACCCACATGCCACAGCTGAAGCTAAGCATATGCTTAAGTGTTTTGCCAGAGTGATGCACAAGTGCAAAACAATATCTCTCATGGCTTTAGGATATACACTTTGTTTTTCTAACTTTCAAACTCTCCCACAGTGGTAAGAAGGCACAGGCTCAAACAAGCAAGGCTGTTGGGAGAGCAGCTTCCTTGTGTCTGCTAATCCTCACTGGAGAAGCAATGGGCAGAGAGAGATTTCCATCCGTTGCAGAGGGCACACCGCTCTCTCACAGTCTAAGTTGGAAACCTTCACTGTGATCAGAGAGGAATCACCTGGGTTAATATGTGTTTCGGTTTAGACTGTACAATTTTAACCATCAGCTGCACTGGAGAGGTAGCACCCATGTTCCTGAGCCACTCTCAAAGGCAGATGTGCACGCTCCATTTAATTAACAAGAAGTACAGATTTAACTCCTGAACTTCCCCTTCTCAAACCAGGGAATTTCCTGAAGTTGTACAAATTGTTTCCTACCTGACACGAAGCTTAGATCCCAAGAGAAAGCCCAAGTCCTCTTTTTCCCCTCCTTTGCCCTCAAAGCCCAGCACTACTTTGAGTCCCAGGGTGGTTTATGCATTTCACAAGCAAAACTACGTTTGTCATCTTGAGAAGAAACCTAAGAAGAAATGACTCAGCTTGGTGTTCCAGTGCACCAAATCCTTGCTAGCAACAACTGCAAAAGACCTGACCTAGTAGACGAAAAGTGATCCTCCTTAACATTAAACTCGCTCAGAGGGGTGTCATGCTGATTAACTCATTAACATTAGGAGAGAGCTTTGTATTCCTTGAATAAAATGACTGGGGAAGCGAGAGCATGCCATTATCATGTCTGGGTAATGAAGTAAACAGTCCTCAGCTGGTGTCAATGGCAGAGATTAGCTGCTGTATGTAGAGCATCTGTTATATAAACTGGATCTCAGAAGCCTGTAGAGTCAGATGCTATAAATCACTTCCTGTATTTGAGATGTCTATTTTAATTTGCGTTCAGTGAAATGCAGTTAAGAAACTCAGTTTAAAAGGCTGGATCCTGAATCTTTGCTGCAAATGTAAAAAGAAAGCCAAGTGAAATGAAGCCCTCCACTTTGCTAGTGCTTCATGTTTCCATAGTACCAGCAACAGTGAACTGGGTTTTAAAGCCAAGTGAAGTGGCTGCCCAAGACGCTGATTTCTGAACATGTAGGAGAGTTTGGATGGACCACATGAGCGGAAACACAGCTGGTGAGACAACACTAAGTTGACCAAGTAACGGAAACGTTACTGCATGGAGGAGGTCCATGAGACCTGTCACAGCCACTCCCTGCCTAAGACCAGCATTGCCCAGATCATGGAGGAAGAGAAAAGCCAGGGTCCCCTCAGCAGATGTGGACAATATGGGCCTCACTGTGACACAGGGAGGAGCAGGAGTCAGCTTTGAGGACACATGCTCCAAAGAACCCTTGAGAGGGCTACAGAAAGGGTGGCAACAGTGAGGCTTGTGTTAAGCTTTGTCATCTTGGCATCCTGCCGTTGCTGCCTCCCAGTTCCCTTTCCCATAACTAAACAGCCCTGCAGGCTGTGCTGACATCTAGCATGGGATTCAACCTCCAGTCCTTCAGTCAGTGGGGAGAGAAGCACCTCCCGAGGGCAATTCAACCCACCCAAAGGCCAGGACAGGCACTTTCTGAGTCTCTTTCCACTGACTGCGGAGATAGGCTAGAGGAGCAGCTGAGACGAATGGCCCAAGTTTCTAATGACTAAAATGAAGTAAATCTCTCTTCCCGGGGATGCTGAGGGAAAATCTGACTTCACTGAACTTCATGGAGTTGCAATGGACAGGGATTGCTTTCATCCCCGTCTGGTGCTCCGCACTTTGTTACTGTTCAAGTAGAGAGCTTGACTTAAATCAAGCAACATATATTCTGTGCTGTTGTAGGCAATGATTGACTGTAGTTTTACCAATTTCTTTCCCTAGCAGACCAAAGGTTTTTATTCAAAGTGCTAAATCCCTCCTCAAATTAGCTGTTTTGGTGAAAAAAAAATGGCTTTTTTTTAGACACTGCAGGATTTTATGAATGTAGGCTAATTAAAGCACCTTAAAAATAAAGCCTGTAGAGTCTAAGGGAAGTCTGGAAGGCAGTGTAAGTGTAACATGCTGAAAAGTTGTGTTGTTTTTTTTTTCCCCTCAATCATTTTAGTAGTTAATCTTCCTGGGAACAGACTGATATTTACTCATCCCATGAGAGAGTGGAGTTGTCAGGAATCCAAATGATACCAAGGGATAAGGTTTAAGGAGCTCTACAATTAGTCATCAAATGGGAAGAAGTGGCACAGTTCTTTGGTGATGGACTGTGCTTTTCTCCTCTTGTAGATTTTATCTGAATTTCTCCACATTAGATGGGGAAATGTTATGAATTGTCTGTGGGGGAAACAAATGACAAGCTCAGAGAATGATCCCCCATTTACTAAGGCCTAGGGGAAAGTCTGTGGCCATCATGGCTGTATGGCATCAAACAAAATGACAATGTTCTAATGGAAAGGGTAAACCACCACATTTTCCACACTAGCCTCCCCTGATGTTCTCATGGGTCCCAGCATTGCTCCATGCTGTGCCGAGCAGACTCACCAGCACAGATCTCCACCAGCCTGGGCACCACTGTCCTGCACTCTTCTCCAAGGGGAGGAAGTGCTGTGGCTTTTTCCATCTCCCTACCAGCCATGCTTTGCTTTCTTTTCATCTGGTTGCCAGGTATATCAAACTGCTGTTTAGGCAAGGACTTAGAAGGTACAAGATCTGAGTTCATTTCCTTGCTCTGCACTAACTCTTCGTGCAACTTTATGGACAACCCATATACCCATGTCTCTACTAGGAAATTAAATACCCCGGGGTTGTTCTCTGGTGTTCGCCAACACACCACTGACCACATCCAAAGCATTCCACTCTTCTAACTTCCAAAGTAGGGACCAAATACACATTCAAATTGTCTGTTGGGAATGGTGAGCTGTGCCAGTGAAATGTTGGAGTTGGTTTGAGACAGAAATCAACCATCGGCCGTTCAAACAGGTAATCACATCTGTACAGGCAATCATGTCCCACTACCCTGGGACGTGATTGTGTCACCACTTTTTGTGTTGCTGGGTCTCTGGCTCTCTGCACTCCATCTATCAATGAAGGATCATAGCAGTTCTTTCCCTATGACATGGAGTTAAGATGTCATAAGTCATCTCTCTGCGACAGAAATAACCACAGATAGGAAAGATCAATATGAGTATAATCTTATGAAATGCTGCATTCTTCCAACATGCCTCTGATTTATTCTATCCAATGAGTCAACAAAAGCTGCTACACATCTTGCAGTTTTGGTCCCAGACGTGCAAAGCACTGGTAGTATGCAGCCCTTTGGAAACAGCTCAAATAAAAGTAAGAGTGTGCTCTGACGCAGTACTTTGCATCTTGCTATCTCAGAGTATTTGATACCCTTATCTAGGATGTAGAGAGCCTTGTGCCATAAATGGTCCCAACAGAAGTCAAGTGACATGCTACGCACCACGAACAGACAGCTCAGATTTTGGGCAGGCTATAACATGCACAACATGCTGAGATGGATGAACACAACCCTATTCACATATAGGAAAAGGCAACGTTTGGTCAGCTGAATTGCTCCCAGGACTCTACTGACTGCATTGCCTAGTTCTCCATTGAGTAAAGAAGGTAGTTTAGATCCTATAATGAAGTGTTTACAATCTGGAGCTGGATCCTACCACATGGGTCAGCTGAGCCATGGTAACTCACCTTGCACGTAGTGGAAGACTGCAGCAAGGTAATTTGTCCTAGTTTAGCCTGTAATTAACTGGGGTTGAAGTAAGTCTTACTTTGGCTCCAGGCTAAGAGCGTGTATGCACATGGAGAACTCCACACCTCAGCTAAGGTGTTGTGGCTTCAATCATGGTAATTTGGGCCTAAATCTGGCCATAGCATCTTTCAAACTAGATCCAAGTAGAAATTGCCATGCATAATGGGTAAAGTTTTTGCCTAAGTGCTGTGGAAAATAAATGGGACTTGAATTCATAAGTTTCTTACTCACCAAGATTTATCCTGCTTATTACCATTTCATTGCCTTCCACAGAATTATTAATTCAACGTAGCATATGTCGGAGAAAAATCAGGAGCGCTGTCTTCCCCTGATAGTTCTCAGCTACTAAATCATTGGTTTTAAACTCAGAAAAGTAAGAGGCAGAGAAAATAACCCCTCGGTGAAGAATAATCTACTTCAGGATACCCATATTTCATAATCCTATTGTATTTGTAAGTGGGCATCCAGTAAATCAAGACAAAGCATCCATTTAAGTCATGAGTGCAGTCCAATCTGAGAGGCAGAGGTCTGTAAAAAGCCTGTGACAACTCAGGCAGCTAAGTCTGTCTTATCGCTACTCTCGTTGCATGTATATATGCTGCTCTTCCATAGGTCTTTGCTAAAGTTGAAGAATATTTTTGGACATGCATATATGGCTTTCTGAAGTGAGGCCACTCCAGAATGAGTGGATGGGAGCCAGCTCTAGTCCAGAATTACGCTTCAGCTAATGCGTCCTGCTGATCTGCTGACAGCAAGGAGGAAATAAACAGGAGGTGAAAAAGAGAAGACCCACAGAGCAAGGAGGCATTGGAGAAGGAATCCAGCCTCTGAGACTGGTTACACATGCAAGGAGTCCTGAGACTGTCCTCAAGCCACACAAACCATCTGGACAGAGCTTGTCGGCTCCTATACACCTACGTTTGTCTAGTGGTCTCGGAGAGGCCGACAACAAGACGGGAATGAAGTAAACATACGTCAAGAGTATATGCAGGAAATGCAGCACGCTGCTTCTCCATAGGACAGCTGTGGAGATCCAGCTATCAGAGGCATGGAGCGCACCACCAGGCCTCCAGTCTGGTCCCACCTGAAGGCAACCAGGATGCACAGTGTATTCTCAAATGTTTGATTGCTTTTTAAGAAGCCCTGTGGCCACCATCACTCCCAAGAGGTTATTTCGGCAGC
This sequence comes from Haliaeetus albicilla, assembly GCF_947461875.1. NCBI lineage: Eukaryota > Metazoa > Chordata > Aves > Accipitriformes > Accipitridae > Haliaeetus > Haliaeetus albicilla. Next base: position 16,029,875 of record NC_091502.1, on the reverse strand, counting down.
TCCCAGCCAAGAGGGCTGACCTGCAGACAGAAGTTGCTCTGCTTCAGCTAGCAGGGAACACAGATAACCATCCCAAATGTGCATTACAGAAAGGGTTATACCATGGCAACTTGCTTAAGCCAGGACGTACGTGCAAGCTGACACATATGGTGAACAAATAGTTGAAGACTGGAGAAAGCCCTCTCAGAGCCAAAGCAGTTTAACGGACCCTGGGAAACGTCTCACTGTCACTGAAACCGGGATAAGCTCTGCACACAAAATCAGTCCAAGCTTCCCTTGGGAGACAGAGGGGAGAAACTCCCAGCACACTGACAAGCACGAGGTCCACAACACAAGCAACAGCCACCTTCCCCTGTTCATGCACACACTGATCCTCAGATCCTTGGGCAGGGGGATGGCCAAGAAGCCCACACCACGCTCTGCATTACCTTGGGGAGTCCAACATGGGGGCATGGTGGGGTTGTCACCTTGTTAACCTCACACAGGTAAATAAAATAAGTAAGCGTGGCTGCCAAAACTGTACAGAGGCATGAGCATCCTTGGCTCATGAAACCACACCTCTTAGCAGTGATCTTCCTCTTAGCACCCTCGACATCTCTGCAGACCATGCTGGCCAAAATCACTCTCTGCACTCCACAGGTCTATTGAGAAAGGAGCCCAGGGATTCATTTCACACCATCATGGCACGGTAGACAACAAAGAAGTACATTGCGGTGGTGCTTGGCACTGTCTTTCCCAACCTCTTCAGCTTCTTTTCCTCTACTTAAGACAAGGCAACTAGCTCAACCTCATGGTGATGGCAACATGACACTGATGCATGGAGTTATCGTTACAGTCTTCTGTCATGGTCACTGCTTGTCCCATCACACAAAGTGGAGTCTGCATGAACATCAACAAGTGCTTGGAACAGGTTTTCTCTGCACAGCTTGGCTTTCACACAGCTGTGGAGAATGAATTTCTGTGGTCCCTTGCAGGGAAGCAGTGTTCTTCCAAAACAAACAAAAACCTCAAACCAAATGAAACCAAAAAGATGGTGTTTTTTTTTTCCCTAAGTAAACCCCAAATTGGAAACTTGCATTGTCATAAAAGAAGTGCTGACTGGTTCCCAAGCAGGTAACAAAAATGTTTACCCTCTGGTAAATCGGATCATTTTGATCATAGAGTAATACAGCACAGCATGAATTTGTTCTCGAGGTCAAGTCCTTCCCTCCAGCATATTTCAGCTCAGGGCAGGCGTAGCATTGCCTTAGATTCAAAACCTTCCTGACAGGCCCCTAAAATTTCAGAGCTATCCGAATGCAATGCAAAGGCAAATGCTTCCCCACACTGGTGTCTGGCTGGCGAGCGGCACGTTAAGTAAGGCAGAGTCACTGAGCTGAGAGACGCAGTCCTGCAGAGCACAGCTCCGTCGTTAGAGCACAGCCATCCCCGGCAGCTCCCCACACCAGGGACACGCCAGCTCTCCTGGCCACTCGGGAAGTCTGGATTCAGCTTCGCAGCTTGCAGATGGCATCCCCTGGAGCAGGCTGTCGGGGACTCGTGGGCTCTCGGCCCCGTGTCCCATTCTCCCTGTGTACAGCCCTGATACTGCTCTGCATCAGCCCAGGCACTGCTGCAGCTGGTCACTGTGAGCAGTCGGAGGCAGCGCGCATTGTAAGGGCTGTCAGCACTGCAACCAGTTCCAGGCACTCTCTTTTTGATTTACATTTTCTACATCCTTTCTGAGAAACCTCAATTGTCTATTTAATCCCTTAGCACTGGAGCAAAAGCATTCAGCTGTGCAACCCAGTATAGCAGGCGCAAATTTGATACCCATTAAAGCTGAGGAGTTACCAGGCATAAAAACCCATATGGGGACAGTATAATCCCTGGTGTAATTCCATTCATTTTCATGTACCAGTGATGAATCTGACACAGCAATTGGGATTTCCATCTCACACCAGCTTCCCACATCCCTCTAGCGTGTTCAGTAGAAGCAATTCCAGCTTGCATTTATACAGGTGTGAGCAGAATTAGATTTATTCTGCTGATGTTCTCTGATGTTCCCCTGCATGTTCTGGTCACGAGCAGGGACCACAGCTTTGCTCTCTCTGTAAAGTTTTCCATACCAAATAGATCTCTTTACAACCACACCATTTTTAACTCTGCTTACTTCCAGAGTGTGATGGGAGCTGGGTTTAGGGGCAGGCACACAGAGCAATGGCATGAAACGCTACGCTGCAGCAAGATTCAGTGAGGGCATGACTCAACCTTGGTGTACGAGTCAAGCACAACTCTCAGCAAAGAGCAGAGATGTGCTTCAAAGGACTGACACACAGAAGGTCCAAAGATGACAACACGGGCCCGACCATTTGTAATATGCTTACCAGTGGGTGCAGCTGAGCATGTGTGTCTCTTGTGAAGTTTTATTGTCTGGATAATAAATTACACATCAGGATGTACGAAAGTCACAAGCATTATACCCTCACTTTATAGGCCTGGCACTAATGTATGCATTTGGGTTTAAAGCACTTTCTTGCAAGTTAAAACCCAGCCCTGCTAAGAAATGGTGTAATTCAATACTTCCTTTGAAAAACCTCCCATAGGAAGATTAGAACAATCTTAGTGATTACAGTCTATCTGGGGTCCACAGATGCCAGTAATCTATGGAAATTGTGAACTCAAAGGATTTATGTCTAAATGTGATTTAAAATCCACTACCAAATCTCCATCGTGGTGGGTTATTTTTTTTAATGATTTCTTTCTTTCTCCTCTCTCTCTTCTTTTTCCCCCCTCAGTCGGAATTTCTGTAAGTGGCTGTAACGTCTGTCTCGAAGACAAACAGGCGCAAGTCCACCAAGAGCCTGCCTCCTTTGTTGCAGCCGCTGCCGCGGTATGCGCGCACCGTCCTCCACGGTAGTTGCGGCAATTGCCCCAGACGGAGGCTCCGCTCTGGAGTCTGTCTGCAGCCCTCTCCCTGATGAAAGGCAGCTGTGGACGGGTTTCAGTTTATTCTGTTTAAAGATCTATCATGGACTCCCACGTGAATGGGAATGTAAAGAGAAGTCACAAATCAAACCTGAACCGTGCAGTCCACTTAGGCGAATGCTATTTGTGCCATATGTTTTGCAGGTTCATTTCATTGGAATAGTAAATTGGTCTGAAATTAGAGCCAGATTTTAGAAGGCAACACCGAAGATGTGTCCACCGAGCATGCATGCACATGCACGCAGCCGAAGGGACAAGTCACTCCCAACCTGCAAAGAGGCAGGGTGAGTGGACACCTACATGCAGGACACAGGGATGTGCATATCCCGTGGACTTTGGGGGGGGGGGTGCTCGTGTACAGCTCTTCCAGGTGACCCCTCAGTGCCTGTCTTCGGGACTCTGACCTTGCCACCAGCTCTTCCTCGTGTGGACACAGTTTTTATTTCCCAGCGTTGGGTACTCCACAGACAGACCCTCACATACCTAGGAGGACATACATCCACAAATCTTTAGTACAAGCTTCGCAGTTACAGGGCTTTCAAACAACAACAACAATACCCTTGTCTTCTCAGCCTGTTCAAATAAACTGTTGCAAATTAAGGGCCTGAGTTTTTGTCAAGTTTAAACAAATATGTAGAGCACAAGAGCTCTGCAGTATTGCATTCCTGTGACAGCCGGCTCCCAGCAGCTCTCCAAGGCAGAGCAACGCGCTGATGGGATTGCTTGCCCATCAGCTCCCCTCTCACCAGCTCAGAAGACGCAGATCCAGCAGGTCCTTAATCCAAACCAGGGTTTTGGTTTTACAGCTCTGGAATAAGGAGGTTTTGCTTACCCCAAACCTGGCTTCAATTTTATCTCATTTCCATAAATAGCACTAGGAACCTTTGGCAATGTTTTGCCACATTTTCCAGTGGAGGACAGGCAAAGACTCAAGGCCAGTGCTATGGAAGGGTATCTGAACAGTCTTTCTCCTGCCTCTTTGCACCTAAGAGCCTCTGAAGTCTCCTGCCCAGACATTTTGTCCTCTTCTGCTTTTCAGTCCATATTTTCGAACTGTCGTTCCCTTGTGTTTCACCTCATTTCCTCCCAGTTTCCACCTCCATTTTGTCACTTAATCATGTGGGCCTCTGTAGCCTCTCATTTGCTTGTGGTAAATCTGGCATCTTTATTAAATCCAGACTGTTTCACTCAGGGGGCACATTTACAGGTAAATCTCCTTATAGGCAGCCACCTCTGACTCAATAGTACATTTAATCCTGCAGCTGTCAAACAAAAGGTGATAAATCATCTACCTCTGATCAAATAAATCCTGCCTCTTTTCATTCAACCATGGTACCTCTCCTGCATTACTGAGGACGGGGTGTTGGCTTGGGCTGTGATAGCTACGGACTGAACTTTTCAGTGCTTAAAGATCAGCTCCCTCATCAGCAACATCTAAACTCCTGTTTGTTTAGTTTGTGCTGAATGGGGACTTGAAGAAAGTGATTTTTTTTTTTTCTTTGGTTTCTTTGGAGGGTTTTTGCATGTTTTGGCGGGTGGTTGAGGGGTTTGGGGTTTTTTTTTGTTTGTTTATTTGTTTCCTGATGCTGAAAGAAGGAAAACAAACTCCCAAAGCAAGCTTGGATCAAAATCCTGCTGTAGAAGTAGGAAAGGGTTAAAGGCAGCCCCTCTCCATCCCAGGGAGTGAATCAGTAGGCTGCTCTGCCTGGGCAGCCCCTGCCTCCGCACAAAGCCCCATTGAGCCCGGGCAGGACCGGGGCAGGAGGGGTTTGCAGAGCAGTTGTAACTCCACAAGCCCGCTCCTTTCACTCCAAAGACCCAGCAAGGCCCGCTGGCAGCTCCCACCGAGTTCGCAGGCTCTGCCAGCCAACTGCTCCCTGTTTGTTCCTTTTTCTTAAAACAACAAGGCACACAGGGGAAATAAATACAAAAAGCCCCTGGTATGTGTGTAGCATTAAGCTGCAAGAGCCGCTGCTCCAGTCCAAGGATTTAAAAAACCTACGGTTTCTTCTACTGCGCAAATTTGGCCGTGTTGCACCTGCAAAGTATTTTTTATTCCGGCATCCTTCTTAAACACAGATGTACATGCTGAGCCGGGAGCCTTCTGAAGTGCTCTGTGTTGACTTAACTCTTTCCCTCCGGACTCCAGCGACTTCAATAAGACCACTTATGCCAAGGCTGAACGCTTTGAACCCCCCCCCCTCAGGTGCACGGCCCATGTGCTCCAGTTTGTGTGCCTAAATTTCAGCTACCTATATCTACCCCTTGACTTCCAAATATAGTCTGATCCGTACAGCCCGTAAGTCCCTTGCCTTCAGTAAGGCTGTTCAATACCTATAAAAAATCAGGCCACTTGTTTTGAAGTACTCAGACGTGGATTTAGGCCCCAGATGCTCAAAAACTACAGCTTAAATTTAGACATCTGCATCTGTACCACTGGCAAAGTGTTTTTATTTTTGGAAGCACTGAGCCCCAGCAGCTCCCATTAATTTCAGTAAGAGCTGCTGGGAGCAGAGAGTCTTAGAAACCTCTTCTGGGGAAGCTGTGCTAACATTAAACTCTTGTTTTCAGAAGCGTTGGCTTGAAAAGAAATGACACACAATCAGGAGGAAGGAAAATGTTTGTTTAGCTTTCCTATTTAATAAAGTCATTGCATGAGCAATGGAGCTGGTAAACTCCAGTTTCTTGAGGGTTGGTGCCCAGCGTCCTCAAAATCCCACCACCAAACAGCAGTTTGCTCAACTCCCTCTCACGTTCCCAGCCTGTTTGGTGGGATAAACTGCTGTGGCCAGATTCTGCTGGCTGGCTGGGCAGTTGGGTGCTGCTGCCACTGAAAATTGAGTGACAGCTGCCTTTCCTCCAGTGCCAGCTTAATTTCTTCCTCTTTCTTCTAACCAGACTAATTTTTATGGAAACTGCAGGAACTTATGTGTTGCAGACCTTTAACCTTCTATCAAATTTGGTTGAAAAATTGCCCAGAAGTTATTACAGACAAGAAACACAACTGGATGAGATTTGTTTCCTTTGGAACACAGGCTAAAAGGAAAAATTAATCAGATACTTGCGGATACCTGAAAAATTCAGGCTAGAGAACTGAGTTATAACCAATAAAAAAAATCTACAAAAGACAAAGCCAAAAAAGTTTACAAGGCTGTGAGAGCTAAAGGCAACTAGAAGTTTAAATGCAGGCATAAACCTGAAAAATGCATACGATAGACAATACATGGCATTTTCTTCCATTTTAACCTATCCCCATGTGAGACAGATGGTGTGTGTGGTTCCTCTATATGGAAAGCACATGGCTCACATGAAGTATATGATTCAAGTAAGTGTCACATTCAGGTAAATCCCTGAGCAATGCATAGAAGTGTCCATAGCTACAAAAGCAATAATTCACACCAAGTTGAGGATCCTTGCCTCGTGTGCCGCAGCAGTTGCGAAGCGTGTGGTGCCTGAGGAAGGAACAGCCTAACAGCAGTTTTTGTAGATGACATTTGCCATGCTTTTAAAACAGTTATAAATACAACCCAAAAAGCCATAAATTCCATCTGTGTTCACAGCTGAAGGAGACACCAGTAACTCGGTCTCCTCTTCCATGAGACAGGAGAAAACGTCAGGGGAGAACACAGTGATTTTCTAGAAAGCAAGAAAATGAGGGAGAGGAATGCATGGCAAAAGCAGTTCAAGTATGTTTAAAAAAGGATGCTTGGGAAATGAAGCCTATCAGGGCAGTGGAACTGTATTGAAAAACATAGGAAATGCCCCATCTCAGGATGGGAGGAAGAGCTGCCAGGCTGAGTCGGTGGCCATGTATTACTCTTTGAACCCTGATCACTCTGGCTGTGGTCTCCAGGACCTGTTTTTGGAACAGGCACCCCAAGTTGCAAGATGGGAGAAGATTTATTCACCTTCCCCTTTTACCTTTCACATAAGAAGTAATTGTTGATATAAAATTTTGCTACTACATCTTCCAAACAGGATATAAACAGAAGTTGTATATGCCAGACATAAGGGCTCAGCCGCCCTTGCTGGCAGGAAATATCATTAACAGCTTTGGCTGCAGATAGCGATGCAGTAGGCAGTTAACACACCTTGGGGACAGCGGTGCCGAGATGTTCAGGAGAGGAACACAACTCAAGTCCTGGGGTGGGCTGGGACAACATGCAGGAGTTTCATGTACTCCATACATAACACTTCCAAACTCTTTTCTCCAAGAATTGCGAGGAAAATCCCCAAAGACCATGTTTTTACGAAGCAGCAACCGTGCAGTATTTCATTTTGAAAGCTGTCAAACGCAATGCTTCCAAAATGCACTGCTGTGGCTGCCAGGGATGGGTGACCTGGGTGCCGGGTGTCCAGGGTGCCCTGGCTGATAAGTGCAACACGGGGTACCAGAGAAGCTGCCAGGGCTTCCCTCGTCTCTGCCCATCTGCTCACCGGGCTGCTTTAGAGGGAGAAGCTGGGAAAGCCTGTGGACATCATCCCAAGTTTTAAGGCTCCCTGAAACCTTTTGTTCTGCCCAACAAACTGGTAGGATGCAGCAAAAGACAGCCTTGAGACACTGACTCCCAATGGCCAAGGCTCGCTAGCCAAGCAAGAGGTGCCCCATCTGCAGGAAGGCAGCAAACCCTCCACCACTGCAGCACTGATGCATTTCCCACTCTTCTCCCATGCTTGTGATCAAGGAATCCAGTGCTAAAACTGGCAATAAACCCACAGCAGATCTCTACCCTCCAGTTTCAGTAGCTGGCCACGTTTTAACCCCTCTCTAGGTTTTAGGTTAGCAAATGTCACTTGAAACCTGGCAAGAACACATTTGTTTCTCCATCTTCTCTCAGGGCAGTGGTGGTGGTAGGGAACATGACTCTGAGGGAGTCCTGCCCCACTGAGTTTTCCCACCTGCTTGTGTTTGTTCAGTTTGATGGCAACATGGAACAAGCTTTGGCCAGCCTCAAGTGACTCACTAGATCGCTAAGAGCTGTTCAAAGAAGATAACTGAAGGAACAGGCAACAGGAAAATTTTCTAACTGTGGCAATGGACTAAGCCAGATTCTGAAACAGGTGCTAAAGCATCACAAAGTGAAATAAGAGCTACACGGCGATAATCTATTGCAGTGAGTTTAGAGTGTGAACCCAAGATTTTGTCTCATTCAGGGTTTGTAGGCTGTCCTCAGAAATGCTTATCGTAGGGTTAACAAAGAGCACTGTAATACAGACCGATCTTTTCTCTCACTGAGGGCCTGCACCCTGCCATCCTGATTTATTCCTTATTCATAGGGTGGAAAAACCCATTTGTTTCAGAAGGAGATATTTCAGATCAAGGACTGAAGCATTTGTGCCTAGATTTTTAGTCCACATATTTTACACACTTCTGAACACTAACAACAATGCTGTGACTCTGTAGGGATACATGCATTTAAACCAGCATCAAAACTCCTTTATGGCCAAGATTTAAAGTGTTGAATGCATTAGAGGAGAGAAACATTTGCACTGTGTTTCTTATTGTTGGTTGCCTTTCTGTAAGTGCTTTCAACACCACCAAATTAGTCTAGAAGTGGTTCAAAGCAGCTAATGGGAGCTTTGGAGGACTTGGTGTCAGCTGGCATTCTAATGAGAATTAGACAATCGGAAATAGACAGCTCCGAGGCCAAACAATTAGCCAGACAATGAAAAGGCTCTACTGTACAGGGTTTTATGTGGGATGGGATAATGCAGCCGCAATATTTGTGCTAATAAGGTAGACGGATAAGAATGAAGTTAATTTCCCTTCTCAACAGCTAAATGAACAGATCGCTCCATTTTAGTCAAGCCCAAAAGGATGTAATTTTTCCCTGATGAGAAAAAAAGGTAAAAGAAAGAAATAGAAATGGTAGTCTCAAGCTATGGAAATAAAGCTGGCTATTCAACTGGTGTGGAGCTTGCAAAGGACCAGTGCAAATGCCGCCCTGCTCTGCTCTTGTCTTCTGCCTTCTGCAAATACCACTTTCGCCTGTGTCATGACTAAATCTCTCCCCATACTCATTCTGGATTTTTCCACGTGTACAGGATAAGACCATTACACCCATCTATTTTAATATTTTTGATAATGTGTTGCTCACTGCAGATCAAAGGTATGAAAATTTCATGTGAAAAATGAAAACAGGGAAGAGTATGAAGACAAACTGCCATTACTACAAAATATGCAGGTAAGTTTCCTGCATTTGGAGAAACTGCAGGGTATGGCACACCATGGGGTGTGGTGGATGAGCATCACCCTGAGAAAACCCCCTTCCTGACCACAGTGTCCCCCAGTACACTGAACTATGGAAGAGACATGGGCTGGAGGCCAGAGTAACCCCAGAAACATGCCCAACTCCACGCGGCTTATCTTTCCCCTATATGCTGAAATCTTATACCTCGCTAACCCTATAGCATAGCAATGACATGCCAAGAGACAGCCAAAGATCCAAGTCCCATTACCCATCCAGTTTTGTATGGGGCTGGCTCAGTTACTGCAGCAGCATCTTACACCGGTGCTTGCCATCTCCCTCAAGGCAAACTCTTCTGAACTTTAACATCCACCTGGCTACGCAGAACTGCACCCAAACCCCATGGCACCAAGTAGATGCTACCAGCTTGGTGCAATGGACATGGTCCATTTGCCTAGGCATGGTCCTGGCCAGCCGGCTCTAGATGGTCCTGCTCGAGCAGGGGGTTGGACCAGATGACCTCCAGAGGTCCCTGCCAACCTCAGCCTGTCCCTGAGTGGCTCTGTGATGTGCCATGCACCGATGATGGAAAACACCACCGAGGCTTCAAACACTTTCTCCTGCACTGGAAGTGTCACCTCTGGGAGGGAGGGCTGGGAGTTTGCGGAGATGTGTCTAGGAGGCCCATTCAAAAAACACACAGAGAACCATTTGAGGTTTCTGGTTCCATGTACTATCTTCCCCTCTCTTTCAGAAATAGCAGCCTGCTGCCAGAGCCTGCCGTCATGCTTTACATTAGGTTACTGGCTTTTGTGGTGTACCAGCAGTCATGTGTTGCTATTTAGCAGAGAGCATCACCAAAACAGTGAAAACAAGCTATTTTGGTTTGGTGTCTCCTTGCAGTTACAAAAGACCAGAAAGAAGTTGTCATACACGGGATAATTGAATTCCCCAGCAAAACAAGCCGCTTGGAAAATGAGCCGTTGGTCCATTTTACAGTGGGGCACAGTGTCATTTTTCTGCTGTGATGGTAGGCTTTTTGTATCTTCGAGGTTGACCGCATACGCACAGCATAGGTCAGACATGGTCAGCTTTCCACGCTGCCCCTCTCTCTCCTCCCTCTTCCCCAAAAAAGCCCTCTGAACGGGCACGTGACAGCATCACACACTCAGAGGCAAATGTACTTACAATGCATCAGCATGGCTCAGTTCAGTCTATAATTACCACATTATGGCTTCAGCCAAGCCATTTCTCCAATAACGCCCAGATGTACCAATTACTTCTCCTCCATAATGAAAATAGATGGGAAACAGGTGACAAGCCCTGTTTGTAGCAGAGGGAGGGAAAGAAAAGTTTTGGCTAATCAGAAAATGGCCCTGACAAGAATCCTGCATCAGAACAGCCTGGTGAAGGTGCCTTACAGTCGCTGCTGTCTGGCAGGTCTGATGCAGAAGATCACAGAGCTAACTACGGCTTTAATATATTTCATACAGGCATCTGTATTATTAACCAAAATCTCTTCTTGGCCACTAGAAACTGGAAGCATGTGTTTGAGGCTGCATTGCCATCTCGCCAGCCCTGGCACCGTGAACTCCGGCCAAGTTCTGCTCTACCAAGCACCTCACTTTCCAGACCAACCCTGAGCAGGAGGCCCCTTTGGAGGATCAGGTGTACAGTGGAGTCCTTACCCCTTCCCTACTCTGTTTTTAATAAGGCCTTTTGGTATGATTGCTCCCTGGTTCTTGCTCTTTTTCCGAGCAGGCACACAGGGAGTCGAGGATCTCCACGGCGCAGAGATCACTGTCCAGTGGGGACTGCAGGGGCTCAGTTGCCTCTTCCCTGGGCACACTGACACAGAGACCAGGGCAGGGTTGTGAGATGCACATAGCATCCCTCTGGATGACTGGAAATTGCATTTTTGACCAAAAAGCCTTTCCCAATGACCGATGTATCAAAGCCTGGTAGGCAAGCAGTTTTGTCCAAAAATTTCTGACCATATTAAAGCCCCTGGAAAACATGCAGTGTCTTCCTCCGTTCGAAATCATTCTGCATTCACAAGCAGCAAAAGGGGAAATTTTACCAGGCTGACATACAGAACGCTCATATTGATACTAGTACTGCTGCCTACAAACCACAGCACTGGAAAAGCAGTAGTTACACACAGCTACATCAAAGGGCTTCAAGGATGCATTTGCTCTGCCTGGCATATACAACTGAAAGCTACTTAATTTTAATTTTGTGCTTTATGTACATAACATCCTTACTAACAACAATGAGGTAGAGTGATGTAGCACTGGTGGGAAGGTTAACAGACTTACACTAGTCTGTAAAAGAATAAATTCTTAAAAACCATGTACAATAACCATTGCCTCCCAGCAAATACATTTAAGTGTGAGGGCTTTTTCTGCTATGACAACATTACTACTACAAATGATGCTACAGCACTTTTACTAGTATCTGGGGAAGTGTCATTCACATATGACTAATAGACAGTTGTTAATCATTTATACGATTAATGTGTTAGTGCTTCCCCTCACACTGATGCAGTCACATTTGTCAACTCGCTTTTGTTTATTATATTTTAAGCAGCTCTAGCAAGAAGATGCGTGAAGTCTTGCTGTGGGTTAGGAGTGCAGTCATCCACAGGACTGCATCACCAGTCCTCCGTGAGCACCGCTGAAGGATTTCACAGGAGATGCCGGTGCAGAGCTCAGGTGGTCACCAGTGGTTTCTGGATGGGTTTTGACACACTGCCTGTAACCAGATAAGAGCCGAGTCCTCCTGAATTCAATGGAAAGTCCTGCACGGTCACAACTTCACCCAGTAGGATCCAAGAATGCCTGTTACTCTAGGCTATTTACTACAAGGAGGGCCAAGCTGCCCAGCTTTTGTTTTCTATTGAATTTATCTATCATTTCCTAGGTTTCCCCATTGTGTGGCTTTGGCTTCTGAGCCCATCTGCTACACTTCAGGGTATGTTTTCATTGTGGTGCGTGGGCTCTTGGCTCATTAATGTGGTGTTAATGGAGTATGGCAGCTAGAGCCTTCCTCCACTCGCTGATAAGACGCTCCTTCCGGAAGGAGGTTTGCCTACAGCAGATTCAGCAGCCGAAGCATTTATCTGCCATGGAGTGTTAATAACTGTCGGGTTATAATTACCAAATCTCAATATTTACAGAAAACCAGCCTCTCTATTGTGCAGCTAATAGCACAATCTTGAACGTACGAAATGCCAATTTGCTATGAATGAGGAACTGCTTGCTAAAATTCAAAAGCAATTAAACCGTAAGCAGTAGCTGACATTTAACGATTATACTGTTTACCAAGGACCCACCACTTACTGGGCGCAATTCTAGCAGTGAAGATGCTCTATGGGACAAAAGGACCTGCGGAGCCTCCTCCCCATCTACACCACAGAGAGGATTAGTGCACGCCATGCCTCAGCTGGGAGACTGAAAAACTCAAACCATTTTCAAACCTCTAGATATAAGGAAGGAATGTTTTACAGTGAGGGTGGTGAAACACTGGAACAAGTTGCCCAGGAATGTTGTAGACGGCCTATCCATGGAAACATTCAAGTTCAGGCTGGACGGGGCTCTGAGCAACCTGATCTAGTTGAAGATGCGCCTGCTCATTGCAGGGGGGTGGACTAGGTGACCTTTAAAGGTTCCTCCTAACGCAAACCATTCTGTGATTCCATGATCTGAACTGCCTCAAACAGCTGGCTGGCAGCAGATCTCACCACACCTTCTGTAGCTGCTCTTATGTTGTGTGCTGAACAGATGAGGCGGCCCCTCTGTTTTCCACTACTAAAGTGAGGGAAGGTACATTTAGCTCCCCTGCCTTTATTCCTTAGCTCAACTGGTCTAGTGTGTAAGTCCTTAAATGTGTTATGTATCTTCTTCGCATGAGTGAGGGATCTGGCCCTTCACATCTGATAAGTTTCCTCATATCAGTAATTATACTGCACACCCAAATAAACAGAAATAGGCATTCATTATTACTCCTTAGACAGCTTTTTTTTGGTTTTGATGCCCCAAAGCCCCTTTTTTTCTTCCTGAAATAAGTGAAAAGTTCTATTCAACTTGGGTCAAACAGAAAAATCTTCATTCAGCTTAAATGGAAACATTTTTGTTTCCCTGGAAGGATTTTTCTTTCTTACTGTTCTTCATTATTACAAAGCTGAGACAAATTTCAAAAGAAAACTTTGTTTCCTAGTGAAAAAACAAACTGCTTCAGTTATTTTGAATACGTCAAGATATGCCTGCTCTGCCATCACCAAAACCACTTGCTAAATTTCACAAGTACTGGTAAAAAGTTTTGGTTGATCCAAAGCTCTACTTTTTTTGCAGCAAGGAAAGTCTGTGCCCTAGAATTTCTTCCCAACCTCCAGACAGCAGCCTTTATCCGCATTTTCCCAGAGGACCTTGGAAATCATGATGGCAAGGCTTCCCCCAATACTTTTATGTAATGAGAGCGTCACCTGTAGAAACTTTACAATGGACAAAATGCAGCAGAGAAAGCCTGCCTGTTTATCGTGGCACATCTATGGATATTGTGCTTAATCCAAGGACCAAGACCTGCACAGGAGACACTCGGTGCAGGATGGGACCCAGACCCACGCAGCAGCCAAGCCATGCTGACTGCACCCCTGCAGAGGAGGAATCCTGGCAAAGGATGCCTTAGTGTCCTCATCCCTCCTTCGAGAGCCTGGCCAAGGGGGATGGAGGGCAGCCGCTATCTGTGTGTGGGGCTTAGCTTATCCTGCTTATCGTTCCTCGGCTTCAGCCAGGGCCTGTGTTTGCCCTGGGAAGTGCAAATCCAGGAGTGTGACCCTGAGCTTTAGGCAGCTTTTGTGACCCCTCTTTTACATCGTCCCTGCTCCCATGCAGCCTGCAGCCCAGTGCTGTGTCCCAGGAGTACAGCCCAGCATCTCACCCTTTCTGACAAGGAGTGGTGTGAGGATAAGCTGTTCAAAACAGTTCCTGTGCCTGCTCTAAGTTTTTGGATAGGAAAAAAATCCATTTTTGCTAATACTCATTACAGCTAGGGATAAAGTTCTCTATCTCTTGGCACATTTGGTAACTATTTACTTAACTAAATGGTGAAAAAGAGAAGCCTCAATTCTCCAGAGCTGCCTCCCTCAGCTTGTTTATCACTGTGTTGCAATGGCTTTGTGGTTGTGAAATCTCAAGCTGAAAACTCAAAAGGAAATATCTAGTGACAAGCTTTCCTTGAGGCTGTAAACAAATAGAATTCATTAGGAGGAAGGAAGAGAAGCAGAAAACATCAAAATTAACACATGTGCGCACACGCGTGCGCGCGCGCGCACACACACACACATGCTGCTTTTTCAGAACTGTGCTGAGAAAAAAAAAATCCTTATGCCAGGCTTTTTCCAAGAATAACCAGCTTGATCTAATGCTCCCTGCAGTCGGTAGGAAGCTGAGCTTTCTCAGACTGCAACAGAAGTCGGATTGTACTTTTAGGCAGCCTATTTCATCTGCTATGCCCTGAAAGTGCTTTACCCTTTCTACACCTGCTTGTGCAAACTCCAAAACACGGCTCTCTAGGAGTTCTCAGGTGTTTGCTGATAGACGACGTATTTGCTTAAAAGAAAAAGAATGAATAATGAATTAAAAAGAAGCCTCTGAGCCAACTGTACTAATGGCTTTTTACCTGTAGCACCAAGAGCTTGTATATTCTGGCTTCGTGTTAAAAAGTGTGCTGATTAAACCATAATATTATGTTTTGATCTACCCTACAGCTGAATGAATTACTGGCAGGAAACACAGCTTATGAATTCAATCAAAAATCCTTTCATTTGTCACAGCCGCTTCCTGTCCGTCTTTTAAACATCTGCTTCTCTTGTTCGCGACAGAAAAAGTCTTTGTTAAAATAATAAGCATTCACCGATTCTTCCCTCGAATAAAGTGCACGGTTTCTCAGTGAAACATGCTTTCCTCCCCCCTTCAAGTTTATTTTACGTATCTTTAATAGCTTCCTCGTACCCCTCTCTTTCTTTCCGCTTTGAAATTCTGGAAAATCTCAAGCTGACAAAAGAAGGCACTTCCAAAGCGCGAGCTCGAGCTGCCCCCGGCCCTTCTGCCAATGGGACCCAATGTTTGGGATGCTTTGCTGCAATCCCTGCCAAGAACCTCTCCAGCTCCTCAAATGGAAGCCAATTCCTCCCCGAGGAGGCCGAGCAGCCATCCCGCGTCCCGGGGCAGAGGTGTTTCTCCGGTGTCCTCACTCTCCTGTGCCTGTGAAGCTGCGGCTGGGATGAGCGCACGCTTGCGGGAAGCGTCACTGGTCCTGTCTCATCAGCCCCAGAGCACCACAGATCCTCCTGGCCAGGCAGTTGGGCTAGGAGGGAAACCAAGAGCAACTCCTTTCTTATCTTTCCATTTCCAGTCATTGCAATGACCGCTTGGTGGTATCTCGGATGTAGGCTATTTAGTCAGCTATTTGTGCAAGTGATGGGTATCAGCTGTGCAGCCCCCTCCTGCTGTCCTTAAATGTCTCACAAATCCACAATCAACACGCTGGTTTTATGTGCATGTTTGGCACTATCAGCAACTCCGCATTTCTTTACAAGCTTCTAGAGGGAAGAACACCAGTCTTCCAGTGAAACTTTAAATCCCTACTTTGAAGTAAACCTCTTTCTTTGCTCATTACTTCTTAATAATTAATTACCTACTTTCTGCAGTTCTTCTGAAAGCACTCTGGGTGTTTGCTTCTAAACTTTGCCCAGCATCAAAACGCAGCTAACTCTGGGGTGAAGCCTAAGAGTTGCCTAACAAACCTTAATAGCTCCCAGAAAAAACACCAGTGCAGGCATTAGGCTGGAAAGTTAAGGGCTGGGGAAGAAGCAGCTGTATTAAAAAGAACCAGTAGTACCTCCGTGGACCTGCCTGCAAGATTGGCCGTGCTGCGTGCCAGCCCTGTGCCTCTTCCTAAAGCCATTCGAGGGAGGATGACCCCGAGTGACTGAAGTGGTCAGGGTTGGGGCAGATGGCTATCTTGTGAGAAGTGGTGTTGAAGTATTCTTCCCCATTCTGAGGAGCTGGAAAAAATGAGCCAGTCCTATTAGCACATTTTCATGGTTTTTTGCATCACGCGGACTTTCAAAATGTGAGACATTGCTTCCAAGTGAGTGGAAGCTAAGACCGCATGTGAAATAAGCTGACGACAGACAGGAGCAGAAAAAGATTAGGGATACTTGCATGATGCTTTTCCAATGCTCAAATGACTATTTTTTTAATTTCCAATTTTCCACTGTATGCTTTGTTTGAAATTTTTATTTTAAAGTAATTATTTTTGAAGTATAGATTACTTTTCTTGCAGGAGAACCTTACTTTTACTTTGATTCTCTACTAGGATACAGCTTCACCTCATGATGCCAGTGTTATATCCAAATAAAAGTGATGTAAATTAGGGTTATCCCAAACTTAAGAATTCCTGCAGTGGATCAGCCCAAAGGTCAGTCTGTCCCAGCGTCCCATCTCCAGCTTGGGCTGACAGCAGGTACATGGGGAAGAGGATGGGAATGGGGTAAACACATAGGAATAAATCCTTCAGATTTTCCACCAACTGCCAGCTGTTTGTAGCTTAGGGATCTCCTGAGACAGAGCTGGGGTGTTTGCACTTCATGGCTGTCAATGGATTTTTCTTCCTGAGATATGTTTAATTGCTCTTTACCTTGCAAATTTTTAGCATGTACAGCATCATGCGGCAATGAGTTCCACGGTTTAACTGCAACCGCTCCCTCTGCCTGTCTGGAGCCCTGCACCACCTTGTCATATTGGATGTCCCATAGGTCTCGTATTGACAGAAACAGTGTAAATGGTCTTGTGCCAACTCGCTGGAGGGCATTCATGGTTGTCAGCACCTCTGTTGTATCCTCTCATTTATTCCCTTTTCTGACAAGGGGGTCCCAAACATCTAGAAATTGTCCTATATTTTGGGTTATCCTTGTAACTTCAGTACTTTTTTATTTCTAATATACCCCTTCTGAAAAGGAAAAGCAGAACTAACAAATTCGTATGGCTCTGTTTTTCCTCTTTTTTTCCTAATAACTCCTGATGTTTGACTGGTTTTGCACTGCTATCAAGGAACAAGCTGCTGTTTCCACAGAGCTATTACAATTCTGGGATCTCATTCCTGAACAGACACAGCTAACTCACAGTCTATCAACTAGCATCTACAGTTAGGAGTTTTTCCCAAGCACAGGACTCCACATTTATCTAAATTAATCTCATCTGCTCTTTTACTGCCTCACTCCCAACTACAGTGAGTGCTTTCTGCAAGTCTTTGCAGTCAACTTTCATTTTTATTACCCTTAATAGCTTCTTATCAATAGCAAACATTGCCACCTCGCCATCCACCCTCTTTTCCAGATCGTGGGAGATAAGAGCTCACTCCAGTCCTGCCCTGAGCCATTTGTCCCCTCATCCCAGTTACAGTGACAAACCCACACTTCTACCGGTAGAACTTGTTTTGCTTGTGGAAAGAGGTTTTCCAATACTGGTACAGCTTTGCCAGATGTGTCCACACTAGGAGTACTTTGCCAGATTAATCTGATGGTATTTTTGTATCACTACAAAAAAACTCTCTTATGGTTTCCAAGCATCCCTTGGACATGGTATGAAACCTGGGGGTAGAGTGCATCCTTCCAAAAGGGAGCAGGGCAGTTTAAGTAGGGAGACATCAGGGTACTACATAACTTTGGATATTTAACCTTGGGGTCTAAATCAGGAGGGTAGTTTCTACTAGTTGATGAGAAAAGAACTCCTCCAGGGGTATAAATTAAGAAAAAAAAAAATGGAGATGCCAGCAAATGTAGAAGCATAAATTATTTTCTGTAAGTAAATAAGCAAATAGTTGCTGTCAGAGCTTCTGCTGCACATCCCCACATGGCCACGTTAAGATTTCTGTGGTGGCCTATGCAACTGTGGTACTGAATTTTAATAGGTACTTGGAGGGCATCTGAAAACCAGTTACTTAAGATCTGCAATATCTTTCTGATCCATCTGACCCAAGCTGGGACACTTCTTGAGCATCGCATTTTCCTGCCCTCTGCATTATTTGGCCTCCAAGGAGTGTGAGGCAGCTGACTGAATGCAAATGCATGCATGTGAAAAATCCCAGACAATATCAACTCGACTTTAAGCTAAAAACAGCAAGAGACAGGATGGAGCAAGATGGGAGCTGGAGTAGCTGCCTATTCACCTGCCGAACCACAACAAGAAGTCTTGCCTGGGGGCTCTGCTGCTGGATGCTGCTGGTGGGAATGTCGCAGCTCACCAGACAGTGTCAGGGCAGGAGTCTGAGCAATGCAGTGATTGCATGAGGTGAAGCGTGAGCCAGTTGTGTATGCCTCGTACCCAGGCACCTAAGACCTGGCAAGTTTTGAGCCTCCCACCCCTCCTTTTTTTTTTTTTTTGCAAAAAAGGACATTAAACACAATTAGCAGGCATCAGGTTTCAAGCAAACCAAAGCAAGCAGGTTTCCATCCCGTGCCCATTAAACAGTGGAGCTCATTGCCATCAGCTGTTGCAAAGGCCAGAAGTTAAAACAGCAATTAGACAAACTTGTGGAGCGAAAGTCCATTGGAATTACTAAACAAAAAGACACAATCTCTGGCTGAGGAACTCCCAGCCCTATGATTGCATTGGGAAAAGGACTATGCCATGTTTGCCTGTTTTCATACATTCTTCCACCAGCGTCCACTCCTGGCCAGAACTAGGACAGGATCCGAGACTTGACATACCCCTTTGCATTGGGTTTCTGTGGCAGGGTTTTGGTAGCAGGGGGGCTACAGGGGTGGCTTCTGTGAGAAGCTGCTGGAAGCTTCCCCCATGTCCAATAGAGCCAACGCCAGCCGGCTCCAAGTCAGACTTGCCACTGGCCAAGGCTGAGCCCATCAGCGATGGTGGTAGTGCCTCTGGGAGAACAGAGTTAAGGACGGGAAAAAAGTTGCGGTGCAACAGGAACTGCAGCCAGAGACAGGAGTGAGAAATGTGAGAGCCCCAGCCCTGCAGCCCCCCAGGTCAGTGCAGAAGGAGGGGAGGAGATGCTCCAGGCGCCGGAGCAGAGATTCCCCTGCAGCCCTTGGGGAAGACCATGGTGAGGCAGGCTGTCCCCCTGCAGCCCAGGGAGCTCCACGGGGGAGCAGATCTCCACCTGCAGCCTGGGGAGGACCCCACGCCGGAGCAGGGGGATGCCCTCCAGGATGGCCGGGACTCCATGGGGAAGCCCGCGCTGGAGCAGGCTGTGCCTGAAGATCGGCCTGCTGAAAGGACCCACCGTGGAGCAGTTTGTGAAGAACTGCAGCCCGTGGAAAGGACTCACATTAGAGAAGTTCATGAAGGACTGTCTCCCACAGGAGGGACCCCATGCTGGAGCTGGAGAAGAGTGCGGAGTCCTCCCCCTGAGGAGGAAGGAGCGGCAGAGACAACATGTGATGAACTGACCCCAACCCCCATTCCCCGTCCCCCTGCGCCGCTGGCGGGTGTAGGTAGAGAATTCAGGACTGAATCTGTGCCCAGGAAGAAGGGAGGGGTGAGAGGAAGGTGTTTTGAGATTTGGTTTTATTTCTCATTACCCTGCTCTGGTCGATTGGTAATAAATTAAGTTAATTTTCCCCAAGTCAAGTCTGGTTTGCCTGTGATGGTAATTAGTGAGTGATCTCTCCCTGTCTTTATCTCGACTCACAAGCCTTTCATTGTAATTTCTCTCCCCTGTCCAGCTGAGGAGGGGAGTGATAAAGTGGCTTTGGTGGGCACCTGGTGTCCAGCCAGGGTCAACCCACCACACCCTTTCAGACCCAATATAGTTGTTCTTCAGCCATGTGTAAAAGTCCTGCAGCTCATTTTAGATTTGTATGCGCCTTACTCCAAGAAACCCCTCTTGCTTTTGATTTTGAAGGCTCGACTAACAGACCCAGGTAAAGAAAGCTCCACAAAATCTTATTTGTCTAATGCACAAGGTCCTGGATATATCAGTCCTGCCAGCATTTCTCCTTCCATACTTCTCCTGTGCTGTGTATCACCGGACTGAGAAAGGCAATGCAATCCACTGGACCGAGCGCTGTCCAGTGCCAGGGCAAACATGGGAGATTTAGAGCGTGCAAGAGTCTGGCCTTTTGTACCAGATGTGATTATGTCAGCCTGGGGTTCAGAGGCGACTACTCAGACTAAAGAATTACCCTCCTCTGGCCTCTCTGTTGAGCATCTGTTTTGCCTCACTGATTGCTAAATGCCAGAAACTAATTTTGTTTTAAATGATCTTTAATATCATGCATTTTAAAAAAGGCTATGAAGCTCCTACGCTTCAGAATCGCAACTTGACACCCTATTCCCATCTGTCTCCTATTAACAAAACCAACCTAGATAATCTACACTTGCATGTGGAAAGAGATATGAAAAACTCATTAAGATGATACAGTGTGGACCACCAAGCAGTCAACAGCATCTCAGCAGTACTTGTCTGAGCTGGTGGCTAGTTTAAGGAATGACCGAATAAAGAGGAGATAAAATGAATGGATAGGGCCAACTACGTACATTGACAAAGTGAAACTCCATTTAGCAAGGTGTAGAGGGTGACTTGCTTGAGTTCAAGGCCACTCCAAAACTCCATATCATTATATAAGGCATCAATTACATGGGCAATCCTGACCGCAGATGCTCATCCTAAGTGCCTGAATGAAAAGAGAGGAGACGTGCCAGGAATAGTTTGGATGAGACAGGACACGTCTACACGCTGAAGTGCAGACTGGCCTACCATCTGCACTGCTGCCTCGCAAGCGTGCACTCCGGCAGGGACTTCGAGTGAGCTTTATCATTGGGGCGAACGTGAGTAGCTCCAGGGATTTCCTACAGACCTGAGCTTGTGTGGTCCGGGGAGAGCAGATACAGGTAGACGGAGCACAACGGCTGGGTCCCCCAGCAGTAATCCTGCAGGGTGGAGGCTTTGGGCTTGGACAACAGCCGGGGATGTGGTAGAAAAGCCCTGGAATCGAGGGGCTCAGTAACTTCCAACTCAGCCCATACTGCTCAAAGACCCAGGTGGCCCGGTGCTGCCCCATTGACTTCAGGCCATCAGAGAAACCTTTTGCACCCCTGGGCGGGCTCCCACCACCATATGTCCCCACAACCTGACACGGCCCTTCACCTACAGCCCCCAGAGCTTTGCAATGCCCTTCCCTGGAGGCACCATGCTGCACCGACTGCCGAGGGGGGGGGAAGAGAAACCTGTACAACAGAAGAAGAAAAGGCTGGGTTTCTGATCTGCAACTCCTAGAAGAGATGGGACAGGCACAGAGGGGGAAACCAGGAACAAAATCTGCTGCTGAAGCACAGCACCTTGCAATATTTCCCATCAGGAACTGTAGAGCTCACTTTGCTGTTGCTAGGGCCCAGGGTGCCTGTTGCTGCTGTTGCTTCTATAAATAAAGTTTCCATTCCAGGATAAACTAAGCAAGCAGTGGTCGCTTTTTAGGGAAATATCCCCTCCATCCCCTGAACACACAGAGAAACAAAGGATCTCCACATCCCCCTGCCACTCAGCTGGCCCAAGAGCAGCGAGCGAGTTTGCACAGTGGAAGGCAGTTGCGGGAGAGATCCGTGGCAGCAGGCAGGGACCGTCCCTGGCTGCAACCTGAGGCTGCCTGTCTGCAGAGCAAATGGGAGCTTTCTGCAGACACACAGCCCGTTCCTCACGCCGGGAGGATCACATGCAATTTTTGTGTTCGGAGAATTCCACTGCATATAATTATTCCTTTGATCATGTTAAAAGAGCAGCCACCGTGTGCTTGAGTCGTGGCTTTGCTGTGAATTACCAATTTGGACAGGGAAAGGAGGCTGCGAGAGCAGCCGGTCCAAGGAATGGGCCTCTCTGACAAGTTCCTCTTTTTTTTTTTTTTTTTTTTTTTAATTTGTACATATTTCAACCAAACTGTGCTGCTGTCAGGACAAGCAAATCATTCCAGGAACTGCTTTCATTATCGTTAGCAAAGTGGAAGTCCTGTGCAGTGTTTTCTTTGGGCCCAGGCAGCTGCCCAAAGACTGCACTTCAAAGGTCTCTCCTCAGCTCACATCACAGCACCACCCCAGTTTCCTAGCCACAGTCTCCTCCAGCTTGGGACCTGCTTCTCCTTTCATTTCCCCACTTGGTTTAGGCTCACCCAAACACCAGCGGACTCCGTCATGTGCAAGTATCTTGCAGCAGAAAATGAAGTGTCTAAGGCAGCTGACTTTCATTACCTCACTGAGTTGCTAATCCAAGAGGACAGTTTGTAGCTAGCAAGTGGCAAGAATTGGGCTTTATATTAAAAAGAAAAAAGAAAAAAAAAGAAGCTGCATTTTCCTGGAGGATGAGGAAAGCTTCCTTCTGGGGCATTCCCCGACATCCAAAGGACTCAGAGCCAACCGAAGGTCAAATGCTACCGAGACCCCTGTGTGCAACCTAGCCAGGAGTCCCTAAGTCCCATGGCCATCTCACACCATGGTCTATCCCAGGAAACACTGAGATACAAAAAGATGAGCCCAGCTTTGGTGTGCAATGCTTCATCCCACACCAAACCAGACTATCCAGCTATGGGAAAGAGAAGAAGTCACTGGCTCTGGCTCTCATGTCTGGTAACCTCACAGCTGGTGTTTGTACCACCAAGGCTTATTTATCTCTGACGTGCTGGCACTCGCTGCACACAGCCACCGGAGAAGAGTAAACCAGACACGTGAGAATTTCAGCTTGAGTATGCCCAAATGCTGAGCTAGGCTGGGTTTGACAAAGTAACACTGACTCCATCAAGTTCTTTAGGGGGAGTTCAGAGGCTGCCTTCACTTTTTGCTGCCTACCGACCCCACCACCGTGGGGCATGAATCTGCTTTGCGCCCGTGTTTGAGCCGCTTTGCATCCCAAATGCCATGGCGTGCCCTTGGGCTCACGGGCACGTGAGGTCTAAGCCACTACAGCCTCTGCTACAGTCAGATCGCTACAGACACTGCTCGGCTACTGTGCCAGCTCCCAGCTTATATTGACTCCAATAATTAATTGCTTTTTCTATTTTTAAATATGAAAGGGTCTCTGTTTGGCTGTCAAGTGCAGTTATCGCAGGCATGAAAGAGCCAGTTTTCAGCTGAAATTTATCCAGAGGTTGTTTGGGATTTGTAGATCTAGGGGCTGCATTTCTCTCCCGAGCACAGTTCCTCCAGGGTTTTGTGTAGATTTGCCAAGTCTCACACAACTCCAACCTCCCTTTCCCTGCAGC
This sequence comes from Haliaeetus albicilla, assembly GCF_947461875.1. Taxonomy (NCBI): domain Eukaryota; kingdom Metazoa; phylum Chordata; class Aves; order Accipitriformes; family Accipitridae; genus Haliaeetus; species Haliaeetus albicilla. The sequence goes on along the minus strand of NC_091502.1, from coordinate 16,006,448 downwards.
TTCAGGGCTGGGATGGAGTGCCGCAGCCCTGGGTGCTGCCTTGGCTGGGCTAGCTGGAGCTTTGCCCTGCGGTGCTTGTCAGCCTTGAAAGGTGGATCCTTCCTGCACATAAATCACATTTACTGGAAGGGGCAAAGTAGGTGCATTTCCTCTCTTTGTGCCAGACTCCACTTGAGGGCCATGAAGGCATCACCCTCCTGAGCTGGGAAACGTCCCAGAGGTGGGGAAGCAGCACAGGTCCCAGCCGGTGTTACAGCCAACACCTGCTTGTCTTTACTGAAACAAGATCACAGCTACCTCTAGGGACAGAGGTTTAAACTATTTTTTCTAATGGGATGGAAATAAATGTAAGCCAGCAACATTAAAGTAATAGTAGCAGGGAGGCCAGGCTGCCAGCGTGACCTGGGATGGCTGGAGGCTGCGATGGGGATGGCCAGGACGGCGCAGGAGCAAGGCAAAGCCTTCGCAGCATCTCTCTCCCTGTTGCTCTTTATTGAAAGTGCTACTTGGGTGAGTAGTTGAGGGTATTTCTGTCCTGTAAGTTAAAACACTAGTGAGCTTTACCTATTTTTTGATTTATATTGACTTGCAAAGTGAGTTGACCATAAACTAGCAGGCTGTTTTCCCAGGCTACGTTGACAACACTGAGTTTTTCTGTCTGGGTGAGCACTGACCTCGCTGCACTACTGCACTGCAGCATGCTGGCTACGGCCATGGGGTACCACCTCCTCCCTCTGAGGCATGGGACTGGCATAAGCCATGGTGCTTGCTGGGTTAGAAACCATCAGCTGATGGCTTGGGGATCTGAATCTGTTCGGGTCACAGAAAAGCCAGCCACCACTTTTCAGTAGGCTGCTAATGGCATGTCCCACTGCAGTGACCAAACCAGCTTCTTCTAGCAAGGTTTTGTAGTGCCGGCCAGGTCTCACCATCCATCTGACACCACCCTTCAGCTGGTGGTATTCTCACCCAGACACTCATAGCTGAAATGCTTTTCTGGAAGCAGGTACAAGTGGCCGCACCTACACCAAGGAAAAGGCTGAGGTTAAATCAGGTTTGCTAGCTCATGTCAGCCAAACCTGATGGAAAGCTGACTCACTTTTGGTAAACAGCTGTGGTTGTTTAAGATACTGCCACCCTGGGTGTTTGACTCTGTCAGAGTCACAGCCCTTGTAGAAAAAATGGCTGGAGAAAACAAACAATCATGCCTTTGGCTTCCCAGTTCACTGCCTGGCATCTTAGCGTGAAGCAGCCTCCGTGCGTTTGTCTCGGCCCTGGGCTACTGGGATGCCTGTGGCTTAGGTATGCGTTGCTTTCTGGGAGGCTGGGGAGGAATAATCTAGCAGAAAAGGGAGGATGGATGGCACTGCAGTGTGAATTTCTGGAGCTAGACTTTCAGAGTGAGGGTGGTACTGAAGGGGCAACTCAAGCCACCCAGATCCAACGTCTTTCCCTCCACTCACCCTGGCATTAGGTGGAAGACAGGCAACAGAGTCACAGTCAAGCTGTCGGGAAGTCACAGGGACATCCATGGTCTGCACAGACACCCCCCATTTGTATGTGTGGTGTTCTGATTCTCCAGAGCACACCCGAGGGCTCACACCAACCGGAGCAGGCTCCCAAGGCTTTTGCAATATAATAGGGGAGAATTCCTCCTTCCTTTCTGGGCAACCTGGCAGGAGGACAGGAAGCCAGACATGCCACGAAGTAGCAATCAGATAGTTCTCTTAATCAGGGCTCACTTTCTAAGAGCTCCAGCAGGCTTCTGAATTTTGCTGACTATTTTGGGGGGCTGGTATTGGTATTGCTCTGAAACCTGGAAAAAACACCCAGCAAGTAAGATGGGTATGCATATTTCTTAAGTTATGTGCAGTACAAAGGATGTCTCCAGCACGACAGTGTGTGGTACCTCACTCTACCCCCATCTGCACAAACCGGGAGGGATTCCCACACCAGGCAGGGGAGACTCAGGGCCTCTCATTTTCTCTTTGCTTCACCCTGACTATTGAGATGAAGCAGGCACTGAGATAGCAGTGCTTACATTTTTTCACTGAGTTGAATACTTCCTTTCCAAGACACTTATGCACCGACTCCTGCAGAAGCCAAAGCCAACAGCGTACTAATACCTGTGCAGCACTGCTGAGCAAAAGGTCAAAATCAGGCTCACTGTATTACTCATGCTCCCTGCCTGAGGAACTGAAGGTAGTCTTAAAGATTATGTTAGGGCTTTGGGAGATTTATGATATAATTCCAGGCTGTCTATGGGCTTTCCCCCCACCCTGTCTAGCTGCCTACAAATTATAATAAATTGGAAACACTGAATGCCTGAATATCCAATATCCAGGGTCCCTGACACAGCGATGGCTGATGTTTGGAGTTTCACTTCTCAAGGTGAGTAATGTCAATGTGTGTGACCGCAGTCAATTTCTCACTGTGACAAAGACCCAGCTATAGTGATCGGGGACAAGAGTATGTCAAACCCCAAAGGTTTAATCCTGGATGCACTTCTTCACTCTGATTTCATGATGTTACACTGTCATAGAATGGGAGAGCTGACTCTAGGAGCTGGAGGCTGTGATTCCGTTATTGATATGCTCCTCCTTGTCCCCTCATTGGATTTTTTACTGGAAACATCACAAGAGTTTTGTGGGGTTTGAGCTATGCTTTTTATGAACCAATTTATGCACCATGCTCTGCTCTCAGCTGCACCATGGTAATTCTTGAGTGATTCCATTTCTTATTCAGTAACAGGGCAGAGAAATCACTGCAATGTCCTGAATTTCATTCTACCTTTAGGGCTGCAGCATGGTGGTTTTCACAAGTAAATAAGAGGGTTGCAGGAAAATACAAATGTTGACACTGTTGGGAGAATTTAACCAACTAAACAAATTCCCAGCAATTGATCACGCTTGTAAGGTACCGGAGAGCAAAAAAAGTTGTGCTCCCACACAAACAAGAGTGATATTTTCAAACATGATAGCTGCATCTGAAGTTAAAAAAAAAGAAAAAAAAAAGAAACCAACAACCTCAGCAGCAGCACAAAACATCCTTTGTTGCCGGACGTGAGAAAAACACTACAGTTCTAAAAAAAGCCATAGGAAGGAAGTGGAAGAACCTCAGAGGCGAGTGGGAGTGCGAAAGGAATGTGGCTGCATTTTTCCCCCTCCCTGCATGTAAGCTCACTGTTCGCAGGCGAAGGGAGAGCTGTTGGGGGAGTTTTACTATTTGGGAACTTTGCTGTTCAGAAGTGCAGTTCATATTAAAGGAATTGACTCTTCTGTATTCTCTTTCTGGACTTTGTAGTTAAAAAAAAACACCACCACCCCAAAGGACTAGCAGGTTTAGTGTCCAAGTTCTGCTCTTGGTTCCACTTCTGTAAGATCAAAAGGATCTCATTTCTGATGATTACTTTAATTCTTTCATTGATTTTTACCACCTTGATGCTCCCACTCTTTGCAGCCTCCTTGGTGCACCCACAACCAATAAAACACGGGAGGGAGCAAGCACTGACAACTTCAGCACTGAAACATTCAGAGAAGCTCTGAATTATATTCCTTGTAGCTCCCAAGCCACGGAGATTGCCAAAAACCAAGCAGAAGAAAACAGAAGAGTCATTTGAAAACAATGTCGTGAAAAGGAAATCAATTTCGTATGCATTTCTGAGATTAAAGACCAGCATAAAAGAGAAAGAACGTGTGGACCACAATCTTAGGAGGTCCTTATGTCACGCTATGGCAAAGACTTATGGGCAAAGTAACATGTACTCTCTCTACTTACAATTACCTGCATCTTTAAAACACCTAACTGGACCACTGGGCCAGGGAGTAGCCTGATGGCCCTGAATAATGAATTACTTGCTAAGCTACAGTCACTGCTGGTAGTATGTCTCTAAGAGGCATGCATTTGCTGAGCAGTGCTACATGGGCCACATTTGCTTAACCTGAGAAAATGCCTTATCATTTCAGCACAAATTTGAATTCTCTGGAGAGCCAGCAGCAAGAAAGAAAACTGGAGACTTTGAACTGAAATAGAAAGAGACCGAGATAGTAAAAATCTCAATATACAAGGGATTTCTTTGTTTATTTGTTAGTGATGTTTGTCATCCCACTGCCTGGCTAAATCTTGCGGTAACTGTGAAATAGCCTAAATTTTGTTTTATGGGGGAGTGATGTAAACTCTGAAAGGCTTCACCTTTCACGTTGCCTCTTTGCAGCGGTGCAGTATGTTCCCTCTCTTCCCAACAAGAAATATAATTTATATTTAGCATTTCTCTTCACTTGCTCTCCATTATTAATGAGCCTTGCATGAGAACACACTTTCTGTTTTGTTCGAGAGTTTGTTTGCTCCTCTGCTGCCTGCAGCCATGCTGTTGCATTCTCCATACGCTACTGCAGAGAGCAAAGGCAGTCAAGGAGCATGGGCAGGACAAGGAGTAATGGCAATGATGCTCCTGACAAGCCAGGCTAGTCAAGGGTCTGTCTCCCCCTTCCCAGGAAGGTGAGAGGGGCAGCAATTTTGCTTCTTCATAAAAAAATGTGACAGAGCCCCCACACACCCTGTGGCTGCCATGCTTCACGTTCCTACTTGCTAGAGATCTGCTGCTATCTCAGTGTTAATGTGGAGGAGCTTATCTCTATGTCCAGCGCTTCCTGTGGGAAAGCATGAACCCGACTGCTGCCTTGTGTTTAGCAGAACTCCTTACACTGGTGCAAAACAGGTGGGAAACCATGTCCTGCTAAAAGACTTCTTAGCCACCTCTGTGCAGCAGCAGGGAACGGGAACCTCATGTTTTTTCTCACTGTGGGCTTCCTCCCAAGTACTGAGACCAAGCAGGGGTCCCAAAGATGGTTTGCTCCAAGGTAAAGTTTTTAAAGTTACTTGCATGAGCAACCACGAGAGCCCCTGCAAATTGGAAAAAGACCAATAGATCTTTTACAGCTCCCTGATGAGGCAGAGTAAGGCAACACCTCCATTTTACACAGGGGACCAGCAGCCAAAGAGAGCTGGAGGATGCGCCTAAAGCACACATGGGAAGTCTGTGGCACAGCAAAAGGAGCCGTGACTTCCAAACCAGCAGGATAAGCCCTTCCTGACACAGGCTCTTCTTCCCATCCTTCACAACAAAGGCCTGACTCAGGCCCTTGGCTCTGGGTACTCTGCACTGACCTACTCTTCACCCAGACCTTTCTCCAGGGGTGGTCAGAGCTCTTGAGTTCTTGTGTGGACTTCTCAGTGCTGGTAGCTGACAGCAGCTCAGGGCATACCAGATGCCAGGGTGATGAGTGTCTTCCAAACATACCGATAGACAGTTCCTGTGGTTCTGCTTTTTTGTTTACGCACGCAAAACCAGCCCCAACTCTTCTTCAACTCCTTCTCCACTGAGAGACATCTGGAGCCCTGATGGCCAGGGAGAGCCACGGGAGGACGGCCCCGGTGGAATGCGCGGTTACAGCACTGAGCTGTGATTGAGACGCTCGGTGCCCAGTCCTGTCTTCATCTTCCTGGGTGATCCTGAATAAACCTCAGTGGACTTGATCCACAGCCCCTCTGTTTTCTCTGGTTGCCTTCAAAGTCTACCAGGTCAGGATTCAGGTTTCTCTAAGGCTATGAGCCACAGCCATCATGACCGCTGCGTCTTATCACCAAGCTCAAGAAGAGATCCAAACTCTCTGCCGATAGACCACCGATCACTATACCACTAACGGAGAGGAACAGGCTTGACAACTAATGAGCATTTCTAGCGGGCAATGTGAATGCTGCCTTCAGTGCCCAGCTTGCTTGCTGTACGGGGCAGCTCTTTCTCCCATCTTAGTTCTGCAGCTCTTCAAGGTAGGACCTGTCTCCTACAGCCTGTGGTACTGCAGGGACTCCCTCCAGGGTGGGGGCCCACCATTTGTGCTGCAATACTGGAAGTCATAACAGGACGCTGGCTCCACGGTGGGAGGCAACACCCACACACGTAGGGAACGATGCTGGGAAAATTCCTCGGCGCTCCTCCCACGGCCCATGTGCCCCAGCTCTGCCAGCAGATATCGGCGGGGGGCCCTGGGCCTCCCGTGCACCGCCGTCCCTGCAGCCCCTCTGCTCCCACCGCTCCCTCCGGCACGCGGTGAGGCCGGTACGACGCGCTGACGAGGACGCGGCGATGGTGGTGTAAGGCTGCTCTGCATCGCCTGCTCTCGTAGGCTCGACAGCTACCAGTCAGGACAAGACTGTTCCCAGAAATCATTCTGCTCTCACATTAATGAGATCACTTTTTATGAAACAGTGTGAAAAGTTAGATCAGATGTGTTTTTCTCTGTGGGAAACGCGTTGCTATTTGTCATTCATAGGATGACAGTGCGAAGAGCTGCGTGCACTCTTCCCATTCCCTTTCCATCTCTACACTTGGGTGAACGGGGTGTTTTGCCTGTGCCTTCCACCATCACCAGAGTTTATTTTTAACTCACTGACTGTCACTGTGCCTGTTTGGTGACTTCCAGTGCGAACAACAGCTTGAAATTGGCTGTTGCAAAGCTGATACTCGAGTTAGTACCAACCGATTCAGCTTTTGGTTCCTGCTCAGCGGCGGTGAGCGAGGTGAAAGTGCTGTAACCCATTACCCAGCCCCTGAGTCAGCCCAGGCCATTTTTTTTTGTTGTTTGTTTTCTTTACAGCAATCTCTTGAGTGGTTGCAGAAATGCAAACAGAAAGCGCTCCTGACAGATTGAAAATAATTAGGAACGTCTCAGAGTCACTGGAGCAGAGATTTTGTTATGATAATAAAGAATGTTCTTTGCTGGTGTATTATTTTAAAAGGAGAAAATTAAAAAGAAATATATCATGAAGGAGCTGACAGTGCTCAAAACCCACATCCTGTTGTTATCCATGGGCCTGGTACTATATACTGCTGGCAGCTGTGAGATGAACTTTCCCATTAGGCCCCTTCCAAGCCCTTAACCCTGACCCAAAGGGACCTTCTTTCCCTCTTTTAAAGGGAGAGAGAGAAATCAATCTCCCTGCTGATTCAGCTGCGGGCCTCTTATGTCCAAAGAATATTAGCACTGCAAAAAGAAGAAGGAAAAAAAAAAGTGCAGATTGAGGTATTTTTAATGATGTGGATCGGTGATATTTATGGACTAAGGTTCCTATCCCTGGGACCCATTTGATGCAATCAAATTACTTTCATAAAGCATCAAAGACTCAGATTCTAAACTGAAAACCCTTGTTTGGTCTTAATTCCTTCCAGCATGCTTAGAACTAATAATTTCCAAGACCAGATTAAAGTCACGGATACTACTACTCCTAGCTCTTGTAAACTTCCTCCTGCAGGACTGCCTTGCTTGAGAACCATAGACACTTTTCTCAGGCTTTTTAACAGCTACACACATGTCTTTTTAATTTCCTAAGACAAGGCTAGTTCCTTTCAAGATGTTCCACTGGCTTACTGCTATTACTGTCAAAACTCGCTTGCTCTCCCACTTTTGCCTGTTCTCTCTCTGCTTACAGGCTTCTAGGAATATATTAAGCTGTATTTTTTAAAACAGCAGTGTTTCCTTCTTCTTAGCTGCCTTGTTTTACAAAAAAAGAGAAAGAGAAGAGCAGAGCAGAGGGAGAGAAAATGGAGAAAGACTGAGAAAGAAAAAAGAAAGAAAAAGAGAATGAGGAGAGAGAGAAAGAAAGGAGAAAGAAAGAAAGAAAAAGAAAGAAAGAGAGAAAGAAAAAGAAAGAAAGAAAGAAAGAAAGAGCCCCACCACACTTAACCCTAAAGCTCAAATCTTTTCAATCTTTGTAAAAAGCTAACAGTGCCTCATTTAGAGGCAGAAGTAAAAAGTTCACCAGAAATGCCCCCATCTGGAAACATTTACTGGCTTAAGGTATCTCTGTCTTTTGCCATGTTTCTGTGAAGTCACATTTACAAGCTAAGCCAGCCTTTCTGCTCAGATAGTCAGGATACAGAGACAAAATAAACTTTACCCCAGAGCCTTGAGGATACTTGTAGTGCCTTGTAATATACCACTGTCACAAAAATCGTGTTTGTGCAGCACTGCCTGCAAGACACTGTCTGACAGAAGAGAACACAGCCATTTGGGGAGGTCGCACACCCAGCCAAAGGTTTGTGTCTGGTCCTCTATACCCAGAGTGACTCCTCTGAAGCTACTGAGCACACATTTCAGTGGTCTTTGAGGGGGTACCTTAGCTTCCTCGGGGCGAGCTGGGGCTGGTCCAGGCAGGGAAGCTGGAGGGAGATAAATGGGGGCAGCCCTCTGGAGAGCTCCAGCCAAGGTGAGCAGCCTCGACAGCTCAGTGAAGATCAGCAGGTTAGCACACCCTATGTCTGCCACAGGGGCAGCTCGAGGAGCACTCCAGGCTCCTTGGACTCTTCACTCACAGCTCTTGTCCCCAGCATGGTCCCAGGGTAACTCAACTTCGACTGGTTTCACATGGATTCCCATAGGCCTAACTGTGTCCAAGCCATCGTTTTGTTTTGCAGATTCATGGCAACTCTCACATCCTCTGTGTGCAGATGGTGTCCATGGACTGGGTCAGCTTCTTCAGTGCAAGAGCTCTGAGAAGTAGAAAGAGTGAAAGTCTCATGGGAGATGTCTCTGGAGCTGAAGGTGCTGAAGGCTCCAGCATCTCTAACGCTTTTGCCATGGTCCTGGACACAGAAAACCAGAGGGAAGGAAGAGGAGAGGGAAGAAGGGAGGATGCTACTACTTTGTATGGTGAGAAGCCCTCCTTTCAACAGAAAATAGCAAAGCTGCCTCCTCTTCAGCCTTTCACAGATAATTCTGGTGGGGGCAGAGGAGGTGTCTGGTAGATCAGAAGTAGGCTACTGAATTCAGCAGTCTGGTTAAATCCAAAATTAATCTAGGTAATTTTTTGTTACTGTGACAGTAGAAGGATGGATAAATGCACTTTGAACTCACTACGTTTTTATGTTATTTCTAGCTTTGGTATCTAACATGAAGTATCCAGGTTGGAAAACTCTGACCTAAAGGTTTTCTCCATTTCATCTGTGAATGAACTCAGCAAAGGTTTTCCTGGCCTGAGTAGGAAGTGGTGAAATTTAACTCATTCATATGCCAAAACCACTTTAAGATCCTTGGTGAGGAAGCATTATGGAAGAGCTGAGCGCTCAGAAATTGTGACTCAGGCTTTCCTCTCTCCTGTCCCACCCCCAAAAATTACAATCAGGAATTGGCTCTAAAAGTGCTAATTATTATTTTTTTAAACAAGTAGTAATGGAGGAGGGAAGTATTTGATTGGACTCCTAGGTTTGAAGTGACTGTGTTCATCTTTTCAAGCTCTTCTCTGCTCCTGAAAGGGACAGCTTTGATTTTTTTTTTCCTCTTGGTGCAGATCTAGATGTCAGGTATAGGATGTGACCTAGGAGGAGTCACAGTAGCTCCAGTGACTGGGGACGGACTGTGCAGTCTCCTAAAGCACTCTCTCTCACGGCAATGCAACTTCACAAGTTCTCTTCTTGTCTGTGATCCCCGAGTGTGATATGGACCAGGGGTGAGCTGAGCCTGACGCAGGGGTCTCGGAGAGGGAGGGAGGCCACGGGGCTCCAGACGTGGGGTGGAATGGGCCACGGTGGGAACCTACACCTTTAGAGTAATCACAGGACTCAGGGACCTGGAGATTGAAGTGAGACCATCCTCCAAGGCGAGACTGCTGCTGCAGTCAGGCGAGCTGGCAAGCCACCAAGGATAAGGTGTTATCATCATTCTAATTAGCTGCTGAGTTACGATCCCTGATTTCATCATTTCATGGAGTGCACAAAGAGGACTCCAGGGAGAAGGAGCCTTAGCACAAGGCGCACTTTCAACACAAAAACTGGGCTGCCAGGATCACATCATCTTTTGGCTTGTGGACTTACAAAGTGGAGGACAGGAATGTGCTGAAAAAGGGAAGCCCTCTCTACTTCTGAGTAGCCCCTAAGGTTAGGGATGTGACAGAAGCTTTGAGGGGAATGAAAATTTAAAAAGAGCTAGCTATTTGTTTAAAAAAAAAATGAAAAAAAAAAGAATATAACACTTTGCTGTTGCCATCGGAGATACGAGTCACAAAGAGGACACTACTGCACATCACAAGCCTGATAAAAATTATTATAGGAAACAGGAAAAGTGAGTTTCTGTAGGCGTCACATTTAGAGGGAGGAGACCTAGAAGAAAGAGTGAGGAGCTGGTGATATAAAGGACAGCCTGGGAGTTGGAAGTTATAGCCATGTGACATTGTGACCTTTCAGGCCTTAGACTTCAAATGAACTTTGGCAAAACAAGACTCTGTCCAGAGGGCCAGGCATGATGGCAACAGGGTCATGTCACACGAAATGTCAGAAAACTCTGTGTCAGACAAATAAGAAGCAGTGAACTCTGGAGCTGGCCGCATCAGCACAGCTTCCCACCCCAGGGCGAGCTCTGGCGTCTGCCACCACATCCTCAGACCTGCGCTCCTGTTCATGGGCACCTATAGCTCCGGCAAGGACTTGGAGACCTTTGTTCCCCTCTTTGGCACCTCCTTGCCCTGTCCTAACTATAACCCATGGTTAGAAAAGAAAAGGTTAGCATAATTCATCTTCTCTAGTGCCTGTCTCTGAAAGAAAATTAGTTGTCTTAAAGTATGCAGATAAGGTATCTTATCTGTCATTCTGTAGCCAGCGGAGCCTTTTAAGCCTACATGTCTTCCCTCCAGAAAGCCCGGTGAACATGGGGCCCTGGTGGCTCCAAGAAGACAGGTGCATAGAGCACCTACACCAAAGCCGTCTACTGCTCTATCTCATAGTCGCCAGAGGCTGAAGAAAGGGTCTCACAAGAAGCTGTTGCTACCACGTAGAATCTGGTATTGTAACCACCACCAGCAGCTGTTCAACACCAGAGTACAAGAAGCTCTAACAAAGTGCTTATGCTTGCGTCGGGGATAACAACCCTTTCTGCTATAATTAGCGGGGAAACTGAGGCACGGAGAGGCAGGAGTTGCTCATGGCCACACAGAGAACGAGTGGCTGGACTCCAAGCTCCTTCACCGATGCTCTCAGCTGTGATCACCCCTCCAGGCCATGCTGCCTGCCACCAGGAAAAAACAAGAAGAAAGTCTGCAATTGGGCAGCTTACAAGACTATAAATATAGTTCAAGGTTGCAGTGATACAATAATAATCCGCAGGAGTAAAACCTGAGCCATTTATGTGTGTGTGTGTGTGTATAACCAGTGCTGGGTTTGTGTGTATGTTTATAATGCTGCTCAGAGACGTCCTCCCCATTATACTTTGAGTAAATGCATACTGTTCTGAAGACAAATTATTTTCTTCATGTGGCTGTGCTTTCCTGGTCCTTTCTCATCTTCCAGATGCAGGGCTTTTTTTTCTTTCCCTCCCTGCAACTCATTCTCCTCCTTGCCATCAAAATCCTTCTTTCCTTCTACTCCTGCCTTCCTGCTCGCCTGGGACAACAGGAGCAGCCAGCCAGCAGATTTGCCCAGCTAGCAACAGTGCAGTCAGAGTCCTTCTCTCTTGCAGAACCAGTAGCATGATACAGAGGAGCAGGAGGCAAGTGTAAGAGAAGGGAAAAAGCTTAAGGCAGTAAAAGGATAGTCTGGCTTCCAGAACGCTGCCTGGGAAGTCTCTAAATTGTATAGTTGATGTACAGGTGTACACCAAACTGTAATCAAGAATATGGAGCAAAGATGGCTATTCCTGCCTTCCCTCCAACATGGTTTGGGAGTCAGCTGAGAAAAGAGCTCACTACCTTCTTTCCCTCATGCACATTCCTCCAGAGATGTGCTTCTTGCAGCTTTCTTTTCCTCTGTCCCTGTCTGCCTTGCTTCCTCAAACCACAAGACACAGCTGGAATCAGGGACAGGCTGCTGGGCCAGCCCACCTCCCCCTTTTTTGGTTGATTGTAATCTCACCTTCTTGTGTTTTCAATATACTCATCAATTCTCTTTTCCGTAAACAAGTCAAGTCTTCATTTCTATTCATTCACAGTTTTTGCTTCGTGAGCTTCTCCTGTGAATTCACCCCATGTGTTATAACGCTGGATCATGTTTAATTTATGCCATTCAGTCTCTCCTTCAGACCAGCCTCCCTGGGCAGCAGCCCCAGCCTTTTTGTACCACTGTCCCAGGACAAGGGCTTGGAAACTAGACCCTTCCCTCTGGAGCTCTCTTGGCTTTTCCACTCTCGTTGGCTCAGCTCCTTTCCTTCCCAGCCTACCAGCTGTTCTGGGAACAGCAGCTACACCCGGAGTGCCACAGGCAATGACTCAAACTGCTTTGTGTCCTTAGGCCAGTCAAAGCATGCCCTAGTTTGGGATGCTTTCATGTACCAAATCCCCGCATGGCCTGACTTCCCAGAGGTGCTGGGCAAGTCAGGTCAAAGTCAGTGAGTACCAAGAGGCTCAGCATCCTTAGGCATGAGGGAAACAGTAACACCCCAACTGAGGGGACAGATTAGACCACAGACCCTCATTCAGTTCCCAGGGGAATCAGCTGAAATCTTTAGGTGAAGGTCACGACTAGTCCCAGTCATGTCAAATAAGTAACTCCCACAAGCACAGTTTGCACCAACTGGTTCAAATGCATCACATTCCTACTCTAATCACTGATTAAAGAGGAGGAAACTGCACATAAATTCTGTTATTGCATGGGCTGGACTTAAACCCCTATCAGTTCATATCTTGTTGCAACCATAAATCTTCTTCAGCAACAGCAAGTTTTTATCAAGAAGTAGCCATATATTCCTATTATCTGGCAGCTGGCCTAAGATCCATAGTTTATAAAACCTGTTTTAAAATAAGCCATAAAATGCGTTACATATATTACTGTAAACCCCCAGGGGTTCAAATGCAAGAGTTGGACCACAAAATCATGAGACTGGCTTAAAAAAAACAATCCAGGAGATTTAAGAAAGAAAATAATGAAAAGAATCCAACATTTATTCACTACTGGGTTTCTGAAGCTATAATACACATTGCCTAAATGTTCACAACATTTTTTCCCTACAGCCACGATGGGGTCAAATATTTTTGAACAAACTTTAGATTTCTGCTTTCTCACTTTCTTTCAGGGGCTGCTGGTTTACCAGAGAAATAGTTTTCTTACAACTTGCCATCATAAATGTATGAATTCACTGCACAAACCAAATGACGTTGGTCATTATGAAGTAAATCTTTTTGCTAATAATGACACCGACTATGATGGAGTCATGCCAGAAGTCTGATGCCATTCTGGTTAAGATTAGAACATTATATTGTCCCAGGGATACTAGCAGACATTCGACTAAGCTGTCATAGTTGGCAGTAAAGCCAGACCTGCCCAATCCAATACATTCTTCAGCTGACGAAATGGACCGAAATGATACAATGGGATCTTCATGGGCATTAGAAGGAGTTGGAAAGGGTGAGGCGATTTGGCAGGTGTAGAAATGCGATTGGGAAAAACAAGATAAATATTTTCCCTGTGAATAATTGTCCACAAAATCTGCAAGTGAGGCAATAAAACCCGGCTTACTGGAATAACTCTGGCCTGTGAAAGAAAGGTCTTTGGTAAAGATGATGCAGAACGATAAGTAAGAGCAAAGGAGCATACCATACAAACACGGCTGTGAGGCAGCACTGTGTGAAGGCAGGATGGCTTTGGGAACACCACTATCTGGTGGGGACTGTGCTGCCCAAATCCTGTTCAGTTCTGGAAGTGGAATAGTGCAGCCAACAGCTTCCAGTGGTTCCTCTGGGAAAGGCAAGCAGCTTCTAGTGTTTGTACATGGTGTTCCCATTACAAAGGCTGCTCATTTTTTATAAAAATTTTGGGCTGTAGTGAGACCAGCTACTCCAGGTATCTAATGTAGCACCCTACCACTTTGGTACCTAAGGTCAAAAGAGGGGCTTGTTTGCTATTCACATTGCCTGGCTCTTGGCACAATCAATACATAATCTGTTCACACGGTACCTTCTGACATCATGTCTGAGCTAAGAAACCTACCTGCAGAGTGGTAAGGATTTGGTTGGGTGGTGTTTGGATGGTCCAAGGATTTGAGTGGAGAAAGCTTAAACTAACTGGGACATTAAATAAGGCACAAACCACAACTGGTCTCCTGCCATCCTACTCTTTCTTTCTGCAGACTGTACAAAGAGCTGGAGTGAGCCAACCCTACCTAGCAGGTGGTTTGAATCATAACTAAGATAAGGCTTGTTGCAGACAGCCTGAAGATGACCATTTTATTATTTGCATGTTATTGATTCTGATTATTTTCATGTCAAAATTGATCTCCAAGCCCCCACAGATCTCTGATACAACTGGCATCCAAAGATGGATAAAGTGCAAAAGGGTTTATACTTGCTGAGAGAAATACTGACTTGCATTCTTGCAGTTATGTCTATATAACCTTCTGAGAAGCATTCGGCCCTAAGTGGCTGGCTGGCGCTCAAAACATTTCTAGAAAAAGGCATCAAAATCATCTTTTTTCTAGGCTGTGAGATGATGGTTATGTAGGTCCCCTGAGGGTGCTCTAGCCCTGTAACCAATGAAGGCTTTGTAAGCCTTTCTGGAAAGGCTGAAGCCCAAGCAGAAGGCGAGTCTGGCCCAGGTCTATCTGGAGTAGATGTGCTCAGTCCTGAGCAAGCAGGAGGTCCAGCCTCGAAGAAGGGAGTGCTATCCTGCAAGGGCAGCTCCGCAGAGTCCTGTGCATCTTCCCCCTCCACTGGGTAAGAGCAGCTCACAAAGTCATAGAAGCAAAAGGAAGGATTTTGCCCCTACAGGAAGCCTTGAAACCTGTATTGGAAATCTTTCCTGAAGATGACACATTTATGAACAAGCATATTGCAGGAAGCACATAAAGGGAGTATCACTACCTAGTCAATTACAAAGGATCAGGGACTCCCTTGATTTCAGAAGGTGTAGAAATATTTACTTTTATCCATTGGATGGTGCCAGAGGTTTTGGATATTTGGCCATACTTGAACTGCTTTACTTTTGTAAATAATTGATAGGACAAGAGGAGAAAAAATGCTTACGAAGGGCTCTGGTAGACACCAATGGTCCCTCCCTCGCACTCAAACAACATGAAGGTTGTGACACAAACCGACAAAGGAAAGGAAATTTATAGATACTGCTGCGCCATTAAGCCAACCCAAACATGTCCTTTGCGACACACAGCTGAAGGAGGTCACTTGCATATTTTGATTCCCAAAACAACAAAACAACCCGAACTCCCTGCCCAGAGACACCCAACACCTGCTGATGAGCAAGCCGTGGAATGCCCGCGTGTACACAGACGGGGCAGGTTCCCCGTCCAAGCATGTGGCCCAGCTGTGCCTTGCAGGCGGAGGAACAGCCTGAGCATCCTCTCCTACTGTTCAGGGCTCGGGAGTGGGATGGGTGAGCATTGCCTGGGTTCTCATTACACTGCGGAAGCTGTGAGACTCTCCTGGGCTTAAGGCCGGGATTTTCACAGGGAGCAGGGTGTATAATTCTACCCCCTGAAGCTGCTCTGAACATCATCCCAACTGATGGCTAAAATTTTGTCCTAAGTTACATCCTCTTGGACGCCGATAAGGGCTCCTGGAAGTGCTGGGTTTGAGTCAGTCGTTAATTATCAAGGTTCGTCCCTTTCCCTTCTCACAGGGAGGCTGTTAAAAAGAAATTGTAGGGGTGGAGGGTGGTAATGGTAAAGCCATATCTTTCCTCTTCCTTCCTTATCTCTGCCTCTCTTCCAGAGCTTCATTTTTGCGGATCTGCCTGGTTCACAGAATTGCTCGCGTTCCCTCTGGCCTTAAAAAAAAAAGGGGGGGGGGAACAAAAAGAAAAAAAAAGAGGCCCAGCCTTTACAGCAGTATGCTCAGAGGGAGAGAAAAGCCTCTCTTCACCAAAGCACCCAGAGCTCATGCTCATCCACGACCTGTATGGACGTATTCTCTCTTCAGGCCAAACCGAACACTCAAGAAACTCCACGCTTGTCAACAGTGTAACTGGAAGAATCGGGCTATGTGGCATTTAACAGGCACTCTCTCAGACATGCAAGTTATTATTTTGATCATTGTGCCAAGCTACAACCCTCCTCATCTCTGGGGATTTTGCTCTATGTATTCAAATGCATCAGCATAGTTACCTAAACCTCTACTCACCAGGGCTTATGCATCTGCTGCAAACCTTCATTCTGAAATTAGCTTTGCAGTTTATTCCTCTGCATATGCTTTTAATAATTGAAAAGCAGCTACGATCTCCTCAGCTGAGTGGCATTTTGCAGCACATTTGTCCATATTGAGAACTATGTCTGCTTAATATTTGCAAACCAAGATAAACAGAAACAAAAGAAAGGAAAAACAATTTACAGCTTTCCAATGCACACACATCCAGCAATATTTTTCTCTACCAGCAAATACATCACAAACACATTAGGCCAAGAGCGGCAGATGTAAGGACTGCCAGGTCTTTGAAACAGTTTATTTTACAACCAATTAGACCAATCGTCCGCAACCTAAAAATTCTCTAAGTTGGCAGTCACACCAGGGAAGCAGAGATCTCTGCTAAAATGGCCTACTAAGATGTGGATGTAATCATATAATTGCTAAGTCTGTTTCTTTTACATAGAAAAGGATAACATCTGGTTAATTTGTGCACAGAACTCTGGTACTTTCTTTTTTTTTCTAAATGTACTCACCTATATTTTCATATCATGTAGCAAGCTGATCATGGTATTTTTGTATTTGTGTATGCAGTGAAAGGTTTTGGGAGGAAACTACCACCTATGCAGTCTGCTTGGCCTCTGCAGTTTTTCATGTCCATGGGAATGGAGCTGCTTTCTCTCCAAGGTAGCTGAACTGCATTTCTAGGAAATGCTCACTGGAGCCTCACTTTCCGCAGAACGTTTCAGCGATGCCCCAGGACTTGCAGCTCTTACACACCCTGAAAGCATCCCTACCCTCATGAACTCCTCCCTTTCCTTATGCATTTTTTATCATTTTTTATGTGATGTTATCATATAAGAAAGCCAAACACAGAGCAGCAGCCTCCCAGAAATTCCTCTCTCACTACCTTAGAGGCTGCATGAGCCCATCGAACATGGACTGGCTGCCAAAGACGGCAGAGGCAGAACAAGCAAGAGACCACCGTGGCCAGCAAAGTGGGAAGCTGTCTTGGCTTCTTCGTGGTTGTTCAGCTGTGTCTAAGCATCTGCCTATGACAGTTTTACAGAGGGTTTGAAGGTAAAGGGAGAAAATTTACTTGATGTTTGGTACATTTGAAAAATCCCTCCCCCAAACTGCAAAGAGACTTCCTTGAAAATTCAATTAATGGCCAAGGGAGCCACTAAAAAATTCAGTTAGTGGCAGCAGAACCAGAGCAGGTGGGGACTGACCAGAGAGCCCACAAAGCAGAGACAGGTAGCTTATGTCTGGTATGAGTGAAAAGGGGAAGTCGATCACAAGACAAAAAGACCATGGTGTGGTCAAAGCTGAGTGAGGAAAATTACCTTTTTGACATCATTTTGAATAAATTCACTTGCCTTTCTGTTCACACTGCCTTTACATTTGGAGGCTTTCTAGAGATGAGTTTTCAGAGTGCTCTCTCTGCAGTCTCAAATTACAGTAATTATGAATTACTCCTTTCAGATAGAACTGAGGTTTACGCAAGATTTTTAACTCATGCCTTTGCCAAGTTCTCAAATGTCCACTCTCCAGGCCTGAATACGAAGGCTGGGTCACAGAAGTTGTCCCAGTTTGGATAGCTTACGCCAAGAAATGCTCATCAGCAGGACTTGAGCTGCATAATGAAGTTTAGAATTGTGAAGAAGTGTTAAAAAATGAAACTATTCCCCAAGTGCTCATGGTGTGACTTGCACTGGTTTTACCCAAAGTTCTGACTTGCTCCCAAGACCAGAAACATTCCCAGGAATGCACATCTAGCGTACATTAGTCACTATTGGGCTAAACAGCAAGACATGCTGTGTATTTAATGAGTTATCCTCAATTTAAGGCCTATAAAGAGTCTACTTTTCCAATAGTCCTTTTTTAATTTAGCCCCATTTGCTGAAGATTGCCCATTTAATGCAACACATCATTATGTTTTTATTGTTAGCTTTTTATGAACTGTACCAGATTAGCTGCAGAGAATTTACACTAGATGCCCTAATTAGGCCCTTATAGGTAGTCATAATTTTCTTTTCATGTACCCATAAAGACTGATAAATTAATCTGCAGGAACATGAACTCCGTCATCTTTTCTCCCTCTTCACTACTCACTCCTTGTTCTGATAAAGCCCTAATGAACCCACTTGCACAATTCCCTTCTGTTTTGTTTTCCTTTAAAGGCTAATTTCAACTAGACAATTCAACCAACTGCAATATTTTTCCATATATGATGCCAGAGAATAAGCAGCAAGCATGATCCTTTCTTATATGATTTAATCATTTCCATTCTGAGCAGAAAACGATCCATCAACAAAGGCAAACAAAGAGGTGTGATCCATAGGGTTTAACTTTGGATTATTTATTTAACAGAGGGGAAAAGCAGGCAAAATAATAAACAGTAAATCCCTGCTAATTGTCAGTTAATTAGCAAAAAATGTCAGAGTAGGAATAGAATCTCTCCAAAAAACAGTAGCAACACAAAGAGTTTTCTCATTTACAGATTTGAATATGCCTCTCACACAGAACACAGCACTCTTAAAGGATCCAGTTTCTGATTCAGCAAAATCTTAAAAACTTCCTTAAATATATGCTTAAAACTCTGCTAACTAAAAGTGAATTTGGAGGTGGGGATTTTTGCAGGATCTCCCTTCAGTATTTTTTGTCCTTCTCAAGGCAGAAATCAGTAAAGGCAAATAACATGGTCTATTCATTAGTGATAGCACCCACTTGCAAACTGAAAACCGTCACTTTTGCTGCACTAAGTCCTTATCAACGGCTTGTCTTCTTAAGTATTGGCTCAGATTCAGCAATCATAGAGGGATTGTTGATTGCATTCATACCTGCAAAATGGCTAACTGCACTCCTAAACACATGTACAATTTCCTTCTTGAGTATTGAAACGAAAGAAGCTATGCTAGCAATATCAGCCATCAGCTACAAATGTGGAAGCAGTGTGCTTACTAATGAACTATTCAAGATATATCAGGTAAAAATGTGACTTTGGGTTATTAAATGAATGAAAACGATATTAGTGGTCTCCATTGATGAAATGTGGTGCTTAAGAGGCCTTGGGCTTGTATCAAAAAGGACACCATACCAAAATGTCTGCTGTAGTCCACTATACCAAATGCTAAGGAAGAAAAATGTAATTTTAAAAAACCCGGGGGTGGGGAGGATTCACCACAGATAGCACCCACAGTGAGTGGTAAAGGAGCTGAGTCACTGCTGGTACTCTGTGGGATTACAGTGTGCGGAGGAAGTCAGGATGAGGCCCTCATGCACCCTGGAACCAGAAAGTCCCACCGCAAAGCTCTCCTTAACGCAGAGCATTGTAGTTTTCCTTGGCCTCCTCTTTTGCTAGGGTGGGATTTTTTTTTTGCTTGGATTTCTAAGGAAAAGCACAGCACACATGTGGTCCTACTCCATGTGTACTTCTATGTGAATACTTGCATCTGCCTAGCCTTAGCCCCTAATTCTTGTATTTTCTGGACAATTTTAACCAAACACTGAGATATAAATGAATCTGAAAACATTTTAGGTAACTATATGGCTATTGACAACAGGTAGCCAGATAGAGAAAGCAGAGGTGTATTAATGATCCCACGGAGGCAAAGGTGCAAGATGACCGATTCCTTAGCAGACATCAGTGAATCCACTCAAGGCAGCCAGGACTCACTTGCTCACCACCCACGGAACAACCAGACGTGTTTCAGAGGGTTGTTTCCCCCACACCGACTGGTGCCTAAATGGGAGCCACCCAGACCCGTGAGCCTCCTGCACCGACCGAGGGCAGGGGGTACCCCTCCTGCCTCTGCCTCTCTCGCACCTCTCTTCTGACCCCCATGGGGAGGAGGAAGGGGTGCCTCGCACTACGCCGGGACCCTCATCCAGTACACAGCGTCTTCAGGCACTCGTTTCCAGCAGATCTCTGCAGATCCGCTGCTGCCCTGTGCAAAACCAGCACCTCAGCTGTTAGCAGCACAGCAAAATTTAAACATCCCAAATCTTGCAATCATGGATTAAGCAATCTTGCTCCTAGTTTGTGCCTCCTGAGTGTTAACTTCTGATAATTTTTATCCGAAAGAACAAAGATAAAAAGGAATAACAAAAGAAGTACATAAAGAAGGGGATGAGAATGGAAAACACAGTTCTAACTCCCCCAAGATATAACTGTTCCAAGAGTGTAATGAATTTTATACCAAGCACCAGTCTTGCCAGCCTCATTTAATTACGGGGCCATATACATAACCCCATCAAATTAAGTAATCAGGGACACAGTTTGGCTCCCAGACTCAGGCAGTGTCTTTTGATTACATCGGGGGAAAGAATATTAGGCCTTTGGAACAGCTATGGCCTGCGTGTGATTTTTCACATTATTTCTGGCAAGCACCCAGGATGTGTTTTTGCAAATACATGGCTCACCAAATAAATCTCAAAGGCCTGTGGAGCTCTCAGCCAGAAAAATGCTCCTTACCCCTGTCTTATGGGTAATTCTGAAGGGGGTTTGCTCAAGTGAGGATACGTTCCCAGTAAATAGAAGACAGAAGATGTTTTAGTAGCGTTTGCATGCATGGCAGCAATGCCAGACCTACCATGTGTTCTGGACAAACACTGGCATCATGGTGAATGGCATCATCTACCAGGTGCTGACACTGTGTGTGTTACAGGGCTCCCAGAGGGAGCAGGTTCATTAGCCATGTCCTCTACCGCTATCATCTGCCTTTGTTTAAACTCAGAAACTGAAAAATGCTGCCCTAACAAAGAATAGTTACTGTTGCCCTCAAAGGCTGGCATTGCTTTCTGCACCTGAGGCATCACAACATGCTCAACCCTGTCTGTGTCCCACCCAAACTGTATGTTCAGAGTCTTTTTTGGGCTAGCCATAGACTTTTAGAGGCAGGGGTCCAATGGGAGACATTTGGCTCACAGCCTCGGTTAGAACTAAGCCATGTACATGTGAGTCACTGCATCCTATAGCCGCAATTCACACCATACTTGTTTCCCCAGGCAGCACTGCTGCCTAACCCTGACAATGAGTTATGCTGCCCAAAAGGAGCATTTACACAGTCTTTATGAAATGCCCTAAATCTGAAAGGTGCGAAGGGGGCTTCTTAGGAAGTATGAAAGCCCCAGAAGCTCAGCACCATCCCTAAAGGGAGTGAACATTCATAGGATTGAACCTTTTGGTCAAGCCTATGTTGTGGTCAACCTGGGTATTCTGTGCATATACCAAAAAGCATTACAATTCATCTTTAGGGATTGCATGGGATCTGCTCAAAGCCTTTTCTGCTCAGCAGGATCAAAGTAAAAGTGCGATCCATATATTTTTAAAGCAGGATCTGTCCTATACTTTTTACAAATTAAAACTTTTCTTTGCTTTAAAGAGCTAAAACTTTTTGTATCAGAAATCATTCAACGGAGTTGGAAATATCAGCAGTATCCCCAATGTAATAGCACCACTCCCCAAGCATTCAAAAATCATGAGTCAGATGCCCCCCTCCAAAAGAAAAATCACACAATTGGCTTCAAAACTTGCACATAAAAATGTAATCAATTCCAAATATGGTTTTGGATTTCTTAGGATATAATCGGGATCATGTTTCAACCATTTTTCTCACACCAAAAGCGCTAGAAATTTTCTTTGTTTTTCAAATCAGAGCTGAGAGATTCTCACATAATCCATTGTTTCTAGGAGCTGGGGTTTTAAGCAAAATAGCAAACACTGGCTCATGATAATATCACAGAGCTGGCAACACTGTCAGTGTGATACTTTTCTCCTACCATTAAAAGTCTGGAAAGGAAGGGAAAAACACCAAGATGTTCAAAAGGCTCTAAACAAACTCTCCTTTTGCATAAAAAGCACCTTTTCTTCAACCTCTGCTCTGTGTGTTAAATTCAATATGGATCAAACTCTTTTTATTAAACCATCACTGCTGACCAGCACAGTTGCCTACAGCAAGAGCTGCATTGGTGACCTCTTTTTGTGAAGCCTTCAGTGCCCTCCTAGAAGTATCACTGGGATGCGAGGGCATTCAAGTCCCAAGTCCAAGACACTGGGATAAATCTTGAGTACAAGACGTGCCATGTGGCCAAAGGAAAAGGTGGATACATATCCTTACACCAGGCAAATCAGTCCCTATGGTGGCCTCCTCTCCTTATGGCCAACAGCAGCTCAGACTGGGAGCTCCAGGCCGTGTTCCCACGCAGTCTCCAGTGCGGAGCAAAGTGCTCTGTACCATGCCCCACGGCCACCTCCTGTCCCTTCGGCTGGCACAGAGCTTGTCTGGCCATGCACGGTGGCACGCGGAGACACGGGGCAAGCTCAGGCAGGTGAGATCTCACAGGCTTCGGAGGATATGTTGTGGCTGGGTCCATGCCTTATAGGTGAGCTTGCTGCCACTACAGAGAGCAAACCTCACGGGCTGCCTCAGGGCCTGTTTGACTTACACTGTAGAAGTACCCCCAAAGCTTTTACCTCTATCTTAAATGGCCTTATTTGTCTTTCTCCTCCTCTGGCAAACACTGAGGGGCAGGGCGTATTTCACCTATTTATAGAGCTCCAGGCAGGAGCAATTCACCCTAAACTCTTTTTTTTTTATTCAATGGAAAAGACTAAGCATTTCTAAGGTACAATTTTTCTGACCTATTTCGGATGTTCATAGATCAAGTCCTATGCAAGGTGTTCTTATTTCTCTCCACTGACCATAAACAGATCCATGGAGACCAGCTCTGTGGTAGATGTCTAAGATGTCTTTTGGAGGAGGGCACTGGAGGACTCAATAGATGCATGTACAACAAGAAGATCTCCATATTTAAGCCAAACCTCCTGGAAGGTTTTATGATAGGACTGGCACCTGCCTCATTAAGGAACAAGGAGAGATGACCATTTCCCACATCACCATTCAAACCCCACAGTCACTCCCTAACCACAGGGAAAACCAAGCTTGTAACCACCAACAAAGCATGTTTTGCATCCAGCTCAGATATAAACTGTTTCTGTGCTCAAGAAAACAGCACTATGCCTAAAATGTCATTTATAGCGTCATAGGTTTCTTCTTGGACTCTTTGGACAACATGAAAACCACTGTCCCCAGCCAGTTTTTAACGAGAGTTGACTAAAGCCAGTGAGAATTTGGCCATAGCTGTGTGAATTATGGGCCCGTAGTTTTTTCCTAATGAAAAGACAAAGACATTTTTGATCATAGCCTCTGCTCCTTGCTGTCCTGGGTATTTTGTTAAGGTTTGTAGGAGTTCTCCACAGAAATAAGCAACCTGTGTCACATCTGGGAGGACTGAATGGCCGCAGGAGAACATTTCCCATTATGCTTCCCAAAAGTGACTTCTGTCCAATACGGTCACACATAACAGCACTGAGCTCAGTCAAAAGGCTGTTGACACTCACTTCGAAGAAAGTTTTTAAAGATGCACTTGGAATTTAGTGGACACATTTCTCTCAAGAACATAACCCTGCCTTCCTCAGCACCTCAGTCCCCTTCGGGTCTAGGAACAATATAATGGTCAACTCTGATGTGAAGAGCAAGTAATTATTCTGATAGAGCCCAAACTGGAATCTGTGTCACCAAGAAGATCAAAATATCGATACTCCTGTTTTCCAGAGAGGGAGAGTTGACACAATACTCATGGAGAATGCCAAGTCAGGCTTTGAATGAAAGGCAGTTGTTGTTCTGAATCTCCTAACACTGGGCTCCACCACAGTGCTGACTGCCCTGCTCAGCATCTTCATAAAGCATTTGGGGAATTTGGTCATGGACTGACTAAACTGCTTGAATTTTTTTTTAAAGTCAATTTAAAATGGGAAGGAAGTGAAAGACCAGAGAAAAGCAAGCATAGTGCTGCTTTTTGATCCTGGAGTGATTGTAGTAATTGTAATCTTTTATATCTAGCTACTCTTTACAGTAATACAGTGAAAACGATGTCAAGACATAATAATTTGCTAAACATCTAGAGGGAAAAGGAAACCGAAATAATAGGCAGCACAGATTTAAAATGAGTGTTTCCTTTTTTGTTAAAACACACACAATTACCAATGGATAAAATCTTAAAGGAGAAATAATTCAGTATGCCAGAATAGGGCCACTGTGATGTGGTTTGAAAACTGGCTGAAGGTTCATAACCAAAGGCTAATGCTCATGTAAATGTAATGAGTTCTGCCCTGTGAGGCAATGCATGAATCAGTGTATTAAAGTGGACTTTTTTCTTTAGTACTTATTAATGATCTGAAAGAAGAAATAAACAGTTCAGGAATGAAACTGCCAACTGCTAACAGAATGGGAGAAACTGCAAGAAATGATGAAAACAGAGGAATACTGCAAATAGAAAGAAACCTGCAGTTAGAAAGCATAAGAAGTTGAAATTTAACTTGGGCACAAAAATGGCAACTTGTTGCCTGTGGAAAATAATTACTTGGCTTACATACACTCAGCAAGGTGGAGTCCAAGTCCAGATTCTGAAAAGATGAGAGTACTGAGGAAGAGCAGATGAGTGCCATCAACATGCACACCCAGAGCCTCAGAGGTATCCAAGCTCTCAGCTCACACTCCTTTTTCGGGAGGTAGGTACCTCTGTCCTCCCGAGAAATTAGTCCCGTGGCACAGTGTCACCAACCAGAGGGCACTAGTCCACAGGTGTGTTAGCCCGACACACCAACAACTGGCTTCCAAGTCTCAGCACTGCTGTGCCGGGAGGAGGCGGGCATAAGGGGACTGGGCACGGACACATAAAATGGTTTCAAGTGGTTGAATGCCCCCAGAGCTGGGCGCCTGGGAGGGCATCTTCAGCTGACAGCGAGCCAACAGGGCTGCCCTGCCTGGCACTGGTATGCAGTGGGTGCGCTAGTGCTCAGCACGTGCGGCTCCAGCCCTGAGGGCTTTGGGTGGCCCGAAAGGTGATGCTATGCTGCAGAGAAGACAGGGTGAGAGGGATGGGGACTGTTCATCCCCTGGCAAGCTCAGGATGAAGAGAGGGGAGCGTGCCTAGGAGGCAAGACGGCACGATTTATGAGGAAAACTGAAGAGCTGTATGGAGAATCTGTCAAGAATTAAGTGGGAGAAGTGAACATGGATGATAGCAACCTGCTTAAAGGGTGTAAAAAACAATCAGAAAGGCAAAGAATTTATGGCCCACTTTCCATAAAGTGTTCAGCCTCCTTTAGCTATTTACATCTGCCTATGTCTGGTACTCGCAAAGAAATGAGAGCTGAGCCCTTCTGAAAATCAGTTACATAAATGTAATGAGAAATTGAAACAGGAATAAAATCAATGCTGAATCTCAAAAAAAGACACCCTGATGCTGTGATGCTGTGGGACAGCATCCCGAGGGACGTTTCATCACTTGGGCCTTTTTAAATGGAACTGAAGAAAGCATTAGCACTAGTGCTGCAGGGAATCTGTGCTTCTGCAGGGAAAGAGGTAAGCTGTTTGCACCAGCAGGTGTTCTCCTCGTCAGCCTCAAACTTTTAATTACGCAGTGCAGGTTCACTTTTGGGCATGTTACAGGAAAAGAGCATTTTGAGCCCAAACCCATAGTTTCCCAGCCTCCCCAAGCTCTCACCCATTTGCAAACAATTGCGAAGGTGGAAGAATTCAGCGAACAGATGTAGCCTGCCCCCCTAGTCCCATCTGTTCACATCAGAAAACCACCACGCAATCTGGCACGGAGAGCACTCGCTGCTCAAGATAGATGCTGGCCTGGGCTGGGAGGGGAGAGGGAAGGAGGGGCTGGGGAGGGGCAGTGGTCGCAGGTCAGATCGGAGAAGCACTGCCAGCGCTGCGTGGGAAGCTTGCACAGCATCTGCCAGTACCACGTCTGGCTCAAGTCAGAACAAAATCCTCCAGCGAAGTCTGTCAAAACACAAAGAACCCGCGTGAAGCTTGTTGCATCCCCCTGCGTGCACATCTTCCCACGAACACCGCCGCGGCAAGGAAATGTTTCTCGTTCACCAGCCAGCCAGAGGAGGCTTGTGAATTTGGGGATGTAGGCATGAGAGGATGTGCGAAATACACAGCGCTGAAGGGAAGGCTGAAGTAAATGGGTGTTCAAAGGTGCAGGCGTGAAAGGCAGGGGAATACGGACTGCAAAGTGTCTGGATATTTGCTTTGCTGCACTGCACATCATGAACAGCAGTGCTTGGCACCCTTGAATGGGGTAAAATCCCAGCGATTTGGGAGCCTCAGTGATGTGGGCTTAGATCCTGTGTATCCAGCAGTCCCTGCTTCTTCCCTGGAAGCCTGACTCAGGGCATGGGCCGCTCACCCTTCCCTTCTTCATCACCAGCTCCTCCTGCAGCCTTTCTGCTGGGCTGGAGCTGGTCCAGGACACTCGGGAGCACACGAGGCAGCGGCGAGGTGATGGAGCTGCAGTGTGACAGCCACCAGCGCCGGGCAGAAAGCGGAGACGGCTGCCAGTTCACGGTCCTCCCAAGCCTCCTCCTCCTCCGTCTGTGGAAACAGGCCAACAGCACTTTGTTCCTTCTCAAGGGTGTTGCAAAGATCTAGACCCATGAAGGATCTAGCTAGTGCACCTTTAGGCAAGTATCTAGGCTGTAAAGTAGCCACAGCACTGCCCTAAGCAAGCCATCTTTGAGTTCTCCCTACAACAAAAGTAGCGTAAAACCAGCATGCAGCCAAGGTGCAGCGTTAATGATGAGAAATGTACACAGCCTGCTTCTAAGTAAATAGAGTTATACCATCAATGAAAAATAGCAAAGCTGTTCCTCCCCCACTGCCGGCGTAATTCAGCACTTCACATGTGAAATCACAAAATACTAATGGGAAAAGGCAAAGCCATAATGCTCGTCTCCTGCTGATAGCTGAGGTACGAACTATTTTTAATCCTTTTTTTTTTGTTAATAGATTTTCTTGCCTTGGTGTTTGGGGGTGCTTAATATCCTCTGGGAAAGATAAACATCGGTGATTATTTTAGGCCTGTATGACCTTGCTGAGGAGTAACATGACTCCGTGCAGGGCTGAGAGCAGACTTGGCAGAGCCGAGTTGTAAGGAAGTCTTCTATTGTGCAGACTTGCTTTGCCTGTGAAGCAATATGTTTTTTTGTCTTGCAGAGTGGAGCTCGGAGAAGAGGCTCAGCCTGCACCAAACTCTTGCAGAAAATGACTGACTCATTTTCAGAAAATCAAACAGGATCACAGGAGGAAGTAATAACTGGCCTTCGGAGCTGAACACTTTAAAACCCTGCTCTTGATTCACCCTCACAATGGCAAAGGAAGAAGACAGCAAATGACGGTGGAAAACAAGGCACATTCTGTTCAGTTTCAATCAGTCTTTGATTTATGACAGATTTCACTAAATCTTTAAAAAATGCCCACCCTAACATCTCCGGCAATGTTTTCTTTTAAACTAACAAAGCAGCGTTTCAAATTCCTGACCATGTCTTGGTTGGCCAACAGCAGAGCCTCTTTCCTGAACAAAATGATTTGTTGTAGCAGAGAGTGGAGTAAGCCACAACAGCTGTAAATCTGCATTTGCTTCTCTGCACAGCCCTGCTGCACCTGCAGATGAACTTTCAGTTCTGAAGCTGAAACAAACAGCCCTCGCAATAAATGAATTTATTAGCTGTCACATGTCCAAACTACTGCAGGGCACTTGAGTCACGGATGGAGTTATGAACAAGGGACAGGTTATAACCAAAGCAGCATAATGCAATTACTTTTAATGCTGCTTCCACCTAGTCTATTGCTCCGTTTAAGTCCTCTGCAATTTTGCCAGGGAAGCCCAGGGCACTGTCGTGGTCTGATCTCTTCTCCTTCCCCTGTCCCCTCCCACTCACATATAGCTATACGTGCCGCATACACCTGCACCATGTGGCGTGCGGCTGCGGTCCTACGCAGCATCCCCTGCCCCTTCCCACCCAGCCAGCTGCTGCGCCAAGCCCTTAACAAAAAGTTACCCATTTGGGGTAAATGAATGCAGCTGGGAGCTATCCTAAGCGTGCTTAGCTTCCAGCACAGCTCAAAATCCTTTTTGGATCAATTAAACTTAAGATTGTGCTTTTGGGCTGAGAGCCTGTTTTAAGACAGCACAAAGAAATGCAAGCCTGCCGTACCTCTCCTTGAATTCAGCAGACTCTCTGCAATACCCCGAGTGAAAAATGTGGCAGGATCTAAAGAGCTTCAGTTTACATGTGGGTCAACCTCCGAGAAAAAGCGTGACCAAATAGCACAAAGAAGAAATACCCAGGCACCCCGGAGCTTCCAGGATATCTACTTCACAAGCTTATCTTTGATATCTCCTCCCCATTAGAAGAATTTAGGTGATCTCAAAGAGGCAGAAAATCTGCCTTACTCAGCTGCAGGAGATGGCCAGGAGAAGGAAGGTGCGTTCTTGCAGCTGTGTTGACATGTAGCACGAGTTATTCTGCCTCCACAGACCTTCTACCTGGCTGGGACAGGGGTGAAAAAACACCGTAGGAATTCACAGCCCTTGCAGAAGTCTGTAGCAGCCATCTGGAGCAGCAACACTCTGTTAGGAGGAGGCTGAGGAATATGGATATTTCCTCATCGCTCATCTCCATAGCCTGTCCGCCCTATTGCCAGCACCCTTGGTTAGCCCCTGTAATTAGTCTCTGCCCAACCATGACCTTTCCTTCTCACTTGGGTAGCCTGAAATGCTGCTAGCTGGTAAAAGGTAAGATTTCAGTGAGAAGATATCACTAAGACAAACGGAGAAGACTTCAGTGTGTACAGGGGAAGCTTTGTACACTGCTGCCTAATAAAAAAAGATGTCAGGACAAGGATGCAATTAGGTTTGAAGCAAGTTTACAGCTTCAGCGCAACTTCCTCTCTGCCCGCTGCCCTGAAACTCAGACAAGCCTACTGCAAACAGAGTGAATCCCCTGGGGCCAGAGGAAGGAGTGCGCAGAGGTTTCCTTCCCATTTCTGCCCACCTCACCCCAGTTCTGCCAGCTTTCCTTCCCTGATGCTTGCAGAAGAACGTAAGCACCATTGACACCTGTATCTGGGGGCCTGGAAATGGTGTAAGCTAACATAGCTAGACCTGCTGTTGGACGTTTCCTTAGCTGGGCCTGGCTCAATAGCTACTAAGACCATTTTTGCCTTGGGGAAGGAAAATAAAACAGGAGCTCCGGAAGCCAACTTCCCAAATTTCTCTGACACCACAGCATGCACGACCCCAGAAAACTGCTGCTGCAGTTTATACCAGCCAGCTCCTCTCTGGCTAGTGGAGGAAACGCTGAGAAATGTTAAGGTCCTTAGAGAAGGAAACATCAGTAGTTCCTCGGATGGAGCAGCATACAAAAGAACATGCATTTTCAAGACGTGATTCAGTTTAACGATGACTCCCTGAAAGATAAACAACTTTGTGGATACTTTCACTGTGCACTCAGTAGAAGCTCTTCCTTTGGAAGGCAGTGGTAGAACTGGGTCCAAGTGTCAGTAAGAAGCCCAGCCTTCACACTCATCAACTATTAAAAACAATCCCTTCATTTCGTAAGACCTCACTGCTTTTAGATTCATCTACATCTGTTGTCCCCTTGTTTTTGTTGCTGAAAAGACTTGGAACAAATTATCTTCTGGAGTAAACTGGTGTGTCTCAGCTGATGTCAGTAGTGCTGCACCAGTTTGCACCAGTGGCAAATCTGGCCCCAGCCACACGAGAATCAGGAAGCTGAGGTTACAGAAAGGGTTATTTGCACTACAGGAATGAATGACAGTACAGTTTTAGTTTCCTGTGTGAATGCATTTCTCGCATCCCTCACTTTTGGTCGTTCTCACACACTGCATCCCAAGCACAGCATGCTGCAAGGCAAGATTAGAGATGTTGAGCATCTCATTAATTTGGAGCGTCCCTGAACACGTACCTACTACAACTCTGTCGGGAGGACACGAATTTCTGTACTGAACCAGCGTGTCACAAAACAAGTAACAGCTAAGAGGAAAAAAAGAAGACAGGATAAAATAACTCTTTTGAGCAGAGAATAGTTTTAAAGCAACAACTCTTCAGCTCCCTGGTAAGTAAGTACTCTGCTGGTGTAAGCTGTCACAGCTCCATCAAACCCAATTATTTACACTAGTTGATTTGTTCTGCTGTATTTGGAACACAGGGTTAGTCCAATTCTTGTTGCAGCAGTGGTAAACTTCTTGAGACATCACAGCCACCAAGTAACTGGAAAATCAGCTCCCCAGATAAATCCTATTAAATGCAATGAGATACAGCAAGGAGGCAACGGCTTCATTGACAAACCATGGCTGGATCCTGTGGTGATATCTAATCTTTAGACCTTATCTAGATCACAGTGAAATCAATAGGAGTTTCTGTCACCTCCCATGTTGGCAAGTTCTGTCCCCAGGTTCTCAGCTAGAGCTCCCAGCTCAACCACAGAATACTGAGAGCCAGCCTAACA
Organism: Haliaeetus albicilla; assembly: GCF_947461875.1. Taxonomy (NCBI): domain Eukaryota; kingdom Metazoa; phylum Chordata; class Aves; order Accipitriformes; family Accipitridae; genus Haliaeetus; species Haliaeetus albicilla. Next base: position 15,975,943 of record NC_091502.1, on the reverse strand, counting down.
TCAGACTGTGACGGTACACAGGCAGTCTTTTACCTCTGGAAGTAAACAGGTGATGCTGTTGGCTGCAGTTCACAGAAGGAGTCTCACATTGTCAGAGGTTTTGCAGGATTCACCCCTGAGTATGATCACAAGAGGACTGCAAGCACCAGAAGTTTGTCACTGACTGCTGCAGAGCCAAGATTTCCCTGTGTGTTCCCTGACCAAATCCTACAGAAAGTAATTTTGCTTTCCCCTGTTCTTATAGAAATCAGAGCTTTGCCAGATGACAATTTATGATGAACATTTATAACACTTTTCCCCGAGAAGTGCATGTTAAAATAGCATTCCTAGATGCATCTATTATAACACTGAACAGTCAGGTAGGAAACTCTGATTTCAAAAAGAAAATCAGAAAATCACCCCACAACAGTTCTTCCCTATAGAAAATTGATTTTTCTAAACATCCAGAAGCCCTGAAAGCAAGAAGAGTCCAAAACAAAACCCTGCCATTTTCCACCTGCTCAAATACGTTTTGGGAAGAGGCATGTGCCTCTGTCTCAATTAAATACAACATGAGAACATGGCATGGCAGCCAGGGTTGTAGGGAAAAGTCGCACTTCCAACAAATAAACTATGCAGCTGTGTTTTAAGACTTCAGAATAACCCTGACAACGTATACCTAGTTTCTGTACACTCAGAGGGAGTGCGATGAGAAGGCAGAGGCTAACCAGGGATTCAGACAGGGTCTAGCCTCCTAGGAGTGGCTGCAGTTATTCCTTCTCTAATGTGGGAGTAATGGGACTGGCTGCTTTAGTAAATTGCTTTGAGATCTGCCCGTAGTGATTTGTAGGAAGCATGCATCGCTATTAATTCCACCTCCAGGGAATCATGGCACTACTCAGAGTACCCGAAGCTCAGTATGCAGATAGTTTTTTGCTGGACCTTGATTCATTTTTTTCCCTGTTTACTCTATATATTTACTTTTTGCACTTCATTCAGGGTAGATAATGAAAACAGTATAGTCTGCTTCCACTTTTGTTTCTGGAACAGATCAAAGACTTTAATGGACTCGGACTCAGCAGAACTCTAAATGCTTCTTTCTGTACAGATACAGCCAATTAAATGGCCCTGTTGGCTTCCAGGAGGATTACTTGAGATCTCATTATTTGCACTGCTCTGAATTCAGTCCTTAGAAGACAGTGGACACATTCTGCCAAAAAAGAAAAAAAAAAAAGTGGAAAATAGCAAAGGATTTTTTTTGCGTCTCCTGTATTTAATGCAATCAGCCTTAGCAAAGTGCACTGCACTCCTCCATGTTCAAGCAGTCCTGTCCTTTTTTTTTTCCTCCCTGCCTTGGAATTGCTACAGAGGGATAAAGTTCTGCAAAGCTCACTCACTCACACAGTTGTAATAAGTCAGAGCAGGTTGGCTCCCTGCCCAACAAAACACAAACTCCCCTGAAGTCTCCAGCTTTTCCATGGCAACACCACAGTCATCAACACAGCAAACAATTGCTCCAACCCCTTCTACGTCTCCCCTCTTAGCACAGGGACGGATAGCATTGCACCCAGCCCAGGGACCTGTGCTAATTATTGGGCATGAAAGGAGACAGTGATGGAGATCGCGTTACCCTCTGCATGGAGCTGTAGGTGAGATCAAAGGAAAGAAAAGGCACTGAAACACTTAACACTTCTCAGTGTACTCCTGCTTGAATAAAAAGATTGCTGCTGCTGCGTGTACAAGACGTGAAATGCCAAAAAGTGTAAGCGTGTTGAGACCGAATGGGGGTGCAAACAGGAGGACAAAGCAAAAGTCCAACGCTGAGTCGAGTTCCTTAGCCCAAGAGAACCCCGTGTCGCTCCCAGGTGTCTAACGGCCCGATCCTTGCCATGGTTATTGGTGTGCTGGTGCCGGCTTTCAGGGGATAACAGCAGACCGATGGTTCCCCAGCTCAGTGCTGTGAGTAGCACCGCTCATGATCTGCATGGAAGGGAGCCGTTTCAGTGCTGGGTCCAGATCTGCCACTGCTTAACAACACTGGTGTCCTTCACACCTGTCCAAATAAGGGCTCGCACCGGGACCGAACACCACCATCCTCATCTGGTAGCGTTTTACTCTCACTTTGCATACGCATATAAGACCTCACAAGCTGCAAGGCAATAGAAAATGAGGCCCAGAAGGCCCCAAAATATCTTAGTTAAACTAAGAGCTAGTGGTTTTCAAGCTGTGGTCTGCAGACCCATGAGGGTCTGAGGACTACTTCTGAAGGGTCTGTGAAAGCTAAGCAAGAAAAGCACGTCAATTGCCACGAGGCTTAAATTAGTTGTAAATGAACCTTCACACGCATTGGAGAACTTTTAGAGGATCTGCAATTTGTAAAAGATTGGCAGGTATGTCCACAGGCTTTATATTCCCCTGTAGACATGGCAAGAACCTGCTCTGTGCAAGGAAAGCTACCCTGTTTGCAGATAATTTGAGGGTATATGTGACAGCGTGGATAAGAGTATGAGCAGTTCTCTGCCATTAAACCTCACCAGTGTAAACTCAGGAGTGGATATAGTTTTCCTGGCATAAGCAATATTATAATTTCTTTGGACTATGATTTCGCTTGTTTAGTTTTAAGGCCCTCGTTAAAGTCAGAAAGCTTTGTAGGCTGGAAATGCCATAGGCCGACTAGTTCCTTGTGGACAAAGTAGAATTTTGAAGGTAAATTGGCCCCAAAACAGCCATTTCCAGTTCTAATCCTGGTCCAAAAGAATGTCCTTCAGGCTTTACAAAATTATTTAGCTATTTTTATAGCATTTGAAAAAATGATTTCTCTGGAAAAAGTTCAAAATGGAAATAATACACCAAGTATCCAGGCTTAAATGGAGGCTCAGGTAGCACTGTGCTTTCAGCGTGCCTGGCCTCAGAGTAAGCCTGCTTGAAGGTATGAACCTCTGCTGCTGGACCAGTGACCTCAGGGTGTTGATTTCCACGGCAAAATCCTGCCAGCGTTAGTCTTTCTTCACCAACACACATCTGACTCAGTCACCGTGGGCCATGGTCCCTCGTACAGAGGGTCTGCGGTTCCCCTTGGTCCAGTACAACCTGTGGGAGAATTTATCCGTGCTGTGGGGTGAATGGAGCAAGCAAGAACCGTGGGAAGGATTCTGGTGCACTAACAGCACTCCGGTTACATGGGTTTCAGTCCAAGTTAGTGCAGAACTGCTCTAAACCATGACCTTGGCTAGATTAACCTGTTCAAACCTACGTTAGAGACTTTTTAGTGTGGATAGCTGTGGCAGGTACACTTGCCCTTGTAGTCATACATTTGAGCTATGGCCTAACTGTGGTGATACTGCTCAGTTTGGGGTTAAACACGATGCACTGTCCTTTAAGGAGGACCATTACTCAATAGTTTCACTATTTAGGCCTGGTTGCTTTGTAGAGATGATGCAGGCTTTGCTAAAAGTTGTACCCTTGATGGAGGAACTAAAGACTGATAAAAAGGAAACATCCTGCTCCAGAGAAGGCTGGATGACTGCCAAAGAAGTGTGAACTAGGGGAAGGGGAAGGGTGGCAGGGGGAGATCGTGACCACCGACTTAATTCAAGACCTGAAAGACTTACCCCCCAGCACTCCTTGAACATGCGCTGTAGAATAAAAGAACACTGTACCTTTAATTTGAAGCAGAGAAAACCTTAGCCCAATAGAAATGGTGGCAGATAAGCAACTACCAATAATGATTCTGGGAAAGGACTTTGGAAACTAAGCAGGTGAATCTAAAGCTGTATAAATTGCTTACTTCTTTAACTGCAGGGTGTGCTAGCTTTGTGGAATTACCACCTAGCACCCATCTTTGTGCAAATATGAAATAAATAATGTCTCTCCTGAGTATGTGATTATTGGCTCGTTGCACGCCAGGTGACGAATCTGCTTTTCAGACAACACCCTGATAGAGACTGAAACTATTCGACCAAAGAGAAAAAAACCCCAAAACCTAGAAGCCGCGGTTTGGGGATCAAGCCGCCCGGCCTGCATGGTGACTGTGGTCACATATACACTTCGTCTGGTGACAACCATCATGTACACATGTCAGTTGAAAGGCAAGATCCTCAGCCAATGAAACACTTTGGTCGAAAGAAACTTCTTGGCCATTGACCATGTATGACCACAGATCAGATTTGACTGTGGTATAAGTGGAGACCCACCGGAGGGCAAATGGAGCCAGTCCCCCTCAGAGCAGCAGGTCTGCAGTCGGGGACTCTCCCCTTGGGTTGGGGTGCTGCCTAAGGAAACTCCTTGAGGTCGAGAGCCCTCATCTTTTAGGTGAGTGATAGGCGCATTTTGGGTCATCATTTCTAAAGCTTAAGAATTCTTAAGTTAGTTGTACAGTATTCATTTCCCCTTGCATCACTGAACCTGTGGTTTACTAATGTTGTCAGAGTTCTAAATAATTTTGATTAAAGAATAAATTTCATTAAGTTTAACACCTGTTTTAATTTGATTGTGTGAGCCTCTGCGACAATAGCTTAAGCAAGAGGATAAGCTTTCTACACAATAGATGTATGTATGGCTCAGGTAGGATTTGCAGCAAGTAACGCAATGCTGGATACCCTACCATTGAGTTCAACTCTGACTGACATCAACAATACTTTGCATTATGCCTACAGTGTGATGAAGTCTTCCTGATGATATGTTCAATGCCATTTTAAGATTACTTCACCCTGGCCACTGGGTTACATCTGCACAGTACAGGTGCCAAAATATAACCCACTGGTCAGTGTGTGTTATGCATTCGTTTCTGTGGCTCATCCACAGAGGAAATGAGTCTCTCAGCTACTGCCGTAAAAAAGCTGGTTCTTCAGCCCACACTATGATAGCTCATAAATTTAATTTTAGAGGTCCCTGACCTCTAGAATTTAGTGGTGGTGAAAACAGTGGTTAGCATGCAAGTCTCTGTGTGTTAACATGAACAAGGATGCAAAAAAAGAAGTTACCCTATGATTATGTACGGATGACCTGAACAAAGCCAATAAATCCAAGCTGACCTCCGCTATGAAAATTATTTTTAATTTGATTTTTCCTTAGCTTAAGAACATAAAATTTCACTTTAGGCTTGGGCCTTTTTTCTTCAGTGGCAACATGACCACTGCCTTTTCTGTGAACAGGGTCACTAGCACAACCCCAGTGGCTCATACCGAGACACACTACCACAACTCCTTCCTGGGACTCCAGGGACTATGTGATGCACCGCCACAGCAGTCGCAAAACCTACAAAACCTACAGACCCAGAAAAGCAATCTGGAGCTTTGCATTAGTCTGCCTCAGCTGCTGGTGGGTTCTCTTCAACAGGCTGGGGAGCCTAAGGATGGACATGACGTTCCCCCATCACTCTCTCTTGTGCCACTGGTGATGGCTGCAGACCTGCATCGGGATATGAACCCCAAGGGGGTGCCTCAGCCAGAGGAGATCAGACTGGATTCCAGCGAGACCACAAGAGCAAAGATCAAATAGCTTATTAACCAGAGATGAAATTTCAGCCTTGTTGCTATCAGTACAGATTCTCTTCTTTCTCTCACTGGTGTTAATCAGAAGAAAATAATGAGATCGGGTATAAAACTGAAGGGTCCTGCCCTAGCCAAGGGCCTACATGTTCACTTTCTGCTTTGTACCCAGCCTCTCAAGTGCCTTTCTGCATGCAAAGCCATTCCCTGTAGATCAGTAGATCAGACCTATTCACTCTGCAACGCTAGTACTCATTCTTTTCAGACTGATGGGGCCAAAGCTCTCAACCATCTTCCTGGTGTTCCTGTGCAAGCCACAGAATCACTTAGCCCACGCTGGGAAAACAAACGTGAAGTCCTTCATACCATCGTCCTCCTTTACGGTGCAGCCCTGCCCACTTCACATCAAAGGTGTCCCTTGCGGTTAGCCACAACAGCCCCAGGTACCACTTGCTCTGGTTTGCGTGTCTGCACCCCCCACCACGTCAGCGTGCTATTTACTGCTGGCCCACAGCCTTTATACACACCAGTGGGCAGCATCACCAGCGCAAACTGCAACTGTTTAAATAAGAACCAAACACTCCTGCTTAATTTTGTGTTCTCTTTTTCAGGACAGTTTTCATGAATAGGCAGACCTTCTGCCTGCTGCGAGTGGGGAAGGCACTGACCGTGTCTCCTGCTAAGCAGCCCATCCTGGCTACTGCAGAAAGACTTGGCACCACCGCATCCCGAACCTGGCTAAGAGGCAGGAAGCTTTGAGCGTTGGTTCATGTAGGGCCACTCTTTATTTCTGATGCTGTGTCCTAGGAGTACAGTCCCCTGTTTGAAAGAGCCTGAGGGCCTTAATGGGCCCTCATAAGCACCTCTGGGTGCTGACCTGCCCTGCTTGGTTTGGGAATCACTTGTGCGAAGCATGCATCTTTCTTAGCATTTATTCACTTGCGTTTCTGCCGGAGCGTAACTAGACAGTCCTTTGCTTCAGTAACTGCTGTGTAAGAGGAATTGCTGGAACTGTTCCTGTGATGCAAGAGCAGACAAATAAAGGGAAGGGGGAGGCAGTGAGGAGGAGGGTTGATTAACTGGAGCATCCTAACCATGTGCGACTAAGGAGTGCCACAAGTAAAACTGACGGGAAATAAACACTGACAGTAGCTGTAGCTCATTCCCATCAGGCAAACCAAATGAAATCCAAGGGTGCAGAAACTGCAGGACCTGTTCAGAAAAATTATCTCATTAATAATGTTCCTGAGGTATTATTGACATCTATGGGCTTGCTTTTAAATTTTGCTGGAGAAACCCTCTAAGACACAGGAAACCTTTGAACAACCCATTTCTGGGCTATAGGGCCTCACAGTCTCCTGCAGCAAACAGGCTGTGCAACCAGGTCCTTGCCACCACAAAGTCAGTGGGATAGGGGAAGGACAAGAAGGTCTGCTATTTGCAATGCTCAGCGCCCTGCTTGTACAGCTCTTTTAACCTTTGCTCAACAGTATGTCTCATTTCTGCCTCTCTGCCTCATGCTTTTACCAAGGTCCCAATCTCCTTCCTGTCATTTCTTGATAACAAGGTAATAAATGCAGTAAAGATACTGATATGTTAGATTAGATAAGAGAGAGCCTTACGAGACTGACCAGCACAGTTGTTCATGCAGCACTTAAATGTGTCTTGCTATAGGCAGCTTTGTTTTGCTTCCAAGTCCATTGCTCCTGTAACCTTGTACCTTACAGACTATTTCAGAAGAAGCCAAGTCTGACAGGTAGCTACTTGCTCTTGTGAGAGGCTGTGGCTCTGGACTCCCCTACAAAGCACTCACAGTAACCTGGTGCCCACAGGAGGTTCAAAGTGAGCATACGGAGAGGTTTGTGAGGCAGGAAAAGGTGATGGCTAAAGAGGGGTTAAGTGTTGAGAGAGAAAGCCTGCTCTGAGGAGACAAAGCATATCAGGAAAAGGACAGGCACAAGTTTTAGATGTGTGAATGTTTTGTAATAGGACTTAAAAAACAGGAGATCTGGCCACTTGGTGCCTGTTGTACTGCTGCTGTGGATTTGGTCAAACTGGATCGGTGGGGGTTTTTTCCCTGAAATATGAAAAAACTACTTGGCAGGAGCCACGTTCTTCTTCTCCTCCTTGAAAGGATGATTATCCTGCTCTGTACTGATTGGCTTTCCTATTCCCTGGGTAATTTTCAAGCTTACTTTGCTTACATGTCATAGGATTGTGTACACAGAGACAGTGTAGACACTCAGGTACTAACAGCAAAATTTCACTCTCCTTTGCCCTTCAGCTCTGCTTCTGCCCTCAGCTCCTAGCACTGGCCTGTAACACCACACTAAGATCGATGGTTACCACATGTGCTGGGAAGTCCAGGCATCCCAGCACCCAGCAAGGACCAAGCACCTGTGAGAAACAGTGAGCCTGAGAGATGGAGTTTCAGCATTAACACTGGATTTCCTGGCTGGGACATGCCTGTGTGTGGTACGCCTAGAGTCCTTTACAGGTAAATCCCTTTTTAATAAATTATTGCTTTCATTTTTTTTAATATATTTTCAGTAATATATTTAAAGAATGAAAAGCCAAAACAGAGGGAAAGCAGAAACAGTGATGGATCAGAAAAAGGCAATGATAAAATAATAATTCAGCCTTCTCTGAAGGAGCAACACTTACATCATTGGCAAGAAAAGAGACTGGACAGTGTCCTACTAGCACAATTCAGGATTTTTCCTAGACCACACATACTAGCAAGGAAGGAAATGGGCCTTTTACATTTGTTCTCTAGTATTTCTAACTTTTAAAGAAACAACAGGGCCTGTCATTATACAAGGCATTTAAAAATAGTGTTTTCACTGTACAGCAAACCAAAATGTCATGTTAGTACTACAAGCATCATTTCAGAAAGTAAATAGGTAACTACTTCTTAGGTAAATACAAAGAATACTTTGACCTCTGGCACTGATGACTCATTGACTGATGCACTGATGTCAGATGTTGGGGGTTTTTTTGTGAGCAATGGCTCCCATCTATATTCTTGACTCAAGCAAAATCTCCTAGGGATAAATTTTCCAAAGCACTCCAGAGATTTTAGGCTGAGATCCAAAAATACAATTAGGTGTCCAGTTCCCATTGGTTTCAGTTCAACACAGAGAAGATTAGATGCCTAGATGTTATAAGTCAAAAGGATTCGGAATCCTAGCTGTTCCCAGATTGATCACTGGGATGCAGGAGAGGATCCAAGGGTCCAAGGGTCCAACTCCCCATCAAGCACAGTCATAGAAATACTGCTAACTTTGTAAGAACATTTCCTTTCTAGGACTTAGTTGCTCTTCATTTAATTATAATTGCTTTAAATAATCTGCATATGAGCATGCAACACAATTATATTACAGAACATTACAGTGGCATGTAGGCAGCAGCACTACAAAAATGTATCTAGAGTTCAGAGACACTCAGATTCTGGAGCTTGAGTCAAAATGTAAGAGATGACCAGGAGAGCCTCCACATTTTCTGCCTTGCCCATACCACCCTGCCCTATTTAAGGGTCATTAAAAATACAAGATAGTGGATGTACTACTATTCTTAAAACTTTGGTATACTCTTAAGTATTTTCTGAATCAGGCCAATAAGGATGCCTTCTGCAATATGGGGTCCCACTTCAAGGAGGCAGCACTCAAACTGAAAAGCATTTAATCCTATGTTTAACTTCACACATATTCTTTAAGTATTTTTCTGAACTGCAGCCTGAGCATTCACAACTGCATGCCCAGTTTGTGAGCACCCATGGCCTGTGGTGAGAGGCCAGAGAACCTACAAGTGCATTGTCAACTCACGGAAGTTTTTGCTCGAAGTTTCTTGTGACAGTGATGCAGGACCTTTAAGCTCGTCCTTTATAAAACTAACGAGAGGAGGAGACAATACACTTGTGGTCATTAGATTTCCAGTTGAAGCAAAGAGAGGAAGACAGCTAGAAAAGCAGTACAAGGGAAGATGAGGAGAACATGTGGAAACCATGTGTTCAGCATCTCTCTATTAGCCTGGCCCTCTGGCCCTTCCAAGCTAGATAAACAACATTACAAAGCAGTGTCAGGAGCATGAAAGGAGAGAAGGGAGGGCAATAGCCCAGGTGAGATAGGGGTGAATGTGGAGGAGGAGGAGGAGGAGGAGGAATGGCTAATAGCTTTGGGAAGTGGAGGAGGGGCATGGCAGAGAAGGATTTTACTAGGGGAAGGGGATGAGTGTGACTTGTGACCAAAAGAGGCAGTGCGAGGCTGTGGTGAAGAGTCCTTCTGACCTGTGTCAAAGAGCCTGTGCTTTGATGACAGCCTGGGAGACCCAAGCACAGACAGTAAGTCCTGGGAGAGGGCTCCGAGAACCACATAATGGACTGTTTCAGTAAATAGCCCTTTTGACACACCAGTCATCCAAATGCAGTTACCCCTCACGGGCTTGACAGAATGAACACGCATCCCGTACACTAGCAAGGAGGTTATCGACCTCACTAGCCATCCTGGCTCTATCAGGGTCCCTTGGATGTATTGTGTGTGGTACAAATGCATGTCAAAGCCCTTACGTATGGTTGGTATATATAGAAAGTTTTAGAAGTACATACTGTTTACTCAAGGGACTGGGTTAACTTGTGCAGAGCTATTCTGGTCCACCTGTAAATACATGGACCAAAGGGCCTTATGAAAAGTAGTTACTATGTATTGGCAAGTGTCACTTTTTAAAACCTGAATGTGTGGTATTATGAATGCTGGGATTTTGTTTTGTTTTTTAAGTACCGAAAATGACAGGATCATGTTATACTACTGGATACCATTCTCCCCCCCCCCCGCCCCAGTTCAAAGCTGTTTTTTTCCTCCAGTCCCGTAGGGCTAAAAAAATGTATGTTAAACTTGCAGTATAAACTGCTGCTGGGAATTACCCTGGTACCGATGCCTTTGCTTAGATGAACAGCGAGGTCTGTATGGCGACTGACCAAGGTGACAAGAGGGGAAAGGACTGCCGTGCTCCCAGCCCTGCTTACACAGGAGCCTCGCAGACTTCAGCCCAGGCGTGTCAACAGCTTCTTTAGCTGCCGAGTGTGACACTGACGGCATCCTAAGAGCTCCAACAGGGAGGATGGTCATGCATAGTCTGAGGATGGCCTTCGCGCTGCACCTGGGGCTGTGCTCTCAAGTTCACCATTGGCACAGGTAGCAGACTGTGCCTTCAGGTTGCCTCGGGGCACCCCTCGAAGGACAGTCTAGACTTACCCAAAGGGGTGGCTCAGAATAACTTAGCCTGGAATCAGCCATTATCTCTGTTCTGTAAACTCACGACTTACTTTGATGGAAAGCAGGAGGATTTTGTGGTAAAAGCAAAAAATGGCAGGGAGGCGAGGGGATGGGGCCAGAGTGTGTTTGCAGCTGCCGGCCGTCAAATTTCAATTCAATCAACATGACTGAGTTCCAGCTCCCAAGAAAGAGAGCTTTTGACGACATATTGACATAGCCTGAACTACAGTGGTCCAAGTGGCAGTGCTGTAATTATAAGGATTATATTTAATACTGCATTTGGAAATGAAGGTCTGAAACACTGTGACTCTCTCTCTCCCTAAAAGCTGGCCAAAATATGTCCCAGGAACCATTATAGTAATACACCAAGTTGGTAGGAAAAAAGAAACATCAGAACTCAAATCATTATGAAAGGGGATCATGTGGCTGGCAGCTCAGGTCTGCTGGGAGTTGAGCAGTGAGGAGGAAAAATGAATGTGAAAGGAAGGGCAATTGGATTTGCAGGAAAAATGGAAAGTAGTTTTTAAAAGTACAGAATTAACTGGTTTAATGAAATAAGTCTATTGATAATTAATACGCTACTTACTTTTGAATTCAGTTTCTTTTTGTAGCATGTCGTGGACTTCAGCCAGGCTGAGGCCTGTTTGTTGAACAAAGACCAAACCCTGCAAATACTTCTAGACTTGCTTAATTCTACACATCTTGATTTCAGTGCGATTACCCATGTGTGCACAATTAAGCACATGCATAACTGTTTCCGGGAACTGGGCCATAGAGGTAAGCAGCCCCATGTTGAAGACCAAGTATATCTAGCTTGGAAGGATGTCGAACCAAAAACTTTTAGAGAAGCAGAGAGAATGCACTTCTTTGGAAAACAAAACAATTGACTATAAACTAGCATAATGACCAGAAATAAAGAGCTTGATCCTGCATTAGGCTGATGTTCTACAGTGCCACGTCCGTAGTATTTCCCATAGGCGGTTTCAGGAGGGGCCAATCAGATCAGAATCAAGACTCAAAAGCTCAGATGTTGAGATACCATAGCAGTGAGGAAAATGGAAAAAAAGGAAAAAAAAGGGGTGGAAGGAGAGGGAAAGAGGAAAAGGGGAAAGGGAAAAAGGAAGGGAAGGGAAGGGAAGGAAAGGAAAGGAAAGGAAAGGAAAGGAAAGGAAAGGAAAGGAAAGGAAAGGAAACTGGAGTATCTGGAGATGGTTTCTAAAGCAACAGAACCCTAAATAAATGGTCTGATTTTCCAAAGTGAAAAACATAAACTGAACAGCCCATGCAGCATTTTCGCCAACTGTCACTGGGGTGGCATTTCTGAAATCTGGTGGAATGACTCATCTCAAAACAACAACTGTTGCCAACAAGGTCTTTCCTCCAGGTCTAGCTATTTGAATAAGAGAGCTGTAAAAAACAAAATAAACAGAAAAATCAGAAGCAATTCCTTGTCTTCGGGTTCAACTCTGAAGCTTCCTGTGAAGCCATCCACTCTCCAAGGTGCCTCCCCTACCCACTGAACAGGAATCCAGGTGATCCTCAGGGCCAAGGAAAGGATCAGCCCTGCTGGAGTGAACCCCTTGTTCATTAAAAAAAAATCCTCCTTCTGCACCTAGTCACCACCTTTCACACCATGCATATGTGCAGGATGCATCCTCCTGAGCCATTCTGCCCTCCATATGAGGGACTTCACACAGCAGCAAACGCTACCAAGTGAAGCATGACCCTGCCAACAGGTAGCACAGTTCTCAAATGGTTTGAGACAGACACCCTTAAATTCAGTGGGAGCGGACCTGGCCCAAAGCGTACACTGTCGTGCTGTAACTAAACGCAGCCCCGTCAGCACTGATAAGCATCTTTCTCTGGCTAGTAAAAAACACAACAATTTCAAAGACACTTTCTGAAGCAGTGTTGTTTTGCTGAATAATTTATGTCTCCGAGTCCTCTGAAAATGAGCAGCATACACTTCAGTGCTGCAATAGCTATTCAGTGGAGACAGCGCACATTGTGTTCAGTAAGCTCATTGCTTAAACACTGTTGCCATGACTATAAGAAAGTGATTATACTATTGTTTACAAGAGACTCTCGATAAGTCATTACCACGGTAGCCAGAGTTTTGCCTCAAGTCAAAATTTTTGGGAAGAAAAAAAATCTCACAGTTATAATTAACTTTGTGATCAAGATAATTCCATTGAAAGACTTTGAAAACTGAATACATCGTACGGTGAGGAATGAAAATAAGTAAGAATCACAAGTGTCTCAGGACTGTTGACTCTCTGGTTTTCTGACTGTTTCATTGGTAAATTCCATGGAGAAGAAAAGCCCTGCTAACTAAATAATTGCTGTAACTCATTTTCAAGGAAGAAATAATTTATAGGGCAAGCACCAATGTAGGAGTTCAACTGTGATGAGTAACTCTGTAAAACAAACCACTTTGTACACAATGTAAGGGAAAAAAGACTTAAAAAATCTGACTTAGAGGAAATGTTTGGGATTATCAAATATGGCTTTTCAGTATCCTGGAATGAAACCGATACCTAGAGCACTTAGTTCTGAATCCTCTAGTGCATATGTCTAGTACATGACCTCTTTATCTCAAAAGTGTGCTCATGATCAATAGTTTCCAAAACTACGAAGTAACTCTGAAGCTGTCGGAAAGTCATCCTCACATTTCCTACGGACAGTAACAGGCCACAGAACACAAAGCAAAGAGATGATTAATAGAGTGCTGGACTAGGAGTCAGGAAATCTGGGCTCCGTTCCCAGCTTTGCCACTGACCTGCTGTTTGACCTTGGGCAAGACGCTTGACCTTTCTGTGCTTCTGTTCCTTCTTCCATTCTTTGTCTATCTTGTCTCTTGAGGCCCTAAGGTATGCAGGGACGGGCACGGTTCTCACTGGGTGTTTGTATAACACCTACTCTAGGGAGGTGCCTGCAGAGCTCTCTAATAAAGCCAGGGTACCACAGAGATGACTCTTGCACAATAGCATGTTTTGTTTCAAAACAGAATAGCCATGATGAACCTTCTTGGGGTTTCATCTGCTAGTCTAGGATCTAACCGGGTCTTTCAGCCAGCTTCAGGCTCAGGCAGAAGGTAAATGGGTTTGCAAGATCTGCTTCCTCACTGCATCAGAAGCACTTTCATGCTGATTTCTAATTGGTACTAATTTCTCTGCACCTTGATTCAGCTGGGTTTGCAAGAGCATCAGAATTATAACTGAGTGACACGGGTAAAAATAGCTACAGGAGCCATTTCTGAACAAAAGGAATTTCTTCAGGGAAATGCCAATACCTGTACGTGAAGCCACAGGCATGAGGTATTTTCAAATTAAAAACATAATAAATTATAATTTTTCAGTAAGTGTGTTGGAATTCTGTGTAAGTTATTCAATTAAGAGATATTTCTGAGTCTTTCTCCCACCCCAAGCCATAAATGTGAACCTTCCTCCATTACTACCAGATGGGAGGCAACACATGCAGGACAAGGTGGCTCCCACCTGCTAGTGCTGGGGTGCAGCTGCGGCCTCGGCGGAGAGCAGATGACTTGCATATATGCTCTCAGTTCCAGTCCCACTTTGCTCCCGGTTTGCTGGAGCATCAAGTACATGAAGTGCTTGATTTGGGAGACTAATTTGAGTACAAAGTGCTGGAGAATTAACAGCAAGTAAAGCAAGAAAATATGAAGCATACATTTGTGATTATGAATGAAAAGTTGGGAAATGCTTTTCTCTCCTGAAAAGAAGGGGCACTGGCACATCTTGCACTTTTATTGTGAATCTTGGCAACGCAGTGCCATAAAACCCCAGCTCTGGGTGTCATGTGATTATGTAAAAGACTCATTTGGGTTTGTATTTCCAGTGCTCATACCTGTGGGTCAAAGGCTGAAAAGGTGATTTGAGTGCACCTCAAAGGCTCAAAACGCAGAAGTCAAATAAGAAGAAGCCATCAACTCATATGCATTGCCTGCAGCTTTGCCAAAGCAAACGTTCAAATACCCTGTCTTAGGCTCCATCAATAATGAATTTGGCTTCTAAGCCATAAAACTCACCATCAGATATCAATGCACTTTACAAAGGTGATAAATAGTATTTTTCATAGAGGAAACTGAGGTTTATGGAAGTCAAATAACAGGAGTAATCTGTTGAATAGATCCTAGAGTTAGAGTAGAAACACTGAGTTTTTAGTTTACAATGCGCTCACCTAAGAACCGTTGCTTGAGAGTTGCAGGTATTTTGTGTTAGGTATTGGTGTTGGCAGTTCAGTACAATTATGGATTGATTACCTGCATCTAATAATACTTTGGAAGACCTTGACAAGGTATGACAAATTCACAAGTTGGATCTCAAGAGGCTATAGGAAGCTTTTCATGGGAAATCTGGGGCATAAATACTTTATGCCTTCATCTAAAAAAAAAAGAAATAAAAATCTGTCTCTTAATACTGTTAGGTTGAAAAAGTGATCCAAATCTCACTTGGCACCAACTCCTTCTTTTCTGCACGCAAGACCACTGCCTCTTTCACTGCTCAAAGCTGTTCCAAACTGTAGCAGCACGATACGGGTAAAATCCTTTTTTCAGGTTTACAGCCACTGATTCATACTTGAGGAAAACACAGCCCTGTCATGAATCCCATCAGCTTCATGCTACTGCTGCTGGGAGTACCATCCCTGGGAAGTCACACAGGGGAATGCTGACATGTGGACACCGGAGAGAGGCACCAAAGAGCAAAGCCCTCATTCCTCTTCTTCTCTTTGGACCAGTCAGGTGGCCAAAGCTCTTCTACGTACCATGTAGCTGACTGTGTGTCCTCTAAACACTATGAGTTGCATAGTGGTTTCTTTAATCACCTTCCTGAAATCCATAGGCATGATGGTGTCAGGTCATTATCATGTAGAGCTGGGCCCTCAGCGGAGACCAGGGTCCCATGTGCGAGGCAGTGAGACAGTGCCACCTGAAGAGCTCAAGCACAGAATGGAAATAGTGGCACAACAGGGGACATGCGCAAGGTCACAGAGACGCTTGCTGGCAGAGCTGGCACCTCTATGCCAGCGCTTTTGTTAGCTGGAGCAGCTTGCCAGCTTCCAGCTCCTCCTAAACCATGTAGGAGGTGCAGTATAAATCTACCAGTGGAGATACTACCCTTCCCAAAGTTGTCTAAGGGAGCAGGATGGAGCCCTTCTTTTCCAGTAATGAGACATGGGTGAAGTTTCAGTTTCATAAGCCAACGGACTTGTTAAGAAAGGCAGACTACAATTGGCCTCTGAAGATGATATCTTGGTAGAAAGGACCACTGACAGCAGTTAAGAAGAGAGGCATGTTACGACCTTTCTTAACCTGCTAACCTAGTTGCTGGGGTTTTTTTGGTCACCGCAAGCTAACTGAACCCCACATATACCTTCTGCAGGCAGCGTTCTCTGCGAGCGGAGAAGTAATAATAATGAAGTAAGCCAAAGTTTCAGCAAAGCAGCTGCTCTGACTCAGACGTACCTTTCTAAGGTTCAGATTTCCCCACAATGTGGCTAACATTTTTGCTGGAGTTACACTTCTCAGCGCAGAAAAAACAGCAGCTGTTTATCACTCTCCTTTGTTGTGGTGCTACACACAAGGGACTCAATTTGAGGACCGCAGGGGGTGCAAGAGCTCTATCAGAGGACGTGCCGTAATAGTCAGGGAAGTTAAGAAGCCCATGGGTTGGCCTCAGAGAGTGTGTCAAGTCCAGGCAGAGAAACTGTTCCTCTGCTCGCTACCTACAGGAATTTTGGTGGGGGAAACAGTCTGTTAAACAGTTTCAGAATGGAGGAGAGTTTCATTAAATATATTCAAAGCTTAAAAAGCTTCAAAGGCAGCAAGTGATTTGACTGGAGAGCTAGGACTGAAAAGGCCGCTGCACTAACATACATTTAACAAATTCACTTGCTGAACTTTTCATTAAATATAGCTTTTATGCAGTTTCCAGGGGGTCTTGATTTTGGTTCGGAAAACGTTCTCACAGCCGAGGGAACAAAGATTTTAAATGACGCCCATGTCCATCCTAACCAAATGGCTCCCAGCAGGCCAGAGGGCCCATGACAGCAGATCAAAGTTTTCTACCCACAAAGGCAATGTGACTTATTCATTTTACCTGACTCGGCTACATAAATTGTTTTTATCAGAAACCAGCTTTGCTCCTGCAGAAGCACAGGGAGCAAACAGTGGTCCTTCACCTCACAAACAGAACATTTCATTGCTTTGGCACCGAACTTGTTAGTCAAAAGACCCCAGTTCAGCTTTGCAGAAGGGTTTGTGCTTTAATCCACCTGTGCTCACCGCACCATAATGTCACTTCACCCCATAGCTGGTCACCTTATACTGCTTGCTTCAGAGCGCTTCCAAAAGTTATGTATGTCCAGAACCAGAAAATGCAGCTATTTCTGCAGGGTACCCTGGCAGCCAACTAGCAAACAAAGCAAAGAGCTTGGGAGACAGGGGAAGTGTAAACTTGGGCCAAAGACAGCAGAGCACAATCCTTCCTTTTAAAATACTTGAGAATCTTTAATGCTAGCACAAGGGAGGCCAAACCTCAGCAAGCACAGTGTGGATCATAAAAAAAAGTTATTAGGAAACAAAGTCAGGGCTTCCATGATCATTAAAGGATCTCCACATAAAATAACCGCCTAAAATGAGGTTTTACAAGCCAAACTTGGCTTTTGGCACCACTCAGGCAACCCTGTCTTCCACTGAGGACCTCAGGGAACTGGGACAAACCCATTGACTCTTCCAGATTCGTACTGCCGTTGATGGGAATTTAGGGGAGTAGGAGGAATTAACCCATTCCCCTCTTCCTTGGCTACATCGTCTTTATGGTACTGTGTTCCCTTTTCTTTTTCACCTGCTTGCAGGCTGCATCTTGGGAGCAGGCCACTTTCTCAGTCACTCTTCTGAGTACAGAAAATATTAATATATTTAATTAATATTTTAAATTAATCCTTATAATGATAAATTCAGCACAACTTTGAGATGGGTGAAAGTAGAACAAGTCACCTGTGACTGATGACAAACATCGCTTAACACACTGACAGCCACCGGTGTGATGGCTGCAGTGAAAGAACCTGACCAGAATAATATAATAATGCCCACGAAACAGAGTTTGCAGCTTGCACAGAGCAAAATGAACAGTGCTCAGCCTAGGTCAGAAAAATGAAGGAACGCATCAGCCGCTGGAGATTTGAAACTGCCGTGCAAGAACTTTGGTATTACCAGCTCAATGGTTAAGCCACAGAAGAATGCCCTCCAGGGCTAACTGTTTATATATAATATAAATAATATAAACAGCTAAGTGCTGGAGGGCATATACATACATATAGATGTATGTATAAAAGAAAGACAGAATATTTTATCTGTTCCACTCCGTACCATGAAAAGTAACACCACCATATAAAAAACCAAATGCCAGCTTTTGGGAAATGCAGGGAGGCAGAAAGTACAAAAGCTTTCCTAGCTGTGTACCGAAGAATAAATTTCTCTTTCACATGCACCCACATCCATTGGTCCAGCTAAAAAAATCTGGTCTCCACTCTCCAATTAGAAAATGCTGCTGCCAAAGATGCTTTCTCAAAAATCAAAGTAACTCTGCTGAGTTAAGCCCAAACCAAACCCCACTAAAAACTCTCTCTTCTGCCGGTTTTAAACTGTCCACTGGGAAAAGATAATTATCAAATAATAGTATCAACAATGTCACATAATCACTTCAAGCTCTTTGCTATGTTCAAGTGAACGTTGTATCAAATGTTATCCAGTGTCAAATATTTACTCTTGAGTCCAACTGTGTAAATGACCCATCCAATGCCACTAAACATGGCAGGCACACTTGTAACAAGAGCAGTGGGACCTGCAAAGCAAAGGAAACAACCCAGCTATTTTCAGGAGAGGAAGTGCGGGGACAATCTTGGTTTTGCAGACAAAGAGCGTCCTGATAGGCAGAACTCCCCAAAGAGAGTTATGACTGCCTTTGCTCTTATCTGTGCGGACTTCTTTTTTAACTGGTGGACCTAGAGCGAGGCAGGTGGAGCTTTACAATCCCCCCGTGGAGTCCAAGGTGTGTCCAATCTCATATGCTCAGTGTGAGACTTGCACAAATGCTCCTGTCTTGTGCTTCCCTGTGCCAGAGCTGTACCTGCCACAACTGAAGCTCAGAGCTGCACCTTGTTGCAGGACCCTGCGCACCTCAGATCTGCCGCCTGGTGTAAGCAAAAAGTCTGGAATTAGAGGAGCAGTGCCTATCAGGCTTCCACTGGATTTCCTCTTGGGAAATGCCCCATAGAGGATGAATTCTGCTTAGAGATGGTTCTCTTCACCATCCATTTATAATGCACAGGACAACAGGCTTAGTCTGTCTTGTCCTTCCTCTTCAAGTACCTTTGGAATAACTGGTAGAGCAAATTCCTCCTCCAACTATGGCTGGAGGGAAAGCAAGACCCCGTTGCTGCCTGGCCCAACCCTGCCCTCTGAATTTTCAAGGAAGAGGAGCACAATGCATGACCCTCAGCCACTTGAATTCATCCCACTCAGACACTGTGTGGTTTGCTTTTCCTTTTTAATATTTGCAACAATGATGTTCTACGGAGCTCTTGGTAAGGGGAACATGTGCCTCCACGACACAGAGACGTGACTTTGAACCGATGCCTTTCTCTGTTCCTTCATTAGGCAGTCCTACCAGAGCAGCAAATGAGGAATGTCTGTGTCAAGCACAGAGTGGGAGGATCAGTGATGTGCAGCGATACCATTACAACAATACCGCTTCATGAGCCAGCATTTCTTCAGTGTCAAAACATGGTTCAGGGCCCCAAACGTCATGCCCAGTGAAGTCACATACCTTGTCAGCAGGATTACTAGACGCTAGCGTGCAAAAACGAGGGGGACTTTGTCAGACCTTTCCCTTGTCAAAGACACATACGTACAGAGTTATCTGGGAGGTAACGCAACACGCAACGTGGAGTGAGGGCCGTGCACGGCATTCTCCAGCAAAGAGGAGGTTAACAAACATTAGCGGTATTTCAGAAACAAGGACAATCTCTGTGCATTTAAAAGATGAAAATCTTTCAATATTTTCTTTGGAGTTGTTTCATTAGAACTTTCAAACAGCTGCCTCCAGCTATTTCATAATAATAGTAACAACTGGTGAAAAAAAATGAAAACAAACAAAAAAAACCCCACACAGGCCTGGTCCCTGATTTCAGAAAAGTAGATTTTTCTGGGACATACGTTATTAGGCAAAAGCCTTTTTTTTTCCCACAAGACAAGTGCAAAGCATTTCATTAATACACACTGGAAAAATAAGATAATGGCTTTCTCGATTGTGACGAGGAACGC
The DNA here is from genome assembly GCF_947461875.1 of Haliaeetus albicilla. Taxonomy (NCBI): domain Eukaryota; kingdom Metazoa; phylum Chordata; class Aves; order Accipitriformes; family Accipitridae; genus Haliaeetus; species Haliaeetus albicilla. The sequence goes on along the minus strand of NC_091502.1, from coordinate 15,955,859 downwards.
GGGGAGATTTAATCTGAACACTGAGTCAGGTCGAAGCACCTAAACTCCCCTCAGACACAATGTTATCGCATTAACACTTACATCATCACCCTCACAAATGATGCTGAGTAACGCAGCCCCAAACGTTGACCCACGCACAGCAGCAAACTCCCAGGTAAGAAGGAAGAAACAACCACAAAGGTCCCGCTTTAGCATACGTCAGGCACTAAGAAAGATAGGTTTGATGTCTGGAGCGGAGGGAGCGATCTATTTTCAGCCGTTCGAACAGCAGCCACGGGCCTATCAGGACGCAGTCACTCCTCTTAACGTTTCGCATGTGTGCCGAGAATTAAGAGTTGGAAGGCAGCACAGTGCAGCACATGCCTTCAAAAGCGTGGTACACGGACTGCTCGTAATAAAGTTAACAGGAGACAAGGCTTCGCCTCCTTGACACGTTCAGAGCAATTTCCAGTTGAAAAAGGTCAACACAGCACTTAGGAAGCAGCAGCGCCCGGAACGCTCTTGTAACTCTGCTCCACGAAACACACTCGGTGACGGTAACAAACCGACCGCTTCTGGCGGAGCTGGTGCTGGGAGCACCAGGCGTCAGACGCCGTCGCTCTGCCGGCCATCGCCGGACGCTCCCGCGCCGCTTCTGCGAGCGCCCGCCGGCCGCCGAGGCAGGCGGCTGAGCCGCGCGCACGGGCTCCGGTTCCTCGGCGCTGCCCGCCTGCCTCGTGCGTAAACAGGGGCCGAGTTCGAGGGACACGGCGGGAAACTGCTGCCCCGAGCCAGGGCAGCTGCCTGGCGCCCTGGCGAGGGGGACGAGGTGGGGCAGGGGGGCAGTTCTGAGCGCCGGCCGTCCTTCGGCGCTGCTTTTCGCCCCCGCTTTGGGGATGCGCCGGCAGCATTTGCCACCGCCGCCCCTCTTCGGGGATGCCCGCTGTCGGGGCGATGGCGCGCGACGCTTTTTTAGGAGCAGGACCCGAGGAAGCCCACGCAGTCCCAAAACCCCTTGGAGGGTGGACACGTACCCCGGCTCCCCCGCTCCGGGCCTGGCAGACCTGCCCGCCGCTCCTCACACCCTCGATGCCACCGCGGGGCCCAGCACCCGGTAGGAACCACCGCGGGGAGCGCCAGGCGCAGCGGGTCGAGCCGGGCGGCCGCCGACACCCCCGCCTCGGCCGGGGATGGGGCCTCGGCCTCGGCCTCGGCGCCGACCCCACCTTCGCGCCTGGCCCGAGGGACGGCTGCCGGGGACGGGGCCCGGGGGGGGGGGTGGGTGCGCCCTGAGGGGAGCGCGGGGGGGGGCTTCACCTCACGGCCGCGCGTCGCGGCCCCCTCCCGCCGGCAGGGGCCGCTGTGACTCACCGCCAGGAGGGCCGAGGCGCGCTGCTCCCCCGCCGGCTGCTCCCCGTTGATGCCGCCGTTGCTGAGGAGGTGCTGGTGGTAGTCCGGGGGCGCGGCGGCGGCGGCGGCGGCGTTGGCGGCGGCGTTGGGGGTGGCCGAGCCGGCGGCGCTGGCCGCCTTGGGGTGCTTGCCGGCCTTGCGGGCGCCCTGCCCCTGCTGCACGAGGTGGAGGAGCTGCAAGGTGCTCTCCCGCTCGCGGTCGGAGCTCTCGGCGCGGCCCCGCTCGTAGCGCCCCTCGCAGCTGAGGTGGTGCTGGCGGCAGACGGCGATGCGGGCCCGCAGCCGCTCCACGATGGCGCTGTGCACCCGGGGCGCCGCCGGGCCCCCCCCCAGCAGCCCGGCCCCCAGCCCCGCGGCCTGGGGGGGAGCCGTGTCGCCCATCGCTGGCTGCCGGTCCTGGCCCTCCGGATGGGTCGGTCCTCACTGCCGCATGGAGGGGGGGGGGGGGGGGGGGAGAGGCGGGGGCAGCGGCGGGAGCCCGAGCGCGGGGGCTGGCGGCGGGGCGGAGGGCGGTCAGCCCCGCGCCCCCAGCCCACCCCCACCCGGCCCCCGGGCGGTGACGGCCCCGCGGGGGGTTGACAGATCGTGGGGGGGGGGGACGACAGGGGACGGGGGGGGGGGGCGTCCGGCGGGCCCTAGGGTTGTGCCGGCATCGGCCCGGCGGGAGGGGCGGGGGTCGGGGCCGGGCAGCCCCCGCCGGGGGGCTCCGCGGGGCGGAAAGGGCGCCCGGGGAAGGGGGGGGGGGGGGGGGGAGCTCCGCCGGGGGAGGAGGGCGGAAAAAAAAATAAATAAAGCGAGCCGCTGCCTCCAAAATGAGTCCCTGGATGAAGGAGATCTCCCTCGGGAATGAGTGAGACTTGGCAGGTTTATTGATTTTATTTTATTGCGGGGGGGGGGGGGGTTGTTCCTTGAAGTGGAAATTTAAGGCATTGCCGTGCTCGGCGGCACGGAGAAACCCCCCGGCGGACCAAAAATCTCGTAGATTTGAGGGAGTGGGGGTTGCTTTTTTGTTGTTGTTGTTGGTTGTTTTTTTTCCCTAAAGTCTTTAGTAAATGTGCAAATAAAGAGCCGGGGAAGGAGGAGGAGGAGGAGGAGGAGGAGGCGGCTGGGGTTAGTTTAGTCTTTGTGCTTTCTCGTTTCTCTCGCCCGCTCTTTGCTGGCCACTCTTCGGTTTATTACTGCGTCCAACTGTCTGCCGCTAAATTGTAGTTCCTCTAAAAATAATAGAGACGGATCCCCCGGTCCGGAACAATGTCAGTCAGTGGACTTCCAGACCACGCTTCGCCTTCAGTTAATCCAGCCACTGGATAAAATCCGTACTGCTTTCAGCGCTTATTTCCCCCCTTAGTAATAAAGCAGCAAGCTACGAACCCAGGCAGAGAGCTCCTCTCGCATACTTTCCCTTATACTCCCAGACACTGAATAGTTTCAAGTACAGTTTCAAGAAAAGCACGGGAAAAAAAAAAAAAAAAGGAAAAAGGAAAAAAAAAAAAAGCCAGCCCCTCTTCAGACAGTAATTACAAACGGAGAGTTGCACTTACAAACTTCCAGCATTTTGCACCCAGCACAGTCCAGCCACTTTTCCTTTGTGTTTTTGTATATTCCATCCCCGACCCGCCGGGGCGGGTGGTTGCCGGTGGGCTGTCGGCGCTGCCTCCGCCGGACGCTGCCGCCGCCGCCGCCGGGTGCCCGAGCTGCCCGTTGCCCCTCCGTGCGGAGCGGAGCGGGGGCGGGAGGCGGGTGTCACCGATAGCGCGGCCGGGGACGCGGCGCCGGGGAGGCCGGGGCGAGGCGCGGAGCCTCCCAGCGGCCGCGCAGGGGAGTCGGGCCGCCGCCGCCGCTCCCCGGGAGGTATTTGCATGGGAGGAAGCCGAGGAAATCCCCTTTCCCCTCCTCGCTCGGTACCTGGGTGCCGGGCCGGGGCGCGGGTGGGCTGGGAGCCGCCTGAGCAGCCGGCGAGGAGCGCAGCCTCCCGCTCTCCCTCCTCCCCCGGCGGCGAGACCTTCAGGCGGGTACGAGGGAGTTAGTTCTCGAATAAATCACGGCGCCGCGCTCCTCTACCAGCTGGATTTCTCTGGAACAGACGGTCGAAAAAAACAAGCAGTGCCTCCTAGAGCGCTCTCACGCACGGGACGAGCGCACGACACGAGGTCAGGCTCGGGATGTGGGAGCTCCGGGCTCTGACACGACCTTCTTGGGCGTTCGGGGCAAGGTACCAAGCGCCTGCGCTTCGGTTCCTCCCCGGGAGTAGACGCAGCCTTGGCGCTCCTCTTGCCCGACTGCTCTGTTCAGAGCAGGGGTGGCCGACTGCGAGGTCTGGCCCCTGGCACTGGCCTTGCTGCGGCTGGCAGCCGTCAGGGTCCGCGTGTTGCTGTAGGTGAGCTGCGAAGGAGGATGCAGAAGTAGCTGGGAGCTGGGCGGCTTTATGATAAAGCAATACGCTGCTGTGCTACTGTGGCTGTATTACCCGAGTTCCCAAATACCTCTTTGGGAATAAAAATGGCCCCCAGACATGCAGAGACACAGCCCTGATGGAAAACCTTTAAGGTCTTCTTTTGGGACTGTACAGCCCCTAATACAAGGGGGCATCATCTCGTTTAGTTCTGCAGCGGGTCCAGTCAGAAAAATACACAAATTTCATCACAACGTACTGGGAGCATTAAGCTGAGGATGAGGAGGAACTAACCTCTTTCAGGTGGGTTTATCTTCCTTCCAAAGTCAGACACATAAATACTTCGAATGCCAGTGATGAAATGACACATTCTTGGAAATTCCCCCCAAAATACATAAAAGATACACAGCACTGGACATATGGGAAATACGAAAGCCCCCACTTTCATGACCCCCATCCCCTTCACGCTGCAACGACCACCCATGCGGGTTTCCAGGATCTGGCTGTGTGAGCACCAGCCGGAGTCTCCAGCACATTCAGACCCACGTTTGCCCCAGCAGACTTTGATTCTTCGCTGAGGGTCGAGGTCTGGGGAAGCCGGGCTTGTGGATGTGCCACCCTCAGAGGAAGGCGTTATTGCTAACAGGAAAATGGGATTTTTTTGTTTAACCTTGAACAACCGAGGAAGAGTGGGTTATTATTTGATACATAATGGTAGCATGCATCTGTTGAGAACAATGGGCTGGCACAGTTGGAAAATAAAATGAAATTTTAATGTTTGTAAAATAATAGACAATGTTACCTTTGCTTCAGGCCTCGCTAGGGCTTTTATTCATTCTCTACAGCTCAGATATCACTGCTGTGTTTAAGAGGGTTAGTCGCAGAATGCACGTGTAACAGTAACACACGAATCTCATGGAGAATAAGCAAGGGTGTTTTAAACGAAGTCTTGCCCGGGGTTTTCAAAGTTGCTGTGGGAATATGGAATTGGTGGTGCTGCTCCGGAAGATACCAGGGTAGCTGCAGGAGTTCTCCCTCTCTTACAAGATTTTGTGGAATGATCTTTCAGAACAAAGATTTTTGAATTTTAACTGAAGATGTTTAAGACTCACTTTTTGCCAAGCAGCATCTCGTGTTCTGTGGTTTAATACATCCCTTTCAGGGCGAGAGACAGCTGGTTGCAGGGCTGCACTGCAAGTCCCGGTCGCTCAATACGCAGCGAATGCTGCCCCTGGTGTTTCAGAGAAGGAAATGCCCTAAATCCATCCCTCAGCCTTTCAAGTTTTGTCCAGAAGACCCTGGCGAATGTTACCAGCCCCTGCGTACCGCTCATCGGTTTTGGTTTGGCTAGTTGTCAGTTTTCTTAAAGGCAAACGGTTCCTAACATCATCATAACATTACTTGCGATTCGTGTCATAGGCATTCTAATAAACACACATGATAAAACATTAACATAACAGGTCCTGAATAATTATTTTTTTCTGTCAACATTAATTTGTGACCTTTCTACATAATTCTGTTAATCTCACATGAGCTGTCATGCTTGAGCATTTATTCTGTGTGAATTCACTACTGCTGTCGAAGCTCCGAGTTCCCTAAGTCGGCAGCCCCTTCCAGATCAGCAAAATGCTTATTTGTGCTTGCTGGGTTCCACAGCCAGGAATTCTCACCGTAGACATCCCATTGTGCTAATAACTTTCCAAAAGTGGAACAAAAAGGCTGTGCTGAACCTATGTCACTTAAAAACTTGAGTACATGCTTAAATCTAGGCGCATACCTCGTTCATCTGTGTTTAGAGATCACGTATCAAATTACTTCAAAGTTATATTAACTCCACCGGAAGGGCACGTGCTTAATATCAGTCCTGTGGAGGGTTTTGCAAACCAGAGACTTTGAATTTTCAGCCATTTCCATTACTTGCTTTTCAGCGAGGGTTCTTAGCCATTTTGAATGACTACAGTTATACATACGTGTATTTCCTCGGGTATTCCCAGTTAGGCAGGCTCACGTACCATGCAGCTCACCTGGTAAACTGTTTAACTTTGGAGCAGAGTCTGACTGCACCTGAGTCAGTTTTCTTGTCCTTAAATTTCGGGCACAAGGTGCATGCAATTACTGCTCTGCTTAAACTGTAAAATAAGCCATCTGGAACACACACCAGTTTTTTAATTAAGAATATAATCCTCAGAGCAATCTAAAGAAACTGTGTCTACATCTTATTTAATAAACGGGGGGAAAAAAAACCAAAAAAAACCAAAACAACTGCATGCCATCACTTACTACCTAGAAAAATACCAAAATTCACATAAACTATTCAGGGAAATGGAGCCACTGAGGGGGTTATTATCAGGTTCTTTCAGTACCATTTCACATATTTCTCGTATTATTCCTTGGCTGGTAGATCATACTTTCTTACATTCTTTTGTCTTACCTCTAAATTCAGATTAGAATTTGATGTTTCTTATTCCTCAAAGCAGAATCAGAAAGTCAACTTTATAAAGTCTAGTTTGTGTGTGCTGGATATTTCTCTTGGAGTGGTATTGTATTTACATGTGTTTATCTAACACACCCACTCTGTTTATCCAGACAGACTTAAAGAAGCATAAAACTACAAGTCTTTATTTATCCAAATAAAAGTAAACTAGAGGAGTTAAGCATGGGAATTGCCTGTAATTGCCTGCTGAACTGCTAGAAATAGCTGCTTTTTGGAAACAGGAGAAGCCTCCACTGTTGAAAAGAAAATGACAGTAACAGCTATCTACTACTAGCAAAGTTTACCATCCCATTTGATCCACAAATGACTTTCTTTCCAAAAACTGAGGGACACAGGGAGAAAAATCACTTCTTTTCATAAATCACTGCAATAAGTGGACATAGACTATAGACTGAAAAGGGCCTTCTCTCCCAGAAGTACATCACATTAGTAAGCCTGATCCTGTGCATAAATACCTTGTGTGAACTTTATCATTATCATAGTCTCCAGTTACAGAACTTAAACTAGAGCAGATTATTGAAACATTGCAGGAACCAAAGTAATTTCCAAGCAAGATCATTAATCACCTGTGCCAAGTCTAATCACATACTGAGCTCTCTTCATTGTTCCATTAAGACAGGTACTTTATCTTAATTAGAGCTACTACTTCAAAAATTAACACTAAAGACAATTAAAAATGCCCTATCGGAA